>NW_023601653.1:54379522-54980531 GCF_014898055.3 Talpa occidentalis
AAATATATTCAAATCACATGTATCTTCTGTAATTAGAGAATGGGTGGCCATTACCATAGAAAATCAAGATTTGCGACAATTTGTTAAAAAAAGTATTGTTGATACAATTTTTGGTAATAATAGAAATTGTTCTTCCTTACTGATTTTCGTAGATTCTCTAATACCATGTATCATATGACGTTGCATCAATTCAACACAGTCTTCCAAGAGAAAAAGAGGAACACTACCACATTTGATATACTTATTAATTAATAAACATTCTTAATTGTGGATATAGGAAAATGTTTTACATCACACAGTAATAAAAGATACAATATATCATATAAGCATTTATTGGAATTTGTCTTCTGCTATGCAATTTATTAGGTAACAGGTATGCAGACATCCTGGATCCCCTTTCACAAAGCTCATATTCTGGGAGGATAGAAAATTTTATAATTGGTTTACTGTGTGGTATGGTGCGATGCAAGACATAGAATTCAGAGGATGGTGTGATTAGCAAGGTAGCAGGGAAGCTGTAGAGGTAATTTTTGTACTCAGTTTTGAAGGCTATATAAGAGATTCTTATTTCAGACATTGTATTTGGAAATATGTTAATATCTATTTATCCTTTGAATGTAGTACTGAAACTTCCAGCATTTGCAAAACAGGATTCCAGCCAGCAAATATCCTTTTGATGAGAATAGTTACTTCATAAATTTAGTAAGTCTTCTGCTACTGAGTACAGAAGATCTTGGTTATTTTAATTTTTTACCCTGTCCACCTTTACTGCTTTACCTTAATTCGTGTTAACTACTACAAGTGATAAAAATGTTTTTCAAAGAGTAGGAAGAGGGGAACTCGAGGTAGGCTTGCTAACAAATTTTGAGAAAGACAAGATGAATCTTGCTGCTGGGAAGAAGAGGATTTAGCATTTGCAAATGTTGGGCATGGGAGTCTAGCAGCAGAGGGCAAAGGAGTAAGCCATGGCATATTTGCTTTAGATCGACTATGGGATGGAGAGTAGATTTAAAGACAGCGCAACTAGAGACAGGCATACTAGTTTATAGCACTAATCCTGACCAGATAGGTAACTTAGGATGTGACGAGAATAGGGGAGCTAGTATTGAGAGAACCCTTCCTCTGAGTCAGGCTCTCCTCTGTGTGCTTCATGGCAGTGGGTCACTTAATTCTTAGAACAGAACTCTGAGGTCGCCTCTGTTTTCATCCTGTCAGAGAGCAAAATGAAGCCCTGTCATTTTCCCAAAGTATGATAAGTTTGGAAAGTGGCCGAGCCACAATTTTAACCTCACTTACTCTGACTTCAGGTCTTACGGGTCTTAACTGTAAATTTACAGAATAATTTGATCATAGAATTCACCCATTAGTAGATGTGGTAAAAAAGCAGGCTTTTGACAATTTTTAGCTGAGAACTAGACAAGCTAGGCTGTGACCAGGATGCTGTTGAGTTCTCTTTGGAAACTCAAATTCTTTGAAAGTGGAGTTGTAAAAATATTTTCAGAGTAAATTTTAGTAATCCTGGGCGTTGTTTCTCAAGTGGCTGTGATTTTTTTTTTCCTGAGTTAAGCACTAAAAATATTTCTTAATACCTCACAATAGTTTTAAAATCAGTGTAGTTGAGGAAAGTGTTATTATTCTTTCTTTGTATACAGTTCATGTCAGTATAGTTTTTTTTTTTTTTTAGGAAGTGATACGAGGAAATAGTAATTATGTAATATGGTTTGTAAAGTACTAGTTTGAAATTTCTAGACTTAAACAATATTTTTAAGAGTGAATGTTAAGTCTTGAGTTAGTAAACAGCTTATTTAAAATTTGATAACTTGTTTCTGAGGCTACTTTAAAATTTTTTTCCCTTAGTGTTTTGCAACAACTTAGATTTTAGGACAATTTTATTTAAACAGTTTCTCAATCTTAGAATAAATAGAGCTTTACCTAGTGATAAGGCAAGCCGTAGATTTAGTATTCTGAATTTAGAAGTTTTACTCTTTTTCTGTCAGTCATCAGTTACAGTTTAGATAACTGCACCTTATTTTGAGGGCAATAGTTAAAACCTAAAAATTTAAGTATAATTGTCACTTTAAAAATACTTAATTTTAGCAAAATATGAATTGGCTGATATGTAAGAAAATACTTATGGGGTATACATATCAGTCTGCTCATTTAAACCGCCCCCCCCACCAATTCCAATTAAAAAATTCTTATTCAGTGGACATTCATTGGAATACCTTCCAATGATGTTGAGGGCTGGGGACGCCATTGTTCAGCCAGCTGACATCTTGATTACACACCCAGTTCAGGCTATTTCTTATGCTACTCTTCTGTGTGTTTGCATGCATGAGTGCATGTAGTTAAATGGAGATAGGCTTTCCTGAACTTGAATTCTCCTGGTGATCTCAGCAATTACTCTTTTTATTATACTTGAGAGGTACTCATGAGTAGTTATGCAAAAAACTAAGACTAATGTAGTTAAACAACTTTTGGTTTTCAGTATTTTAATAAGTTTTCAGAGGTAGAGTTCAAGAACGTGTAAACAGCATGTATGGTATGCAAGTTTTTTCATATGTAGCAGGACTATATAAGTTTCTCTTTGTAATGCAAGTGAATATTCATTACTCATCATTTTTTACTATCTGTAGAAAAAGACCAGACAAGTAATCTATTTCTTAATTGTGAAATTTTACACTTTATAAATCTATATATATATAATGTGACCAAATATTCTTTACATTATAATGTACATTGCATATAATGTAACATGTAAATACAATATATAATTTTCCTTTTAAATAGTGTAACTGGCACCCAGCTACATTATATAAATAAAAAGTGCAATTTCACAATTAAGGAGTAAGTGACTGACTTTTTTTTACAGATAGTAAAGACTCCAGTTTGGTCCAATATAGATTATATCCTGTCCACCATCCCAGGTTGCTTCATCATGGTGTTTGCTCTGAACTTGCAAATTACTTCCTCTCTGTGACACTCTTCTTTCTATTCTGAACTGAATCCCCACCCAGGTTGAGATTGTCTACTCCCCTAAACCCAAAAATCTCCAATTTCTGCTTCATTTGGGAAAATTTATCTTCTTCAAAAGGTTGTTTTCATTTGAAATATTACTTTTAGGTATTTGAAAACATGGCTGTTCGTGCTGTGCATTAACAAAATGGATTCTCATTGTTTTAAAACTTTTATTTGATCCTACCTATACTTTATTTCCTTTTGTTCATTTAAAAATTAGGTTGAATACTGCCCATTCCTTTTTTCCCCCACTCATCCAGATCAAAAGATTCTCTAGGGGTCAGTTATTTCTCTCAGAGCTTTGTAAAAATAGGTAATAATCTTTAGGTAATCAGTGTTTCTTAGAAGTGTCTGTCTGAAACCTCAAAAGGTTTGATTTTCATTAAGGATTGAGTTCATTTCTTCACTTTCTGAGATATAAACTACTTCTGTCACTTTAGGAATCTTTACCACTTTACCTGCATTTCAGAAACAAGAAAAATGCTAAAAAGATGGCAAGATATCAAGCTATGGCCATGATCTAGAAAAGGAATAGTAGTAAAATGGATTGTGATGTCAACCCAAGTGTGCAGACTTTACCCCTAAGAAATATCAGAGAGGTACTTGTATAGCTATCAGTTCATGCTTATAACTAGGAAGATTTATTCAAAGATTTGTGATATTATCTATGAAGAGTTCTGACCCATAAAAAAAAAATAAATAGTATAGATATAATGTGTGTAGTGATGAAATTTTTATTATCTCCTAAATAAGATTTTTTTAAAATAATTATAAATAATTCTATATATTATTGGAAGGTGCATGGTATTTGAGGTGAAGATTTTTTTTTTGATATCTCTGAAATGTTTATTAATTGTGACCTTCACATCTCAGCTGTATATAAATGACTAAATTGTGCCCACTTTCATGGATGGCCAGGATTAGTGCCAAACATTTTGAACTAGACTCTTTATTTTGCCTTTGAGATAAGTTTGGTAGTTCCTCATTCTCTTTTTGTAGAACAAATAACCAAATTTACTAGGTTATTTCCTATAAGGATGTAGTTGGCCTTAAATTCCATTATAGGGATTAAATACTGTGCTATTTTTGAATTTTCAGTTGTATTAAATTAGGCTGAATCATAATTACTACTTGAATATTCTCTGACTCATCTCTTGCATAAGTATAATGCTGACTTTAAAGATAATTTTTCTTAAACATTAAATAATTGATTAATCTTTATTTTAAACAGCCCCTAAATTTAATAGCCAAAAAATTCATCTTTTGGCTTCTGGCTTACAGTTGTAGATGATTGTTAATCCAATTACTAGTTTGTGACTAACTGCTCCCTACTGTATGCTTGCCTTGCTTTCACCTAGAATCCAGGGCCATTACTTTCTGTAACCATTTCAGTGAGCTGCCATAGTTTTCAGTCTGTACTGTCACTTGATCCAAGCATGCGCCACGATACCCACTGTTTCTGGCTCCTGTCTGCTGAATCTGCTTTGCAAAATCCTTTGTTCTTTGAGCTTTTGCTTCAGCCAAAAACCAAATTTAAGAAATTCTTTGGAGTGTGGACATATGCCATTTGCTTCCTTAGCTCCCATGTTACGTAGCTCTTTATCTTTGATTCAACTTGTAAATACTTTAAGTCCAACAACGGCATCCCATGTGCAACTGTGTGGCTCATTGTCAAAATAAAGGCTGCTTGTGAACTTGTCAGAAGAATATGAATGCTCCACTTGCGCTGCATTCAGCTTTTTGTTTTTATGTTTTTTTTAAATCAGCCACTTATTCTTTCATAGTGTTTGGTTTAATTATCTGATTTTATGTGTTACATCAAGGTAAGTTTGACATAAATAAACTTTGTATTTTATGTGGTTACATGTATTTCATAGTAATTATTATTACATACTTTCCCATTTAGACATGCTGGCCATTTGTAAATATATTTTGAGCTAAAAATAAGTAGCTTCCTTCATTTTTCATTAATTTATAAAACAGTATAATGGATTACTTTCTGTGAATTTTATTTTTTAAAAAGAAAAGTATCATGTAATACTTGTGGCACAGATGTAGGAAAGCCTAATGTGAGAAGATCTATTTTTATAAAAATGTAGCATACAACTACTTGTGTTAGCAAATAGTACTTTAAACCCAGAATGGTTTAAAAAGCAAGTAACAGGTTTCTAGTGCTTTTAAGAAAGTTAGACTTTGAATTTTATTCCTTTTTTTTCCTTCTGGAAAATAATTATTTTCTAAACTGAGAATTTTTAATTATTATTTGTAATGTTTATTTTTGAAGACTCCTAAATAGTTTGATAGGTTAGAGCAACTACTTTACTAGTAGTTTTTTCTTATGATCTACAAAGTCACTTTAGGGAATGGATTTGAAAGTGTATTTGTGCTGTTAATGTATATATTTGAATGAGGGATATGCAGAAATTTTTTAACACTTAGTGTGTTTGCAGAACAGGGCCACCAAATTGTCTCTCACATTTCTTAATTCATAAGATTGACTGCTAACACTGTGTTGTAGTCTTTCTATTTCTTTTCCTTCATTTTTATCTCATACTTTGATCTTTTCCTCAGTTTCCTGGAGTCTGCATTTCTTTCTTTTCTTCTGAAAGAAGGCTTTAGGGTAGCTCTCTCTTGGATCCAAAAATGTAATTCAAGAAATGGCTGGCATCATTTGTAGTTCTGACTTTTATCTCCTCATTTCTCCCTTTTTTCCTCCCTGTGGAGGAAACAAAATAGCACCATAGGAATATGAGCTATATCAGCCCCTTTAACCTTTCCTTACTTTGCTGTCTTCATATTTTACTAGTGAGTATAATACTACTTATTTTACTTATTTTGAAAAGCATTTTGAAAACTGGATATATGCTGCAATTCAAAAATAGAAAGTTTTTGGATTGTTTGATTTCTAATTTTAAGAGTGCTTTTTAGGTGGAAAATTTACAATAGGCGCTTAGCATCCTATTTAGAGTTGATTTAAACTTTGTCTATTTCAAAAATTGTCTCCAGTGGAATTGGCATAAAAAGAAACAAATTAAGATATGCTGATTATAGACTTTCTGTTTTTATCATCTTTGCACATAAAATGTTACTGTAATTTGCAGCTGTTATTCACCATTAGTTTGCAGCTCAACGCAAGTGATCAGGAAGTATGTGTGACAGATGTTCCACTTATAATGCTCCATTATAAGCAATATTGGGCTCCCCTTTGGTAATAAGATACTATTCTGTGGTTGTAAGGCATTTTCTTAATTATGGAGTTTATAGTATTCCATCTGAAATTTTTCCTTATATAATGACATAATTTGATTTCTTCAATGTATTTGTTTCCTTTATTTAAACTGCCTAGTACCTTTATTTCTTGCCTCTCTTTTAGAACCCACATCTTGTGGACTGGTGACTATAGATGGCATTCTCTCTTTAACACAGTATAATCTTTGTCTTGGAGATAATCCAGAGTCTAGTGGGTTGTAAAATAGAGACCATGAAATGAAATCTGAATTTAAATGAAATTTATGGATATGAGTGAACATAAGGTGTTCACTCACTGAGGTGACACATAGGATCTTCTCTCAGTTTAAGATTAGGATCTGGGAACTCTGGGTCTCCATTTTAAGTTGTAGCCAATAAAATACATTCCTATAGATGCCCCTTAAAGTAATAATGCAAACAAGACTAGATTGTTTTCTAGCAATCAAGTTTAAAGTGTTAAATTTTGTGAGAAGTAGCATTAAATAAAATGTCAATAAGATTTTTGAGAAATAACATTTTAAAGATTAAAGTTTTAAAATCTGTGTGGGACACTATTTTGTCTTCCAGAGTACATTTATTTTAAACATTTCTTGTTATATAGACAATATGTGTTGAGTAGTGAACTGATTTAAAATTTATTTTTCAGATGAACCAGAAACTCGCGATGCATGGTGGGCAGAAATCAGACAAGAAATAAAATCACATGCTAAAGCATTAGGCTGTCATGCTGTAGTGGGCTACAGTGAATCAACTAGCATCTGGTAAATGATAATAATGACTTGATTTTCTAGATGCTGTAACTTACAGATTGCCATCTGAAAGGGGGAAAACTTTCTGCAGAAATGGAGAAAAACGGCATAGTGGAGTGCTCCAGGAAGAGGGGGCTTTGGAGTTTGTTAGGCCCAAGTTCATGTGCCACTTTTGCACTTAATTGTTCTGCAACTTTGGGAAGGTTACTCTACTCTTCTGAGTTTCCATTTATACATTGAAATTGAGATCATACCACCTATCAGTTAAGGTTATTGAAGGATTAAAATAAGAATGTAATTCTGCCACATAGCAAGTAGTAACCGTAGGCCCACTCTACTCCAGTTTATGACTCTTCTCATTCCACTGGGGTCTTTGGAATGCTTGATCTGCATTGTAAATTAACTCTCATATGTCTTTTAAGTTCATCCCTAAACTCATTTTGCTTTTTACTAACTGTAACTTAACTTTCTCCTGCCAACAAATTATGTTACTAACTCTGCCATGTTAAGGAAGCACTTGTATTCTCTTAGCTTTTATCCATGCCTTTAAAGTCCATGCCATTCCACAGATCAGACTTATCTTCCTCCAAAACAGTCTCTTGCCTTCCTTACTTAGCTCTCTGTGATCTCCTGCAGTCTTTGTTGGTTGTCTTTGTTCTGACAGCCTGACATTGAACTTTTTCATCCTCAAGGCCTATATTCTTACTTGACTTCAACCATACTTCAGACCTAAATATTATTTGTAACTACCTTGTTTAAAATTTCAAACTATGAAATTTCACTCTTGAATCACAACTTAATAATTTTTCTACCATTACATTTATTCTTGTACCTACTTTGATCCTTCTCTTAACTAAGAGTTTTTCCTTTCCTCACTCTGGTTCTGACTTGCTCTCTGCTATCCTTTAACCCAACTATCAGCTCTTCCAAAAGTGTGTAATAGGTATCATCTAGAAACTCTTTGACCTTCTGCTTTCTTGTTTTCCCACCTTCTACTCTTGGATAATTTTTACAGCCAACTAGTATGTGTATAATTCTCTTGTGCTTCTGGCAAGATCATTGTTTGAGAAAAATGATTATAGAAATGTTAACATTACAGACCATGCTACTTCATCTTCCGAGAGTCCTTTCTTTTCCTTTGTGCACGGTGTATTAAACACTTGAATTGTTCTAGTCCCATGGTAAGCTGGTCTACTCTTGTTAAACTGCTTTCTTATGCTTATCCTGTCTTACTTCCCTAGCAGTCTTGCCTTATTTTTGGATTTAGAGTTGTACACTTTCATATCTAGTGACAGAATTTTATTTTTTCTCTTTTTATTAATCAATTGATTATTTTTTCTTTCATAGTCCTCATAGTTCTCCCACCATCATATCACCCATGAAACACCGCCATATTCCCTTGTGTGCTTCTCTCCTGTTTTGAGCCCTCTTCTCCCTCTGCTGCTATATGCCTCAGATCTGTGGTCAGCTTGTAACACTGTTTTAAAAGACAGTTGTCTCTCTGAGGGGAGAAACCAATTAATGTATAAAAATGAACAATGATGCAAGAAAATTAAAAAAAAAATAAATTAAATTTAAAAATAAATAAAAGACAATCCTTACCATCAAATTCACATTCACTGGAGAGTTAGGAAATATATAGCAATGTCCCAGATGCTTTGGGGAGTCCCACAGGATTGGAAATTGGAAGTAGGATTGGAAGAAAGTATCAGTGAAATAGCTGATGCTTGAATTGAATCTTGGTGCACGAGTGTGAATTATTTAAAATAAGAGTGAATGCATAGGGAGAAGGCTCAGTAAGGCTCAGTTTTTAAAGAAGAACTTGTGAAAGAGGCCAGAGGTGAGATTCACTGTGCCTGGAGGTAGGTCACATTTTTGTCAGGCATTTATAGAAATGAGTCCTATTAATTTACTTAGAAGTTTTAATTCATCAGATGCAAGCTTCTTTTTCCTTTAGCTCTCAAAAAAATCTTTGTATTTTAATCCCATTTTACTAATTTTTTTCTAACCCCTTTCATTGTTACTGGATTGAACTTGAAATGCACTTCTGCTCTTCTGGAACTTGGATTCAGATACCTCCTTGGCTCCAGGTTTTCTTCCTGTCTTCTCACTGTTCCCTTACAGAGCAAGTGACTATTTCTCTCAGTATTTCTTAGGTTTCTGGTATACTTATACTTTGTTTTCTGCGTTTAGTCACTTATGCTATCATTTCCTCATTTTCTATGATCCCATTCAGTAATAGTTTTGATTAATGACTTCTATAGCCTTCAAGTTGGGGGAAATGTAATAAAGAGTTTCAAAGAATTCTTTTGAAAATTGGTTTTTATCATATAAAAATGTAGTTTTAACTCTAGTGTATTTTGGATTTTTTAAACACTTATTAAGTTTAAATTAAGCTATAGCAATACAGATATTTATATAGCTTTAATTTTAGAATAATTTTCATAAAATTTAATAAGCATTCGAAGTGTTCTTTATTACTCTACAATAGATCATTGCTGAATTCAACAATATATTTGATTAACACTTATTTTTAAATATCCTAATCTTTCAGCTTTACCACATTTTAAAGCAATCTATTGTGAATATATTATACTTAGCCTTTTAATTACAGTTTTTAATAAAGAATGCTTGCCCTCTATTTTAATAGCAGAGCATTACTGCTATTTTCTAACCTAGGTTAAGGGAGTAATCCTGTAATATTTAGTATAGTAAAACTTGAACTTAAATCATGAGCTTTATTATCACTTTGATATTTAGCATTTTTACAGTGAGACTTAACAATGTGAACTTGTGTTTTTTTCTCTCCTAGTGAAGAGGTCTGTATTTTATCTGCATCCGGCACGGCAGCTGTACTGAACCCTAGATTTCTGCAGGATGGCACCGTGGAGGGCTGTTTGGAACAGAGGTGGTCATGGCAGCCGGGGTTATTTTCCATTAGGGCAGAGAAAGGAGAGGTGGACTTTGTTCCCTTAGAACCAGGGTGGTTTTTCTCTGTGAGGGTGGGTAACAGTGGTACAGTTAATAATCAGGACCAGACACTTTACTGAACTTTAACTGACCTATAGCAACAAAGAAGTCTTGGATTCTGCACTTTATTGCATGTTTTATTTTTTTCAGTGTCTTGATAAGTGTCATATATAACTATGACATAAATAACTACCGAATGAAGAATTTCAAGTATACAGTTTTTAGTTTGGCACAGTAGAGAAATAATTTATTTTATTTGACTTTTCCTTTCCTTTTGTCTCACCTCCAAAACAGAAAAAGGTCGTGAAAAATTTTTACAAAGAAAATTCTTAATTTAGTAAAATAAAGCAATGTATTTTACCAAAATTATATATAAAAGCTTTATAAACAGTGAAGTATGGCTGTAATACATGTAATAGTGAAGTGAAAACACTGGATGGAATGAGATTGCTTTTCAGTTTATTTTATTCATGGTCTCTTTAATCTGCTTTTCACAAGCAGATGAAGTATCAGAATGGATGGATGGATGGAGAGAGAAAATGAGTAGTTTCGTATCACAGTCTACCTGGATAATGTAAATTTTAATTGTCCCTTATCCCCCAGTGTACATACTTGCTTTTTCCCCAGTATTTACTACATTAGTATTTAATAAGGAAAAAAGCGAAGATATTCTTTGTCAGACCAGATATACTAGACATTTGCAAGTCTTTATATAATAAAAAAGATTTTTTCAGTTTGGGAGGCAAACAGAAGATATTGGTCAGTTTCTTCTTCTGGTGGTATTAAAAGTGAACTTTGACCTATTATATTCCAAGACATTAAAATCATAAATAGGAAGGTGAAGGTGGTCGATTTTGAAGTATATTAAACAACTGGAATATTCTATCGAAAAACTGACTTCTCCAGTGAGTTGTCCTAGTGCAGCAGGAGAGTTCTTTCACAGTTGATTTCATTCTTGAGCACAGAGAAGCCAATGTAGCAGTGACCTGTCCCATGCAGCTTGCTTTTTTTTTCCTTTGTACTGTGACTTGCATAGATACAGTGAATTCTTTGATGTGGCTCTCCAGAGTAACAGATGCCATCTGTTTGTAAAAGACAAAAACCCCTTTTTTTCTGCTAAAGAAGTACTAGGGTTTCCTTGAGAAAACTTGAAAATTATGAGAGTAGAAGAGGAAAATTCGCTGTGATATCACTATTCAGAGAGTCCCATTTGTACATTGCAAATTTCAAATGCTTTCAAAAATGCCATTTTATTTTTTATTTCTTAACAAGTTACACCACTTAAGTTCAAATTTGTGTCAGTTGTTTAGTTAAAAACTGCTCCAGTTCTCATCCTTTTGTGACCCCTCATAATACTTGGGCTTTGGATTCAAATTGAAATTAAAGATGAAGTTTGCTGCTCAGTTCTTAGTATGACTGAGCAAGTTGCTTAGCATCTCAGGTAGGTTTCAGGCAAAGTAGAATAATTCTTGTCGCTGTCTGCTGGGCATTCCTTTTCTTCCTTAATTTTAAAAAATAAAAGGAATCTTTCTAGATAGATACTGTTATTCCTGTTTCATAGAGGTAGCTCTGAGAAGTTAAATGATTTGCTCAGGCTCGCACAAATTCACTCAGATCTGCTGATTTCCCATTTCTTCTAATACAGAGAATGCCATCTCAGCAATAAAAGAATAATATCTGGCAGTAATTTGAGTTAGAGAGTTAGTGTGTAAATTCAGTGAAATAATGTATGTGCAGAATCTGCAGAAAGCCTTGCTTCTAGGCTTCCAGGAAGGTGTCCTGTGAGTTTCCTTTCCCTTTTTGAAAAAAATGTGTATGCTTGGCAAGTTCCAACTTCTAAAGGACTACTTTATTAGAATACTACTAAAGGAATACTTACTAGAAAGAACTGAGAAACCATGTTTTTTCCAGAGCCCCAGAAGATGGTTTGTATGAGAGTCTGGATTTCTGCATGTAGCTTCTCTCTGTTTCCATTCCTGTTCTCCTAGTTTCCTTTAATTAAATGAATGAAAAAATAATCATTCTAAAATGAATTTATAAATAGCATGTTACAACAAACATTTACAGTGACTAAGAGGCATGTGGTTTATATATATGTTGTTTATGAAACACAGGTGTTTGGTTTCTCAGAAATGTTCAAACAGTCTTTGGAGATTATACAGAGTATAGATCTGTCTATTTTTCATGTACTTTTTTTCTTTGTAGATATATTTGTTTATAATCTTAATGTTTTTTCAAATTGGTAGATTGGCTAAAGTTTTTGCTTAGGAAATTTTTTATGATTGTATTTGTCTTATATTTTCTAGCCAGTAGGGAGATAAACCTTTACTATCCAACCACTTGTTTTTGTGTTGAATACCAAAGTGAAAACCTTGGTATAATAGTTTTTGTTAGGTGATAAGTCATCAAACATATGCATTGATGCAAAATGATTTTATAATTGTATAAGCTTTTCCTCTCAAAAGAAAGTATATGGTTCTGATTTCATAGTCATTACTAATTCTTTTTGGTCACGTTGGTACTCTTATCTACTGTGGAGGAAAGTGTGGTGTAGTTTGTATGCAAGTACTATATATGTAATGTATGTTTTTGAAACATTTTCAAAAAGCCTTAACATTTTTTCTCAATGTATTCAAATAGGCTAGAAGAAAACCTGCCTGCAGGCTGTGGGTTCTGCCATATACCATATGATGAACTGAATATGCCATTTCCAGCTCATCTCACCTATTGCTATAACTGCAGGAAACAAAAAGTCCCTGATGTTCTCTTTACCACAATAGACCTCCCAGTAGATGCCACAGTTATTGGGAAAGGTTGTCTTATTCAGGCCAGGTATGTTTGTGGAAACAATATTTGGGGTCCCTGAAAGAGTATGGGGTATGACTGGAAATAGCCCTTTATTTCCAAATATCTATCTGTTTCCTAGCTGCATGTCTTGGGCAGGATGGGCAATTCTGTGCCTTGTATTTTATCATAAGTGAAATCGGGAAGAAAAATACTATCTTTATAAAATGCTAAGTTTAAATGCAAAAGCAGTTTAAACATTTAAGCATTTAAGTTCTGTACAAGTGTTTATTACCACAGAGATAATTAGCTTCTTGAAAGCGAGGGATGTGACTCAGTATGCTTGAATGGTATTACACCCTCATCATTAAAGTATAGACTTTTGGAGACTTAGTTTATTGTAGGGCCCTTTTGTGTAGTCCTTGAAGTTACAAAGTGGGAAATTCAAATTTATTAGATTTTTCAATACCCCCAAAACAAAATAGTTTTTTATGATTGCATGCAGTTATGAAACCTACATTCTCTGGTAATTTTGGTCAATATTTATTTCATTTCTAAGAGTTTGAGGTTTTTTTTAAGATTTATTTATGCACACAAGAGCTAGGGTGTAGGCCAGAGATGTTGGGGGGGGGTGGTGAGAGGATTCACCAGAGACAAAATGGGGAGCAGAACTGGCAAAATGACAGAAATACACTGCTGAGGAGAGCAGTGGGTAAGACAGAAGAGGTCTGCTGCACCTTGTGGGCTAGCTCCCTGGCCAGGGATCAAACTCGTGCTTCAGTGGCTGCTGATTGTTTTATAATGCTGAGACTTAACCCTTTGCACCACCAGGAAGGCCCTGAGATTTTTTTCTTTTTGTTTATTGAACTGTGACTTTTAGCAGAAGCCTGTATAATGAATAGGTGATGGAAAAGATTATTGATATAACTTAATAAACTCATTTGAAACAATTAAATATTGTCTCACTTTAAGAAAGTTCTAAATATTGGATATTTCTTAAGGTATATCAAGAATACCATTCTCTTACTAAATTACTTTCATTACAGGTTATGTCGCTTAAAAAAGAAAGCACAGGCAGAAGCAAATGCCACAGCTATCAGTAATTTGTTACCATTTATGGAATATGAAGTGCATACTCAGCTAATGAATAAACTAAAACTCAAAGGAATGAATGCATTATTTGGACTCAGAATTCAGATCACAGTGGGTGAAAATATGTTAATGGGCTTAGCGGTAAGTTTAGATGTTTTGGTTTTGTTTTGTGATTTCTGCAGTGTAGATTTTGTATAAGAGCAAATGTGTAAATTTCTGTATGTAGGGGATAATTGTATGGTGATGATAAACTGATTAGGTATCACAGTTTCTTATCAAAAGAGAATTCTGATGATTAAAGGAAGTAATATGATTTTAATTAAAATAGTTAACATTTACATTAATTTGGGGGAAAAGGTGTTTATTGTTGATTGGTTGAACACTCTCCTGCTTAATAGTGAGAATGTAACATTAATATGCAATTTGGGCTGAATACAAGGTTAGTTATTAATGCATGCCTGTAGGAACTAAGTACTTATTCAAAGGCTTATAATATGTTGTGCCAGCTGTAGCAAACTCTTAGGCTGTTTGAGCCCCAGATAATAGTCAGTAACCTGGTATAATCCTTCACTGCTGCTTTCAATACTACCTTTCCTGATTCTTACTCATCTTTCCCTTCTTGGTCATCAGTGATGCTTATGGCACTGTGTTTTTACTTGTGCACTTAAATCTCAAAGTCTCTAGAGTAGCTTCCATGATGGCTAATCTCTGCTGAGTGGCACTGTGCTGCTCCACAGGAATGTGCATTATCTTTGCTTTACAAGAGGAGAAAAGGATGCTGTGATAGGTTGAGAGTTGTCCGAAGCAATACAGTTACATTTTTCAAACTGGTTTTTCTGGCCCAGGCCTATCTGTTTCCAGAGGTTTTGTGTTCTCGCCCATTCTGAACTGGTTGTCTCATTAATGAATGCAGTTCAGGAGAGTGCAGTAGGCACGGAGGTCATGCCTAGTCTGGGGCATGATGCAGGATGGACACTAATCACAAACAGGAGAGCTCTTGGAGAGCAGTTCCATATACTGCACAGACTTCATCATAGTGTTAGATTCCTTTTAGGATGGACTTCAGCAAAACTGGCAAGTGATAATTTAAAAATATGAAAATGTAAAATATCCAGAGGTAAAAAACTTGTTTTCTCTTTTCCCCATTTCACTTTTGATGTTAATAATTTGATATCTATATTTCTATATATTTTTTGCTTTGCTATATAAACATGTCAGCATACATGCACATAGGTATGTGTGTGTGTATATATATATATATACACACACACACACACACACATACCCACACATGCACATATTATCTTGGTTTGCATTTCCCTTAATCATTTCCCAGTACTGATGGTATGCAGTACTGTAGTCATTTAATAATAATACTAATAACCATTTAATTAAATATTTAAATCTGACTCAAGTAAAGTTTTCATCTTAGTAATTATGGGGGTGGGCTGGTGTAGTGTAAAATTTGTGGATTCAGAGTGAGAAGCAGATTCAGATCTCTTCTTGCACATTTGTTGACTGTGATCTTGAGTGAATTTCTTATCCTTTCTGGATTTCACATTGCTTTGTAAATGTTTCCCCTTACTTTGCCACTTAAAAGGTAGATTATATATTTATTCATGAAAAACTTACTTTTTAGAAACTATTTTTTTCAATAAATTTATTTCTTACAATCATAAGGTAAAAAGTTTGAAAGTTTGCTACTGTCCCTTACCTGCCAGGGTCTGTACCAGAAGCAGCCAACCTTGTTGCTGGTTAGATTTTTCTGTGCCTTCCCACATATATCCTGTGCATACACTGATGCTGAGGAACTTTTCCCTGCAGGGCTCCTCCTCCTAGTATTCCCAAATGTGAAAACTTAATGACTTTTTTTTTTTTTGCATAGAAGACCTGGGGTGTAGGCCAGAGGTGCAGGGGGTGGGGAGTGAGAGGATTCACCAGAGATGGAGTGGGGAGCAGAACAGGCTGATTTACAGAAATACACTGCTACAGGGAGCAACGGGCGAGACAGGAGAGGTCTGCTGTGCCATGTGGGTTGCTCCCTGGCCGGGGATCCAACTCAAGCCAGGCAATAGTGGTGATAGCACTGAGACTTAACCCTTAGGTCACCAAGGAAACCCAATAACCATTATTCTTTAGATTTTTTTTCTGATTTCTTCTCCATTATGTTTACAAGTCGGCCACAGGTGTATACTTAGCAGCTTTACCAACGCCTGGTGGTATTCAGATTGCCGGAAAGACTCCTAACGATGGCTCATATGAACAGCATATATCTCATATGCAAAAGAAGATCAATGACACGATTGCTAAGAACAAAGAGTTATATGAAATCAATCCTCCAGTAAGTAAAATACATCTACACTGTGGATACATTAAGTTGTTGTTTAGTTATTACTTTATTTTTAGATGATCTTTTTTGAACATAAAACATTTTTTTATTTAGATGGGCTCTCCTCATGATTCATCCTTTCACTGCTCTTTATATCTTGGCTCAGCTGTCTCCTTCTTAGGGGGAACAGCCCTTATTATAATTCTGCTGTCAACTTTTGATACATTCTATCTGCCTAAGTGTTTTATTGTTTTCTGTTACTCATATCTGTGTATCTGTGTTTGTAGTTTTGAATTTTGTCTATTGCTTGTTACTCTCAGTAGAATAAAGCTCCACCAGGATTGTCTTCCTAGTGCCTCGGGCATTTTTTCCTGGTAGTAGCCTCTCAATCCTCATTGAATGACTAGAATGGTCTAATTTTTTTTTTGGAAAAAGGATTGCTTATCTACAGTAAAAATGTGAAAAAAATACAGTTTTCCAGTTTTAGCTTCTTATAATTTTCCTACCAGTTATTTCCATGGTCCGTCTTCTCATCAAAGTGGAGTAGCTCTCCCAGTGCTACCTGCTCTACTGAAGCCTGATGGCCACAGTGTGAAGGCAGTGAGAGTGCCGCTGGCCTTAGAGGGAAGCTGTTTGTTTTTATGAGTCTCTGATAATTAAATGCTTCAGTAAAATGAAAGTGGCCAACATTAGTAACATTTTTATTAGAATTTAATTTTGTGTATATAGTGAATTTTGGTTGGTCTTCTAGAATAGTGTGCAGCTGAATTCTAGCTTCAGATTCACTACTTTCTAGAAAAGTTGTTAAACTAGGAGGAATTTTAAAGTTTTTAGCTAGAGCTGTGCTATTCCATGTGATAGATACTGGCTGTGTGTGGTTATTGAGCATGTGATGTGTGGCTGATCTAAATTGAGATGTATCGTAAGTTTAAGATATACAGTGGATTTTGAAAGCTTAGTACAAAAAGGAAAGTGAAATACCTCATGAATGTGTTTTTGGATAGATAGCATGTTGAAAATGGATATATTGAGTTTAAAACAACTTTTTTTTTTTAAATTGATACCATATTTTTTACTTTATTACCTTAAGACTTGCTTTATATTTTTGTTGAACAGTGCTGCTATAGAGCTGCTTTAAATTCAATAAAAATATCGAAGTGTTCATACATAAATACTTGAAAACCATCTTTGTTAAATTAAGGTTTTCCATTGCAACACTGCACTGACTGCTTGTATTGCAGTATGTTATTTTTCTTTTGTAATTGTAGGTTGATATTTGAATATCTACTGTTGATGTCCATTGGGGAGAATGATTTGAAAACTGTATGTTAGGACTCAATGATCAGTTTTACAGTGTGAACTGAACCCTGTTTCTTAGTAGTGTTGGTAACTCTAATTCCATCCTGATCTACCACAGGGAGAACTGGCCCCTTTCCACCTCATTGTGTGCCTGTTGTACCTGCCTGTGCTTTTGTCATAGTGCCAGGGACATAGTATTGATGAGGTTTCACATGTCTCTCTTCATTTCCTACCACACAAGCCCCTTGATGACAGGGACATATTTAAATAGAATGATTTATGCTACTTCATTCAATAAATATTTATTGAGCTTTTACTTTACTGCTATCTTTTAGAGGAGGGAATAAATCTTATGATTTTTTAAAATTTCAGAATATATGGATTTCATTATATGGAGTATAACTGTGTTTCCACAAAAGGAGTAATCAATTTGTGAATCTTATAATTTCTTTTTTTTAATTATAGCTCTTGACTCTAATAGTCTTTTAGCATAACATCTCAGAATTTATTTGACAAAGCCAAGGTATGAGGGTAATTACCAGCTTCCTACATGATATGATACTCATATCATTGCTTTCTTTTCGATTTTTTTTTAAGATATATTTATTCATTTATACAAGAACTGGGGTACAGGCCAGATGCACGGGAGGGTGAGAGAATTCACCAGAGACAGAGCGGGGAACAGAACAGGCAGACTGACGAAATACACTGCTGAAGGGAGCAACGGGTGAGACAGGAGAGGTCCGCCCCACCATGTGGGACCCTCGCTGGCTGGCCTGGATCGAACCAGTGCTGCAGAGGCTACGAACAGCTTCAAAGCACTGCACTCAACTGCCTGCACCACCAGGGGAGGTCCTCTTTTCAATTTTCTAAACAATGTATGCCCTCACTGTGGATCACAGTGTTGCTTTTCTTAGGAAGATAGTCCCCACTATG
The DNA here is from genome assembly GCF_014898055.3 of Talpa occidentalis. NCBI lineage: Eukaryota > Metazoa > Chordata > Mammalia > Eulipotyphla > Talpidae > Talpa > Talpa occidentalis. The sequence goes on from NW_023601653.1 coordinate 54,397,949, forward strand.
TGAATGCTGCTATTGGATTTCTTTCTCAATACATTGAATAGTGTTTCTAATGCTGAGGTTCAGCATTACTGAAATGCAGAAAATTCAATCATCCAAAGGTATAAAAGCAGTGTAGAACATTTAGAATGGCAGTACCAGTGATGCAACATCATTATGAATTTAAGATATATTAAATACTGGAGAGTTATATTTGTTAGGTGCATGATACAGTGATTTTAAATTGCTTTGACACTATAAAAAGATGTGTGGCATTAGTGGGAAGAACATCACACTGTGAGTCAAATAACTGACCTGGACAGACTCCTCACTCAGGTGGGTGCCTCTGAACTGCAGCTCGTCCTCACTGGTGCAGTTATTACCATAAGGTATCCTGTCACACAGATAGAGGACAGCTTGACTTGTGTGCAAATAAGATACACAGATGTGAAAGTATCCATTTATACTGTCTATAGATAGCTATGTCATAAAGCTGTGTGGTGCTAGTCTTATATAGGGTATATACTAGCATTCTTCTGCAATGAACATTTGAAACTATATGTTGGAAAATCTTTCTCTGACAATTTCCTTTTTTTTCCTTTTTAAAGATAGCTCTCTTTCAGCAATGATAGACTATGTCTTTTGTATTTGTGCTTACAGATCCATATTTCCTGATACTCTTTGTGGCCAACAGGTATTTAGAACTTCTAGTTAGTTCTGGCCTTTGGCTATACAATACATAAAAGTAAATGAATTCTTACAGGTTTCATACCACACACTGACCTCGAAAAGATTATTATTGCTAACTACCAAAGTTTATTTAACTTAATAAGTTGCACATTGAATACATGCAAAATATAAGTGTTAAATATACTTACACATATTCCACATTTTATTATGTGGCACTTTGAAAAGTTACCACTGGATTAGAAAAAAATATAAGAGATCAGAATCCTATTTGAGGACATAAATCTTTTTTTTTTTTAATATGTATTCTTTTTTTTTTTTTTAAGATTTATTTATTTGTTTATACAAGCACTGGGTACAGTCAGAAGCCTTGGAGGGTGAGAGAATTCACCAGAGCCAGAGCGGGGAATAGAACAGGCAGACTGACGAAATACACTGCTGAGGGGAGCAGTGGGTGCGGCAGGAGAGGTCATTCGCACCGTGTGGGACCCTCGCCGGTGGCTGGGGATCGAACTGGTGCTGCAGAGGCTGCAGGCAGCTTCACAGCCCAGCGTTCAACTGCTGTGCCACCAGGGGAGGCCCTTTTTTTTTTTTTTAAAGATTTATTTATTTATGCATACAAGAGCTGGTGCACAGGCCAGAGATGCGGGGGGTGAGAGGATCCACCAGTTTCAGAGTGGGGAACAGGACAGGCAGATGTACTGAAATACACTGCTAAGGGGAGCAGCAGGTGAGTCAGGAGAGGTCTGCTGCGCTATGTGGGTTTCTCCCTGGCCGGCCAGGGATCGAACTCGTGCTACAGAGGCTGCGGATTGCTTCATAGTGCAGTGCTTAACCCCTTGCACCACCAGGGAGGCCCAATTTTTTTTTTTTAAAGATTTATTTATTTATGATTACAAGAACTGGGGTACAGGCCAGATGCATGGGAGGTGAGAGGATATACCAGAGACAGAGTGGGGAACAGAACAGGCAGATAGACTGAAGTACACTGCTGAGGGGAGCAGCGGGCGAGTCAGGAGATCTGCTGCACCATGTGAGTAGCTCCCTGGCCAGGGATCGAACTCATGGTGCAGAAGCTGCAGAGAGCTTCACAGCGCTGCACTCAACCCCCTGTGCCACCAGGGAGGCCCGAGGACATGGACTCTTAGAACTTTAAAATGCTATGTAGAAAATACCTCTGAGCTGAAAGGACTGCCAATTCCATTATTCATTGTAGTGTCTGCTGTGTACATTAGATTCTAGTATTTCCTTGCTGTATCTGTGTGTCTGTGACAGTTCTATATGTTTCTGGATAAGTGCATCAAGGTGCTATTACTGATTAAAGGAAGTACCTATGTGCTCTATAAAAAGTTAATTAGTCATAGAGGTTAGACTTAAATATAGGCTATGAATATATTGTACAGACTTTCCCCAGCTTCAGTTTGTTACCTATTAATATAACAGTTTAAAACCCAACTGAAAAAAGACTGTCTAATATGATATAAACCAGGTTATTTTTCTTTTAGGAGATAACTGAAGAGATTATAGGATCACCTATACCAGAACCTAGACAGCGCTCAAGACTTTTGAGATCTCAGTCAGAAAGCTCTGATGAGGTTACAGAATTGGACCTTTCACACGGAAAAAAAGACGCTTTTGTTTTGGAGGTATATTGCACTGAACAAATTTCTTCAGGTTTTTGAAAGAAGATGTGCATTGTTACAGTCACATGCTAAATTGGTGTGATACTTTCTTGTCTTTGCAACTATTATAGCTATCAAGAGAATATTTTATTATAGTTATTGCAACAAACTTGAAAATATCAACTTGGTAGTATATTTTATGCACATGGAAAAGTTAATGTATGGGTTCAAATAAAATTAAAATGGTAAACTTTTAGAGCTATTTCTGTGGACTTGAATGAATTTAAATTAGAAATTAAAGAACTATTCTTTTTGTATTATCTGGGGTGGGGTCCAGGAATCTGCTTAACAAATTCTGCAGATGATTTTAAGCGTTAGCTGAAGTTTAGTCTAGAGCATTGCTGGTCTGTCCAACCCTAAGATCCTGGCTCAGTGGAGAACAGAGGTGCATCAAATGTGGCAGGAGACCAAGGGCAAGGTGCAGATTCAGGAAGCAATGGGACAAAGACAGGTTTGTGGTTGGATAAGGCTTGAGATGTGGGATGGATTTCAGGGAGTATTGACTTGAAAATGTGGGTAGCTCCAATGAAGAAGCAAAAGTGATTCTTTAAATCCAAAGGGTGATTTGAGGGGACTTGGAGAGTGTGCTTTAGAACTTAAAACTGAGATGTAGGCATGAGATTCGATCAGGTCCAGCCAGGTATTTTCACAGAGCCAGGATACTCACATTGGAGTATCATAATGTAGGAGAACAGGATTTGGACTTATTTTTTCAAGCATATGTTAAATTTATCTCAATGTAGGTCTCTCATGGAGCAATTATGTTTTTAGTAAAAAGTTTTTTTTAAAGTTACATTTTATTAATTCAAGAAAATTGATGTCATTGCTTATAATTTTTTTGTTTTTTGAAATATACCCTCAAAAAGTTTTGAGAAAAGGGTCTTTTTTAAAAAACTCAGTAAATTTATTATATAAATAATATTTCACTTAGAAGTATTTGTAATATGATGGAATGCTTTTACAGATGACAGAAGTTTTTTAAGTTTTACATTTAACTTAAGAGAAAATAGCCCTACTTTTCCTTGATGCTTATATTTCTATTTAATAAATAACAACGTAAAAAATTCTTAAAAATTTGAAAGGATTATATATTTACTACTTATTTAATAGCTTTAATTTTTATTTTCAGATTGATGACACAGATGCTATGGAAGATGTACATTCTCTACTTACTGATGTTCCTCCTCCCTCAGGTGAACAAAAAACAGTTACCTTTGAGATGAGATTAGCTTTGTATATTATATTTCATTAATTATTGTAGTACTAACTTTATTCTAAAGGATTTATCAATGTCATGTCCTTCACATGCTTGCTGCTCTAAAGCTGAAAACACAGAGTTTAAAAATACTTAACCTTAGAAGTTAAGTGGAACTAATTTTCAATCTTTTTATGCTTAAACATGAAAAAAGGTAGATAATTTATTCTATCCTGCAGTTACAGAGTTAAAAAAATTTAATTTTCAAAAATATAATAAATGGTTCATACATGGAGAACCTCGTGTAATAATTGAAAAATGCTATTCTTTAACACAAAAATAAATGAAATATTGCCATAAACTTTAATTATGATTTATTTTGACAGGCTTTTATAGTTGCAATACAGAAATTATGCCTGGTATAAATAATTGGACTTCTGAAATACAGGTACACCTTTCATTGTTTATTTTTGGGAAATATATATAATTATTTTTAGCAAATTTCTTCTTAATATACGTATTTTTTAATAAATTATTGAAAAATGTTATCCTTTTTCATGCCACATTAGTTATTATTGCTCATTACTGGCTGTTTTATCAACTGTTACAGTACTTAAATTTAAAAAAATAAGATAACATGTTTTATCTCTCCATATTTAGATGTTCACATCAGTAAGAGTAATCCGATTAAGCAGCCTTAACCTGACTAATCAAGCTCTCAATAAGAACTTTAATGATCTCTGTGAAAATTTGCTCAAGGTAGGAATGTTCTATTTTAATTAAAACTAAGAATTAAGAAAAGGAAAGTGTCTATCAGGAATACACTACAGAAATATTATTTTTATTTGCATATCAATCTTAACTCCATGAGAAAAGTGTTCAAGTTTTCCTCTCCATTTTAACTTAAAAAACTATAAAATAATTATATTTTAAGTTATTTCATAGATTTAAACTTCATAAAAATTATTGTATGGTGTAATTTTAAAGTCTTTTTTCCCCTGTAACTTTTGTGATTTAATCTTTTAAAGTATCCAAATGTGCATTAAAAAGTGGGTTTTTATCCAATTTTTAAATAAAAGAAATTATATTATGAATGTTTTCTATTGTATGGAGCCTGTATTTTTAAATTTTTTTTATAGTTCAAAATCTTTATTGTTTGTAACTGTTTGCACAATAAAACCCACACATTTAATAGGATTTTAAAGAAGTATAAATCTGACTTCAACAACTTTTCCATAATTCTCTCTTACTCTGTCCCTTGCACAGCTGTACTCCAGTCAGCTAGTGTTCAACATCTACCTTTCCAAATCTGTGTCCCTTTGTTCATAGAGTTCTCTTTGCCTTCAATGTTTCCTCTACTTCTCTAGTTTTTTTTTTTTTTTTACATCATTGTTCATTTTTAAACAATATTTGCTTCCCCCCACCCCCTCAGGTGTAGTCCCCATAGAGTTTCCCTCACCAATGCACCCGTGCACCATCACCTCAGTCCCCTGTGCTCCTCCCTCCTTCCCTCTGATCTCTCTCCCGCCTCCTCCCCTGCAATATGTCTCTGATTTATAATTGTCTGTTTTTGCTTTGTTGTGCTTTATACTATTAATTCTTTTTTACACTGATGTTTTATTTGGTTCCCCTATATTCCTGCTATAAGTGAAACCATCCGATATTTTTCTTTTTCCTTCTGTAGAGCCTGTATTTTAAACTGCGGTCTATGATCCCTTGCTGCCTTTGCCATGTCAATTTTACAGTATCTCTGCCTGAAGATGAATTAATTCAGGTAATTAAGAGTCACTCTGTTTTTTCCCAGCTTTATTGAGATGTAATTGACACATACCATTGTATATGCTTAAAGTGCACAAACATGATGATCTGATAAAGGTATACAGTGGAATGATTACCACAGTAAAGCTAGTTAACAATTCCATTGCCTCATGTAATAATTGCCACTGGGGGGGTGTTAAGAACATTAAGATATACCATCTTAGAAACTTTACACACATGCTATACTGTTAGCTATAGTCACCATGCTGCACATGAAATCCCTGGAAATTTATACCCTGTGACAAACATCTCTTCATTTCCTCTCCCCCATGTAGATCCTGCAGCCACACCCTCCTCTAGATGAATGTGGCTTGTTTTAGACACTCATATAAGTGAGAACAAACAGTATTTTTTGTCTACCTTATTTCACTGAGATTCAATCTGTTGTTAAAGACTTCTGGCTTTTATTTGTTTCAGTATTACAGTTTTTCCTTCAGTAGATAAACTGTTTTGCTTTCAAATCTTTGATTGAATCAACCACATGGTGTATATTTTGCTCTTCTGAACTCTGGTTACCTAAAGGTAGACCACCTGTGTGCTGTGGGATCTGTCCAGTAGCAAGTGTGCTTATGTGGAGTTTCTCCAGTCTCCATCTTTTAGAGAAGTTTCTTGAGCTCCTTCTGAATACTGTGGTTTAGAATACATGTTGACCTTGGTTGTTTGAATATCAGAGGGTATGTGTAATTCTGGTTGAGAATGTTAACCAGGCTAGGCCCATCAGCCAGCTAGTATAAGTTGTTCATGGTTCTGAAAAAGGATTTGTAAATTTTCTTTAAAAAATTGGTAAAAGTTGTAAATTTGACAGTGGTTATTTTGCTAATTATATTGTTCTTATGATTCCAGGTTACAGTCACAGCAGTTGCAATAACTTTTGACAAAAATCAGGCTTTACAGACCACAAAAACACATGTTGAAAAGTCATTGCAAAGAGGTAAACTGATGACGGATGGTTCATGTTCACCTACATTGTACTTCAGTGATAAAATACAGGGGACAGGGAGAATCCATTAATAACTTATCTCTTGAAGACCACATTTTCTGTTTATCTTTATGAGATATCTATGTTACTAACTTGATATTTTTTTTTTTTAAGATTTATTTATTTGTGCATACAAGAACTGGGGTACAGGCCAGAGTTGTAGGGGGTGAGAGGATTCACCAGAGACAGAGTGGGCAACAGAACAGGCGGATTGACTGAAATACACTGCTGAGGGGAGCAGCGGGCGAGTCAGGAGAGGTCTGCTGTACCATGTGGGTAGCTCCCTGGCCTGGGATCAAACTTGTGCTGCAGTGGCTGTGGCTGGCTCCACAGGTTGTGTCTTAACCTCTTACACCACCAGGGAGGCCCCCTACTAACTCAATATTTTTCACACATGAAGAAGTGGTTGACTGATGTTTACATAGAGAGTACTGCTATTTTGTGGACTTAGGTTATAGTTCATTAATTTTGCAGTAATTTGGAGGTCCCTATCTTGGGCTCTCTAAAGAGGTTTTCAAGGCATCTGGGAACGTACTCAAGGTGGTGAAAATCATCTATTTTTCTTAAGAAAGGTCCTAGTGTACTCATCAGAGTCTCAGAGTTGTCCATCAAATAAAATATAGAAAGAACCATTGTTAATATATTGCAGAGAAACCCAAATTATTAAAAACCATTTATGTCTTCTGAAAAAGAGAGGGAAAGAGTATATTTTATGAAGTTTAATGATTTTCTGACTAAACAAAATATTCAGTTAGTCTAAAATGTTTAACTTGATGACTTGTACACGGTTCTACATATACAACACTGAGTGAATATCAGATAGACAGATGTATTAAATAATTGTGAGTTTAAATATATATCAAAGACAATGGGTAGTAACTTAAGATTCACAGAGCTACTAACTAGTAAGACACAAAGAGTAAGCTAATAATCATCTTATTGAATGCTTGTTAATTTTCAAGGCAGTGTGCTACTAAGAGATTCACATGCATTGTCATTCCAAACCTCACCACAATACTCTTCATTCTCAGCATGGTACAGCTGAAGGGTCCCCATGGGAAAAACCATGGAGAAGTAAGCAGAATAAAGAGGGGAGCAGGAATACTCATGCCACCCCAGAGTCTTAATTTTCAGAAAGTCAACAGTAGATTATTACTAGATAACTAGTGTCTTTTTTGCTTTTCAAGCCTCTACAGATAATGAGGAACTTCTGCAGTTTCCACTGGAACTCTGTTCAGACTCACTGCCTTCTCATCCTTTCCCACCGTCTAAAGGTTGGTTAAATAAGGGAAATGCAAAAGCAAGTCCTAGTTTCTTTTATGTGTTTCTTCATTGTAGGCAGTATTACTTAATCTGAGATGAAGATTTACTCTTCATTCCCTCACTGTATGTTTCTTCATGTTCATGAAGGGGAGAAGGTAATGTTCGCCTTAATTTCTCAAGCAGTCTCTTCATAAATTATTAAGGTAATTTTTCATATGATTCCATTCTTATACCTCAAGTGTACTAAAGTTTTATTTTCAGAAATTTGGATTTCCTGAAAGTAACTTTTCACAACATGGTATATTTGATACTTACAACAGGTAATTTTTTCCGGTAACAATCAAAGCTTTTATTAAAATGTTTGGATTTTCATAGATGGCAGAATACTTACTTTCTTTGGAAAATAGAGGGGGAGATTTTGAGAGGGGCCATCACAAGTGTGAAAGTGTGTCATGGCTATAATTGAGTTGTTATATACTTGTAAGATGATTCATTTTTTCATGCAAAATATTGTACCTTTGCTTATAGCCATAAGTCTACTTAGATCTGTACAATCCTTGTAGAAAAATGGGAGGTTGTTCTTACCACTTCTCTTCTTATTTCATTGCAACTCTTATAAAAAAATTCAGAATTACTTATTTTGTTGTATTTATTTACAATAAACATACCTTTTTTCCTAGATTTTTTTATTCTGAGAAATGATGCATTTATAATTTAATAGCAAAATAACTTTTCTAATTTTTTGTTCTCTAAGACAAGTGGACTTATTTCATGATTTCTGCTTGTGAGTTATTTATCTGATATCAAACTAGTGCATTAGAAATAGTTTTATGTTCACATTACATATCATATAGATCAGTAGAGTCATTAATAAACCAGTCCGAGGCCTGTCAGTGCAGACATCCTGACTCTCACTTGAAGATAAGAAGATAAGCTATTTTCAGATTTTGAATTTTCTAACCTGATAACTGTGGTCTTCTTTCCTTTTTGTCTAAATTAAAATTCTAATTTAGGAGTCCAAAGAGACTTTTAGCATACTTCAAGTTCCTTGAAAGAATAGAGAAGAAAATTCAAATCCAAAGATAATCTGAGTTCAGATTTATAAGTTAAATATAGCCTCCAGAACAGAAAGCAGAACTGTCAGAAATCTTCCTAGAACTGACTAGATGGGAATTTTTAACAAACATCTGCTCTTTGCAGAAGTTCATGTTTCATGCATGGTTAGTTCCAAACCGATTTTAAGTATTACTTCATTTATCCTTTCCCTACTTTGGGGGTGGGGTGTAGTGGCAAGGGACGGGGTTGGGTTCAGAACCAAAAATCCAATGAATAAAAATTTCATGTATTGCTTTTCTAAAGGAATAGGTACTGTGGACTTACGGTCCCTATTAATTCTTTCTTCTGTGTTAATATCTGCTGATATCTGCAAAAATATTCAATGCTGTAATTTTGCCCTGTGTGTCCATATTATAATTTTAATTTCTGCAGTATCTTCAGAATATGTGTTCATTAGTATATTGGATATATGTCTAGTACTCTGTGAACTGAAGAGCAGGGAAAGAAGAATTTGAGCAGAATAAGTCATACCTGAACAGTATTTAAAACTTCTGCAGTTTATTTTAAGCAGTGTGGAGATGCCATGATGTGGTGTAATGAAGCAACAGCTGAGTTCTCATCTCAGTTCTGCTGCTGATGAAGTAGAAGAACTTAGGCCAGTTAACCTCTGTATGCCTCAGGTGTTCATCTGTAAATGTGGAAGGATTAAGATTCCCGCTAGTCTTTAAAATTCTGCTTCCTTAAGTTTCCATAGTTTATGGTTCATGTGACTTTGAGGAAAGGGTTTCAAAAGTTTGAAAATAATGAATCAGATCATGCCACCTCTATCATCATCACCATCACCACCATTGCAGTCATCGTAATGCTCACCATCATCGTATCTGATGTTAATGTATATAAAACTTTTTACATTGTTTAACTGCAAGACCTATGTGCTTCTCCTTGAATATTACATTTAAGAATCATCAATACACTAAAACATTGATCTGTACCTTTTTCAGTAAATTGTTTTTTGAATTGTGGTTTCTGTTGCATGCTTATTCATTGTCTTTGCTTCCTCAAGTCTTTTCCGGAGGTTGTGGGCTGTACTAAATATATTTGAAAGAGTTTTCTCAATGTAGTTTGGAAGATTGGAGGATGGGATCGGTTCTGAAAAGATCTCCAAAGAATGTAATAATAATAGTGTTGTAATTTGAATATAGTAAGTGAGTATTGTAACATCAAGAAAGGTTTTGAATAGAGAAGAGAAATACCTGAAAAAAGTTAAGCATATGAATTTAGAGGAAACAGGCAGGAGAGAAGACAGGTAATAGTGCTGGGAATAAATGCTCAAAAAACTTACCTACTTTCTTATATGCAACCACAAGAGACTCAAAAGTCAACTAATAATACTGATAAGAAAATAAGCACGCCATTTTTATAGTTTGTTTGCTCAGTTGGGTAAGCTGATAGTTGTTTCTTTTTAAATTCTGAAAGCTTTGAATTCTGATTGATTTTTCATGTTCTTATCATAGATAGGCTGTTAAAATTTTCATTCCTTTTATGTTGACAGTAGTTTCAAGAGCTGTTCATAGTGTGTTTATGAATATTTCCATCTTTTCACTTGTAGATAAACCTTTCCTTATCTTTTGGTGTTACTGAAAATGAGTGACTATTATGTGGAGAAAAATTATCCAACTACATGTATCTTAATTCACTGTACAGAGTAAGCTGGGCCTGAATTGTCCATCCATGTTCAGTTTTTTCTTGTGTTTTGTTACATTTGGTTTTGTTTCTCAAGGTAACAAAATAGTTTGATTTAAGTCTCAAATTTATGGTTGATTTGATGTAACCTTGCTGATTACCTTGCTTTTTCAGATTTATAATATTACAAAGTGCTGAGCCTAAGTAATTTCTTTAAAGGACACTAATAAGTGAAGGTCATCAAAATTCTTTGTTGAAAAAATATGGTGAGGAACATAGCTAATGTGGCATCAACATGAACTACTTCTTTTCATCTGCAGGTGTGTGATAAGAAAGAGGATGGTGTAGCAATTTTTCAGATCAGTTTTATAATCTGTTCTAGGAGTTAATATCAACATTTCCTTTAAATGATTAGAGAGAGAGAACATGAGCTCGAGCAAATATAATAAACGTGGAATCTGAAGAATGTTATCTGGGTGAAATAGTAAAAGAAATTAATGATTTTCTTATAGACTGTGGTTAATCTCAAGAATTTTATGCATGTAATTTTTAAAATCAAAGTTAGCATATTACATTGGATATATGTCTAAAGACATAAGACTTGAGGCAGTAGGCACCATATTGTGGGGCTTAAGAAATTTTATTAATGACATTGTGTGGAAATTATATACCACTATAAATCAGTCTCAAAAACTTTATATTAATCTAATCGATGATAGGACAGTAGTTTCCATTGAAATCCTGAGAATTTAAGGCTGTAAAAGGTTTGATTAAGTCAACTTTAATTCTCATGTACTGTCAGAGGAAAGTGATCTAGAAGAAAAGTTTTATACTGGCTTGGTAGTACTTTGACTTTGCTCTCTGCTGGGTGACTTCCTCAGGGTCAGCGGTATAAGCTATCAACTGGCAGGAGCGCTCATCTCTTTCAGCGGCTGCTGACTGGTGGGCCAAGAAGAGGTCAAAATCTGGATTTCAGTAGCAAAGAAAACAAGCTGACTCTTAACATTGTACTCCAAGATTAGGTATTCACAAGCAGAAGTTTTTGTTTTTATTTTTCTAATAGTCTGAGTTACTTTTTCTTTTTGTTAAATTTAAATCAATTTTAAAAGACAGTTTAACTTTGAAAACTTATTTTCCTCACATTTCAATTTAGTAATTAAAAGTATCATCTGTGAATATTATAAAAGTTAGCTTTTATTTTTTTTTCCTGCTAACTAATGGTTCTGAATTCTTACAACTATATGTAATTTTTATACTAACTAAAATTATTAACATGTCTGATTTTTTAAAAAAATATTTTTTGTCACAATGACCATGTGGTAGCAACAGTAGTAAAGCACTAATTAATGTTCTTCCCTTGACTGGTTGGCCACAACAATCAGCAGGAGTTTTTGAAATGAGAGGGGAAGGGGAAGGAAAGAGAGGAAAATGTGTGGAAAACTCATCTAAGAACTGGGAAGGAAGGAGGGAAAAAGACACTTGGTGGAGAAGCAGAGTAAAGGAATCTTAACTTGGTTCTGGCAACTTGATGGTAGAGAAGTTCAGAATCAGAGGAAGAGGAAGTGAAAAGCAAAGGAAAACTGAATTGGGTTATGACAGAAAGTAGGGGGTATTTGGAAAAAAGATATAAAGGAGGAGAATGAGGGGAGGGCTGGATGCCTGGAACGAAAGGCAGGAAAAAGAAAGGAGGAGGTTGAAGAAGAAAGACAAATGATTTAGGATGTTGTACACCCTTGGTGGGAAACTAATGACCCAGATAAAGAAATGCATTGTCTTGGTCATTTAATGTATGAATTTATCTGTGTTTTATAGTTGAATTGCTTCCCCTTGTGGACTATCCAAAATTGAATCCATTTGTCTTAATAATATAATTGTAATATGACAATTTCATTATCAGTCCACGAATATTTGAGTACCATTGTGTTAGAAGTTTATACTGACTGTTTCTGTACCTTAACTCAGTCATTTAAGTCAGATTTGAGAGCTTTTTATATATACACTATATATATGTATGTATATTTATATGTATGTGTATATATATTATTAATACATAGACAGATGTAAATGCCTCAAGACTGTAAACCAGATTTTGATTATAATAATTTAATATTGGGGCCTCCCTTGTGGCGGAGCGGTTGAACGCTGGGCTGCGAAGCTGCCCGCAGCCTCTGCAGTGCCGGTTCTATCCCCTGCCATTGGGTGAGGGTCCCATGTGGTGCGCAGACCTCTCCTGCCACCCGCTGCTCCCCTCAGCAGTGTACTTCGTCAGTCTGCCTGTTCTGTTCTCTGCCCTCCCGCGCTTCTGACTGTACCCAGTGCTTGTATAAATAAATAAATCTTTGAAAAAAAATTACTTAAAATTGAAAATTCTTAAATAGAAAAACAAAGTATAAATTTTTTTTTTTAGATTTATTTTTATTTGTACAAGAACCGGGGTACAGGCCAGATGTGTGGGAGGGTGAGAGGATCCACCAGAGACAGAGTGGGAAGCAGAACAGGCAGATCGACCAAAATACGCTGCTGAGGGGAGCAGTGGGGGAGACAGGAGAGGTCTGCTGCACCATGTGGGTTATCCCTGGCTGGGGATTGAACTCAGGCCACAGTGGCTAGTGATAGGGCTGAGACTTTAACCCTTGCACCACCAAGGAGGCCCCTACCCCACTTTTTTTAATGAGACAAATTGTCTTAGTGTTGGCCTGGAGATTGAGTATTCTTTTGTTTCTTTCTTTTTAACCAGAATTTCTAGGTTGTCAATAAGCCAGACAACTGTATTGAAGAACCTTCTCTGTCAGTACTCAGATAAAATCCCATTATTTGGGAAGCCAAACTGTATTCTGAAGCCCCAACTGACTGAACGTCTGAGATCATTAGACCCCAAACCACCCTGACATGCCCATGTGTATCTGTTGCCTGAACCAGCATGTCCCGAGCCTTCTCTCCCGTAGCAAACTTGTTACAGGCAGGCCTGCTCTCCTGTCGTGAGATCAGTAACTTCTCCCTCAGCCGTCCCTTAGTTTGAAACCTGTTATTTTAGTTTTTTTTCCCTAGACTTTATTTCAGATACATTCCTGTTTGAGAGCATGTAATAAATATTTTCCCATGCTTTTTCTCCTCTTCCCTGTTCTTTGTAAAATTCTTTGGGAAAGTAATAATATACATAGTGAAAAATCAAGTCCCATAAAAATTTATATAGGCCAAAGTAGAGCTCCCTTTCCCTTCCCTTCCTAAAAAGGCAGTTTAATGTAACAATTTATGTCTTTGCGAAGACATTAGTTTTTTTTTAAATCCCTAGTATTTTATAGATCATTGTATACCTTTGTTCTCACTTGATATATTTAGAGCTGGAAGCAGACACTGCCTACATGTTTAAGCACTCTCTTTTTAAACGCATTTGCTATTAAATTATATACATTTGCTCTTAGGGAATGCCATAACACCCAGATAATATCAAGGTATAGAAGGTAGTTTCATTTCGGTAATTTTCACACTTTTTTTTAGCTTTCTCTCCCCTATCCCTGCATTTTAAAAAATTTCACATGATTCCTAATGCCAGTGTATTTTCTGTGATTGACACTCTGTAAGTCTATACTGCTATGGCTGTGAGAGCCATGGGGCCTTCCTGCGATAGGTGAGTCTGGCGCATGCCCCATTTTATCCCAGGCTCTGCTCTGGGATCATTTCTGTGCTGAGCTATCCCTGAGATGACTGGCAAGCCTCTGAAGGTCAGTTCTGTCTCGTCATCATCCTGTAGCTTGCAGTGCCTCCTCACTCCCTCCAAAGATGGAATCACCAGTCTTGATCTGTAGTCTGAGGCCATGACGTCAAGGCATTTTGTGGACCCTTCTTAGTGAAACCGTTTATTCAGCAACTCTATATTGTAGGAGGAATGTCAGCTGCTGTGCAATCTCAATTAGTAGCAAATTGCCTCATAAAAAGAGGAAGAGGGTCTGAGAGACACTTCCAAGGCATCCAATTAGCAGAAACATTCTGTACAGAACTTATCTTTATAATCTTATCTTTGAAACATTTAACTTATTAATTTAAGAATATTAGCAAAAGATCAACACATTAGGCAGAGACAAAAAAATTTGTGCTTACATAGTTTGTAAATTTTTTTTTTTTTAAATGACCCCAGTTTTCCATAGGGTTTTTTTTAGGGTAGAGTCTGAACATTAAAATAGATTTTGAAGTATCTTTATAGTACTAGCTAAGCTTGTACAATTAAATATCTATAATAAACATATAAAATATCAGGAAAAATATTCAGTACTACTCTCCTGAGGTTACTGGAAAGGGAGTTTGCAATTCCTAGTTATTTCTGTGGTGAGCAGTCACTTGTTAGCTCTACAGAATCTTGATAACACAGACTGATAACACAGACGGAGCTGTTGACTAAAGTGCTTGGATTCGAGTCATTATGGCAAGGGAATGGATTAGTCTGGTTAGCGGCTTATGTTTATCTGTGAGACATTGGGCAGTGCCTTGTGTGCAGTTTTCATAGCACTGGCTCTCCTCTCCACCAGCATTTCCAGTCTCCCATCTGTCATTTCACTTTCTCCCCGGTGCATTGACCCCTTGTCTACCCAGTTTTCTTACATCCTGCTTTCATCCTACTACATTTGTTACTGTGTTTGTATTCACTCATGCCCGTACAGACACTCATTTTGTGTTGCAGTAACAAGTAGTCTTCTTGGCATGTTATTTATCAACTGAGCAAGAGTTCACATGTCAATAGAAACTGCGTTCTAATCCTCAATACTTCTATTTGGTTTGCTTTTATAATGAAGCCATAGAGATTTCCTCCTCTTCATCTGGCTTATAGAGAGTATTAACAAACAACAAAGAAGAGATACTGGCTTGTACTTAGCATCCAAGCTAATGTTGTTCATATTGTCTTATTAGAACACCTGGAGAGTGCAAGTTCTAACTCAGGTATACCAGCTGCACAGAGAGGTGAGTTTGCCTAATTAAGCAAATAGTCGCCCAAGGTGTTAAATTCTAGTGTGGTGGTGCCTAAGCATACAGACATCGGAGAAATGCACTGGACAAAATGGAGTAGATCCCAAGTGTGGCTTTACTGTGGTTAGACTGAATTTTAAAAATATTAAAAATGAATATTTAAATTTGATAGCATTTTAATAGTTCCTCAGCTTCTAAAAATTAAATTTTAACTCTTTTACAGTATCTTTGTAGATTAGTAGTAGTGAATGTTAACTGTTTTTAAAAGGAGAACTTGTTAGGCCCAAATGTGCCCCCTACCCCATGTTATCAGAAGTTTTATTGCCAAAATCAGACATGGAAACAATATTGACAAAAATGATTCTTTGGCTTTCCAGTAGAAAGAAAGTTTTTCAATAAAAGATAAGTCACCTCATGATTTTCTTTATGTGTTTGTCAACATTTGATTCTCATTATTTTTCTTTAATTTTAGGGTAAAAATAGGGAAGGGAATTATTTACGAAGTTTGGATTGTAAAGTCTAAAATATAAAGAGCTAAAGCATTGTATAGTCAAAAGAATGGGACAAGAAGGGAGTTAAAACACAGTTTATGGTCCTTTCACTGACGGTTTCACTACCTCCCACTTTGCTCATACTCTCCAAGACCAAGCAATTGTGACATCACCAAAAAACGCTCAGCCAGTTAACCAAGAACTTGGTTTTGGACAAATCAGTGTCTAAAGCTTGACTCTATTGTCTCTCTTACCTGACTTGAAAAGGACCATTCTTTTTCTAAGTTACAGTTAAATGACATCATCGGAAGGAGTATTATGACGAGTAAGAGACGTCATCCATATTTTTCTTTGTTTTTTCTTTTGTTTTCTGTCTGTGTTTTCAGCAACGTCAGTTGATTACAGTTCCTTTGCAGACAGATGCAGCAGCTGGATAGAGCTCATTAAACTGAAAGCTCAGACCATAAGACGCGGATCAATTAAGACAAGTAGGCGGATGTTTCTACCACATTATGATCTGAGAAGCATATTCCTGATTTTCCAGTGGTGAAGGCTAGACCTTACTACCCAATAATAACATTGCCAATCAATCATGCACTGGAGTGTGAAAGCTGCAGACTCTGATGGTCGTTTAGCATGAGTTATTAGTGCCCTTTAGATTTGTTCATTTTAACTGTACAATTGTGTTCTCAAATTTTTATTTTTTGTGAAGGTGGTATTAAAAGTATATAAATAGATAATATGTACCAGTTCTAATGGAAGGCAATAATCAGCTCTCTTATTGAAGAGACATTCTTCCAGGACTCAATGTACAATGTGGCATCTGTTAGTTTACAAAATATGATTTCCAGAGGGCTAAAAGAATAAGACCTTTCTGGAGAAAGTTAACCCTTATCTCACTGCTAAAATCAGGATCAGTACTTAAATGGTTTTTACCTGTATTGCATGTGTTTTGGTAGACTTTGAGGTAGATGTATTTTAGTGAAAGTTTATAACATTGAAAGTGAATGATCTATATTTCAGAACAATCACAGAATATGGAAGCAGCCAAATCTGGCTTTGAATACTAGGAGTACCAGTTTGATAGCTGTGTGACCTTGGGCAAGTTGTTTAACTTCTCTGAGCCTCAGTTTCCTCATGTGTAAAATGAGAATAATAATTCCTATGTTGCTGGGTTGTAAGGATTAGATACATATACTGGCCTACAGTGATTATTTGATAAGTGGTAGCTATTTTCATTTTATAAACAACTTTTAGACAGCCAAGGTCATTTGTTAAGTTTTAAAAATTAAAAGTTCATTTAATCGAAAAAGTTTGCAAAAGCAATCCATTACAACTTAAGGTTGTAAACTTAAGGTTTATCTACAAGTTGACAATGATGAAGTCGTCTGAAAAAGATGGAAAATGGTACTGGGAATACAACTTTCACACTCTTTTTGGAATAATTTGTTCCTACAGCAGATAATTTTTAATGCTCTGCCGCTTTTTCTTTTCCTTCACTTTATAACGATCATTGTGTGTGTAGCTACACCGCATCAACATTTTCTTTTGCAGGAATGCCATTTTTCTTCCAAAACAATTCCACTCCAGCATTTCCTCTTGTATTTTTCTTTCTCTCTTTAATTGCATGTAATGCATGATCATTTCTTTTCTTTCATGACATGGCTTAGCCTCACAGACAGCTGAATGTCACCACTTATATGGACACCTTAGGGAGTGATCATGCTGCCAGCCATCTGATCTTGGTGCTTTCTCTTTTTTCTCCAATTTTAGCTGTGACAGTCGAAAAACCAAGTCCAATGGGTGAAGGAAATTTCCGGAGTCGTTCTACTCCACCTTGTGCAAATTCTACAGTAGGGGTTGTTAAGATGACACCTCTTTCTTTCATTCCTGGAGCAAAAATAACTAAATATCTTGGAATAATCAACATGTTTTTTATTCGAGAAACCACTTCTCTGCGGGAGGTAAATTTGTAGATGTTATTTCATTGTTAATTGTGAATTTTCTCCAATTGAAGATATTAGTAATAAAGCCAAATGTTTCAAATTATTTTTTTGCCAGAAGTAACACATATCATCTTCACTGCAACAGCCTATTTGGATTGATTCTAGGTTACATGTGACAAATTTCATAAGGCAGCCAGTATTATCATGGAAATTGTGTTAAATTTAAATCCACTTATTATGAGAAATCCCAGATCCTTATATGACAAATACAGCAAATACATTTATTCATGTTTGAGTAGAGGTTTCAAACAGCCCTGAAAGAACAGCTTAGTTTTCTCAGTAGTTGCCTGTGATATTTTTAAATAGCAATTCTTTTTTCAAAAATATAATTTATTTATATATTTTACATCATTGTTTGTTTTTGTAGTTTGCTTTCTTCTCTCAGGTGTAGTCCCCATAAATTCCCACCACCAAGTCGCCCGTGAACCATCACCACAGTCCCTTGTGCTCACCCCTCCCATTTTGATCCCTCTCCCTTCCCCTCCCCTGCAGAATGTCTCTGATTTATAGTTGCCTATTAATTTTGTATTTTTAATTTATTATTATTATTTTTTAAATAGAAATTCTTTCGGGACTACAATGAGAAAGGTAGGGGACTATGTAGTAGATAAATGTCCATGGGATAGTTTATATAATTTAACTCTATCATTTCCTCCCTCTGAAAAAGAATGAGTCTGCCCATCTTCTTCCACTCTGACCATCAGGGTATGAGAATGTCATTTATTCAGATTCTTTTTATATATTTTTTACATCATTGTTCATTTTTAAACAATGTTTTCTTCCCCCACCCCTCAGGCGTAGTTCCCATAGAGTTTCCTTCACCAAGGCACCCATGCACCGTCACCACAATCCCCTGTGCTCCTTCCTCCTTCCCTCCAACCCACTCCTTCCTCTTCTCCTGCAGATTCTTACCTTACACTATGAATCATTAAACTTCAATATGTTTATAAAATAACAGTAGTTATATCTTACTTGATGTGGTCAAAGTTAATCAGAGTCAGCCTGTTAATATCTTTCATTACATTAAATTTAATTTGAATTTAAATTGAAGAAAAATTATATTTGTATTATATCACATTATGGAACAGGGCTGTCAAGCAAGTTGATATTGTGAATAGGGAAATTTTAAAGTTTTTTAATCAAATTTTACTTTAGCAGCAGTTTATTTATTTATTTTTTTAACACATTCACTACCCTGGTAACTTACCAATGATTTTCCCCCATTGTTCACCAGCAGTGTTTCTATACTTAGAAATAACAGCTCACATACTATTTTTTAAAAAGATTTATTTTATTTATCACATACTATTTTTTAACATTATGCTCACAGTCTGTACCCAGTACAGTGCCTGGTGCAGAGTAAACACAAGATGCTTTTGTGTAAGTGAGTGGAAGACTTTTGTCAGATTAATTAGTAGATGTTCCTTTTAAGATAAATTAGTTTTTAAATCATATTCTAGTTACGATGATATGATAAAGAAACTATCTTAAGGTATTCTCAAAAACCTTTTAATATAGAAATAAAATAGATGGTACTTATTAGTCTATTAAGTTTGACCAAGAAAGTTGGGTGTGAGGTGGAATAGACTGGTGGCTTGACTTCTTTTCTAATGTTCTTAATAGCACATGGATATTGCAGTATTTTGAATTCATATATTTTATTTCCTAAGTGGCTTCTGTGCTGCTTAAGTAACGACCCCAAAGTGTGCTTTCGCAGTAGATTTCTCTTCCATAGAGATCTATAATATTAAATGTGTGGCATAATACCACTTATTTATTCAATTGCCTCATGAGTTATTTGCTTACAGTCATTTAATCTTTTTCAAATTAGTAGTCTATTTGTAGTCTCTGTTACTCTGCCATTGGAATTACTTGATTTAAAAGGTAGTGGGAAAACTGATAAGAGTAAAAGGAAAAAAAATGTGCTGAGCTGTGATTGAGTTGGAGGCGGGCTGAACCAACTCACTTAATCCCTTCATTCTAAATAGATGCCTTTACAAAACTAGAATCCTCTGGATTTTCGGAAAGAGATGGCCAGATCAAATGGTTTTCGAGCTGCATTCTGTTTTGCCTCTGATTTCCAGTTTAACACAGAATTTTTTTCTTGGCTGTGAATAACTTCCAATAGAGTTTGTTGAAAACTTAGGTTGAAAAGTATTTTAAGCTGCTGGCTAGCCTTTGGTTTATGTTTTGTTTATTTTTTGGACAAGGAAAAAATGCTCTAAATTATTGGATTTCATCCCCTAACAAATATGAATGGAATTCTTACTATGATGCTTGTGAACTAGGTGTTAGCATATGGTCATGAGCAAAGCAGGTGCAGCCCTTGACCTGATGGTATTTACATCTATCATGGGGGACATGAGACAAATAAGTCACATGACTAATGTCTATAGCTATAGCAACATAAAGTACTATGACAGGCTACCTGAGAATATAGTAGAGGAACTGAATTTGTATTTGTCAGTCAGGGATGATATTTAAGGAAGGTCCCTGTAAACTGGGGATGAAGGATCAAGTGGGAATTATCCTAGTGGAAAACTGGTTGAGGAACCCCCAGAAATGGCACATGCAGTGACCCCCACAACAGGAAAAGTGCTGATGCCTTTGAGAAACTGACACAAGGCATTTGTGACTGGATCCAGATTTAGAATAGTCAATATAAAATACAGGAATGTTTTGTTATTTTTGTCACCAGTTTATTTGAATGATAATGGGAATAATTTGATAGAGCAAGATGTTAAAGATGGAGGAACACTTTGAAGTCTTGCTCTGCACTTTTTTACTACCTGTGTGGTCACAGCTGGTCAGGGCCACATTTTTACAAAATCTCTGAGCTGTTTCATCATCTGTAAAGTAAGGATACTGATCCTTATTTTAGACACGTGTCCAGTAAATTTGTTCATTCTTGCAACAAGTCCCCATTATGAAGGAAATTAAAATGTTTATCCATTATATTAAGGTCATTTAAGATGTTTTAACATTCTTTAACATTTTCTGTATATTCATGTGTACATACATGGTTTGATTTTCCTGTACATTATTTTTCAGGAAGGAGGAGTCAGTGGTTTTCTCCATGCTTTTATTGCTGAGGTGTTTGCAATGGTGAGAGCTCATGTGGCTGCCTTGGGAGGAAATGCTGTTGTCTCCTACATAATGAAGCAGTGTGTCTTCATGGAGAATCCAAATAAAAACCAGGTGAGACATAGTAAAAATCTCTGATGGGAGGACCTGTGAATTTCACCATGGCCTTCCACTTCCCATCTTCCCCTCCAAGAAAGAATTGTTTTTCAGAGCTCTTTGATTCTAGATACTTAAAATGTTTCAGTGAATATATTAATAACCATGATCACACATAGGTCAAATGCTATTTTCCCATCCCAAGGGATTAGTTACTACTCTTAGACTTCTGAAAGTTTTGTTCTTAAGTTACTGTTCCTGCCATCTTCTGCTGGGTCTTTGGGATATGGTTATAGCTCCCTGAGGAGAGTTAAAGATGCCTTCTAGCTGGGACTGGTGCTGTTGGGTCTGACTGTAGCGCTGGTGAAGAGCATATCATGGAGGGCCACCTGTTGTTTCTAAGAAGCAGAGTCAGTTTGTTAATGAGGACAAAGGAGTATTGCTGAGGTTGCTTAATTTTTTTCAGCATCATACATATTTTTTTGAGCTTAGTATAATTTATTTTTTCCTATTTATTTATCTTATTACAGTAACATTGTTTTACATTTCTGGGCTCTCATTTCTATTCCATTAGTCTATGTGGCTATTTTTATTCCAATACCATATGTTTTGATTGCTGTGGCTTTATAGTTTGATGGTTTGGGAGTGTGTTACCACCATTCTTCCTCTTCTTTGTCAGGATTACTTTGGCTATTCAGTCTTTAGTGTTTCATAGACATTTAAGTGATGTTTGCTCTACTTCTTTGCTCCATTGAAAGTTTGATAGAAATTGCACTGAAGCTTTCAATGTTCTTCATGATGTCAGTACCAGTCTAGAGGGATTAGGGGGAGTGCTGCCCAGTGCACTGTCACTGTTCTTTTCATTGGGGATCTGGCCTGCTCCCCAAGTGCTCTGCACATATTTCCCTTTGGATGTTTGCCTCTACACTGCTCACTTCTCCCTTCCACAGGTCCTACTGCCAAGTGATAGCACTGCATTTTGTGGAGTAGTAGCCTCTCCACCCCAGACCACAGCCTCCAAGAATTTCTCTCCACCCACCTTCTGTTTAGTGAAGCTTAAATCTCCTCGGTGTTCCTTCTGGTGCAGTCTGTGCTGTTCTCAAGTCTCCAAGAGGTGTTCCAGTTTCACCCCAAGTCACAGGACCCTTTGGGTGCAGCACTTTCAATTGTTCTCAGAGCTAGCTAAGCAAGAAACCCACTCAATGCTGTGTTGATCCTTAGGTTACATTTCAGAATACCTTTCTTTCATCAGTTTTGGGAAGACACTTAAAATTATTAAACATTCCTTTAAAAATTAAATATAATAGTTTTTTGAGTTTCTTTTCCTGTGACCTTCTTACCCTTTACCCATTTTTTTTTGGGGGGGGGGGTGTCTGTCTTTTCTCCAATGATTGATTAGCCTGTGCTTTTTCAGCTGATAACACTGTCTCTCATGAACAGAAGCATATGGGCTTCCCTGGTGGCGCAAGGGGTTAAGATGCAACCTATGAAGCTATCCGCAGCCACCGCAGCACGAGTTCGATCCCCGGCCAGGGAGCTACCCACATGGCACAGCAGACCTTTCCTGATTCACCTGTTGCTCCCCTCAGCAGTGTATTTCAGTCAATCTGCCTGTTCTGTTCCCCACTCTGTCTCTGGTGAATCCTCTTACCCCCTGCACCTCTGGCCTGTACCCCAGTTCTTGTATGCATAAATAAATAAATCTTTAAAAAAAATATATATATATAGTTGAGTTTGTGACTGACCATATCCTGTTGTTCTTACAGGCGCAGTGTCTTATCAATGTAAGTGGTGATGCAGTGATATTTGTTCGTGAATCTGAATTAGAAGTGGTCTCAACTCAGCAACCTCCTGTCAACTGCCAGATCTCATGTACTGGAGGAGAAGTTACAACCTGAAGTAAATGAGAGAGAAAGAGGGCAACTCAATGAAATTCACCTGTCTCCATTGTTTTGTCATTAATTATCTTACTAGACGTTTTACAAATTGAGATAATTAAGAAAAGTTGATACATTGAGTAGATTGATTTATCTGGAATCTCATGGAGGCACAAGAGCTTTCTAATCTTGACATTTGCCAAATCTAGACAGATGTGCCCTGTGGAATCTTGTCTCTTCAGTAACTTGATATAAATTTCTCAAAGAACTGTAGCAAAGATGGAAGCTATTAGTAGTTTGTGTTGATTTTTAATGAAATTGTAATTTTACAAATGAAATGGGAAGATTATCAGGAAACTGGGAAAGCTGCCCTAATGTGATTTAGGAAAACTAAGCAAGAAATTCAGATTTTTAATGAATAAACAGTCTGATTTAAAGAATGTTTTGGGAGACTGTAGAAAGGTTTTCAGGAAACTATTATGTGAGTTTCTTTAATGTGTTTTGTTTTGATGAGGAATTTGGTAACAACTGAAAAGGAAAGTGCTTCAACCATCTTTTAAAAAGAAGTTAAAATTTTTCTACTTGTGTCCATATATCCTAACTACTAAAAAAGAAAAAGTAATCTATCAGAGCTAGTGTCCTTTCATTTTTAGTTTTAATAATGTCTGTTAGGAGGGAGGAAAAAAAATCACCATGTAACTTTGTAACTGACCAAATTTTAGTAGCATCTAATTTGTCTAGAAGAGGCTTGGCTTTAATTGGGGAGAAAATGTCAGTAAAGTTTTTGAAGTAGTTCCCATTAGTAGGAACATAAAATTATTTTCTGATAAAATTATTCTGTACTCCTACCAAATAAACGGAATTTTAGTAATATTGTAGGGAGTTTCGATGGTGAGTTAGACTGTATTTGGCATAGAATTTGAAATGTAACTTGAATGTAAATATGCTGCAAAACATTGAATGTATACATAGAAATATTTCTCTGTCCATGCCAAATACCTATTATAAATGAACCTTAAAAAAGTACATTCCTCCTTTGCACAATAAAATTTCTTTATAAAACTCATGATTTTGTTCTTCCAGAATAACGAGCTGCCCTACAGATTTGGAGTCATTTCCTTGTTATCACAGGTGTCAATATTTTTCTGTATTTTGTTTATAATTTTATTTTTTAAATAAAAAATTTCGTAAACTGGTATGTTTCTAAATCTCTTTTTTTACGCCTTGATATAGTTCTGACAGTTGTCTGAAAACATTTTTCATGTGATCATCTTCATTTTTCCTTCAGTCAACAAATTTATTGTGCATCTGCTGTATGCAAGACCTGTTCTTAATTTGGGGGAAAAATATCCATATGTAGGTGATATTTTCATCACCTTTGGTAGGGAGGTATTCAACACTGTGTACTGAATGCCTACTGGATTCCAGAGCAGTTTTAGGCAGTGAACAAAATACAGTTTCTTAGCCTTGTGGAACTTACTGAAATCAGTGGCTACCCAAGTTAACAAGTCGTCCAAAGTGGCAGACAGTACTATAAACCCTTGCTAATAGGTACTGAATTGTTTACTAAATGCCAATCTAGTACTTGTAGTTTTGCATTAACTCTCCTAAATTTCACAGAAACATGGGTAAGCCCCATTTTCTAGTTAAGAAAGCGGAGTAGAGAGTTTATATGATTCACCCAAACACACAACAAATATTCAAGCCAGGATTAAAGCAAGGCTTCAAAACCCGCACTATTAAATGGGAAAATGTGTACAGCTTGCGGTGAAGTTAGTTTCTCAAAGGAGAAGATACTTAAGCTCAGTCTGGAAAAGTAAACATTTCACTGGAATTGAATTCATAGTTTTATTTATATATCAGTCCATCCATTCATCCATCTTAGTGTGTTTCAGAGTCCTTTCATCAGGAAAGTCAAAACATTTTTTAAATTAGATTTTAAACATTTATATAACAGAGAGTGGCTCCTCCAAAGATGTCCGAGCTAATGTTCATACTGTGAATCTTTTACCTTATATGACTTCGTAGATGTGATCAAGGTTGTTAAAAAAGTTGATCTTGAGATACGGATATTACCCATGTTACCTACCAGGGTCCTAGAATCTAATCACAAGAATTTTAAAACTGCAAGAAGTGGATAGAAGAGCAGCTCAGACTTCTACAGAAGATGGACCCACCCCTACATTGCTGGCTATGAAGCTGCTGAGAAAAAATGTGGGTGATTTCTAGACACTGGGAGTGGACCTCAGCTGACAGCCAGCAAGGAAATGGGGTGTCTCAGTCCAACACCCACAAGGAACTGAATTTTGCCAACAGCTAGAATGAGTAAGGAGATGGATTTTCTCCTGAAGAATGGAACAGAGTTCTGCCACTAGCTTCCATTTAGCTTTGTGAAACCCTTACTAGTCTTCCCTTACTAGACTATTACTGTAATGTTACAATCGTGTTGTCTAAACTACTAAATTTCTGGTCATCTGTTCTGGTTACAAAGGAAAGTGAATACAAATTCTGATTAGTTCTGATTAGTTAAACTAATATATATAACTTTATATTATCAGAGACATATAAAGTTACCATATAGTTGGGCTATTTTTGGTAAAATCTGATATGAAATGCTGCACCCTACTCGAGGGCCAAATACAATCTTCTCTCTTATATTTTCTGGTTTTTTGCATACCCCTTGATTTTTTTGTTGGTAAGATGGGTGGAGTGGGGGCTGCAGGAGGATGACAGGACTGGGGGAAGGTAACAAGCTCAAAGGTCCTCAGACCAGTTGGGATCTCCCAGCTTTACAGTCTCAAAAAGCTTGGCTAGTTAGCAGAAATCCGGTCTCCCACCTCTGAGGTCACCTCCACTTCTAGAATTGTCCAAGAACTGCAAGAGCTCTATGCAGTGCATGCCCTGTCTCCCAAGGGGTGGGTTCAGCTTCCACATTAAGCAGTTAGAATACTGAAACCTCTTCAAGAAGTTGTATTTTCTTCTCACTGTCACATGATGTCGCTGTTGGAATGGGTTTCACAAAGTTGAACACTCGCTAACTTGTCTCCAGCAGTGATTATGCTGAACTTACCAAGATTTAACCGTTTTCTAGGATTCTGCAAACTTTCAGTTCCGAGTGCTGTTAACAATAAATTTTGAGAGAGCTTCTTATACGCATTAGATAACGTTTTTTTTTTTTAAAAAAAAATACAAGAGGCTGACTTGAAAATTTTTCTCTCGATCCGTGGCTGAGGGAGATTTTAAATTTTGAGGTGATCTAATTCACTTTTTTCTCTTGAGATTAGTGGTTTTCTTTTTTGTATTTCTAGAAATGTTTGCCTAACCCAACATGAAAAAAAGTAATCTAGAAATTTTACGGTTTTTGGTTTTACATTTCGATATATGATCATGTCATGTTTTGTATGTGGTGTGAGTTAAGGGAAAAGTTCTGTTGTTTCATTTTGGTTTTGAATATGGACATCTAATTGCCACAGCTCAATTAATTGAAAAGACTAATTTTTCTACACTGGATTGACTTGTTGAAATCACATGTGTGGTTGCCACACATGTATATAGTCCTACTTCTGGCTCTGCCATGTGTTTTACTTGTCTGTAAGATTTCCAATATTGCGGCACTATTTACAGTAGCTAAGATATGGAAACCACCGAAATGCCCCAAAACAGATGACTGGATCAAGAAGATGTGATATATAAACAATGGAATACTGTTCAGCAATCAAAAAATATAAACTTGGTCCTCTGTGGTGGTGTAGGGGTTAAATCTTAGTGCTATCACTTCTGTGGCCTGAGTTCTATTCCAACCAGGGAATTTGGGTGGAATTCTCACACATGGCACAACAGACCTCTCCTGTCTCACCCACTGCTCCCCTCAGCAGTGTATTTCAGTATATCTGCTCCCCATTCTGTCTCTTGTGAATCCTTTTACCCTTGCAGCTCTGGCCTATACTCCATTTTGTGTATGCATAAATAGAAAAAAATTTTTTTAAAAAAAGATAAACTCATTTACAGGAACATGGATGGACCTGGAAGGGATCATGATCAGTGAATAAGTCAGAAGGAAAGAGAAAAATACTGCATGGTTCACTTGGGAGGAACAAAAGGGAAAAAAGGGATGGGGGCAGACAAAAATAGAGGGCAAACTATAATTGGGGATATTCAGCTGGGGAGAGGGAAGGACGGGGATCCAAACATGGGAGGGAAGAGCACAAGAGAATATGGTGACAGTTTTTGGGTGTCTTGGTGGTGGTAATTTTATGGGGACCACACCTGGGAGGAGAATGAACTATGATGTAAAAAAGTGTATCAATAAAAATTAAAGATTTCCACGATCACACCACCTTGATAACTTATACTTTATTAAGTACAACTTTACTAAGTATAAGTTATCAAGTATATAAAGTATACTTTATACTTTGTTCACATTCTTCAAAACAATTTTTTTCACAGTTCTAGTTCCTTTGCTTTTTTCATATAAATTTTAAAATTGCTTGTTAACTGGTATTTATAGTTTGTGCTGAAACTGTAGACGATTTAGCGACCATTGACTGTTTAACAATATTGTCTCTTCCACTCCGTGGACTATTTCTCTTTGTTTACTCAGGTCTTGTTCGATTTCTCTCATCAAGGTTTGGTAGTTTCTAGTATATAAAACTTGCACATTGATATGGGCCTTTTCATCTAAGAACTTCACTGTTTTGTTTTGGTTTTAATTTCTAGTAGTTGCTCATCATTAGTGTGGACAAATGTAATTGATATTTTTTATATTGATCTTGTAGCCTGAAGTCATGTATTGATTCCAGTAGTTTTTGGTGATTATTTGGGGTTTTATGTAGACAATCATGTTGTGACTGTGAACAGGGAACTTTGTTTTTTCCTTTCCAACCTCTATGACTATATTTTTCTTGTGCCTTATAACATTTCCTTACTAATAATTATCATATTAACTTAATAAGTATCATGTAAAATGGTAAGAGTGGAGGTCTTAGCCTTTGTCCAGACCTCAGGAGGAAGGCATTCTGTCTTTCACTGATGTTATATTTGGGTTTTCCCCAGATGCTCTTTGAATTTTGTCAGATGCCACTTCTCCACCCATTGACTGAGATAATCATTTAGATCTTCTTTAAGTCCTTCATATATGGTGAATTACATTTCATGATTTTCAAACATTAAGCCAAATGTCCCCTTGTCTTTTGTTTTCCAGAACAATTTGTCTAAAATCAATGCTGTAAGTCCTGTATATATGTGCTAGAATTTGCCAATAAAGCCATTTAAGATTTTAGGGTTTTTTTTTGTTGTTGTTGGAAAGCGTTCAAAGTATGAATTGATTTTACTAATAGACCCGGGATCGTTCAGATAATTTTTTTAAATTTTATTTTTCAGATCATTTTTCCCTTTGGGTAAGCTTTGGTTGTTTGTGTCTAGGGGATCTGTCCAGTTTTCCCCAAATTAGCAAATTAATTGGTATGTCAATATTTCCTTATTTATTTTATTCAGTATAACAGTTTTATTATTTCAGATATGTATGAAATAGATAGAATACTGGAAATCATCTTTCATTGAACTTTTCAAAGAACCTGCTTCAATTTCACTGATTTGTCACAATTGGCTTTATATTTCCTTCTTTTTTTTTTTTTTAAGATTTATTTATGCATACAAGAGCTGGGGTACAGGCCAGAGATGCAGGGAGGGGGTGAGAGGACTCACCAGAGACAGAGTGGGGAGCAGAACAGGGAGAATGACTGAAATACACTGCCGAAGGGAGCAGTGGGCGAGACAGGAGAGGTCTGCTCTATTTCCTTCTTTATATGTGCTTTTGGTTGATTTTGCTCTTATTTTTTGAATAAGTGAAGATTTAGGTCATACATTTGGGACTTTTGTTCTTTTCTAGTAGCAGCATCTCATGTGACACATTTCGCTCTAAACATTACTTTAATAGGGTCATACATTTCGATGTGTTGTTTTAGTTTTCACGAAAATTGAAAATACTTTAAAATTCCCCTTTTAACTTTCTCTTTGACTATTGGATTATTTAAAGGAATGTTGTTTAACTTCCAAATATTTAGGAATTTTCCAGATTTTTGTGTTGAAAGCAGTTAAGAACTAGTCTCCTGGAAACTGTGATGTTTATAATACATTATTGATTATAATCACTATGCTGAGCATTGGATTTTCAGGACTTATTTTTTTTTACTACTTACAATTTTGTACCTAAAACAACATCTCCCCCAAATGATCACCACTAGCAGTAGCTAACACCTCTCATGTCACATAATTATTTCTTTTTTGTGATGGGAGTTCTTAAGATCTAGTCTCTTGACCAGTTTGATTTATTTAATTCAGCCTGGTTGTCTGCAACCTCTGAATGATGTGCTGTTCAGCCTCCTCAGTTTCCACCCAGAAATGAGAATATACAGTCATTGTGGAGGTGACTCATCTCACTTAGCATAATGCCCTCAGGTCTTCCTCATTTTATTTTATCTCCACTATTTACATATAAGTTATGCCTCTTCTTTAAGAAGTTTTAATGATTACTCTAGAATTTTCAAAATGGAATTTTAATATAGCATTATACACCTTCAGATAATCTTATTTCATGTTACAAATAAACTACCATACGTTGTAGTTGGAGAAAATACTCTCTGAATGATTTCAATCAATTTTACTGTTTTTAAATTTTTCTGCCTTTAGTCTTTATCAGCTTCATGAGGCAAATGCTCAGCTTGCTTAATGTCTGTTTTTCTTGCTTTCTAGTAAGTATATTTAAAGATATAAATTCCCTTGGAATTGCCTTTTTATCATTCTGCAAGTTTTATAGTGTTTTTGTTTCCTTTAAACCTGAACATTATAATTATCACCATGATTTCTTCACTAGCCTATGAATTATTTAGAAGTGTATTTCTGGCCTCCAAATATTTGTCTTCTTTACTTCGTTTCTTAATTAAGCTGCATTAGATAAAATACAAGGGAAAAAGAATGACAAGTTTTCAGATTGTTGAAAATTTCCTGGTTGCTTTTTTAAAAAGATTTATTTATTTATGCATACAAGAACTAGAGTACAGGCCAGAGGTGCAGGGGGTGAGAGGACATAGTGGGGAGCAGCAGGCGAGTCAGAAGAGGTCTGCTGCGCCATGTGGGTAGCTCGCTGGCCAGCCAGGGACCAAACTCTTGCTGCAGGAGCTTCAGATAGCTTCACAGTGTTGTGCTTAACCCCTTGTGCCACCAGGGAGGCCCTCCTGGTTGCTTTTTTGTTCAATTCATGTAACTCTTTCATATGCACTTGAAAAGAAAATTCATTATTTATTTGTTGGATGTGAGGTTCTGTATCTTACATATCTGTTATTTATCTTATGTGTCTATCTCTATATCTTATATATCATCTATCATGATATATCTATAAAGTGAAGCTTAATTATACTGTTAATTTGTCTATGTCCTTACCAATATTTTTCTCCCCTTGATCTGTCAATTTCTGATAGAGGTGAATATAGTTACATTGATCACTTATATAATGGCCTATGTGTAACCACATGCTTAGCAATGTAATGCTTGCAGCCCTTCCCAACACAAGGTGGAATCTGTTTCCTGAAGATTTCAGTTTGGGTTGGACACAGAAGTAATAATGTGGGGCCTGCCCGGTGGCGCAGCAGGTTGAGTGCAGTGCTGTGAAGATGTCCGCAGCCTCTGCAGTGTGGGTTCAATTCCCAGTCGGCCAGGGAGATACCCACATGGCATGGCAGACTTCTCCTGTCTTGCCCGCTGCTCCCCTCAGCAGTGTCTTCAGTCCTTCTCCCTGTTCTGCTCCCGGCTCTGCCTCTGGTGAATTCTCTCACCCTCCCGCGCCTCTGGCCTGTACCCCAGTTCTTGTATAAATAGTATAAATAAATAATCTTTTTAAAAAAGAAGAAAAAAAAAAAAAAAAAAGAAGTAATAATGTGCCGGCTCTGAGCCTGGATCTCTGGAAGCTGCCATGCAAACAAGTGCTAACTAGTTGGCTAGAAGGTGATAACTGTATAGAGATGCCTCATCTCAACTGCACCTATCCTTCACTTGGAGCAGTTAATTGATAAGCATATTTGGGAATAATAATAATACAATAACAATAATAATAAATGATTATTGTTTTCAGCCAGAGAGTTTTGGATAATTTTATGGAGTAATAGCTAACTGATACATAGCATTAAATTTTCCACTCTAATGACGCAGCTGTCAATATGCCCTGAGAGTTTTGGCAATTTTGTGTTTTGAGGCTATGACTAAGTATACATAATAATAAGATTTTTATGTTTGTGCATTTGTAAAAATCACATTTAAAAAGAAAAAAGCTTAAAATGAAACATGTTGGTAAGGATGCAGAGGAAAGGGAACTGGTGTGCACTGTTAGTAGGAATGTAAATTGGTGCAGCCACTATGAAAAACAGTGGTTTCCTCAGAAAACTGAAAATAGAACTACCATGTGATCTGGTAAATCTGCTTCTGAACACCCATCTAAAGGAAATGGAAACACTTGTTTTTTTTTTTAAAGATTTATTTATTTATGCATACAAGAGCTGGGGTACAGGCCAGGCCAGAGGTATGGGGGGTGAGAAGATTCACCAGAGACAGAGTGGGGAACAGAACAGGCAGATTGATTGCTGATTGAGGGGAACAGGCAGATTGAAGGGAACAGCAGGAGAGTCGGGAGAGGTCTGCTGCACCATGTGGGTCCCTTCCCTGGCTGGGGAATAGAACTTGTGTTGCAGTGGCTGTGGATAGCTTCATAGTGCTGCTTCTTAATCCCTCGCACCACCAGGGAGGCCCCTGGAAACACATGTTTAAACAGATATCTGCATGCACATGTTTAATACAGCATTATTCACAGTAGTCAAGACACAGAAGCAACCTAAGTGTCCATCGATAGAAGAATGTATAAAGAAAATGTTACATATGTAATGGGTTATTATTTAGCCACAAGAAAGAAGGAAATATTGCCACTTGTCACAACATTGAGCTTGAGAGCAAATACCTACGATCTAACTTATATGTGGAATCTCAAAACAAACTGAGCTCCAAGAGACTGGTGATATTGGTGGTTGTCAGAGGTGATGATGGGCAAAGTGGGAGAAGGAGGTCAGAAGAGACACACTTCCAGTTACAGAATAATTAAGTGCTGGGGATGTTATGCACAGCATGGCAACTATATTTAATAAATCTAACTTTTATATTTAAAAGTTGCTGTGAGATCTTTAAAGTTCTCAAACAAAAAAGTATGTGTGCTGGGCAGGTGTTAACCAGACTTCTTATGGTGATCATTGGGAAAGTTGATGATGTTGTGAACCTCGAACAAATCAACTGTTATAGGCTAATATTATGACAGTAAAAAAGAAAAGCAAAAATACCACATTTACATGTTGAACCATGTGGACATAAATGTACTACTTTTACTTAGGTTAATTTTGCCTGGTACACTATTCCCCCCAACCTCTCGTGTTTAGATTTTCTGATTGTGGCTTTTTGTTATGATTGTGTCCACATTTGCTTTGCTTCTTTTCTCTTTCTCTATTTTCCATTGAATTCAAGCTATCCATCTTAATGTTTTTCCCTTTACCAATTTGAAAATTAAGATTTCAAAAATCTAATATGTAATCACCTGCTTTCCCCTATGTGTGCCCTGAAGCAACTGAGAGATGGACAAGAGGTGAAGAGGATTGAAGATCAGGTGCCACCATTATTGTTAAAAAAGTGGTGACTGGCAGGTGAAGCATCCATGGAAAGAGCTCTGTAGTTTTGCTTGCTTGCTTTGGGGGGTGTGTGTGTGAATGTGTTTGTGAGGGAAACTACTAGAAGGGGCTAAAGAAGCAAGTGTTCAGTTGCTTCTCCCCAACCATCATTCAGAGAAGTCATTTTGTTTTAATCCAACAAGAGTAAGAAAGGTTGGTCTGAGTGTCCAGCACTATTATCTTAATAAAAATCACCCCTTGATACCATAAGTATTCCCTGAAAATGGCAGATTTCACATCTATTCTTCAGTTCTGACTCCACATTTAATGCATCCTTTTCCTACCACTGCCCTGAGAATTGTCTCAAATTTGGTGGTTTCACATCCGCCCGCCCCCAATTCATTCTTTTCCATTCTGGAGCCCAAAAGTCTAAGAGCAGCATCACTGAGATGGAGACAGGGAGCTGGGTTTCTTCCAGGTACTCTGGCAAGTCCTTGTCTCCTTTCCTACCTTCTCGAACTGCATTCCTGGGTTGCTTCCTCCTTGGTTCTTGACTGTGGCTGCAAAGCCAGAACTGTAGCCTCTTTGCGAGGGTCCTCTGTCTCTGCTGTCATTAAATCTCCCCCACTTTCCTTTTCTGTGGTCCCAGGTGAGGTCTGGCACTTGCCTGGACAATAGGGAGCAACTCCCCATCTCAATATGCATCACGGAATCACACCTGCAGTTTCTTTGCCATGCAGACTAATATCCACAGGTTCGGGAGAGAGGACATAGCTTTTACTGTGGCCACTGTTCACCTCACCAAACACATATTTTTTTTATAATAAATTTTATTTTTATATTCCCCATACAATTGTAACCCCCTTATTTTGACCCCAATCCCTCCCCGCCCGCCCCCTACCCCCCATAGAGTGTCTCTGGTTCATAGTTGTTTGTTGATTTTGATTTTTACTTTCTTATAGTTATTCATTTTCCTGGTCCCTTATTTAAGTTTTCTAGATTCCTGCTATGAGTGAGACCATCTGGTATTTTTCTTTTTCTTTCTGGCTTATTTCGCTGAGCATGATCTCTTCCAGTGCCATCCATGTTGCTGCAAATTGCATGTGTTTATCTTTTTTGAATGCTGAGTAATATTCCATGGTGTATATGTACCACATCTTCTTGATCCAGTCATTTATTTTTGGGCATTTGAGTTGTTTCCAAAGCTTAGCTATTGTAAATAGTGCTGCTATAAACATAGGGGTGCAGGTGCTCTTTGGAATTGATGTTTCTGTGTCCTTTGGGTAAATACCTAGGAGTGGAATGGCTGGATCATATGGAAGCTCTATGTTTAGTAGGTCAAGAAATCTCCACATAGCTCTCCATAGTGCAAATACATATTTTAAATATATTTTTTTCTTTAACAAGTCTAAGCTTTGAGTGTATCTATTTTCCCAAATAAGCAAGGTCTTAATGTTGTTGATGATATTCTAATATTTTTATACATGCACACTGTGATTGTTGTATATTGTAAAATACTTATTTAAATCACAAATATGTTTTTCTGATTCTGCTTACTATTACTTTCTCCACACCATTCCTTTCTTCTGGGTTTATTTTCCTCCTTGCATCTCAAGTCTTTTTTATGAGAAATTAGTTTATTCAGGTTGTCTGTGTGTCTAAAAATTTGTATCTAAAATTGTCTTTATTTCACCTTCACTCTTTTTTTTTTTAAAGATTTATTTTATTTATACAAAAGCCAGGGTACAGGCCAGATATGTGAGAGGATGAGAAGATTCACCAGAGACAGAGCAGGGAACAGAACAGGCAGACTGACGAAGTACACTGCTGAGGGGAGCAGCAGGCGAGACAGGAGAGGTCTGCTTGCCATGTGGGCTGCTCTGAGGCTGGCAGGGATCGAACTGGCACTGCAAGAGGCTGGGACAGCTTCACAGCACTGCGCTCAACTACCTGCACCACCAGGGAGCCCCCACCTTCACTCTTGATGTAGTTTAGTTGGTTATATTATTCACAATATTTCTTCCTCAGAACTAAGCCACAATATCAAGCAGAGCAAGTAATATTCAGGGATGAATGAACAGACTTTTCAGAATTTAAGAGAATGAATAGTGAAAATAAGCCTTTTAAGGCCAGATATTCCATTAATAACAATTGTTTTTGAAATTAATGTACCAATCTTCTTTGAAAATAAAGCAATAAAAAAGAAAATAGAATAATATTCTGAGTTGTAATTCACAACTTCCTCAAAATAAAAAGGAAATGAATTTGAAAATGCTTTCTTATATGTCAAACTGTACCATTTCTGAGCAATCACTTAATTATTATAAAATGCTGATTTAAATTTATATCTGGTTATTGAATTTGATGTGTCTTGCAAGTGATTCAGAATTTGCAACAAGGGGGTTTATCTTTCCTTGCTAAACAATAGAAATACTTGTTGTGTCTCACAGACTTCCCTTTTACCTGTGGAATTTTGTTATATTAATTAGTGAAAAGTGTACTGCCACAGCAAAAGCAGATACTGTAGATCTGAAGACTCTCCTTCAATATATGAACACAGTGACATCACTGTGATGTTTCTGAAGGAACATTAAATGTAAATGGTGAATTCAAAAACTTGATATTCCTAGCAGCGATGTTTTCTGGACAGGGAATTATTTCTTTGAGATGATTTAAGGGAATTGATTAGATCTGTAGAGAAGATGACAGATGAAGCTTAGCATGAATAATGAACTGAATCTATAATGGTTAGGAAGGTTTTTCTCCTTTTGCATTGCGGTTAGTCACGCACAAAATTGTATCCTCAGATAAGAAGCTCAAAAATAACTACTAGAGATCAGGGAACAGGATGGATTCCTTTTGGCATGAGATTGAAGGTAAGTATTCCATACCCCACAAGACACCACACCACGTGCTTGTTTTGATAACACAGAAATCTAGTTCATGCTACTCTTGGCTGCCTTGGTGGTATTTGCTAGATTTATTTGGAGAAATGGGTCTATTTACAAATGTCATTCCTATCTCTTCTCACTCTCTGAAATTGATGAAAAATTATTTCTATTTTTGGCTGGCTGCACTCCGTCATGTTTGATGGGCTGCCTCAGAATTTAAATTGATCTGTGTCCTAATCCTCCACTTGGAAATAAAGTACTTAGCCATTATCGGCTCTCAGTGTAGGCACTGGAAAGGCTTATTGGTCTGTAAGACTTTGCTCCAGGCATCGGCACAAACACCTCATTTACCAAAGTGGTTATAATAGATGGAAATAAAAGCTGAAACATCCATTCAGCTTAATGGGTGGAAGGAGGGGGAGCAGCTGGGTTCAGAGGATAGACTGCGATTTGTCCCCTTGGGCATTTTCCAGAAAGGCCTTTCTGTCTTTATTCTTAACAAGTCACAGAGGCAGGAACTGAAAGGACTGACAATGGCACCACCTAAGAACTACTTCCCTTGATCCTCAATGAGGCAGACACAGGCCCAATGCAGCCCTCAGATTTTAGGTCTTGCACTGTTAATAACAGTTGCTTTATACAGCTTGAGCCGACCTTGGGGAGCTAAGAAGAGCTCTGCCATCACTAGCTCAAGACAGCTACATAATCAGGCACAGGAAACATTTATCACACGTAAACATGAAATAAGGCTTTTATTTCTTCTTTTTTTTTAAAAAAAGAAAAGCTGTTGTCTAGGGTCCAACTAGACTTTTAACTCTAAATCTGCTTAAGCTAAAAAAGTAAGCCCTCTTAGTGCTTATTGCACATCTTCAGTAACTTTAGTATTATTAGTGGGATGATGTGTCCCTTGTTACCATTTTAATATCAGGCTATCCTGAATATTCATCTAAAATAGTTAACATGTGTCTTCTTTTATAAACATTTTATCATTCTTTGATCATGATTTTTAGGATATTTAAAATTATATTAATGCTTTCATAGGTTTGGTTTTGGGATCTCAAATTGGTATTCTAAAATGATGGTCACTGGCCAAGAATTTTTTAGACAATCCTTCTATAAACATCCTGGTTTTCATACCCACTCTAAATAGCAATCGATTAGGAAAACAAAAAGTCAGTGACATTAAAAATTGTCCACTGGCCTAAGCTCCAAACTGATTTTCCTCAATTCTAATATCCTAATTTTTGTTTAGTTATTTAAAGCTTTGGGAAAAGTTTTAATAAGTAAGAAAGCCAACTGTTCTGTGTTTTTTTTCCCTCTCTGTTTCTTTCCCTCCTTCCCTTCTCTTTTGAATTTCAGAGGGGTTTTCAAAAACCATTCTCCCCATGCCACTTATGCATCAAAAGTTGATGTGGTTGTTATTTAATGGAAATAGTTATTATTTCCATTAAAAATAACCAGATGAAAGAGCAATTTCCTCTAAGTCCACAGTCACTTAGAAATAAGAATATGCCACGAGGGTCAAATGAAAAACTGTAAACAGGTTTTGGGGTAATGATTACCCCATAAGTCTGCCAAGGTACACTGGCAAGAGTGCTGGTCTCTGGGGGATCCATCTAGTTCTGGCCCTTCCTTTCACCTGTGTCCACCCTCCTTAGTTCTGCAGCTTAAAGTCATCTTCACTACCAGGTGAGAACCACATTCATCTGAGGAAGTCACATCACCTATTTCTAACTCTATGTAGCACGGTCACTCCCTACTTGACATTCCGCTTGTTCATTTTGTTTATTCTCTTTGAATTTAAGCTGCAGGACTTCTTTCTTCATTGATGAATATCTAGAAGCTTCTAGAGGAGTCAGGAACATACCATAGCTTATCAACTCTAAAATGACATCAAGATAAGATGCACCGGGGCCTCCCCGGTGGCGCAGAGGTTGAGCGCTGGGTTGCGAAGCTGCCCACAGCCTCTGCGGTGCCAGTTCGATCCCCGGCTGCTCCCCGGCCACCGGAGGAGGGTCCCACATGGCGCGCAGACCTCTCCTGCCGCCCGCTGCTCCCCTCAGCAGTGTACCTCGGTCCTTCTGCCTGCTCTGCTCCCCGCTCTGGCTCTGGTGAATTCTCTCACCCTCCCGCGCTTCTGACTGTACCCAGTGCTTGTAGAAATAAATAAATAAATAAATCTTTAAAAAAAAAAAAAAAAAAAGATAAGATGCACCATCCTTTAATTATGTGAGAAACAAAGATGCCACCAACTAAGCTGTGCCTTCTGTCACTTCAGACTTTGAAGTTATTGAAGAGCTCTTCTAGAATTATTCAGAAAGAACATCAATTTATCAAGTGCCTTGCTGTGACTATAAAACCACAAGCAAAATAAATAAACTAAACTATTACTGAAATGTCACACTGTGTCCAACTCTTCAATATCATTCTGCAATGAAAATTTGCCAGTAGCCACTACTTTTCACACCATATCATTGTGCCTGTAGAAGAAGAGATGAAACAGTATTTCTTGAGAGATGCTCTGTTGTTGTCGTCTTTGAGATTTTCTTCCCAGCTGATGACATCCGTCCTTTAAGCCTTGATGCTCATGGGCAGACAGTGCCTGGCAGATAGTAACCCCGATTTCAGAGATGTCAAAATTTGAAAACTGATCATCTGAAAATTGCAAAAATAGGAGTGTAAGTATTTAGTCAATAAGTAACTTTTGAGTAAAGGTACTAAAAAGGTATATGAATAAAAGGTAATTAGTTAATAAGTAACTTTTGGGTATTTGTATAAATGTTGACAGTTGTCAACAATCTGTGTCCAGGGAAAGCCAATTCTGTCATCAGGCATTATTTTTCTCATTCAGAGAATTACAATGTTAGACGAGTAAGCCTCTAAGGTCCTTCCTTAGTAAAAAGAAAAAAAAATGTAGGCAATTTGTAAGTGGCTGCAGTTATATAAATGTAAGTAAAAAACTATTAAAAACCACTCTGTCCAACCTAGTGTCTATGCCCAGTGGTTCTTCCATAATTGATGAAAGGAGCAAGAGCTCAGCTCAGATGGTAGGTGATGGCTCTTGCCTCACTCAGGTGACCACTTCTTCTCCCTGGTTGTTGTGGGCTGGCATGCAACACATAGAGCACTGATGTCAGCAAGAACAACTAGCCAACAATGGTATTTACAACCAAGAAGCAAAGTGAGCTTGACCTCTCCATGGCTTAGTGCCCAGGCTGTAGGGCAGGGACAACCTGTGGGCTCTTGACAACCTTTGCCAAGTGAGAGACCACCTGAGGGACCAAGCAGAGGCCAGGCTACAGCCACAGAGGACTCAGTGGCCAACATGGAGAAGTCTGACCTGGCTGCAGGTGACCCAGTGGGCAGAAGTTAAAACGTCTTGGCTGTTCAGTAAGATCTGTCTGTGTCTTCTAGATAGGGAGTCCTATATCTCCAGATGTGGCTGTACAGAGTCGTTTTACAAACCTGAAGTTAGTGCCAACAAATAGTGAGAGAAATGCCATGACAGTCTGCTGGGGGAGGCCGTCAAGAAGACTCCAGCAGAAGTTCGCCCACGCCAGGCCCCTTCTGGCCTGCAGTCCGAGCCCAGAGGGGGAGCGGGTGCCCAAGACCGGGGCAGACTGGGCACGCAGAGGAGTGTGAACCCGCATCACCTTTTTAGAACAGGGACATTTCTTCAGTAAAGGCTGCATGAAACAGGCAGATGGCTCCTGGAGGAGCCAGAGGTGAGTGGGGAAGTTCGCCCAAGATGCCGGCCAGTACCAGCAACACAGTGTCCCAATGCATACGGCAAATTAGAAAACAGACAGTAGGGAGTAGAAAAACCATACGCAAAACAGAAACTCCTCAGGAACAAAGCACACCACAAAAAGAAAACCACCCCCCAGATTGCAATGACAGTAACTTGGAAGAACTTCTGAGCCTTCCAGAAAGAGAATTTAAAATTGCCATGATTAAAAAAGTGACAGAAGTCATAAAGGAAAACAATGATAAGGGAAAAATAATCAAGGATCAGAAGAATGAAATTGAGTCCCTAAAGAGGGAAGTGAAGGAAATGCAAGAGATCAAAGGATCAATGGAAGAGCTAAAGAACTCTGGGAAAAGCAATGAAAGCAGAATAGATGAAATGGAAGAACGAATAAGCACTCTTGAAGACATAGAAATAAAAAAAACCAAAACAGAAAAGGAAAGAGAAGTACGAAGGAAAAAGACCGAAGAAAGACTTTGGGAACTATCTGACTCCATGAGGAAAGGAAATATAAGAGTTATAGGAATCCCAGAAGGAGAGGGGAGAGATGTAGGAACACAGAAAATATTCAAGGAGATAATTGAAGAGAACTTCCCAAACGTGAAGAAGGAGCTGAAAATTGATATACAAGAAGCAAGAAGAACACCAAACTTCCACAACGAAAGGAAAAATACAGCAAGACACATAATAGTAAAGCTCCCAAGAATCCAGGACAAGGAAAAAATAATGAAGCTGACAAGAGGGAAGAAACAGATAACATTCAAAGGAAAACCAATCAGGCTGACATCAGACTTCTCCGAAGAAACACTACGGGCAAGGAGAGAGTGGAGGGACAGTGTCAACAGACTCCAAGAAAACAGACACCAACCAAGAATACTCTATCCCACAAAGCTCTCTTCCTCTATGAAGAAAGAATAAGGACCTTCCCAGACAAACAGAAACTTGGAATTTCATTATGACTAAACCCCCACTCCAAAAATTACTACAAGGAGCCCTAAAGACAGAACCTCAGAGGGACGAATAACAACAAAAGAAGGCCAAAAAAAAAGTTATTAAAAGAATAAATAAAAAAAATCAAAGGAAAGACAAACACAATGGCAAATACAGATGCTAACACATCAATATTAACTCTAAATGTAAATGGACTAAACTCTTCAATAAAAAGACACAGAGTCGCAGGCTGGATTAAGAAACAAAATCCAACCTTTTGCTATCTCCAGGAAACATATTTAGCTACAAAAGATAAAAATAGACTCAAAGTTAAAGGATGAAAAATAATCCTACAAGCAAATGGACCAAAAAAGAAAGAGGAACAGCTTTATTTATGTCAGATAAAACAGATTTCAAACTCAAAAAGATAAAAAGAGACCCCAACAGTCACTACATTATGATCAAGGGGACAATACTTCAAGAAGAAATAACACTCATCAACATATACTCACCAAATGAAGGAGCACCAAAATATATCAGACAACTATTGTCATCTCTGAAAACAGACATCAGAGAAAACACATACGTAGTGGGAGACTTCAACACACGACTATCAACAATGGATAGATCAATGAGACAAAAAATAAGTAAAGACACTAAAGCTCTAAATAAGGATCTAGAGCGCTTAGGCTTAACAGACATCTATAGAACACTAAACCCCCAAAAAATGGAGTACACATTTTTCTCAAGCACACTCGAATCAATCTCCAGGATCGATCACATACTGGGACACAAGACAAACATCAACAGATACACCAAGATTGAAATCATACCAACTATCTTTTCTGACCATGAAGGCATAAAACTAGAAATAAACCATAAGAAGAAGGCAAGGGACTCTCCTACCTCATGGAGATTGAAAACCACACTTCTGGAAGACCACTGGACTAATGAGGAGATCAAAGAAGAAATTAAAAAATTCTTTGAAAAGAATAATCAGTAACTACTATGAACAGTTATATGGAAACAAGTACAACAATCTAGAGGAGATGGACAAATTCCTACAACTCTACAATCACCCAAAGCTAGATAAAGAAGAAATAGAACACCTAAACAGACCAATTACAAGCAGCGAAATTGAAATGGTAATCAAAAACCTCCCCAAAAACAAAAGCCCATGACCTGATGGATTTACAAACGAATTCTACCAAACATTCAGAGATGAATTAGTGCCTATCCTTCATAAACTCTTCCAAAAAATTGAGAAGAAAGGGATAATACCAAACACGTTCTATGAAGCCAACATTACACTAATACCAAAACCGAACAAGAACAACACAAAAAAGGAAAACTACAGGCCAATCTCCCTAATGAACACTGATGCAAAAATCCTCAATAAAATTTTAGCTATCAGAATCCAACAATGTATCCATAAGAGAATTCACCACGACCAAGTAGGATTTATTCCAGGGACACAAGGATGGTTCAACATCCGA
Source organism: Talpa occidentalis (assembly GCF_014898055.3). Classification (NCBI taxonomy): domain Eukaryota; kingdom Metazoa; phylum Chordata; class Mammalia; order Eulipotyphla; family Talpidae; genus Talpa; species Talpa occidentalis. The sequence goes on from NW_023601653.1 coordinate 54,439,561, forward strand.
AAATCAATCAATGTTATCCAGCACATCAACAAAAAGAAATATAAAAACCATATGATAATATCAATAGATGCTGAGAAAGCTTTTGACAAAGTGCAACACCCATTCATGATAAAAGCCCTTGAAATTCTCAGGATACAAGGAACATACCTCAACATCATAATGGCCATATATGACAAGCCAACAGCCAGTATCATTCTCAATGGTGAAAAGCTGAAATCATTTCCATTAAGATCTGGAACAAGAGAAGGATGTCCAATATCACCACTGCTTTTCAATATAATACTGGAAGTCCTAGCAAGAGCAATAAGACAAGAGAAAGACATCCAAGGAATCCAAATAGGAAAAGAAGAAGTCAAACTATCACTATTTGCAGATGATATGATACTATACATAGAGAACCCCAAAAACTCCACAGAAAAACTAATTCAACTCATCAATCAGTTTAGTAAAGTGGCAGGATACAAAATCAACACGCAAAAGTCAGTAGCCTTCCTATACACAAACAATAAATCTGAAGAAGAAATAAAAAAAAAATCCCTTTTATTATCAAAACAAAAAAAAATCAAATACTTGGGAATAAATCTAACAAAAGAGGTAAAGGACCTATACAAAGAAAACTATAAAACACTGTTAAAAGAAATAGAAGAAGACACAAAGAAATGGAAAGACATCCCCTGCTCATGGATTGGAAGAATAAACATTATTAAAATGGCCATCCTACCAAAAGCAATATACAGATTCAATACTATTCCAATAAAAATTTCAATGTCATTCTTCAAAGAAATAGAACAATTATTGATGCAGTTCATATGGGATCACCAAAAACCCCGAATAGCCAAAGCTCTCCTGAAAAAAAAAAGAAGGGAATGGAGGCATCACACTCCCAGACTTCAAACTATACTACAAAGCCATAATCATCAAAACTGCATGGTATTGGAACAAGAACAGACATACAGACCAATGGAATCGAATAGAAAATCCAAAAATAAACCCACAGATTTATGGTCGACTAATCTTTGACAAAGGAGCAAAGACTATGCAATGGAGCAAAGAAAGTTTGTTCAATAAATGGTGCTGGGAAAACTGGGTTGCTACATGCAAAAGAATGAAGCTTGACCACTGGTCCAACCACTATGGAGAGCTGTGTGGAGATTTCTGGACCTACTAAACATAGAGCTTCCATATGATCCAGCCATTCCACTCCTAGGTATTTACCCAAAGGACACAGAAACATAAATTCCAAAGAGCACCTGCACCCCTATGTTTATAGCAGCACTGTTTACAATAGCTAAGCTTTGGAAACAACCCAAATGCCCAAAAATAGATGACTGGATCAAGAAGATGTGGCACATATATACCATGGAATATTACTCAGCATTCAAAAAAGATAAACACATGCAATTTGCAGCAACATGGATGGCGCTGGAAGGGATCATGCTCAGCGAAATAAGCCAGAAAGAAAAAGAAAAATACCAGATGGTCTCACTCATAGCAGGAATCTAGAAAACTTAAATAAGGGACCAGGAAAATGAATAACTATAAGAAAGTGAAAATCAAAATCAACAAACAACTATGAACCAGAGACACTCTATGGGGAGTAGGGGGCGGGGAGAGGAGGGATTGGGGTCAAAATAAGGGGTTCGCAATTGTATGGGGAATATAAAAATAAAATTTATAATTAAAAAAAAAAAAAAAGAAGACGCGAGCACTCGCCGCAGTTGAGACCTGGGTTGCGAAGCTGCCCACGGCCTCTGGGGCGCCGGTTCGATCCCTGGCTGCTCCCCGGCCACCGGAGGAGGGTCCCACATGGCGCGCAGACCTCTCCCGCCGCCCGCTGCTCCCCTCAGCAGTGTACTTCGGTCCTTCTGCCTGCTCTGCTCCCTGCTCTGGCTCTGGTGAGTTCTCTCACCCTCCCGCGCTTCTGACTGTACCCAGTGCTTGTATAAAGAAAACAAACAAACAAGAAAGCAAACAAACAAGCAAACAAACAAATAAATAAATCTTTAAAAAAAAATTAGTAGTCAGGGATAGAGCACAACAATAGTAAAAAAAAAAAAAAAAGACGCGAGCACCGATTGATTCAGAGGAACCCGCGCAATGGAAAGCTCCTCGCCCTCTCCCCAAGGAGACCAGCTTAAGAAAACGTGCAATGTGAAATGTGCTGTTGAGTATAACTGGACTTGCTTATATGACTGAACAGAGTTAAAGTCTTTCTAAAATTTTGGAGCTTTGGTGTTGGCGGGGAGCGGGGAGGTGGTGCAGAAAATGGTCTTGTCTTCAAGACTCAGAAGCAGAAATTTGCTTTTTAGGAATTTCCTCCTCCTAGAAATTTCTCTTGTTCATTAAAAGTTTTATCTATCAATCTGGAGTGCTTTGCCTCTTTCTTAGATCTCTCCCTGCCCTGGGCCTGTATAGCTGGGCTAGGGTTACGCCTGGGAAGCCTTTGAAGTTGGCGCCATACTCCCAGATACCCATAGATATGCCCACTTTCCAGCGAAGGCTAGTCCATAGGCCTGGCCAGGCTGGCTTCCCGCACCAGCCAGTGTGCCAGCTAGTGTCTACAGCTTTAAACCTGCTGCCCCTTTCACTGTCTTTCTTTCAGGAGGTCCTGTCTCCTGCACATCAAAAAGGACTGAAGCTAAGACAAGGAAAATGGGGATTGATTTCTACTGTGTTTCTTGTCCATTCTTCTATTACTGAAAGTATCTGAGGCCATTGTAATTAATTGTTTCCTGCCTTTTTCTTTCCCTGGGTTATGAGCTACTCCTCTGAGAACTGAAAAACAATAGAGTACATTATTAACTAAAATCAGCACATTCCTTTTTTCCCCTAAACTATCCTGGAACAGATAATTTATGATACTTTGCTGCCTCAGGAAATATTCCATTTTGGTTACATTACAGAGAGAAGCTGTCTTCACCTTCCCTCTGCCTTTTTCATATACTTGGCATGATACTAAGGCTTCATACTGGGAACTTCTCTTCGTAGCCTAGTTTGAAGTTCTATTTCTAAGTCAGAAGCAAATAAGGATTGGAAAGAGTCCATTTCAATATTTAAAGACCGCATCAGAAATACTTATGCAACCTGTCATTTACAGCTCTATTACATTTACTGAATGTAGCTAAGAACCCTGCCCAACTTTTTGTTAATATTATAATCAAAGGTACTTACTGTTATTTCTTCAGCCACTGAAAATGCCACACACTATATGGAAATTAGAATATCTTTTCTCCTTTGCAACTTAAAACCCCAGAGTTTCAGACTAATGGTTTTGTTTTTCTCGATGCATTAGTCATTGTCCATTAGCTTTCCAGAAGCCTACATTTCAAATTTCATGTATGTTGATTTATATTGAGTATTTCAAAAAACTTTTCATGCTTAGTCAACTGTTTTGTTTTGTTTTAAATAATAAAGCCACCCCAGATTTTTTGGTTAAGCTTCAAAAGTAGGAAAAATAATAAATTAGGGGAAATTTCACTAAGAAGGATTTTGACAAAATCATTATTACTAGATAATGATGAACATGTGAAATGGAAGGTAGGTAAGAGATTTATGTACTGGAGCAATTACTCAAATGTAAGTATTCATGGTGCAGGAGTCTGTACAGATGTCAGGTCTGGAGCAGAGATAGTGGTGTGTCTCCTGACTGAAACATCAGAGATACCACTCATCAGCTGTAGGCTTTGAGAGGATTGTAGTTGTAGTTGTAGTCACCTTTGAGAGGATTAATAGGATGCTTTTGCTAGGTACCCTGCTCCCATATAAGGGAATTTCTCAAAGGATGACATGTGGAATGATGCCTGGAGGGGGACCCCCCCCCAGCCCCAGATCAGTCTTTGGTCCATTAAATTTACCCTTTGCTACAATTGGAAGGGAAGGATAGTTCAAAACCAGCCTCAAGTACAAATGTTAGAAACCTACTTAATGAGAGTAGAGAACCTTGGCTCCTGCGCCCTAGACAGGAAGAACAAGTGATGGGGGAGGGGGAGAGAGAGAAAGAGAGCGAGAAAGAGAGGGAGGGATCAGATTCTGTTTATGTTTCTGTTGTGAACGGAAGTCAACTTCTTGGTGGAAGTAATGACCTGACCCTCTGCATCCCAGGTCCAAGGTGGCCTGCACAGCAGTCTGGGTGGAACGAATTGGCTGTTCTCATTGGCTCAAAGCAGCGACTGGTCCCACCTCCCCATCCACAGTAAAGAGAAAAAACATCAATAGAAAGAACTAAATGTGTATTTTACATATCTCTAAGGTTGAGGTTTAAAATGAAATGGTGTGGGCCTCCCTGGTGGCGCAAGGGGTTAAGATGCAGCCTATGAAGCTTTCCGCAACCACTGCAGCATGAGTTCTATTCCTGGCCAGCCAGGGAGATACCCACATGGCGCAGCAGACCTCTCCTGGCTCTCCTGCTGCTCCCCTCAGCAGTGTATTTCAGTCAGTCTGCCTGTTCTGTTCCCCACTCTGTCTCTAGTGAGTCCTCTCACCCCCCCCCACACCTCTGGCCTGTACCCCAGCTCTTGTATTCATAAATAAATAAATCTTAAAAAAAACCAAAATGAAATGGTGTAGATTAAAGCCAGAATATTGACAGGTAGGCAGCAGTTGAAGAAAGTGCAACGATTTGCAAATAGGAGATGTTATATGCACACAAGAGGGAGGTATATCCTTCTCCTTCCCAACCAAGATTTTATCAGGATGCATGTAAAAGAGACATTGTCCAGCTCTCAAGGGACTTATCTGCCATGGGTCACATGCACAGATTGTATTTTCAAAACTGACACTATTTCCAGTCCCCCATGTGCTCCAGAGCCAAAAGGTAGACTTATCCAAAAGGTAGACTTTTCTTCGTGAGACCAGAAATAGAATATTTTTTCCCACACCCTCACCCCATCCTCTGAAACAGAATCTTAAGAATAAAGGGGATAGAAGAGATGTTGCCTCACTGCTGAGGCTGTGTCATTAAAAGGTGTAAAGTCTATTTCCTCCTCCCCAATATTTCCACCTCAGCCAATATTTGCCCTTGGAACCTAGCTGCCAGGGTGAAGGACCTCAAGCAGTGCATGTGAAGCAACCACATAACCCAGCCATTGGCTGCAGACAGCCAGATCATTCCCAGACAGAGGAGGGACGGTGTCTGCAGTGGAGTCCGGTCATCAGTTTGTTAAGCAGTTATTGATAACTAATACAGACTTTATGCTCTTTGCTTATTAACCTTAGATTTGGGGGTTTGCCACAGCCAAGTTTCACATGATCTGCTTTGGGCTCTGGCCTGTGTCATACACTCCAGTCAGCATGCTCTTCTCTCGAAGCAAATACATGTCCCTCATTTCTAGTCCTTAAAGTAGCTCAAAACCTCTCCTATTTTCTTTATTCTGCATATCCTTACACACAATGAACTCCTTTATACTATTTTTATTTTCATTCATGTAGGGTTTGTTTTTCTTTCTCTTTGCTTTTCCCTACAGGGCCAAGTCCTGAATATTCAATTAGACCATTCACATCTGGAATTTACAGAAGGAGGCCCTGTGGGGAGGGACATTGAGCACTGGTTCAAGGCCTAGACCTCCCTCCCCCCAGGATACTTGCTCTACCTCTTACCAGCTTCTGAATAAGTGACTTAACATCTATATCACCCTGGGCTCTACCAGAGAAACAGGAACAATAGGATACACACAAACACACATGCTTATTTTGTGCATGCATGTAAATTTATATTGTATATAAATATACAATAGGATACACACACACACATGCACACGTGCATATAAAGAGATTTACTGCAAAGGATTGGCTTATTGGTTCACATCGTGTGGGTCTGGCTGGACCAGTCCAAAATCTGTTTCCTTACGACACCTGCTGATCAGATCCCAACCCTTTCGTGCAAACTGGTGTCAGCCAATCTCAGTTGGACAGTAAGCAACACTCAGTGGGCCTCCTTCATCCCCAGTCTCACATCCATTCACCTCTACTCAGACAGTAGAAGGGAGCCCTGCCTTTTTCTCTGGCTAGTCCTCCTACCTGTACTGTACACTAATATCCATGCACTTTCCTCTTAAAACTCCTCTAAGCCCTAGTCCGTATCTTTTTTTAAGCTTTCCTCTCCCCTAGTTCTTGCATCTGCATAAAATTGTTTCCACTCTTTCTTACTTCTCTTTTTACCTCCTGTGTTGTTCTTTGTCAAAAAAACTTCTGCACATCACTGGCCATCCAGTCTTCCATTTTCTGAAATCTGACTTTTACTTCTTCCTCGCCACTGAAGCTGCTGTCATAACTGTAAGGACCTAGACCACGGATCCAAGAGACTAATAAAAAGCACCTTAACCTCAGGGGCTCTGCACCACGTTTCCCTGTCCATGCGGCTTTCGAAGCCATCTCTGCTCCTGCCTCCCCAGGCACCTCTTTCTCCCAAAGCACATCTCCTTGACTCTTCATCATCACTGCTCAGTCACCTACTTGCTAAAATTAGCAGGGTGACATGCATTTCTCATATCTTCCATTCAAACGAGTAAGAACCTGAAGGATTACTTTGTCCAAAGGGGCCATTTCTGGGTCCAAGTGTCAGATGAAGGAGCCCAAGATACAGATCTGTCTGTGGGGAGGATTGTTTTTTCAGCAGCTAATTACTATCGCTGCTGCCACTCAGCTTTACTTTAGAAAATCCAGGAGGCACTTTGGAGAACAAAGCGAATACTGGGCAATTTGGATAAGTGGATTCACCTAGAGAGACAAGCTGGGAACTTTAAATAACCACTTTAAAGAAAACAAGCTTAATTGGGTATCATCCAATTCATATCCAAGTTATTTTTCAATGACATGAAAACATAAATCTTTCTTAGAAGACAGTCACATCATGTAGCTAGAACATATAGCACATGTACCTGCATTCCTCTATATTTCCAGGGTGGGTGAATCCTATCATGATGAATTCCCTTGGTTATTATTTATTAACTGTGATTCGGATAGCTCCTGGCTCCTATGGTATATTAGTGTTAGATTTGTGGCCTGTCACCATAAAGTGTGAATTTTATGATCTACCACCTGCCAATAACATCTATGAGACAGAGTTTAGGGATGTCATGCTATCTAGTGGAGAGCAAGTTAAAGGGCCATGTAATAAATGCTTCACTTTGCTGATGGGTAGCTGCAGAAAATGCAGTCATGGGAAGGAGAAGCTACAGAAAATGCAATCAGGAAAAGGGATGTGAAAGCCTCGAGGTAGGTGGGCTAAGTCAGTAGTCTTCCCAAGGACTGAAATCATAACCAAAATAGGAAACCAACTCCATTGCTGTTGCCCTTTCTTTCCACCTGAACAAATTGGGCAAAAATAGCTAATATTGATATCATGCTTATTATAGACACATCCTACTCTGAATTCTTTACATCGATTGAGTTTTTTTGTTTTTTTTTTTTTTTAAAGATTTATTTATTATTTATTTATACAAGCACTGGGTACAGTCAGAAGCGCGGGAGGGTGAGAGAATTCACCAGAGCCAGAGCGGGGAGCAGAACAGGCAGAAGGACCGAAGTACACTGCTGAGGGGAGCAGCGGGCGGCAGGAGAGGTCTGCGCGCCTCGATTGAGTTTTTAATACTGATGACAATCCTACAAGGCAGGTATTTACTCTCCTTGTTTGGTTCCATGTGCTCTACGAAACAGAGAAAAATGAATTTTTTTTTAGTCACACAAAACTATTTTTTCAATGTAAACTCTCTGGGAGCATTCTGTAATGAAGGTGGGCAAAGCCCAATGGCCCTTTTTCACTAACATGAGAGACCAGAATGGCTTCTCTTCAACTACCCTGTTTTACACAAGAAAGGGACCAAGAAGGAGAAATGACATTCTAGAATAAACAGTGCATCTCCCCTGGGACACTTAACTCCATACCCTAAGGACAAGGAGAACAGGAAATGACTTATGGAGCATCCAGGAGGTAGCTGGAGGAAGCTGGGAGAGGAGCTCGTGGGGAGGCAAGCAAGAAGGTTGGAGGCTTGGAGGGCATGTGGGCTTTGCCTCAGTCAGTGGCATTTCGGATATTTATAATTCTTTCAAAAGAAAGATGCACACTGGCTTCTTTTCCACTTTAGATCATTGGAAGCTGCTAAAATAGAAATTATTTGAGTGCTCAGCAGATGTGGAAAAAGCATCCTCTGACACCCTTCCCCTAGCTACATATAAAGGAATGTCTTGCTGAAACTCTGTGTGAAAGCTGAGATGCTTTGGTATTTGTGTTGTTAAGGTTATAAACATAGACAGGCAAAAACCATATCAATGAATCAACAAGAGCACTCCCTACCACTGAATATATTTTTGCTCTTAAGAACCAAACTGGTTTTTGAATGACATTTTTCTTCCCCAAATGCAAAGGATTCATTTTGGCATTTTGCTCTCTCCGCTTGAGGTTCCACAAAACTAAAGGCCTTACAAAATGTAAATAAATCTATGCTCCTATTTCAACAATAGGTCTCAACAGCCACGCTTCCTATATTCAAACAGAAACTTACTCCTCACAGGCAGCTTATTCTGATTTTAGAAATGCAACTCAAAGTATCAGGACATGGACTTTAGGTGATTATCAGAACATGTTTTTATGATATGTAAGTGCAAACTATTCCTCATTATGTGAGGCTAAACAAACATCCTTCTGAAAGATATGGAGTCAGTGTCGTTTGGGGTCTGCAACCATCAGTTCAAAAGTCCTCCCACCCCCAGTAATATATGGCCTCCCCATCCAGTAATATAATCTGCCATATTCTTGATAGAACAATTCTTTGTCAGAAGAGCAAACCTCTATGCTGATATTTCCTAATTTTCTACTTGAGAGAGTTTTTAGCTTTTCTGATCTTCAGGGTCAGAATTTCAGCACAAAGACCAGGCAGGCTTTAGAAATCCCACTGAAAAATCATACTGGTAAGTAAGAAGACTTGCCCTTCTAAATGGAATACTGATGTAAATAAGTTAAAATTCTAGTAAGACAGGGCCTTTAAACAAAAACGACCAAAAAACAGTCTCCCAGAGTGGCTCTAAGACAATGGGCGCCTGTAAAGGACAGGACTGAACCACTGAGCAGGTTTTCTGATCCAGCAGACCAGGTAAAGGAGGAGTCAGAGTCCTCAGTGGTTTTTTGCAGGTCTTTTATTGGGGTTCACCAGGCATATGGCAGGCAGGGGTGCTGGCTGGGGGGCTGGGAGGCTGGCAGGCCTCCCAGCCCCCAGCAAGACTTCACTCTATTTGGGCTCTCTGGTGTTCGTTCTGCTGCTTCTCGGCTTCTCTTTCAGCTTCGGCTTCGGCTTCTCCTGGCGTCCCCGTGAAGCCGCCCTTAAAAGTACAGTCTTAGCCCAGGTGTACCCACTTCAGGTGCCCGCTATCAGGCATGCATTCAGGATTACAGGGTTCCCTCATCTATCCTGATGGCGGGAGAGCAGAAAAGCCTGATATTTTTCCTTACCCTACAGTGCGGCTCCACACTCATCTGGGAAAAAGGAGCAGATAAGTGTTACTGGAAATCTCCAGTAACTGTGTTAACGGAATTGAAAGTCATCCAACACATTAGCGCTTCCTAGGAAGAAAAGCTATGATATCCCAAATTACACAGGGCAGTATTTGTTACAAGTGGGGCTGGAAGAATGTGTGTGGGGAGAAGAAACTGTTAGTGCTGCGAGCAGCTCTCCCTCAGGAGAGAATTTAACAGATGCATCTGATCTGAACAATGAAGCAAGGACTCTCTTCCCTTCAGACCGCCATGTCCTGAGACTTCCCACCTAAGAACTGGCAGTTTCATTGCTTCAGAGGAAGGATAGACTTAGGCCCCAGTGTTCTTCTGAGAGAGGAGTCTGTTGAAGAGAAAAAGACTTCTACATTTCTAAACTCGTTCAAGAAGGTTGGGGGGGTTGGAGCTTCAAATTTCAAAATTCCCTAGGGCTCAGAGGAAGAATATAAATAGTGCAGCAGGGAAGTAGCTGTAGGAAAGAACTGGAGGCTAGTGGGGGAGATTCTAGTTCTAGAATGTGGTCTAGGATATGGTTCTAGGATGTGGTTAGATTGTGACCCAGCTCCTGATTCAGGTCAAACCCTGGGGTAGTGATGGGAAGGTGTTAAGAACACCCAGATAAGGCTCAAGTGTCCAGGAGAATAGGGGCTTTCTCCTCACTGCTCCTGGATTGGGCTGGCATTTCCAGGCCTCGGTCATGTTACAAGAAGCAGAAGCCAGTGTACACTTTGTGTGCAGGGAAGACATGACCTCATGATTCAAAGTTGCTCATAGCAAATATAACCCTGCCAGTAGCCTGGTAAAGAGTGATCAGAGTTTTGATGTGACTAGCTAAAACACACAGTCATGCTCCTGGTGGAATGCACTGGGGGAAATAAACTTCTGTTGGGTTAAGCCACCGCAACTTGGGTGACTAGAGCAAGTAGCCTCCCCAACCTGATATATGGACTCACCTGGGAAGAACCTTCCTTGCTCATCCTAAAAATCTAGTGGTAATTTTTCTTTTTCTTCTACTTCTTGCTTAGGTTTCATTTTCTCTGCTTATGCTGATGAACATCCAGGAACTAGATTTTTAGAGTGAAGTATCTCTTTTTCTAAGGTAACATTTTGTCCCTCAGAAATTATGACTAAAGAATCAAGGTTTTAATTTTGTGAGACTCTATTATTTATTTCAACATTTACATTAGAAAAACTAATGTAGAAAAACTGATATTCAAAAAATTGAATATCAGTGATTCCAACTGATTGGCAAAGATGTTCCAGGTTTCACAATTTTTTTTAAATTTGTTTTTTTTTTTAAAGATTTATTTATTTATACAAGAAATGGGGTACAGGTCAGATGTGCAGGAGGGTGAGAGGATTCATCAGAGACAGAGCAGGAAACAGAATAGGCAGACTGATAAAATACACTGCTGAGGGGAGCAGCGGGCAAGAAAGGAGAGGTCTGCCTCACCATGTGGATATCTCTGCTGCCGGCAGAGATCGAACAGGCACTGCAGAAGCTGAGAACAGCTTCATCACATGGCGGTCAACCGCCTGTGCCACCAGGGAGGCCCCAGGTTTCACAATTAATGAATCATTGCCAAACACAAGAAATACTGTTATGTTTCTTACACTAGTGTTTACTTACTAGTATTAATTGACTTGTACTATTAGAATTACTATGAGCTTTTTAATAGTTATTCCTTCCGTTCAGAGGAAAAGCCAATTGCTAAAACTATTGAAATAACAAGTGTTATGAGAAAGAACAATATGATATTTGCAATATCTATGGTTAGCTCATAAAGAATGGTGAATTCTAATATGTAAGCTGAACTACAAAAGTTTTAAAGAAGAGAGTTTTCTGTGGAAAATAGTGTGTTAAGTTGTTAATAAATCCCATGTGCCATAAAAACTACTCTATCTCATGTCAAAAGTAAAGCAATAGGTTATATTTCTTGAAATGTTTAATATTTTCCACCATTGATATGAGTAATAGTGTCTTCTGTGTTCATAAAATGACTGGCTCTTTCATTTGAAAGATGATTTTACTGGCTTTATATAAGCACAGAATAAATCACTTGGCTAACTTTTTAGTAAAAGAGAGCCATTTGGGCCTCCCCTGGTGGCCCAGCTGTTAAATGCTGGGTTTGCAAGGCTGCCCCGTGGCCTCTGCAGTGCTGGTTCGGTCCCTGGCCACTGGCGAGGGTCCCACAAAAAAAAAAAGAGTCATTCACTCCTGGTAATCTCCTCCCCACTTTTTTTGTCTTATATAAGAGAAATTCGCACAAATGTGTTCTGAAAACAAATAAAATTTTGTGTTGAACACACAACTTGGACCCCAACACTGTTACTTAGCACCATTTGCAACTCAAAAGAGCAGCTCTTGTCACAGAGTTGACATTCCCGCCACCAAGTCAACCATATTCCTAGTCAATTTCCTGAATTCACCAGGTTGCTTGAGAACTATGCACTATCATCTCATCCTACTGAATTATACTTCTGCTCAGTATATTTTTTTCCTCCTAGAGTCAATCATACTGGGATTTAACACAGTTTTAAAATAGGATTTTCCTATCTGGATTTCTGGATGACTTAATTTATGACTATCCAGTCAGTTTCAATGACTGATACCTGCTGGGGAAAAACTAGTGACTATTCCTAATGATATATGGATGCATTCTCTTTCTTGAAGTGATTTGTTGATGTTTGTTTTCTCAGCAGATTTATGTTATCTAGTGAGCCTTCTACCACCATCTGGTGTAATTAATGACTTGTGAATCTTGCCTCTTGGAGCACATCATCCATCTCATAGCAGACAATGCAGATGGGCTTCCATGAAATGAGCCAGGATTTGGAACAAAAAGGCTTCCTCAGTCAGCTGGAAGCAGATATACAAAGAAGCCTCGCCACCTGGAATTTATTCTCCTTCCTTGTTCACTGGTCCAGAACATAGGGCACCAACTAAATGGGACTGTGACTGAAACTGGAGCTTTGGTTATCAACAGTCTGAACCCAGCCCAATGTTATTGTCCCTGTATTAATTTCAGATGTTATTATTATTTGCCAGTACTTCTATTTTCTTGTTCTTCATTCACAGCTCTTTCTTTCACTCACTACTCTGTTCTCCCGTTCATCTCTTCCCTGAACTGACAAATCACCATTTTTTTCTTTCCATCTTTTTTTTCTGAAGTAATACATGTTCATGATAAAAGCACTGAAAGATAAGTTTCATAAAGTGCTATCTTGCAACAGAAGTAAGCCTTGTTCATGGGTGCTTTTGTTTCCTTGGGTAAATAATCTAGGCATATTATGGTATAAATAATGTATCTATATCTTTGTTTTACACAATGGGATAATTATACACTATACCATATTGGACTTTTTTTTCTTTTTTTAAATATCATTAAACCATCTTATCCCCATATGAAATACTTCTCCTTTTATTTGTATTTTCTTTTCATTTTAAAGATTTATTTATTTATGCATATAAGAACTGGGGTACAGGCCAGAGATGTGGGGGGTGAAAGGATTCCTCAGAGACAGAGTGGGGAACAGAACAGGCAGACTGACTGAAACACACTGCTGAGGGGAGCAGCAGGAGAGACAGGAGAGGTCTGCTGCGCCATATGTGTTGCTCCCTGGCAGGCCGGGATAGAACTCATTCTGCAAGGGCTGCAGATTGCTTCATAGGGTGGTACTTAACCCTTGCGCCACCAGGGAGGCCCTGGATTTTTTTTATTAACTAAAATGTGTTTCAACATTTTTCAAATCAGTAAACATAATATCACTTTTTTTTTTTATACACAAAGAACATTGATTATGTGATAAGCAAGAAGTTCTGAGACAGGAAAGCTTTAGGGTTTTTTCTCAGTTATCACTGGCAAGATGGCTCTTTCCTCTTGGATACAAAATGGCTGCAGTAGCTACTGGGACCTTTTTGAGACATGTCAAACACAATGTTAGAAGATGCATAATACTGTCTTCTCTTGTCTCATTAAGGTAAAAAAATATTTTCTAGAAAAGTCTCTGGTCCCTCACGTCACTGGTCAGATCACCTCACTTCTAATTCTGGCCAAAAACATGGGACCACAATGACCACAAGATGAGGAATAAGAATGACATGGGAACAGAACTTTTCTTCAGTCACACAAGAGAAAGAAAATGAAGCTGTATATTAAAGAACGGGGGCACAGTGGTTACACCAGCAGCTAGTCAGCTAGATTTTCTTTATTCTTTATTTTTTTTTTATTGTGCCAAGTACTTTTAGACATTCATTTCCTGTCTAAATCTGATAATCTGTCACATTCTCTCAAGGTCTGCCTGGGTTTAAACTGGGATGACAAAACATTTCTAGATTGTTTCTAGATTGTTCTTATCTGTGTGTGTCTGTGTGTGCAGAAAAATATCTCTATAATCTCGTGTTTTTCATCCCTAAACATTGTGAATGCTCCATTTATTAAGTTCTTTTTAGAAGTCCTTAATAAAGAGTACCCAGAAGTCCCTCCTGCTGGCACCAGCAGTCCAGTCAACCTGTGCCTACCTCAGAGCTGAGGGAGCCCCTGGCCACCAGCCCCAGTGGCCTAGACACTCAGATACCCAGACAAACCCAAAAGCAAACAATGGGGGGGGTAAAAATAAATTGGTAAAGCAACCCCTCCTGGGAAAAATACATGACAGAAAGAAAATCAAATTCTGAGCCCAACAACATGGACATGGAAGAATTTTTCTGCTTGATAGATGAAGAATTCAAAATTGCCATCATTAAAAAAAATCAAAGATATAGGAGAAAAGGCAGAAAAGGAAAAGAAGGCCAAGAGAAACATAATCAGCAAAAGAAGAACAAGATAGAAACTTTAAGAAAGTAAAGGAAGTCCAGGATGTTAAAATATCAATAGAAGAGCTAAAAATTCTGGAAAAAGCCATGAAAATAAAAGAGATGATATGGAAGAAGAAACCAGTATTCTCGAAGACACAGATACAAAAGACCCAAAGAAGAAAAGGAAAGAGAGATACAAAGGAAAAAGAAGGTAGAAACACTTTGAGAACTATCTGACATCATGAAGAAAGGACATATAAGAGTTACAGGAATCCCAGAAGCAGAAGAGAAACAAAGAAACTGAAAAACTATTCACAGAAATAATTGAGAAGAAATTCGCAAACTTGAAGAAGGAAGGAATGATAATAGACATACAGGAAGGCAGAAGAATGCCAAACTATAATAAAAGGGAAATGACAGCAAGACACATAATAGTAATAAAACTCCCAAGAGTCCAAGACAAAGAAAACATAATGAAGCTGACGATGGGGAAGAAACAGATAACCCATAAAGAAAAACTGGTCATGTTGACATCAGACTTCTCTGAAGAAACAATGTGGGCAAAAATAGAATGGAGTAACATATTCAAAAACGCCAAGACAAAAAATGCTGGCCAAGAATATTTTATCCCAGCTGACCAAAGATCTGAGGCATACAGCAGGGGAGGGGCAGGGAGAGAGGTCAAAATTTGGGAGGGAAGGACACCAGGGAATCTGGAGTTGGTTCACAGAAGTTATGGTGGTGGGAGAACTAGAGGGACTATATACTTGAGGGGAGAAATCAAATATTATACAAAAATGAACAGTGATATAAGAAAATTATTAAATAAATATACCTAATGTTAGAAAAATAAGTCCATAATAGAATTAAAACTCTTTTTCATGAAATTCTTTGTTGATTAGTTCCTGAACATTTCATAGTTTACTGCTATAGTTGGGGTATTTTATTTTCTAGTACATTCCTAGTTTATTGTAGCTAATGTAGAAGAAAGCTGTTTGATTTTTGTATATGGATCTTATATTAAGCAAACATGCTGAATTCCCTTATTCTAAGAATATTATTCTCTGTGTAAGTATTGGTGAGTTTGTGTTTTTTTTCCAATTTTATACACACTTTTTAAAATTTTATTTTTTATATATATATTTTTAAATATTTATTTATTTATTTATACAAGCACTGGGTACAGTCAGAAGCGAGGGAGGGTGAGAGGATTCACCAGAGCCAGAGCGGGGAGCAGAACAGGCAGACTGACAAATTACACTGCTGAGGGGAGCAGCGGGCAGCAGGAGAGGTCTGTGCGCCAGGTGGGACCCTCGCCAGTGGCTGGGGATTGAACTGGCACTGCAGAGCCTACGGGCAGCTACACAACCCAGCGCTCGACCGCTGCGCCACTGGGGAGGACCTATTTTATATATTTTTTACATCATTTTTCATTTTTGCACAATGTATACATTTTCATCTTGGCTATAATCCTCATACAATTCCCCCCCAACTTTATTTTGACACTAATCCCTCCTCCCCCCTCCCCATAGTGTGTCTCTGGTTTATAGTTGCTTGTTGATTTTGATTTTTACTTTATTATAATTAGTCTTTTTCCTGTTCCCTTATTTAGGTCTTCTAAATTCCTGCTATGAGTAAGACCATCATTTTTCTTTTTCTTTCTGGCTTATTTCACTGAGCATGATCACTTCCAGCTCCATCCATGTTGCTGCAAATTGCATAAGTTTATAAGTTTATTTTTTCTGATTGCTGAGTAATAATAATATTCCATTGTGTTATGCACAGTTTTTCTTTGTCTTGTCTAATACTATTTTAAAGGTTAGATGGGAAAGTAGATAGTGTCTTAATAATAATTTTATTTTTTTTATTTTTTATTTTTTTAGAGGCATGTTATTTATTTATTTGTTTGTTTGTTTGTTTGTTCGTTTGTTTATACAAGCATTGGGTACAGTCAGAAGCGCGGGAGGGTGAGAGAATTCACCAGAGCCAGAGCAGGGAGCAAAGCAGGCAGAAGGACCGAAGTACACTGCTGAGGGGAGCAGCGGGGCGGCAGGAGAGGTCTGCGCGCCATGTGGGACCCTCCTCCTGTGGCCGGGGAGCAGCCGGGGATCGAACCAGCGCCGCAGAGGCCGCGGGCAGCTTCGCAACCCAGCGCTCAACCGCTGCGCCACCGGGGAGGCCCGTCTTAATAATAATTTTAAATAGAATGTATAAAATGTTTCTTCATGAAATCAGATTACTAATGTGGTCTTACAGTTGGTGTCTTCTATAAAATTAAGGAAGCCCCATCTCTTAATTTTCTAAGAAAAGCAATCCTTTTAAATAACTACATACTATTCTTTTGCATAAGTACATCATAATTTATAAAAGCAATCTCCTATTGAGAAACATTTTTGGTTATTTTCAGAATTTTTTTTACTATGACAAAAATGCTAGTAAAAAACTTTGTATATACACATTTCCATACTTGTGTAGGTATATGTGTTGAAAAATTTCTAGAAACATGATGGTTGAGTAGAAGGCTAAGTTTTTTTTGTGTGTGTGTGTGTTTTTAAAGATTTATTTCTTTATGCATATAAGAACTGGGGTACAAGCCAGAGGTGTGGGGGGTGAGAGGATTCACCAGAGTAGGGAACAGAACAGGCAGATCCACTGAAATACACTGCTGAGGGGAGCAGCAGGTGAGCCAGAGAGGTCTGCTGCTGCGCTGTGTGGGTCTACTCCCTGGCTGGAGATTGAACTCGCGCTGCAGTGGCTGCAGACAGCTTCATAGCTTGCATCTTAACCCTTTGCACCACCAGGGAGGCCCAGAAGGCTGTGTTTTTAAAAATTTTTGATAGGTGTGATCCAAGAAAGAAAAATCAAGTATTTATTTATCCTCGTCTGTAAACTACTAGTTGATGAGATTGTTTTTTCAGAAGAATTTCAATAAAAATACAGGAAGGGTTGATGGCATTATCAATGCACCATTTGAGATTCTAAAGCAAAAATTGATTCAAACAGTAATCATTGATGGTTTTCAAAACCATCAAGAAAAAAGCAGGTGATTGTAACAGAAGGATCAGTCACCATTTGAAATTGCTTATTCAATCAGATTTTATGAAGTACACAGCACAACATGTGAAGTATTCTTGCAAAAAACTATAAACCTGAATCAAACAAGGTTATTAATACAACTTCCAGTTTAATAGGAGGAGAGAAAGAAAAAGCCCAAACCACAGCAGAGGGAAGCCAGCAGACAAATCCAGAATGGGGACCTTGAGCAGAAGAACCATTGCATTTCATCCACAAACCAATGGCGTGAGCATGGAAAGAAGAGGTGATGGATCGAAATGAACAGATTCCAGAAATGGAAAGCAACAGTTAGAACTTATGCCTGGACCTTGTCTGGTTACTATTTCCAATGTCTTATTTTTAAGACAGTTAAGAAAATATTACCAAGAGTTATCAGATAATGCCAAAGGATTATTAATTTTTTTATAAAAGAAAATAAGATTGGGGCCATATAAGAAATTTTTTTTTGCTTTTTTTTTTAAATGTGGAGACTTTTTGTTTTCATTTTATTTTCAATGAAATAACACTCCACATCCGCCACCCAAATCCTGATAATCCTCTACCATAGTCCATTGGGGCCCAGCTGCCCTATCAGTCACCCCCATCCCCTCTAGTAATCACAGTTTTGCTGTCAGAATCCAAGGGTTTGTGTGTGTTTTGTTTTGTCCTTTGAAAATGCTCTTTTTTTTTTTCTTCAGGGAGATTTGCAACCTCCAGAGTTCTCCCATTCACCTGTCTGTGGGCACTGTCAAGAAGCAGCTGCTGTTCTTGCAGCCAAGTTCAGTTCTTACCACAGTGGCTACTGCCACCCACTCTTGCTGAGGAAGAGCCTTAGGAATCTGCTTTCTCAGGAAGACTTCCCCTCAGCCTCCACATGCTTCCCTCAGCAGATGCTGCACTTCCCCAGACTTCTGCCCTGTGCTCACCCAAGACGCCTCCCTCACTCTTGGTTCCAGGCCATAGGAGGCATGTCTTACTCCTCTACCTTTATTTTCCCAAATGGGGAACACAGCATGAGCTTCCCACCTCATCTCCCCTCCCCCGACTTCCTTCAGAAAATTCAGCTCAGTTTCTCACATAGAAACTGCTGTTTACCACTTTACTATATAGAAATCCAAAACAGAGGGCATTTTTGTTTTTAATTCTTCCTTATGTTTTGATAAAATCCTTGATACTGCTTTATGTGCTTAATTTTGTCCCAAATTCTTTCTTCCCAAGCCCTAGATTTGCTGTCTTAGGGACTCTCAAGTTTGTTTTGTGGGATCTCCCATCCTAAGAGTCACCAATCATGTCTACTGAAAGCCATCAACTTCGGAAACACACCTCCATCCATCTTCACCTTTTGAAATTGGCTAATCTGACACAGGAGGTATTTTTCCATTCAATAGACATGGATGCAGGCCTACACTTGATCTATTCTCCTGCCTGCCTCCCTTTTATCTTGCCTCACATTGACTGTGTCTCCCTTTGAGAGTCCCAAATTCCACACATTTCTTGGCAAGTCCCTACAAGGAAAGGACAATTTGCATTGTCCACTGATAATAAACTTGTGTTACTTTGAAACTCATCTAGCAATTCATTGGATATTTTACTCTCTTCTTGGTTTTCCCCCTCAGATCTGTCCAAATTTTATTTAGCAACTTTGCATCCCTCTCCCCACCCCCCACTGTCAAAGGGGATCCTGTCTGGGGCAGAGGACAAGGGCTAGGTCTGTCTCAGATTCTAAGTCCCAGGCCACATCTCTCTTCCCTGGTCAGCTTTATCTGCACTCCATCTTGTTCTCTGTGCTCCAACTTGCACATCACATCTGACCCTTTTCCATTACCTGGGCCCATCTCTCTCCATTTTGTGTCTGTTGTCTCCAATATCTCATTGTCCTTTCACTGTCTCTCTAGTTTGCCCTTGTGATCCAAAGGAAAATTTTAGAGCTTTCAAAGAGAATCAAAACTTTCATTTGGATTGATGGCTAAGGATAGCAGCAGTTTGGAAGATGAATTTCTAAGAGAACCTTGGTTAAGGCCCCAATCT
Source organism: Talpa occidentalis (assembly GCF_014898055.3). Lineage (NCBI taxonomy): Eukaryota > Metazoa > Chordata > Mammalia > Eulipotyphla > Talpidae > Talpa > Talpa occidentalis. The sequence continues at coordinate 54,458,925 of NW_023601653.1, forward strand.
GCTAGAAAAGGTGCTAGAAAAGGTGTTAAAAAGCCAAATCCAAAAGGGTTTTTCAATTACATAAGTAGCTGGCAAAATTATTGTCTACTAAGTTTCTAAGCAGAAAAGCTCGCTTTCATCTACCAGCAAATTATTCCAGGAATTAGTGAGTTTTCTGGGTAGGTGTACATTTTAAACATTTTTCTCTTTCTTTTGGGTTGGGGATGGCAAAAACTGCACTTCTATTGGTTACCAATCTCTACCTTTAAAACCCCTGTCATTAATGATTTTCTTTTGGAATATTTTTCTGTCTAGACCTTCTATCTTCCTAAGAAAATCAACTTGTTTTCTTTTATTTGTTTTTATTTTCTGCTGTTTTTAATCTTTTTTTTAAAGATTTATTTATTTATGCATACAAGAACTGGAGTACAGGCCAGAGGCGTGGTGGGGGCAGGTGAAAGGATCCACCAGAGACAGAGTGGGAAACAGAACAGGCAGATCCACTGAAGTACACTGCTGAGGGGAGCAGCGGGCAAGCCAGGAGAGGTCTGCTGCACCATGTGGGTAGCTCCCTGGCTGTGGATCGAACTTGTGCTGCAGTGGCTGCAGATAGCTTCATAGGTTGCATCTTAACTCTTGCGCCACCAGGGAGGCCCTGTTTTTAATCTTAATAGTAAGATTAGTGGTTTGAAATAAGTGTGTGGCATGTGTTAAGGAAATATCCATATATTTCTATTTTGGGTTTAAAAATCAAGATGAAGTAGGTAAATTTTATCTACTCTGGCTTGTTTTCTAAAAATTCTCAGTTCCTATCAGATTGCTTGTATAGTTTCTAAAGAGTCTCAATTTCTCCTACACAGCTTCTTTTTTTCTAACTCCTTTTTATATTTTCAAGTCATCTTTTACTTTTTTTAATCCTCTTTTTTTTACATTATTATGTAGCATTTCCTCTGTTTTCAGCAGTTTTACTTTCTTTGTCATCTATTTCCATTATGATTTATTCATTGGACCCTGGCTCGATTAAGAGCATATGTCTCTATTTCCAAATGTGGACTTTGTCCCAGTTGTATGTTTGTTGGTGACTTCTAGGTTCACTGAATTATGGTCATGCTATATCGTTTATGATTTCCAGCCTTTGAAATTACATGAGAGTTGTTAGGGAGCCAAGTCATAGTCAGTTTTTGTGAATGGTTCATATGCATTTGAAACAATGTGGTTTGCAGTGTTGGTGTAGTGTTCCATGTCTTCATCAGGAGATAAGATTTGTAGTGTGCACTATTCATATATTTTACAGTCTTTTTTTTTTTCTTATTTGTTTGGTTTGTTTGGTTTCTATCAGTTGCTGAGAAAGATTTGTTAAAACTTTTCCAGTCTGACTCTTGATATGTTAACTTTCCCTTAGAGTTATGTGAAATCTTGCTCTGTATGTTTTGTGGTTATTTGAACAGGGGTATATAAATTTAAAATTGTCATATTTTCTGAGGTATATGTGCTATATATATCATCTATACCATTAATTATGATAATAGCTGTGTAGTTTTTGTAGACAGCCTTTATCAGGTTAACAAAGCTCCCTTTTATTCCTTGTTTATTTAGTGTTTTATTAGGAAAGGGTATTGAATTTGTTACATGTTTGTGTGTTTATTCAGAGACCTGTATGATGTTCTTTATTCCATTATGCTAACGTTTTACAATGATCTTCATTTGTTAAATCAACTTTACAGGCAAGTTTCTGTTTGTCACTTTAGATGATTTTTATATGTTTCTGAGTTCAGTTTTGTACTATTTTACTGATGATTTTTTGCATGTGTTCATAGTTGGTAGTTTTCTTGTGATGTATATATGACTTTGCTATTCGGATAGCATTATCCTCATCCAATGAGTCAGGAAGTGTTTTCTACTGTTTTTTTGTTTTATTTATTTTTTTTTTTTTCTGGAAGAACTTGTGATGTGTTTGTTCTTTGGTTGTTTGGTAGGACTTGATCCCTTGACCCTTGGTTCTTCTGTGTGTATACATAGGGGGAGTTTTCTGATTACTAATTAAATATTTTTATTTGTAATATGCTTGTTTAGAAATTATTTTCTCCTTGAGTCTGTTTCTTTTCTTTAATTCATCCATATCATCTAGATTATTTAATTTACTGGCATATAATTGTTTTTTAAAAAGATTTATTTATTTATGCATACAAAAACTGGGGTACAGGCCAGAGCTGCGAGAGCTGACAGGATTCACCAGAGATGGAGTGGGGAACAGAACAGGCAGATCTACTGAAATATGCTGCTAAGGGGAGCAGCAGGTGAGACAGGAGTGGTCTGCTGCACCACGTGGGTAGCTCCCTGGTCCAGGGATCAAACTTGTGCTGCAGTGGCTGCAGACAGCTTCACAGGTTGCGTATTAACTCCTTGCGCCACCAGGACTTCTTTGTCATCAAATAGTACATCAATTTTGTTGGTCTACTTTTGGTTGTTTCTCTTTGTTGACTTTCCCTTCTGTTTTTCTTGTCCCTATTTAATTTATTTCCACTCTAATCTTTCCTTCCTTCTACTGCTATTATTATTTTTTTTCTGATTCAGTTTGCTCTTTTTTTCCTAATTTCTCAAGGTGGTCCTTCAGTGTCAGTTTTTGCTTAATGCATTCTGAAGTTCTACTGTTTGCTGTTTCCATGTTTATAATTGTTACATCTTTCTGATGGATTGATTTTCATGATTATAAAAGTCCTTCTTTGCCTCTAGCAACAATTTTTTGTTTAAACTCTAATTTTGTCTAGTTTAAACTCTATTTTTTAAACTCTATTTGTTTAAATTCTATTTTGTTTAAACTCTATTTTGCATAATTTACTCCAGCTTTCTTTTATTTAATATTTGCATGCGTGTTTTTATATTCTTCTACTTTTCAATCTATTGTGTCTTGAACTGAAAATTCTTGCATAACAAAGATATGTAGACAGTTTAAAGCTGGATCACATTTTATCTATTCTGCTAATCTGTGCCATTTGATCAGTGAATTCCATTCATTTATTATTAATCCATTATTTGTATTTAGTGAAATTACAAATAATTAATAATTATGTGGAATTTTGCTATTTTTCTATATATCTTGTGTTTTTATTCCTATAGTCTTTCATTATCCCTTTCTATTGACTTCAATTGATGTAGTACACTGTTTTAATTTTTCTTAGCGTGTGTGTGTATGTATGTGTATGTACATTCCAAAGAAGAAAGTTAAAATGATGTGTGTGCAATGGAATACTATTCAGCAATCAAAAAAGATAAACTCATGCTATTCACAGCAACATGGATGGAGCTAGAAGGAATTACGCTTAGTGAATTAAGTCAGAAGAAAAAAAGAAAAATATTGGATGTTTTCACTTATAGGAGAAATATAGGGGAATCACACAAGACACCAGGGGAAAAAATAATGACAATATAAAACACAACAAAACCAAACCAAACAGACAACTATAAATCAGAGACATCCTGTGGGGGAGGAAGAGGGAGAGGGATCAGAGTGAGGGGGGGCAGAGCACAAGGGACCGAGGTGATGGTGCACAGGTGCATTGGTGAAGGAAATTCTATGGGGACTACACCTGAGGGGGTGGGGAAGCAAATATTGTTTAAAATGAACAATGATGTAAAAATCTATATAAAACACAAGTGATAAAATAAAATGATGTGTGTATATACACACATATGCATATATAATACATATACAATATATACATACATACACATAATATCTATATATTGTACATGCACATATATAAAATATTTTTAGGGGCTGCCCTGGGAATTACAATTAACATCTTAACATAAAGCTACCTAGTTCATACTACTATCAACTTAATTTCAATTGTATATATGAGAACTTTGGCCCCTTAGAGCTCCATTTCCTCACTGTTCTTTTGTGCTGTTATTATCATAGAAACTATATCTCTATTCATTATAAGCCCTTCCACACAGTTTTATAGTATTGTTTTACATATCTTTTAAATCAGATAGAAGCATTACAAATAACAAATGTCGTTTATATTTCCAAATGTAGTTATTTTCATTGATTCTTTGTTCTCTTTTTGAATTGGTTCTGTTACCTTGACTGTGTTGCAGCTATGCATGTGCAGGGATGGGGAAAACCACTGTCTTGCTGGAGACATCACCTCTCAATTTAAGAATCACTCTCTTAATTCTCCTTTTTTTTTAGTTTCTTGGTGTCAAAGTTTCTGAAGCATGTTGACTAATCCTGATAATATCTTTTTACTTTGTCTAATATTTTTCATTTAATATCCCTCTCTCTTTTTATGAAAGAATGGAGGAAAGGAGTAATTCAAACCACAGCTTTTTTGGTAAACAATTCAGAAGCCACAGAAGCTGCGACTTTAAGCCAAGGTCTCAAACTAACCTAAACCATATTATTTTTTCCTCACTGTTTGAAATGTCAGTGAGGTCTGGGTATGGTGCCAGATTGTTTCTGTCCTAGTTTATGGTGCCCACCATGAACTACCCAGATGAATGTCTGAAATAACGCCTGTGGCCATACCACCCTGGATGGGTGATCTCATCTAAAGTGTGGATTATAAAAGTAATAGAACACATATTTAAACAGTAAGAGAGTAAAATAATAGTAAAATAGCAAATTTAACACATTAGTTATTTTGTTTCAGTGCCATTTTTAATTTAGTAGTGGTGAAGAAAGTGATAAAGCTTATAAGTGTCTCAGGGATTTAACCCAAATAGTATTCTATTTCAGTTGGCCTAATGTAAAAACGACGGTCCTAAAAAGAAATGGTATTCTGTACACTTTAACAATGAATGGTTCTAGAATCTGTTTAATATCTAGTTCAAATAGAAAAACACTTCTAAAGCTCTGTTTAAATAATAGATTTTTTTTGAATCTCATTTGTTTGTGTCTATCTAGGTGACTCAGGCCAGGATTGTCACTGAAGACAACTATTTCAGTAGTTATTTATGAAGAGTTAGTTGGAAATAAGAATTTATGAACCAGTATACTAGTACTAAATGATTTTAACCATAATTAACTTTTTCATTATTTTCAAATACACAGTGTATAGTTATCATTTAATAATTCAAAGTGGAGAGACAACATCTTTTCATAGTAAGTTGAATATAGATTTTCTGGGGTGAGTTGAACCGTGACATGCATCTACCTTGGTCACTCAGCTTTACTGGGCTTTGTTTTCCTCATCTACAGTTTGAGATAAATAACAGTGTTTCATAGAATTGTGAATGCTAAAGCCAGTATAGTCAAACATTTAGAACAGCTCCTGGCGGAGAGCAAGCATTAAGTGTTACTGTTATGATTATTAACAAAATCAAGATTTCACTAAACTTCTTGTTCTATATAGTTGGTATTACCTATATTAACTTGCTATCTGTAATAACTGCAAGTTTTTATTTGCATCAACTGCAATTTTGATTGGCTTTATATAGTTGGTATTACCTGTATTATAAAGTTATCTGTAATAACAGCAAGTTTTTATTTGCATCAATAGTAATGAAAGTAACATGAGGAAGATAAACATCATATGTGGTAGATAAAGAAAGAAACAAATAAAATAAAAAAGCATACTTTTACACTATAAGAACAAAATAGTAGTTACCATTAGGGAAGAGGTAAGGGGGATGAATATATTAGGTAAAGGGGAGAACTGTTCGGTGACAGACAGAAACTAGACTTTTGGTGGGAAGCATAATGTAATATATACAGATGTTGATATATATCTATATACCTGGAGCATATATAATGTTGTAAACCAATGTGACTTCATAAAGTACCCACTCCCAAAGGTAATTTAAAAAGATAACTTATATTCCCAAACAGTTCTCAATTTTTTTGTGAATTATTTTGCTGTGAATCACGACTCCTCAAACCTAGGTAAGACACTTAACTTCCTGCTGTGTTAGTGCTTCTATTCACAAAATCAGACATCACCTTGGTGCCCAGTTACAAGGATGCAGTGAGGACTAGTTAGTGAACATGTGTAAAATAGCCAGAAGAGTGTGTGGTGTCCAGTAAGCACCCATCAAATCTCAACCATTCCCCTATTGTTGTCACCACCATCATGAAAGTCTTTATGTCTACTTTCATCTAAATATTCTTTCATTCTGGTCCAAGTGAGAATTAAACATAACTCAAGAATATACTTTACCCTTTATTTTCAACTATGTAAATTTTTTGTGGTTGTGAAATGCACTATTTATTATGCACTATTTATTATGCACTATTTTATTAAAAATAACTTTTTTTTACGGTTTGTTGACATATAAGTTAAATTTTGAAAGTTGAATGCTAATTTCACTTCTGATTTTCATGGTTGGGTTTCTAAAATGCAAAAACAAAAAAGCAAAAAAAATTCAACCCTGACTGTCCTCGGAGGATAGAGAAAAAAGTGCTTAGCATTATAAAATAATGCTATCTCTATGACTTATGCCAAGCCCTTACAACAGTTACTCATTCAATTTTCATAGCAACTCCTGTAGGGTAAGTTCTATTGGTATCCCCATTTAGAAATGAATAGAATGAGTCAGAAAAAGGCTAAATAAGTTATATATTGATAATTGGCCCTAGGTGACAACATTTTTGATTTAAAGACCCCTGGAAATTTGGTTCTCAAACATGGGTTCTTAAATATTCAGAAGGAGGATTTTTAATGGGGCAATTAAATTTTTTCTGACAAATCATTTCTATTTATTTTTTCAATAAAATTAGAGCTCACTAAAGTAGGAGCAGAGAGAGTAATATTTTGTAAAATTAACAGTTTTCTGGAGAGCTTTTTATGTATGTATTAACACCAATTAATGTCTCTTTAAATTTTAATCCATTTTTTCCCAAATATTCACAGACCTTTCATATAACCATAAATGAAAATGTATTCATGTAGTCAATCAAAATTTCCCAATATTTAAACAAAGCTTGCCATCTTCTTAATGTTTTAAGTTTGATGCAGCAAGTTATCTCAACTGTTTTAAGGTTTTTAAAATAATGCACATAAACAACACAATGATTACAAAAAAATAGTTTTCTTTATATTCAATATTCAAATTAGTTTTCAAAGTATTAATATTTATGGCCCAAGATTTAGCTTTATCTTTTTTACTCATGTAGAGAGGAACAGGTACATGTTTCACTTTTTTAGCTTCACTTTTGCTCCCTGACCCATGTAAACTCACCTGTCAGAGGATGCTTTTAATCATTTAATGTCCTAAATTTTCTACTTTCTGTGCCTCTTAGGGCTGAATATTATTTCAAACCAAGATGCACATAAAAGTAAATTCCATTTACTAACTTGCTATTATTGCAGGCAAAGAAGTACCAATTTTCCAAGTACTTAAAAGTCAAATTATTCTGGCATTTCATACTTAAAGTGGTTTCCCTTTCCCCCCTCCCAGATTATTTTTAATACAGTCCCAGGAATATTATTCCTCCAGAGGAGGCTAACTGTGCAATTCTTAGAATGGAGAAGGTTTAGTTTTCATTCCCAGCCAGAGTGTCTCTTCCTTTTCAGAGTTTATGTGGGGACCCAAACCAAAGCCCTGTTGTTAGCCAGAAGCTGACCCCAAAATCTCAGTATGACTGAAAACACCTCTCAAGAGGGAAGTTGGTTAGTATATGCTATGATCCCTTGTCCTAAACCAAGCATGTTGATCAGAAAACTCCAAACACTCTGAACTCCAAAAGCCCCAAACAAGGAGTTGATATAAAAATATATGCAGATAAGGATGTAGATGTTGAAACCGATGCAAATCAGGGCTTTCTAACCTTGGCACGCTGCATGCTTTGGAGCAGGCGATTCTTTGTCCTGCAGGGTGATCTCTGGTACTGTGGAAAGTTAGCAGCATTCCTGACCCAGCCTCTACCTAATGGATGCAGGTGGAATCTTTCCTAGTTCTGACAGTCAACTAGGAAAGGGAGTTTCCTGATCTTCCTCCAGACATTGCCAAGTGCAGTACAAAATCTCCTTGACTGAAAACCTAAACATACATCATCATCTAACCATATGCCTCTGTAGAATTAGAACCTAGCCAAAGCTATTTTTGAGAAGCTTTTCTTACATTATATTGCTAATGAAGATGGAGGTCTAGGTTCTGCTCCTCCACACAAAGCTGAAGGCTGCCAGAGATGCCAGCTCGGTCCCCCTGCCGTGTGAAATATACCACAGTTGGATTTGGAGGTGGTTTTCTGGTTATTGGGGATGGGTAGCAATTACTAACTTGGAGTGAGACATCCCAAAGAATTGCACAGGTAAACTTCCTATGTTAAACATTCCCAGAGACAGTGCGAGGAGCACAGACTTTTCAGGAATTAACAATCCCCCCTCAACATTGTGAAACAGGGAGCAGAAGGTATGCTTTTGAGTTTTAGGTAGACCAAGGCAGAGGCAGTGTCCTCTCTGAATGGAAGCCGGCCCTGCTTTTGGCAAGTTTGGATTTAGGCCACTTGGCTTTCAGGAGAGACCTACCTTAGTACCCACTTTCACTCAGGGAAAGAAATCCCAGCAGAGCTTTAACTTCTACGACAGAGCCAGAGCGGAAAGCAGCCCCGTCTGCGCAGGTTCTTTGTGCGCAGCCGCGGCTGCAGGGACGCAGCACCCGCATCTGGCGCCTCAGGGCCCCCCAGAGCTGAGGACCCAGGTGGGTGTCCGGTGTCGCTCCTGCTTTTGCTAGAGTTTCGTGGTGGGATTCAGTGGGTTATCTGGGGTGGGGGGGCAGGGGGGAGTGTCTGGAAATAATCACATTTTTACTATTAAAAAAGACGGCATCTTGCGACAACATGGAAGCACCTTGAGGGGGGGAGGGTTGTGCTGAAAAAAATAGTCGGTCAAAAATTTCAGGTGATTTCACGCACTTCTGGAATATCAAGGGGAAAAAAGCAAATGAACAACGAGAATCAAGCCAAACCCTTAGACTCTGACAGCAGATTGGGGTTTACTTGAGGGGCCCTGGGGGAGTAGGTAGAGAGGGGTATTGGTGACCGGCCGGTGGTGACTGGACATTTGGCGGTGGCCATGGTGAGAAAATGCACTCATGGCATTTATATGGTGTGAACTATTTCACCTCAGTTAAGTAATTTTTTTTCTTTTTTCTTTTTTTGAAGATTTATTTATACAAGCACTGGGTACAGTCAGAAGTGCAGGAGGGTGAGAGGATTCACCAGAGCCAGAGCGGGGAACAGAATAGACAGACTGATGAAGTACACTGCTGAGGGGAGCAGCGGGTGGCGCTGCAGAGGCTGTGGGCAACCTCGCAGCCCAGCGCTCAACTGCCTGTGCCACCAGGGGAGTCCCCCTGTTAAGTAATTTTTTTCATACACATTAATGTTAATTGCTTCTTCACTTTACACCATTTCCATTTAACTCAGTCGCATTGGGCTCTGCCTGTAACCAACACCTCAGATGCCCAAACTGGCAATTCTTAGTGCTGAATGGTTTTAATCATGGATTCTCTCCTTATTAAAGCAAAATGAGTTTCCTGGTTTACTGAGATAAGTTCATGAGTTAAGGATATCTTGCATTCTAGAAGCTTGTCCCATTCAATCACTGGGTTACAAAACCTTGGGTGAAGAAACAAGGGTAAATTTGCAGGGTCAGAACTGAGGCAGTGTATCCTGTATCTAGTGCAGAAAGAACTTGACCTTGCCACGACCTTGGTGCATACTCGGGCAAGGCTTCTTGGAGAATGTAATTATGGAAGTCCCTGTGGGAATTTGAATTTGAACTTGAATTTGGGAATGAATTCAAGTGGGCTAAGTAGATGCCTTACCAATAAAACCCAGTTGGTGGCTCAGAAAAGGACTAGTATGCACAGGCTTGTCCTTTTCCAGTCCTTGGAAATAACTACATAGGTGTATAAACTGAGAAACTTGGAGATGTCATGGAGTAGATGTGGGGGTGAGCAATGAAAAAACTTATTCATAAACCCAGGTATGATAGGCAGGAAAAGTTGGCTGACCCAGCTGGGTGGATGTGTGTGTTTCATATGAGTGGTAAAGGGAAGACACCTTTGGAAAATTTTGGGAATGTGGAGTTAGGAGGAAAGGAGTGGGGTTTTAGGTACAGTCACAGTAATTCTGTGCTATTCCTATCTCATCAATTTATTCATTTTTCTGATGACCTGGGTCTGGGACTGCCTCTTTGTGTCTCAGAGAGGGAGGGAGACACCTTCAAGATGCTATTTTAATTCCTCTGGATTTGACTGAATGTAGTCACGAGAGAACAGTGAGCTGGATAACATGCCATGTGTCTAAACTACCTTTGCCTGTAAGGGCTGCTTCACTGCCTATTTCTAGAAATAGTTTAGTCATCCTTATCTTTTTAAACTCTAGTCCTATTTCTTGGGCAGGGTCAGAAGAAAAAACCCTGGCAAGGCTGTATCTGCTGTCTGCCTTGTGGTTGGGTAGAGACTCTTACCCAAGAAAGCTGAAACAAATGAAAAATGGGAGATGGAAAAGGAAGATATAACTGGGTAATGATGCTAGAAAAGGACATCATCACTTTTTCTTGAGGGAACATGTTAGTTGTTTCAGATGTGGTGTTGAGTCACGGCCAATGCTAGGAAAAGACCCCAGATTTGTTTTCCCTGAGAAAGAGAACTGGACTGAAGCCATACTACAAGAGTCACTCAAAGAATGTGCTTGGGAAACTTAAGAGAAAATATATTAATCATCACCCCATGATGTCTTGTTTAAATAAGATCACACTGCAGTTGCCATTTGTGTGTATTTTGTTGGTTGTGTTTATCATATTGATTCTTTAGCAGTTTCTGTAGGAAGCCTATCTTTTGAACTGAAGAATGCATTGTGGATTTGGCATCTGTAGCTGATATTGTATCTTTCTGTGAACCAAGATGACAGCCAGTTAAGGCAACTGGATATGATGGGAGAGGATTTGCTGTGTTACCATCTGGCTTGTATGTCAGGGTCTACTTTGCTCTTTTGACAATACCAGATGTGATTGCAGATAGAGTGCTATACAAAATCATCTTGAAGGGATCAGGATGGTGCCCCCAGAGGGTGGATATTGGCTTGACAGAATTATAATACATCACTATGCTCATCCCTGGAACTTTAAAAAGAACAGTGATAGGCAATTGCATGGCTTACTCAGAATGAATTGCACCTCATTGTTGTATAGGCTCAACTAACCCAGTTCTTCAGTTTTACTCAAATCACAAATGCATAGTGGCAACATTGGCTGTGCCTTAACCAACAGTGACTACATTATGCTAAGAGAGAATTAGCTGGAGGTCTTGAGAGTTGGACTTGGTGTGTGCAGACAAGAGGATACAGCTCTTTTGGAGCTTTGCCATCTTAAGAAAGATAAAGATAAAGATAGAGGGGCTGTTGCAAGCTGTGTATACTCTGGTGGTAACTCTATGTGGTATGTGTATGAATGTAATTGCAGAATTGTGTGTCAGGAGGGAGCATAATTCTCTAATCTTAGAAGACAGAAATATGTGGTCTAGAAAGATGTGGTGACTGTGTGATCCTTTGTGGGTAGAATTTTGATACAGTGTGCATATTGACATTTAGGAAAGTATCAACATATTGAGCAATAGGGAATGAACCTTTAGTTTCTACTGGGTTGAACTTGGCCCTGTGATACAACCATCACATGCCACTGAAATAGGATTCAATACAAGTTTGCTTCTGGATATTTTTCCCCAGTATTGGGGTGTTCAAATTCAATATTTGGGTGTACAAGAGGAGGGAATATCTTTTGATTAGGCTGAGAACTTGGGAATACATAGTTGTTTTGATTAGCATTTTTTTTCATGTTTTGTGGTACTTAGTATAACACTAAAGATTATTTTATGATGTGCTAGCAGGAATTATGGGTAGGTGTTTGTTGTCACTGAATTCAGCTTTATCACATAGAAGACTGGTTGGCACTAAAAAGGCAGACTTCCAGCCCTGTGTGTACTGGACTGTGCCTATCCTGTTCACAGCTGTATTTTTACACCTCCAGTAGTGGTTTGGCTTTAAAAGATGGCCACTATTTGTATTTGACTAGTGCTTGCTTTTACATTCACGAAAATCTTACCAATCATGTTAATCCAATTACAGATAAAAAAATAATTCACAGATAAAAGAGGGTTATGGATATTGGCAGGTAGTCACAAAGAGGAGATGACCATCACCTAGAATGCTGCAGGGAAAAATAGACATTCAAGAAAAGGATAGTATCTAGAAGACGAGATGGATCTGGTGAGGCTGAGACAGAATTTAAAATTCTGCTTAATGAATATAAAGCATGCCCACGAAAGGTGGAGACATTACAGAATTACTTGGAAGAAGGCCATTGTTTGCATGGAGAGATGACCGAGCACCAGTGCTGAATCCTTTTTTATCTATAGGATGATGCTATGAAAGGAGTTTCTTACAAAGACAAATATGCCAGTGGTATACAAGGTGGTTGAATGAAAGGACTGCAGGCAAAAAGAATATTAGTAGACAAAAGAAAATCAGAAGCAGAATTGTGATGGTAGCCTGTGGGCTAAAAAAGGAAAGACTGGATTCTGAAGAACAGAGAAAGAGTTGGTCGAACTTAGTACTGATTAAATGGGATAAATTTACTAAAACTTCATTTTTTTTCTGTTCATAACCTGGAGACCTAGAATTTTCTTAATTTATAGTAAAGATGGGTATTTACCATATATATGAAGTTAATCAAAATATATTCTCACCAGTGTATAAAGATTAGCACACTTTTATTAAGCAATATAAATATATGTGAGAAGAATAGTACGCCACACTCCTACAGTTCTGTTGCTTAGGGTTACTCCTTAAGGAAATTACCAGAAAAAGTTTTTCCTCAAGGTACTTCTAGACAGACCTTGAAAACAAAATAAAACAGTGTAAATTGTTTGACCTCTATGTACCTCAAACTATTTCTTTGAAATGTGGGGGAAACAGGACCTCCCTGGTGGCACAGCGGGTTGACGCTGTGCTGTGATGCTGTCCACAGCCTCTGCAGCATGGGTTCGATTCCCGGCCAGCCAGGGAGATACCCACATGGCGTAGCAGACCTCTCCTGCCTCGCCTGCTGCTCCCTTCAGCAGTGTCTTCGGTCATTCAGCCTGTTCTGCTCCCCGCTCTGTCTCTGGTAAATTCTCTCACCCTCGGCGCCTCTGACCTGTACCCCAGTTCTTGTATAAATAAATAAATCTTTTAAAAAAAGTTTTTTTAAAAAAAAAGAAATATGGGGGAAACAGTATGTACCTGGTATGTGGTGCTATTGTGAGGATTCATGAGTTAGCACATGTTAAGTGCCATGCTCAGTGACCCAGCAGGAGTTAGCTCCTCTCCTACTCTTCCTCAGCCTTGTTTTTATGCGTCAGAAAGTCTTCTGCTCCAATATAGATTGGTTGCTCATTTTCTTCTTCCTGTCTTTCAGTTCAGCCCTCTCTATTTTTATTTATTTATTTATTTAAAGATTTATTTATACAAGAACCGAAATACACTGCTGAAGGGAGCAGTGGGCGAGACAGGAGAGGTCTGTGCGCCATGTGGGACCCTCGCCGCCCGGCCGGGATTGAACTGGCGCTGCAGAGGCTACGGACAGCTTCATGACGCTATGCTTAACCGCCTGTGCCACCAGAGAGGCCCCCTCTCCATTTTTAATTGAGCATTTTATGAGTCCACTTTACCTTCTTTTGTCACATTTCAGTTGTACTTCTTTTCTAAAATTACTTACTGGTTACCTTAGAGATTGCAATATGCATTTTTAGCTAGTCTAGGTCCACCTTCAATTTATGCTGTACTGCTTCATGTGTAGTGCTGGTACCTTATAATGGTATTTCCAGATCCCCCTTTCTGACCTTAATTTAGGACATTGCAGTCATACATCTGACTTATCCATATGCTATCATCATCCTATGTATTATTATTATTTTTTTAAGATTTATTTATTTATTTATACAAGCACTGGGTACAGTCAGAAGCATGGGAGGGTGAGAGAATTCACCAGAGCCAGAGCGGGGAGCAGAGCAGGCAGAAGGACCGAAGTACATTGCTGAGGGGAGCAGCGGGCTGCAAGAGAGGTCTGCGTGCTATGTGGGACCCTCCTCCGGTGGCTGGGGAACAGCCGGGGATCGAACCAGCGCTGCAGAGCCTGCAGAGGCTGCGGGCAGCTTTGCAGCCCAGTGCTCAACCGCTGCGCCACCGGGAAGGCCCCATCATCCTATGTATTATTACTACTATTGCTTTAAGCAATTGTCTTTTAGATGTTTTCAGTATTTTCTGGTATTTTATTGTATTTTCATTTATTCGTTTTCTCATGTTCTTTCTTTATACAGCTCCAGGTTTCTGACCTATAGCATTCCTATAGCATTCCTGTCTGAAGAACTTATTTTAACATTATTTTTGCAGGGTAGATCTTCTGGTGATGAATTATCTCAGTTCTTGTATAGGAAAGTCTCCTCATTTCTCCTGGATTCTTCAGTTTTCACTGGATATACAATCCTAGGAAGGTGTTTTTTTCCTCCTTAATACCGCACATATTTCGCTGCATATTTTCCTGTTTCTTTGGTTTCTGATGAAAAGTCAGTTGTAATTCTTACCTTTTTTCCTTGTGAATATCTCTCCCCACTCTAGCTATTTTCAAGATTTTCCTGTTGTCTTTGGTTTCTCCAAAACTCTGTCTTTGATAATTGGAATATTAATTTGTCTGTGTGCAGTTTTCAGACTTCATTTCAGATAGCTTGGTATTCTAATTCCTTATTTTGGTGTTATTTTAGTATTGCTTGGGAAAAATTCTTAGTTATTACTTCAAATACTACTTCTGTTCCTTTCTTTCAAATTTTTATTTTTCTGGTATTCCAATTATGTATATGTTCTACTTTCTGAAATTGTCCCACAGTTTAGCCTGTAGAGCTCCTATTTACTATTTTCAAGCTTGCTTATTCTCTCCTCCACTGTATCCAGCCACTGATGAGCTCATCAAAGACACTTTCTTTTCATTATAATATATTTGATTTCTAGTATTTCCATTTGATTCTTTCTTGGAGTTGCCATCTCTCTGCTTACATCAGCCATCTTGTCTGCTTTTTTTTTAATTATTGCCTTTTAACATCTCAATCACAGTGATTTTAAATTCTCTGATAATTCCAATCCCTGGGTCATATGTTCTATGTGGTATGTAGACTTGCTTAAGAGAAAATACTGTTTTCATTTTCTTTTCTGTTCTGCAGTATGCCTTATAATTTTCTGTTGAAAATCAGATATGATGTATTGGGTAATAGGAACAGAGATAAATAGGCTTTTAGTGTGAATTTTTATTTTAAATTGCTTAGGGATTTGACTATATCTATATTTGCTGTAGCTGAAAGTGCCAGAGCCTTCACATCTCTCCATTGTCATTGGTTTGTCTCATCTATTGATTTTAGATTTCCCTAAGTACTTCTCAGAGAGAACCTACATGTTGTAGCTGTAACCCACTGATATTATATTGGAGTATTAGTAGTGTGGTGGTGAGATGTGGCAGAGGATGAGTGTTCTGTGATCTTTTGATTTAATTTTAGTCTTTTAGTGGGCCTGTGTCTTTGAGAAATTTCTCCTTCCTGCTTTTCCCCCACTCTTGTATTCCTATTATTTGGATATTTATTTTTCAGTTTGAGTATATAAATTATGATCTTTTTATCATTCTCTTTTGTCATTTTGGTCTTCTTTCTGGGATACTTCTCCAACTTTGTATTTCAAATCTTATTTGAGTTTGTGTGTTTGTTTTACCATATTTTAAATTTTTTTTAATTTTTTAAAATAAATTTTATTTTTACATTCCCCATACAATTGCAACCCCCTTATTTTGACCCCAATCCCTCCCCTTCCTGCCCCCCACTCCCCATAGAGTGTCTCTGGTTCATACCATATTTTAAATTTTAATGGACTTTACTTTTGTCCATCTTTATATTCCTTTTGTTCTTACTTCATGGATGTCTCTACGAAAATATTACTTACAATTTTCACTGAAGATTTCTTTTGTTTTCTGCACTATCTTTTTTTACTCTGGGTTGAATTTCCTTTTTGTTTGTTTATTTGCTTCCTTTGTCTCTGTTTGCATGCTGGAGATAGTCATCAAATGTCTGGGGACTCTGGATTGTCCAATCATATTTAAGAATGAGCCTCATAGAAGATACTAGCTACTCTGAATGAGTAGAGTTTATCTACTGGTGAATTTCAGCATAGGGTGTTAGGCAGGGATATGGCTGTTTGGAGACCTCCTGCACATGTTCAAATATATAGGTCTTCTTGCCACTGGTCCGTCTCTTTAGAGCAGTAACCTCCTATTTTAAGAGAGGTTGAAGGGATGAGATACATAAAATTTACTGCTCCATATAATGACTTTCTTACCTCTCATTTTGTTTCTTCCATGACCACCACCTCTGGGGGTACCAAGTATTTCTAATTTCTGGACTTTCCAAAAGTTCTGTAGTACATACTATCTTCATTCTTGTTGGCTTCTGTCTTTATTCCTCCACTCTTACCATCAGTTGAAGGCCTAGAGCTTTCTCCATTCTGATAAATCAGTTATCACTCATTCAATTGAGTACCTGCATGTGTACATTTTTACATTATCTGTCTGCCTTTGTTGCCCTTCCTTTTTGCTTGTTCTTGTGAGTTGATGATTCTTTTACTCCTTTATGTCTTCTTAGTGAAGTTGCAAGAGTGAGTGGAGACAAAGAAATGCATTTATTCAAATGAACTCTACTCCTATCCTTTCTCATGCTCTAGTCCTATTTGCTTTGGTGTTTTAACTAGTTGTGAAAATGGCGTATTTTCATGCTTTCGTCTCTCCATTACAAGCCGTTCTGACAAGAACTTGAGAAGAGACAGATGAAAAGATGACCGTTAATTTGAGATAAAAATTTCAAAACAGTCATCTTTTCTTCCATTAAACCCTTTAATAGACCAGCACTAGTCTGTTAATAGCGACTGTTAATATTTGTCTCCACACACATGTCCAAGCTAGTTTGCACATTGCGGGTGTTCTGTTCACTCTGGTCATCCTCTGCATTATGGTCTCCCTCCTTCTGAGTGAGAGGTGCTTCTTTTTGCTTACTTCTCCATGATGTCAGTTATGTGGTAGCTCCTTCTCTTAGACTGGCTTTCACACTCTGATGTTACAAAAGCACCTCTCATCAAGTAAACTTATGGCATAAAGCAATCTTGCACATCGTGTTTGTTGATTCAATAAGCAAACATTTATAGTTTTACAAATTGTTCCATCCCTGAACAAACAACTCAAAAGTATAAAATCATATATATCTAAGTCACCTACTAAAAGTCATATCAACAAGATGGTTAAATATCAGGTAAAATATTTTACTTAGAACATTGAACCTTGGGGGTTTATACTTAACTAGTGTTGCCTTAGCAACAGCTTGAATTAATTTGAAGCCCTCAAATTAATCAAGCCAGCAATCACACAAAAATTATTTGTTCAGTATGTATTTACTGAAGCCTGAGTTGAGTCTTGGAGGAATGTGATGTAAATGTAAAATATTATTCTTGCTCATCTCCTAGACATAGAGACATGTCATATGGAATCCTCATCTGGATCAAAAGCACAGACTTGTCATTCAATATGATACCAGATGCTCTTATTGTCCAGTTGCTGAAATACTGTTACATATGAAAAATGCTAGCAAAACAACACAGTTGCATACAAGTGCTGAATCTTCTGTGGAAACAGCAAATCCTATAGAGAGCCAGAGGAGGAGGTCAAAGGGAATAGGAGCAGAAGCTACAGGCATTTGCTGAGTTCCTGCACCATAAAACCTGCATTTCAGGTAATCGAGAGAGAAATTCTTACCCACTTGGGTTGGTTGTTAATGATGTTTTGGATTTGTATGGAACAAGGAAAAAATAAATCCTATGCAAGAATAATGTGGATCACAAAACACAGCTACAAAAATGATGCTGTGACTGGACTGTGGGGGTCAACCTGACTAGATCCAGTCCTCTTGCTAAGGAACACAGGGAATGTGAGGTTGGACTGTAGGTTGAGACAAGAGTCAACAGGGCAAGATAATCTCAGTTTTCAGAAAAAGGAAGAACAGCACTTTGCACCTCAGAAGTCTCTTTATTTCAGGGACAAACAACAGCTCCTTCATAACTGCAGTGGATCTTATTGTTTGTTGCTTATTTACTTGCTATATACTATATTCCTTGGGCTTGGGGGTGAAAAGAGAAATTGGGGTAATTTGTCTTTTATTTGAATTTTAGGAATAAAGGGGTCAGGTGCTTTTTCCCTAGCCTTGGCAACTGTGGGCAAGCTTGGCATCCTCTACCTGCCTAGTTTTCCAGAACAGAGGAGGTTACTTTGTGGGACTTCAAGTGATGTTCTTTGCAGAGACTGCATTCAGTTCCACTGTGGTTAAGCTTGTTTATCTCCCGTTTCTACTTTATTATCTAAGTGGAAGGGATGCCTGCAGGTCACTGGCCGTTATTGTCAGATCGCATGGTGGTGGTGGAAGAATGAGATTATGGTGGTTGTAACATCGTTTTGGTAAATAACTTTTTATCAACTTTTCAAGTTCTACCTCGGGGAAGACGCGGAGATACCAGATTGCAAAGGTGCTGGAGAGCGAGACCACCGGGGAGCTGCAGCCGGGTGGGCCGAGCAAAAGGAGCCAGGGCTTGAGATTTTGGTTTGGTGATGACTAAGCCGACCGGTTGCTGGGCTGCTGGGTTCCTTTGTCCCCGCACACTTTACGTTTGAGGCGATGCTTCAGCAAATGGAAGCGGCGACCACTAGGAGGTACCCAAGCTATGCGTCGGCTGCTCGGGCGAGCAGAAATGACTAAGTGGCTTCCTCGGCGCTGCTGGTCCTGGAGGGTGGTGCTTTTCCAAGGTCAGGGTTGCTATAAGCGATAAGCTTATCCGTGGAGTGAGAAAGACAGCTCACCAACGGCCCGTTGAATCTACAAGGCGGAGGAGGCGAACGCGCCTCCAAGGCATTATCACATCCTTGCTGGGTCTGCTCGCTGGGGCACCAGCTGCCTGTACATCTGGATGCAGCAGCGCCTTTCCCTCCAGGGCGGGGGCGAGGCGGAGGACCCCGGTGTGCTCGCACCTCCCCGTGCGCGCGCGTGCGGGCCCGTGAGCGCTGGTGTGAGTGTGCACGCGCGCACACGGTGCCAGCTGGCTCCAGCCCGGCTAGGGAGGGGTCGGGGGTGGGCGGGGGGCCCGGGAAGGAATGGCTGCTCCCTGCGGGTTAATAACCACCCAGTTAGAGGGAGACGAGGGTGACGGCAGGGTGACAGCCCGCGCGCGCCGGCTGCGTGTTGAGGGGTCGGGATAGCGGGGCTACCAGCCAGGCTCTGCCGTACTCGGGAATTCACATCTATTTGGGTGTGGAGGTGTCTCTGTGTCTGTGTCTGTGTGTGTGTGTGTGGGGGGGGTTGCCTCTATCTCCAGCGACGAGGGCGGCATCGGGGGGCGCGCGCTCCAGCCGGCTCGCGGTTCTGAGCGGGTCGAAGGAGGCAATTTTGCGGGTGGAGGAGGGAGGGCAGACCTTGATTTCCACCAATCCCCGGGCGTGTGTCTGCGGAGTCCGGGACGCAGCGGAAGGCTGCGGCGCGCCGCTGAATGAACTGATGAGAGCGAGTTCTTTTCTTCTCCGGGCGGGGTGCGGAGCGGGGGTCCTGGCGGCCGCGGCGGAGACACCCGGGGCCGGATAGCGGTTCGGCAGGGTGGAAATTTCCAAGGACTTGGCGCGGGGCGCAGAGCGCGTCTGGGGCGTCGGGGGAGGGGGCTGGAGGCGCAGCGGCGCGGGAGGCGGGGGGAGGCGGCGAAGGGCGCAGGAGCCGCTCGGAAGGGGACGCCGCGGGCCACATGTCTGCGCGGGAGACCGGCCTCTTCCCGGATCCGCGCCGAGGGCGACCGTGATGCTGCAGAAGCGGCGGGAGCCCCCGGCCGCCGCCGCCGCTCTGCGCGCTCCAGACCCCGGCGCCCGCCTTCTGCAGGGGAAGCCTCTAATGGCTCTGGCTCGTGACTTGCCCCTCGGCCACTTCCCCTGAAAGAAATCCTTGGAAAAAGTTGCATTAAAAAAAAACCCCTCACGCCGACCTTTGGGGCCGCGGGGGCCGGAGAGACGTGCGTGGGGTTGCGAGGAAGAGAGCCGAAGGTGTGTGTGCATGGGGGGCCCGCGTGGGGGGGACTCTCCGCTGCCACTTCGCGGGGCGTCGTGCTGAGGCGCTGGCTCTGCCCCTCCAGCCCCCTTCCCGGGACTCCTGCGATGAGCCCCTGCGGGCTGGCCCGCCGACACACGTCCAGAGGGGCCATGGCAGTACTGGCCTGGAAGTTCCCGCGAACCAGGCTGCCGGTGGGGGCCAGTGCCCTCTGCGTCGTGGTCCTGTGCTGGCTCTACATCTTTCCCGTCTACCGGCTGCCCAACGAGAAGGACATCGTGCAGGGGGTTCTGCAACAGGGCACGGCGTGGAGGAGGAACCAGACAGCGGCCAGAGTCTTCAGGTACTCCTTGCCCTCCCAGGTGGTCCCCGGGGTCCTTCCAACCCCATCCTGCCTTCTGGGTGCAAGGACAGCGTCACATGCAAGGACTGCGTCCCTCTCAGCCAGTCCTTAATCCCTTTCTTTGCCATTCCCCACCTGGAGACTTGAGTCAAGGGCCTTTGCCCACCCTCCCTTCACCCTTGGAGAGGTGCAGCCCTTGCTTTGCCCTGTTAGAGTCTGTAGATATTTCTTCCCAAACCCCAGTTGTATTCAACAATATTTGGGAAGGAGATCCCAGGCTAACTTTGTCCCTTGCACTTAAAGAGAATTTATTTATCTCATGGGGGTCTGCGGACTTCTGAAGCTATAAAAAACTAAGGGCAGGGAGGAGAAGCATGTGGGAGGCATCTTCCCGGGGATAGGTGGATGGTTGGAAACAAAGCACAAATGAGGGAGCGATGGGCAAAGTCTTGGGCAGTAAAATTATTGACATCAGTGGGGATCCTGCTGTGGGGTGCATTGTGCCAGCAACAAACACAGTGCACTTACTGATGCCCCACTAACAGTCGCCTACTGAGTGGTTTTTATGTTGACGTCTCCACACTTTGTGATGACAGATGTTATTATCACCCCCATCTTTCCGACATCACCCCGAGTCTCCAGGAAGACGAGCTACCTCCCCAAGGTCATGCATCTTTCTAGCATGGAAGCTGGAATTTCATGAGTTGCTGCTGGAAAGCACCCAGGCGCTCTTTCTGGGCTTAGCCAGTGGAGGCCTGGTGGAAGGTGGGGGACACAGTGTAGGTAAGGACTTGAAAACAAACCCCAAAGTAAAACCAGATTGTAAATTAGAACTCCCATTGATCACCTAGAGGTTGTAATTTCCCTTTCTTTCTGGGAATTACAGTTTAAGTGTCTAAAAATAAGCTGTGGGCAGCAGGGGTGGTGTAGTGAGATTGGAAGGAAGGCAAATCGGCTTCCTCTTCCTCTCTGCTTCCCCCGGCAGGGCATCCCCACTGCCAGGTGCCCCTGTCCCAGGTGCGCCTGTCCCTAGGATGAACAGGCGCCTCAGGCTCTTCCTGTGGCTGGAGGGCTTTCTTTTGCTTGGTATCACTTTTTTAAGCAATGTGTGGGGCAGGTGAGTGCCAAAGACAACATTTTCACCACTGCCGGTGATACATGTTCAGAAACTCCTGTAATCTGAAATAAAACTTTTTAAACATATGGTTTCATTCCGCTCCTTGGCTGCTCAAGGAAAGAAGGTCAAGGGACAGTAGCCAGTTCTCTCAGAGGAAGGCAGCTGGATTCTTTAAACCGGCAGAGAAGACCTTCCCCCTGTATAGAATTTTGAGTTTTAACCTCCCCCCCCCCTTTAAAAAGTATTAAGGCTAATTTTCTCTCGCCATCTCAATAGTGATCAATAGTGATCATTGGACTCAAAAAGCTGTGGTAGCATCTAGCAGTTCTTTCTCTAAAGACAGAAAGCAATGTCATTTCAAGTAATATAAGGAAACAAGTCAAGAACTTCCCGTTGGTTTGCAATCAAAGAGTCCTTTTTTTTTTTTTTTTTTTTTTTTTTTGTATAGGAGGTGGGATAATGAAGCTCTGTTAGAGGATAGATTTCTCTGGGAGGACATAATCAAGTGGAAAGTGACTCATTCTGAAAAACACAGGCTGATGATCAATTCTGAGACACATTTGCTCCTTGCAAATGTGCCTGTAGCCTGGAGTGACCTTCAAGGGTATGTCTGTCATTAGGTCTATGTGCAGAGAAATCCATACATTATGAAAGTGACCAAAACACATATCCCTCAAAGCTAGTATCTGTGAAACTGTAAGAGGCACCACTGTTTGTTGCAAGGAGTTTAGGCTTCCACGTAGAATCCTGAGTTTTTGCCTGACAATTCCATGGCTCGAGAAATAACAGATGTCTTTGGCAAATTATTCTACCTCTTTGGGTCTTTGTTTCTTTATTTGTAAATGGGGTTAATAACATCTACCTTGCAGGGTTAATATAAGGTTTAAATTAAAGCAACAACAAAAACATGATGCCCAGTGCCTGGCACATTTTTCCAGTCAGTGGTATTATTGTCATAGTTATAAGTGAAAATTTCTTGTACATGTTACAATGTAAATAAGGACAACTGGCCAGTGCATAAGAATTAGGAATGTTTCATCTGTAAAACTTGCAGAGAAAGGTAATTTTTCCAGATCTTGCCCTTCTCCCACTCCCCACACA
This sequence comes from Talpa occidentalis, assembly GCF_014898055.3. Taxonomy (NCBI): domain Eukaryota; kingdom Metazoa; phylum Chordata; class Mammalia; order Eulipotyphla; family Talpidae; genus Talpa; species Talpa occidentalis. Next base: position 54,481,607 of record NW_023601653.1, read on the forward strand.
TACTCTTAACCTAGTTAACAGAGGTGGAAAGTTTTAAAAGATAGTCAACATTCTGTGGTTTGTTAAGTCAAAATATTGTTTTTACTCTGCATGCTTAGTAAAGCCCATTGTTTTTTAATGCCTAATTTTTTAGTTGATGGGTACTATTGTATGTTAAGTACTACAGAGATCAGCCATTGTGTTATGGCATTAAGGAAACACAACTTGGCAAAAAGGTCTCTGTGTTTTCTAGTCTGAAATATCTCTGTATAAATACAAATATTTAAGCACAAATATACAGTGTTTACTGTGTGGGATATATGCACACTTATTCATAAAGCATGGAATGGTGTCATGTATATTGTAAATGCCCATGCATGCTTCCATGCATCATGTAAATCATTGCAATCAGTGCATTGGCTGGTACTCAGTGAGTGACTACTCTGTGCCAGATAAGCGTTGTCCCTGGGGGATAGCAGTGATCACCAGGGACTGATTGCATCCTCTGAGACAGCTTATCTCCTACTAGGGAGTTACTGATGAAGTCAAAGAAACAGGAGCTTTAAAGTACAAAGGAAAATGTTTCACTGTTTATAAGCACTGGAAATTAAGATGACATTTTGCCCATTTACTTCCATTACTTTTGTGATTTTTGTCCTAGATCAGAACTTAAATGCTGACTTCTTGGGAAGGACCCTTGACAAATTCCATGGGAGAGGGTAGGGAGAAAATAACAAAGCTGCAAGAATGTTGTAGTGAACAGGAAGCTTTCCTGACATCCACATGGCCATAGAAAGATAGAGAAATCAACGGATCCCATAGTAGAACCAAGTTTCTGCAACACTTGTTGCTTCTGATGGAGAAGAGAAGGCATGCCAAAAAATGCCAAACCTAAGTGGCATTTGACTCCATTTCATTTGCTTCTCAGAAATACATGAGCTCAGAATTTCTGGGCAAGGCTTTATTTATGGCACCCAACATGGTCTCCAGTACCAAACAACAACAAAACCAACACATTTTTAAGTGCTTATTTTATGTCTGGCGCTATGCTAAGTGCTTTAAAATGTATTGTCTCATTTAATTCCCTTAAGAACCTTACATAGAAATTAAAAAAAAAAAAAGAACCTTGCATAGAAATACCTTATTACCCACATTTATGAGGGTGAATGTTACCCTGATCCCTGCCATCATTGGATTTACTTTAATCTTAAGGGACAGGCATACATGTATATAATTAAATAACCAACTAGATATAGGGTCTTCAAAGCAAGGCAGCAGGGTAGAGTGGAAAGAGAGCATATGGATCCAGGAGTTGTTAGAACTGGGCTGGAATTTCTAGTTGTCTGATCTTTAGGTGTCAATTTCCCTTTTATAAAATGGAGTTTGTGGTAATTTTTTACATGTCTGTAATGAAAGTTACCTGATAGTATACAGAAAGCACTTGCAGTGATGCTGCTTATCTCTAATACATGATGGTTATAGCAATAGTAACAGTAAACTGCTGAGCAGGTTCCTGAGACAGGGTAGTTCATTCTGCCCGAAGCAGGAAAATCAGAGAGGTGGTGGTGATTGTATCAAGCCTTGAAGGATGGAAAAGTGGGGTAATTGTAAGAGGTGAGGTCAGAGGATGTTCTGGGCAGAGGGAGCAGCAGAGGCCAAAGCAGGGAGGCATAGGCATGTGTAGTGTGTGTCCTGTATGTACAGAGATCCTGGTAGAAAAAAAATACTGGCACACTGGTGGAAGCCAGGTCATCACTTTTGAATAGGTGTCCAGTGTGGCCCAGGAGATGTGACTGGACACAAGGTATCCATGGGGATGTGTCAGCTCTCAGTGGACATGGCTCATCTCTGTTCCTGGTAGGTTTGGGGAGTGGGGTTAGCACAGCAAGTGCTTTGAAAATCCTGTCTCTTCATTAGTTGTAACCATTATTCTAGGCAGTCATGTTCCCTTTTTGTTTCTGCAATTCTAAGCAAAACATTAAGTAGTTCTAGCTATGTGACTTCCTTTGAATCTGTTGATAACAGAAGCTTCAGCTATTTTTGCACTGCCCCAGAGGCTGCAGAGGTCACTGGGGTGGAGGACTGAGCAGTAGATGCTAGGTATGGTATGTGATTTTATATTTAAGTGAGAATTTGTGGATTTCACTTTTAAAAAGTTTAAGAAAAAAATGGCTTAGTGACTTCTGGTGCTTAAGAAAATAAACTTCCATTTTTGAGGGTTTTACAAATGTGAAAAATTTCATTAGCTTTATTGCTAATAGCAACAAGACAATAATAAAAATAAATTATTAACATTTATTGGACACATAAAATAGACTAGAACCAGTTCTTAGTGCTTATATGTATCTATTATTTTGCTCCCATAGCTACTCTATAAAGAAAATACAGGTATGTTCCTTGTTTCACACATGAGGAAGTGGACACTTAAAGAGATACAATAAGAAAAGATGGGTTTGGGTTTCCAGTTCAGAGCTATTTGTTCCTAAGACTTATGCTAGTCCCCTGATAACTTGGGTAAATGAGGCCTTGCTGTATATATCTCTTATGATCTGACCACGATTACTTCTGTCATGCTACCTTTTTTGTCATGCTACCTTTTTGTCATGCTACCTTTTTAACCAGTGTTCTTTTTTGCGTTAGTAATGTTGATTAGGGTCATAGTTTATGAAATGAACCTGGCTGTTTTGGTTTTGTATCATTTGCTCTCTGGACCACCTTCCTTCCTCCCTCCTCCCTCAATCCCTCCCTGCCTCCCATCCTTTCTTCTTTCCTTTTAAACAAAATACAAGAAGACAAATCCGCATTGTCCTTTATTGGCTTTTCAATAAATTTAAATCCTTGAAGTGTACAGCATCATATGGGTCCTATGTCCTATGGCCTTAGCAGGAAGGTAGCTTCAGATTTTGGCATGAATTATGCCACTGTTTCCACAGGCACTGGTTACCTTTCCCTAGATGACTAGTTTTATTCAGGTTGCTACCAGGAGTCACTGTGTTGTTCTTTGCTTTTTACATATAAGCATATCTCTTGTCTAGATAGAATTCATTTTCGTCTTGAGCATAAACAGCTGAGGAGAGGAGCTCATGCTCTATATTCTTTGTTTTGGGGGCTTGCATTTGTGCCTCCCCTGCTCTCACCCCTGCTCACTGTGACCTTCTGGACCTTGGAGTTCCCCTTCTACAGCCCACCTGCCTGCGTGGGGCTTCCTTGCCTCTGTCCTGCCCCTTGCCCCACTGCTATCTGCATACTTGGGCACAAGGGACAGTAAAGGGACAGCTCTTTGAGGGAGGAGATGCCTTAAAGGGCTTAGATATGGAACTGTGGGGGCCACTTGTACACATGGGATGTCTGCTTGATTCCCCATGTTCTGCTACCAAGCCTCCTGGAGTTTGAGAAGGCTAAATTCAAATCTGGCATTTGAGGTGCTTTTGCAGGCTTATTTGTCCAGAGAGAAGGACAGGAGGATAGAATGTATTTTATCTACTTGTGGGTTTGATGATAATTTGAAGATAGTCAGATAGATTTGTGCCTGTGTCCTCTGCCTTGCTAATGGACTTGGTGTCTTTGGTTTGCACAGCACATTCAATACTCAAGTGAAAACAATGGTTCTTTTTGGTAAATTGGGAGCCTGTTGGTCTTTGTTTTGGAGAAGAGTGTTTAGGAAACTAGATGGGTCCACTGACCATTGTATGTGTGTAGAGTATGGCCAGTGTGTCTTTTGACAGAGTCATGAATCATCTTGGAATCACCTGATGGTGACTAGGTCTCATCAGTCCCTCGAGGAGTTGATAGATTTCCAACCAACAAGAATACTTGGTAGCTTTTCATTCAGTTTGGCTCAATCAGGAGCAGTCTCACCTTGGGAGACTTGTATAACTTCTCTATTCCTTTGTTTTGTCATTTGGAAATATATGTTCACTCATTTCGTAGGTTTATGATAATATTTAAATGAGATAGTTACTATAGCATCCATAGCCATCCTCACCTGGCAGGGAGAAATGACAGGAGCTGTTCTCATCTATAAAGAGTCTTGACTTTGGGGTCTCAGAGAATCCAGTTCTGATCGTGATTCTGTCATTTATTAACTTGGTGACTTTGAAACATTTTCTTGGTCTTTCTGAACTTTAGCAGTGTGGGCAGTAGCTACCTTGAAAGGATAAGGTGCTGAATGATTACTAATTATTAAACCATAATGATGAGAAAAGCTACTTTCTGGAACACACCTACGCTTTTTACTTGTACCTTCAGAAGTGGAATACATGACAGTGAAATTTGATTTTATGACACATCTTCTTCCAGTGTGTTAGTAGTAAAGATGTTGTAAAGTGGCCAACTATTTATGTAATCATTAATTCAGTCACTCCTTTATCCAATCACATTTACCAAATGCCTATTAGGTGCTGGGAAATGGTGAAAGTAAGATGTGCCTTCTGATTTTATAAAATTTATAGCCTAGTCTAGTGTGATTAGTAACCTGAGTAAAAAATGGAATACAGTGGTGTTTCAGGGGTTACATTTTGTCTGTGTTGAATAATTATGCTGAGTTCGAAGCGATTGATTTTTCTCTCTTTCTGTTGGACTGCCTTCTAGCTTTGGAATTGCCTGAGAGAGAAGCAGCCAAAACCGTAAGAGCTGTGTCACGCCTTTTATTAGGTGTCAGGGGGAAGCCGAAATGAATTCAGAGCTACATGTTCTCCATTATTCAAGGCTTAAGTGAAGGGTAGTCTGCAGGAGATTTCCAAGCAAATGTAATGAGAAAGGACTTGCTTGAACAAAGTGCGTGTTTCAATTATTGATACAACAAACATGATTTTATGTCTCCCGTGCTTATTTTAAAATTTGATAGTGTTTATTATTTGTCTGATTTTGGAAATAATAGGTACTTACTATAAACATTTTTTTAGATGTTGTAAAAAGCACACACACAAAAAACCCACTCATTATTTCATTCCTAGCTGTACCCATGGTGAACATGGCTTCTGTTGTGCATATTTGTATGTGTATTACTAAATAGTGTGTGTTTTACATGTTTCATTTTATGTTCTCTTTCGTTCACTCCACATTATTTTTTTTTAACATTTTCTCATCATTAAATATTATTTAACTTCTAGGCTGGTGATAAAATAGCTTTATGATTTTCATTTTGGGAAAGAGTTATTTACCATGAGTTTTTTTAAAGTTACCATATTGGAACAAATTATTTTCCTTTAAAAAATCCTTAGGGTTGCCTCCCCAGTGGCGCAGCGGTTGAGCTCTGGGTTGCGAAGCTGCCCGCAGCCTCTGCAGTGCCTGTTCGATCCCCGGCTGCTCCCCGGCCACCGGAGGAGGGTCCCACATGGCGCGCAGACCTCTCCTGCCGCCCGCTGCTCCCCTCAGCAGTGTACTTCGGTCCTTCTGCCTGCTCTGCTCCCCGCTCTGGCTTGGTGGATTCTCTCACCCTCCCGCGCTTCTGACTGTGCCCAGTGCTTGTATAAATAAATAAAAAATAAATCTTTAAAAAAAAAAAAAAAAAATCCTTAGGGCCTCCCCAATGGCACAGCTGGTTGAGTGCAGGTTCGATTCCCGGCCGGCCAGGGAGATGCCCACATGGCGTGGCAGACCTCTACTGTCTCTCCTGCTGCTCTTCTCAGCAGTGCTTCTGGTCTGTCTGCCTGTTCTGCTGCTTGCTCTGTCTCTGGTGAATCCTCTCACCCTTCCGTGCCTCTGGCCTGTACCCCAGCTCTGGTATGGATAAATAAATCTTTAAAAAAAATAAACAAATAATCCTTAAAAAGGAGATAGCGATTTGCACATTAGATTTTTTTCATTAAATATTTCTTCATGCAGATTTGGTAAATACCTAGCATGGAAAGTGTAAAATCTCTTTAAAGAATTCTCCTCTCTCAAAATTGTCATTTAAATAATAACTGAGTGACATTTAATACCTATAGATGAATATTACTTATATTTTGGTATCTATTCTTCAGACCATTCAGCTTCTTTGCATGCAGATAAAATAAAAATATAATGAATTTGAAAGCACTTTAGGAATTTTTCCAGTAACAATATGTGTAGATCTATATCATCCTTTTGAATGTCTGTAAGATTTTCCTTTGTTAGGATAGTTAATAATTTATTTAATCTTCCCTCCTTTGTTGAATAACCATGTTTCAGTTTCTTGCCTTTATAAATAATACTGTGGTGAACCTCCTTGTGTATATATCTTAAACATTTCTTATATTACCTTAGTATAAGTTTCTAAACATAGTTTCCTGACAATGTTTTTTATTTTCAACCATCATTTCTTGTAACCATTTTCTCTGATTGTTCATCGGAAGTCTTTGACTTTGTAAGGGAAGATTTGAGGTTTCCTCTATTTCAATGTGGATCCTGATTGCATAAAAGGCAGATAGATGTACAATGATTGTTGACACTAAATGATGGAATTCCCCTTCAGTGAACTTTCAAGAGGGTGAAACAGTAGGGAAGATTCCCACGCAATTGGTTGCATCCAAGGCAGCCTCCCGTCTTTGGGCTTTGCAGAGACCTGGGCCTGAGGGGACTCTGGGACGGGTGCTGCCATCTGTCCTGGTTCCTCTCCAGGGCAGTTCAGTGGATAACTAGGTTGGTGTTTAAGCCACATGGAAAAAGCATTGCATTTATGGGACCATCTGTATCATTTTCTTAGGACATAAGGAATTAAGTAAAACTGTAATTTAAAAAGAAAAATGAGCTTCTGTTTCATGATAAGGTAGAGAGCCTTCAAGGAAAAAGGAAAGTTTTTTTTTATTTATTTTTTATTTTTATATTCCCCATACAATTACAACCCCGATTTTGACCCCAATCTTTCCTTTCCCCTCCCCCCCAAAGAGTGTCTCTGGTTCATAGTTGTTTGTTGATTTTGATTTTTTTCTTTCTTATAGTTATTCTTTTTCCTGGTCCATATTTAGTTTTTCTAGATTCCTGCTATGAGTGAGACCATCTGGTATTTTTCTTTTTCTTCCTGACTCATTTCGCTGAGCATGATCCCTTCCAGCGCCATCCATGTTGCTGCAAATTGCATGTGTTTATCTTTTTTGAATGCTGAGTAATATTCCATGGTGTATATGTACCACATCTTCTTGATCCAGTCATCTATTTATGGGCATTTGGGTTGTTTCCAAAGCTTAGCTATTGTAAACAGTGCTGCTATAAACATAGGGGTGCAGGTGCTCTTTGGAATTGATGTTTCTGTGTCCTTTGGGTAAATACCTAGGAGTGGAATGGCTGGATCATATGGAAGCTCTATCTTTAATGGGTTGAGGAATCTCCACACAGCTTTCCATAGTGGTTGGACCAGTTTGCATTCCCACTATTGGTTCAGGAGAGTTCCTTTCTCTCCACATCCTCGCCAACATTTGTTGTTGCTAGTTGTTTTAATATGTGCCATTCTCACTGGTGTGAGATGGTATCTCATTGAAGTTTTGATTTGCATTTTCCTGATTGCAAGTGATGTTGGACATTTTTTCATATGCCTGGTGGCCATTTGCATTTCCTCTTTGGAGAAGTTTCTTTTTAGCTCTTCTGCCCATTTTTTGACTGGATTATTTTCTTTGTTGTTGTTGAGTCTCATCAGCTCTGTAGATTTTGTGATCAGTCCTTTATCATTAGTGTTATGTGCAAAAATGTTCTCCCAGTAGGTGGGGTTTCTCTTTGTTTTTGTTATTGTCTCTTTTGCTGTGCAGAAGCTCTTTAATTTGATGTAGTCCCAGCTGTTGATCTTTGCCTTCACTGTCACTGCTTTGGGTGATGCATCTGTAAAGATGTCTTTGAGGTGCATGTTATGTAGTATTTTGCCTATATTTTCTTCTATGTATTTTATGGTTTCAGGTCTTATGTCTAGTTCTTTAATCCATTTTGAGTTGGTTTTTGTGCATGGTGTGAGGTAGTAGTCAAGCTTCATTCTTTTGCATGTAGTGACCCAGTTTTCCCAGCACCATTTATTGAACAAACTTTCTTTGCTCCAGTGCATGTTCTTTGCTCCTTTGTCAAAGATTAGTTGACCATAGATCTGTGGATTTATTTCTGGTTTTCTATTCAGTTCCATTGGTCCATGTGTCTGTTCTGGTTCCAGTACCGCGCAGTTTTGATTATTACGGCTTTGTAGTATAGTTTGAAATCTGGGCGAGTGATGCCCCCATTCCCTTCTTTTTTTTTTCAGGAGGGTTTTGGCTATTTGGGGTTTTTGGTGGCTCCATATGAATTTCATCAATATTTTTTCTATTTCTTTGAAGAATGACATTGAAATTTTTATTGGAATAGCATTGAATCTGTAAATTGCTTTTGGTAGGATGGCCCTTTTGATAATGTTAATTCTTCAGATACATGAGCAGGCGATATCTTTCCATTTCTTTGTGTCTACTTCTATTTCTTTTAACAGTATTTTATAGTTTTCTTTGTATAGGTCCTTTACTTCTTTTGTTAGGTTTATTCCCAAGTATTTGATTTTTTTGTTTCAATAATAAAAGGAACAGTTTTCTTGATTTCTTCTTCTTCAGATTTATTTTTGTGTATAGGAAGGCTACTGATTTTTGTTTGTTGATTTTTGTATCCTGCCAATTTACTAAACTGATTGATTAGTTTAGTTAGTTTTTTTGTGGAGTTTTTGGGGTTCTCTATGTATATTATCATATCAATCACAAATAGTGATAATTTGACTTCTTCCTTGCCTCTTTGGATTCCTTGTATGTCTTTCTCTTGTCTTATTGCTCTGGCTAGGACTTCCAGTATTATGTTGAAAAGCAGTGGTGAGAGTGGACATCCTTGTCTTGTTCCAGATCTTAATGGAAATGCTTTCAGCTTTTCACCATTGAGAATGATATTGGCTGTGGGCTTGTCATAGATGGCCTTTATGATGTTGAGGTATGTTCCTTTTATCCCAAGAATTTCAAGGGCCTTTGTCATAAATGGGTGTTGTACTTTGTTGAATGCTTTCTCAGCATCTATGGATATTATCATATGGTTTTCATATTTCTTTTTGTTGATGTGTTGGATTACATTGATTGATTTTCAGATGTTGAACCATCCTTGTGTCCCTGGAATAAATCCTACTTAGTCGTGGTGAATTATATTATGGATGCATTGTTGGATTCTGTTGGCAAGGATTTTGTTGAGGATTTTTGCATCAGTGTTCATTAGGGAGATTGGCCTGTAGTTTTCTTTTTTTGTGTTGTCCTTGTTCGGTTTTGGTATTAGTGTAATGTTGGCTTCATAGAATGTGTTTGGTATTATCCCTTCCTTCTCAATTTTTTGGAAGAGTTTGTGAAGGATAGGCACTAATTCTCCTCTGAATGTTTGGTGGAATTCATTTGTGAAGCTGTCTGGGCCTGGGCTTTTGTTTTTGGGGAGTGCTTTGATTACTGCTTCAATTTTGCTGCTTGTAATTGGTCTGTTTAGTTGTTCTATTTCTTCTTTGTCCAACTTTGGATGATTATATCGTTCTAGGAATTTGTCCATCTCTTCTAGGTTGTTAAATTTGTTTGCGTATAAGTGTTCATAGCAATCTCTTATTATTCTTTTGATTTCTACTGAGTCTGTTGTGATTTCTCCTCTTTCATTTATAATCCTATTTATACGTGTTTTCTCCCGTTTTTTCTTTGTGAGCCTTGCTAGAGGTTTGTCTCTTTTGTTTATTTTTTCAAAGAACCAACTTTTGGTTTCATTGATCTTTTGGATTGTTTTTTTAATTTCTAATTCATTTATTTCTGCTTTGATTTTTATTATTTCCTTTCTTCTACAGGCTTTAGGGTTTTTTTGTTGTTTTTTCTAGTTCTTTGAGATGTGAGGTTAGGTTGTTTCTTTGAGTTCTTTCTTGTTTGTTGATGTGAGCCTGTATTGCTATTATTTTCCTCTTATTACTGCTTTTGCTGCATCCCATACATTCTGGAAAGTGGTGTCCTCCTTGTCATTCAACTCAAAGTATTTTTCAATTTCTTCTTTGATCTCCTCATTAGTCCAGTGGTCTTCCAGTAGTGTGGATTTCAATCTCCATAAAGTGGGAAGGTTCCTTGTTTTCTTTTCATGATTTATTTCTAGCTTGATGCCTTTATGATCTGAGACAATAGTTGGAATGATTTTGATTTTCATGTATCTGTTGATGTTTGTCTTGTGGCCCTGTATGTTATCGATTCTGGAGAATGATCCATGCGCACTTGAGAAAAACGTGTACTCAGATTTTTTTGGGTGCATTGTCCTATAGATGTCTGTTAAGTCCATGAGTTCTATGTCTTTAAAAAAGGGAAGAGTTTTAAACTGTTGTATTTTGTGATACTTGAAGAATATTTTCCTATTTGCTAAAATGTAAAGTTTTAGGCCTGAATCAGGAGCAGATCATATCCCCCTGGGTGGAGGGCGAGGGCATGGTAAAAAAAAAAAAAGCATAAAACTCCTATGATAGTGTCTTATGTCACTTTGGTCAGTGATGTGTTAGGGCATGACTGAGGGATACCCAGTGACCCCAAACTTAAGGGATGCATGCTCTAAGAAGGGGCCCAGCCATCCACTTCACAAAGGCAAAGAAAGTAGACTCTTAGCATGACAGACCTTTAATAAAATTAGTGCGTGTAATAGTTTGCCAGTAATACTCTCAAAAATTACCCATCCTTTCGTAGGCAAATGCCCAGCCAAACAGGGTTGGCCCAAAGTGAGGCTACTGAGGCCCAACAGCTTGTGTCAAGTCTAAAGCACTTTTTGGCAGGGAACCACAGGAAGGGGGTAAGGAGAGTCTGGGACAAAAGGAGCAAAATCAAAGTACAAGTCAAGATAATGGTTGCCGTCGTCTCTGCTAAGGACAGCCTTCCCCACCGGTTTTTCATCCATGTCTCTTGCAAGTGTCCTACATGTCTCTCCTCCATGTGTTCTCTTCCTGGTCTCCTTCCCACCAGTACCAGGATGCAAGTTAGGGTTGCAGAAACAAGAGCCTAGAACATAGGTTCACCTGGCTTCTCAGCTCTGCTTCTAATTCCCAGCAGCTGTCGAGCTCAGAAAGTCCAGTTCCTGGCATACCGGGACCTGTAATCCAAGGCTACTGCTTGCTTGTAAGTGGGGGCAGAGAAAATGGCACTTCCCCTTTACAGAGGTGTCTCTGTAAATGATGGACCACATACATGGTGGTGGTGTCCATAGGCTAGACCATGTAGCCTGCCATCTAGATTTGTGTAATTACATTCCATTGCATTTGCACAATGACCAGATCGCCAAGCACAAATTTCTCAGAATGTGTCCCTGTGGTTAAGTGACACATGACTGTATTTTGTTGGGTCAGTTTTTGGTTGGTTGAGTATTGGTGATTGTGTTGACACTGGCCTGTGTTATCCATGTCCTTCTCCCTTGCACCTGCATGGAGCAGCTCTGCTCACTGTTGTTTTGGTGCTTTAGGGTCAAAGGTTGTGTCTTGTTTGTATTTGTCTGTGTCTATACCCTCATTACAGCCTTGCTCAGTGTCTGGTGTTTGTTGTATGAATTAAAACCTTTGATTGTCTGAAAGGCCTGCAGACAGCTGTCTGAATACTTACTAGGGAACTTTCATTTATTGCCTTGCTATAAATATTCACAGCCAATTCATTTATTCACTCATCCATTCATTCTTTTGTTCAGCAAATATCTGTTCAGTGTTTGGTGCTGAAATAAGGTCCTTAGCCACTGGCCTTACCCCGATGGAACACAGGTACACACAGTACACTTTATAAAAGAAGCAGCAAAAGTCTCAAAATGTCTCTTAAAACCTTTTTGTGCATGAATACCAGCCCAGGCAGCTTCACTGCACATGTAGCTGTGTATGTCTGCATTTGTACAGTTCAGAGTGCATCCATATACTCCCGTTGTCCTTTTTGTTCTGGGTGTGCTTGGTGGCTATAAAACCAGAGATCTCCATGCAGTTTAGTGGTGCCATATATTTTAGGTCTGATTAACCTATACAGCATGTGAGTTGTTAAAAAGGAAAAGCCCTTAAAAACATTGCCACAAGATCCATGAATCCATGGGGGAAAGCAGAGCTCAGTTACCAGCCATATAAAAGAGACCCAGAGACAGACACGCCGGCTTGGATGGGATTGCTCCCTTTGTGAGCGGCTGATCGCAGCTCAGCCAGCTCTCCTGCCATAAAGAAAAGGAGCAGACCACCCTGCCACAATAAAGAAGAGAACGGGGAGTCGGAAAGACAGGGAGGGGCTGGAAATAGGACCTTGAATCCTGTAAATTGAAGAGTCTCAATTCGGGGTAAAAACTTACGTTAATTTTTTCTTGATAATTATTCCAACTATGCCTGGTCAGAGCAAACTCCTGACCTCTTTCTCCCCTCTCCTTCCCCCCCCCCTTACTCCCTTAGCTGGCTCTAACAGGTCCCTGATCAACTTGAATCGATTTATATCCACTTTAATTACTGAGGAGTCTTATTCTGGGATTTGGCTCAGTTTTATTTATTTTAAAGCACAATGAACACCCTCACATCTGCTTCCCTGCCTGCTTAGGCGAGGCCTGCCCTCCAGCTGCTGGGAATGGAAGGCAGGAAGGCATCCTATGGGGCAGAGCCCATTCCTCCCCCATGTAGGAGCAGGCTGGGAACTTACATACCTTTGCCATTTCTTGGGGGCTGCCCATACAGTGTTCTGGTGTACAGCTTCCTCAATCTACATCTGGATGGATTTCCATCCTTGACTGTACAGTTGACCTCTTTGTAACTGATTGACCCCCTTCCTTCCTCCCAGAGACCCTCTCAGTCTTCACAGATGACTCTTGGGAACCCCCATGCCCTTCTTGACAGGGCAGAAGTCTCTTGTCTCCTTTCTCCAGGGTAGATGGGGTGGGGTGGAGAGGCAGTAGCCTTCCCTAATAAAGCCTGGCTCTGCCAAGGCGCCCCTTCTCCTCTCCCTCGCCTCTGTGGATCCACTGGTTGGGGAGGGCTGTGTTTCTGGCCCGGCATGCTTAGAAAACCTGTAAAAAGGTTGCTAAGTCCTTCCACTTCTGCAACTTTCTGAACTTTAAAGACTGGGTGCTTAACACCTCTGACTCCATTTTGGCCCATGGCCATATCCCCAGGTAAGAGGAAAAAGCTTGATGTGCTGTTTAACTTAGTCCCTTCCTGCCTCTGCTCCCCTCTTAGAACCCAGCCTTTGGGCACTGTTTTTTAAAGTATCTCTATGGGCCCCAGAAACAAGAAAATGCTCAGCAGAGTGGGTTCACTTCCTCTTGAGCTGGTGATTAAGGTGTCTCTTCAAACAAGGCATCTCACCCTCTCTTTCTCCTTCCCTGTCTCCAGCTATTGTGTCCTGTTTACACCCATTCTAAGCAGGCTGCCTGGGGTCTCTCTGGCCAGGTGCCCCTAGTTTCATCTCCTGGGTAGTTTCTCTTCTTCAGGGAAGGGAAGAATCTCCTCCCTCTGTAGGATCCTCTTGCTCCCAGCTTTTTATGTTCACCAGGCCTGGGGGAGTGGGGGTGGTCCTGGTGGGGGACTGGATTGCTAATCAGCACCCCCTCATAAGCCCTGTGAGGGAACTGGTCACACAGCCAGCAGCTCAATCAGTTTGGATTATGGGGGATTTAACAGCTGTGTCTCCAGCTTTGGGCTTAAAAACCATAATTCCCCATAAAATTCCATCTAACAACCTTTTACAAAAGGAAAGAAGCCATAGAGTAGCTAGAATATGGTTCCTAGTGTATCCAATTTCTAGATTCATAGCTTATAAACTGTCCTAAAGATTCTCTTTAGATGTTTAAAATAGACATGCAGTACAGAAAATTAAGTTCCTATTTAATTAACCTTTGCTGCATACCCATTCTGGCACACATTGTGCCGGTGACCTCCCTGGGCATGCATCAGTCAATCTAAACCTAGATTTTAAAATCAGTTCCATTTTTCCAGACAATAAAATTGATATTTTTAGTAATAGAGTTGTTATTTATTTAGTGTCTGCCATATGCCAGGCACTGTTTTAAGCACTCTCCACTGTGTTATCATTTAACATTTCCAAATACTGTATGAGAGAGATATTATTATCCTTATTTTACAAAGATTATAGGTGGTGCAGAGAGCTAGCATTTAATGCTAGCTTAATACTTTATGTCTGTTAACATAACAGCCCTATAAGATAGTCCTTTTAAAAAAAAAACACGGATTTTTTATTTTACATTTCTATAATATAGAAATCTAAAATGGTCTCAGTGGGTAAAAATGAAAATGTCAGCAGGCTGCATTTCTTTCTGGAATCTCTAGAGGAGGATCCATTTCCTTCCTTATCCAGGTTGTTGGCAGAATTCATTTCCTTGTGGTTATATGACAGAGTTTGCCTTTTCCTTGCTGGCTACCACCTGTAGTCTGGTCTCAGCTTCTGGAGCCACTCTCAGTCCTTGGCTCATTTCCCTTCTTCCCTTTTCTTAAAAGTCTCCAAGGGCAAGCTAAGTCTTATTTGGTTAGGATTTTTTTTTTTTAAGAAAAGATTTAGGCTCACAGCAAAATGAAGAGGAAAACGTAAAGATTTCCTCTATAGCCCCTGTCCTCACACATATAAAACCTCTACATCATCAAAACCCCTACCAGAATGGTACATTGTTCCAACTGATGAACATGCATTGACATGTAATCACCTAAAGTCCTACATCCCACATGTTTGGATAAATGTGTAAGGACATTAATCCATCATTTATAGTATCATACAGTCTTATTATTGCCTTAAAAGTACTCTGTACTCTGCCTGTTCAGCCCTTCCAACCCCATAGCAATCACCTATCTTTTTGTAACTATGAAGATAGTTTCACCTTTTCCAGAATGTTTTATACTCAGAACCATATAGACCACATCTTTTTCACCTTTTCACTATGCTTTTACTTGGTAACATTTACTTCAGGTCCCTCTATGTCCTCTCATTGTTTGAAACTCAGATTTTTGGGGTGCTGAGTACTATTCCATTGTATGATTATATACCAGTTCCTTTATTCATTCACTGCTGAAGGACATCTTGGATGCTTCCAAGTTTTGGCAGTTTTGAATAAAGTTGTCATGAACGTGTGCAGGCCTTTGTGTGGAAATCAGTTTTCAACTTCTTTGGGTAAGCATCAAGAAGCGTGATTTCTGGCTTGTATGGTATGTTTGATTCTGTAAGAACCACCAAACTGTCTTCCAGAGTGGCTGTCTCATTTTAAATTCCCACCAGTAATAGATAATTCCTCTTGTTCCACGTCTTCACCAGGATTTGGTGGTATCAGAGATGGCCAGTCTTGTCCTAATTTGCATTTTTTTCTGATGACATACATTGTTGAGCATCTTTTCATATGCTACTTGTCATCTAACGAAGTGTCTGTTAAAGTTGTTGGCCCATTTATTAATTTAGTTTGTTGTTTTTCTTTTAAGATTTATTTATTTATACAAGAGCTGGGCTACGGGCCAGAGGTGCCGGAGAGTGAGAGGATTCACCAGAGACAGAACAGGTAGCAGAACAGGCCGATGGACCAAAAGCACTGCTGAGGGGAGAGCAGGCAAGACAGGAGAGAGACAGAGGGCCGTGCCATGTGGCTATCACCCTGGCCTGCTGGGAATGGAACCCGTGTTGCAGAGGCTGTGGACAGCTTCACAGCGCTGTGCTCAATCCGCTGTGCCACTGGGGAGGCCTTGGTTGGTTGTTTTTTCAATGGTGGGTCTTTTGAGTTCTCAGTATATTTTGGATAATTGTCCTTTATTAGCTGTGTCTTTTGCAAATATTTTCTCAAAATCTATGCTTTGTCTTTTCATTCTCTTGACATTGTCTTTCATGAAACAAGGTTTTCATTTTCATCTAGTCCAGTTTATCAAATTACTTGCATGGTTTGTACATGGGTGGCATTGTATCCGAGAGTCATCACCATACCTCTAGGTTTTCCTCTCATCTTTCAGGAATTTTATAGTTTCATATTTTATATTTTGGTCTATTGCCCACTTTGAGTTAATGTTTATGAAGGATGTGTGAGGTCTTTGTTTAGATTCATTTAAAAAAATGTGGCTGTCCAGTTGTACCAGAACCATTTGTTGACTGAAGACTAAGCTAGTCCTACTTTAAAGATGGAGAAGCTGAAACTCAAAGTTTAAGGACCTTGTTGGGAGTTAGACTGTAAGCTCCAGGGCTGATGGGTTCATGGACTCTGAGTCTCCTTACTATGCTGCTCTGCTCTCTGGCCTGTACCCCTGTTCTTGTATGCATAAATAAATAAATCTTTTTTTTTAAGAAAAAGACTCACTGACATTCTGAACTTCAACTTAAAACATGATAACCTCCTTGTATTGCAACATCTTAACACAAACAAGAGAGTCTCAAATAGTAAAACTTCAGTCTGCGGAGGTGAATTAATAATTGCTGTAGTTACCTATATTCAAGGCTGTTTTACCATCCCCTCCTCAGAGATCCTGCAAATAAGGTGGTAGAATTCAAGTAATGGAGGAAGGTGTCTTCTTTTTCTTTCTGAAAAAGAAAGGAGGGTCCATGCGGGACCCTCCTCCGGTGGCCGGGGAGCAGCCGGGGATCGAACCAGCGCTGCAGAGGCTGCGGGTAGCTTCGCAACCCAGTGCTCAACCGCTGCGCCACCGGGGAGACCCTGCATTATTGTTAAAAAACAAAATGAAAAAACATACTTCCCCCACTGATTTGAAATACCAAGTTTATACACAGTTGATAATCCTAAATAGGGAAATTGTTTTGGAAGTTCCACTTTTCTTTCAGAGATTTGTCATATTAGTTCAGTTCTCTAGTTATACTGACTCAATTACATATTGAGTAAATTTTATCATCTCATAGAGCTGGCCGTTGTTCCTTTGTCAGAATTTTCTTTGCTATCCTTTCATATTTTTATCATGATATCTCTCAGATGCAGTTGAGATTGTTTTTAAAGTTTAAGTGATTCCTGTTGATATTTTATTTGAATTTCATTAATTTATACATTATTGCAAAATTGAAACTTTCTATCCAAGAATAAGATATTTACTTATAGATTCAATTCTTATTTTATTTCCCTAAATGGGTATTTAGAGTTTATTCTGTTGGATTCTGCACATTTTTCATTGAGATTACTCCAAGATATTTTATACTCTTTTCATCTTCTGTTATATCCAGGAGCATCTTGTTTTCATATTATTTGTAAATTATTATTGTTACTCATTTTTGCTTAAAGCCACCTTATTTAATTTCCTTAGTATATTTTTTTCAGTTTTATCTCTTGAGTTTTCCAGATGTGCACTGTTATTTACTCCTTGTATTTTTTGTTCTTTCATGGACATGCTTTTAGTATTTCTTCAGTGATTTCAGTGATGAATTTTCTCCCCCTTTCCTGTCCTTTTTCTCTCTTAGTTGACTCTTACCATCAATGTCTAGTTCTGTCACCTTGGGACAAGTTATTCCTACATGAAAAAGTGGAGTTTCAAAGGCTTGGGATTGGCAGAGCCCGAATGTAAACTCAGTATTCTCTTGACTTGAGTGCTAGTCCTCTAAGTGCTCTCTCAGGACCTCAAAGTCAGATTTTGGAAACTTGTTTGCTTTCAGTCCCGCTCCCTCCCTCCTTCTCTCCCTCCCCTCCCTCCCCTCCCCTCCCTCCCCTCCCTTTCCCTTCTCTCCCCTCCCCTTCCCTCCTCTCCCCTTCCCTCCTCTCCTCTCCTCTCCTCTCCTCTCCTCTCCTCTCCTCTCCTCTCCTCTCCTCTCCTCTCCTCTCCTCTCCTCTCCTCTCCTCTCCTCTCCTCTCCTCTCCTCTCCTCTCCTCTCCTCTCCTCCTCTCTCCTCCTCTCTTCTCTTCTCTCCTCTTCTCTCCTCCTCTCTCCTCTCCTCTCCTCTCCTCCTCTCTCCTCTCCTCTCCTCTCCTCTCCTCTCCTCTCCTCTCCTCTCCTCTCTTCTCCTCTCCTCTCCTCTCCTTTCCTCCCTCTCGTCTCCTCTCCTCCTCTCCTCCCTCTCCTCCCCTCCTCCCCTCTCCTCCCCTCCCCTCCCCTCCCCTCCCCTCCCCTTTCTCTCCTCTCCTCTTCTCTTTCTCTCTCTCTCTCTCTCCCCTCTTCCCTTTTTCTCTCCCTCCCCACCTTGTCCTTCCCCTGCTTCTTATTCTTGTATACTCTGAATCTAGCCACCAACCCTCATCAAACTGGAATGTACGCTGTTTCAGTAGTTGTGGAACCATGCAGTTGATATAATAAGCATCCAATTATGCCATTTTGGTGACTGGAAACCCTAAGATTAATGGATTTCAGCCTCTAACACCGCTGTTCTGTGAGGGGGTTGCTTGGAGGGCAGGGAGAGGTTTCCAGAATTGGTATTTTTTCTTTCACTGCTTTCATCTTTTCCAGATTGTGTGCAAGTCCTCAATCCTCACTCCTTCAAGGACTCCTGCTGCATGGTCTTCTTTTGCTTGCCCTCCTCTATACCATAAGGTCCTCAGTTTGACAGAAAACACAGCTCACCGTGAAAGTGTAAATCAAATGAAGCTGGTTTCTGGAAATGTCATTATTTTAAAAGGAAGCACAGGAGGGAGGGCAGGTAAAATAGTTTAGATTTTTGTGGGGAAATGGAAGGCAAGAGGCAAAACAACAGTTCTGTTCAAGAGAGAGGAAACAGTCAAACTAAAAGTTGGTGTGCGTTAATTTTGCTCTGTTTTCTCGGCATGAAACTTGACTTCAGAGAAAAATTGTCTACTCTAAATCAAGTCTTATTAGTGAAGCTCAGGCCTGTAACAGGTGGTTGGGATGATGATGGAGAATGACAAATATAGAAAATTCTTACTTGCACGTGATGGTATTTGCAAGTGATGGTATTTACAACTCTTTTTCTTTTATTCAACAAATCACTGGTGAGGTCTTATTGTGATGGCAGCTTTGAGGGAGAATGCAAAGAAAGTGTAAGGCATTGTTCCTGCCCTCCAGCTGCTCCTGGGCATTGGGTCAGACAGTTAAATCTTGGTACTTGGGAGTAGAGAAGAGTGCTGATCTTACTGCTGAAGGGTGAGCGGGATTTAAATTGGCAGAGAAATAGCCATGGCATATTTTGAGCCTGGAGAAGAGCATGAGAAATGGTTTTTGGTTGAGCTAGTACTGTGTGCATGGTGTGAGCAGGTTCATGTGAGTGTGAGAAATCAAAGAAAATGTTGGGCTGTTAGCATGAGGCTTGATAGGTACTATAGGCTCTTGGGTGGGGAGTAACTCAGTAACTCTGCTGAGGAGCTTGAATCTGGTGGTGTGGGGGGGGCAGACTGGCAGTGGCAGGGATGTAAGTTAAGAGATGGCCATGCTGAGAGAAAGATCCAGAGCCCTACCGATGGGAATAGCATACTATGGGCAGATATGAGAGAGTCAGCAGAAAGTCCTCTGAAATGAAAATTATTTCTTGGAGTTCCTAGAGAAGAAATGGCCATTATGAGTAGGATTGGAACCCCAAGTGCTGCTATTCAAAACAGGACTGGCATTTTCTCCTACTCTTGTTGGGCTTATGAATCCGGATGAAATCAAATTGTTGTCCACTAATTGAGCCAGTTGTCATGTCAGTTTTTTCTTAAAATTTTTCCAGTTACGTGGGACTATTAATGTGTACCCAGCTTTTTTTCATCAATTATATGTTGAATTATCTTCAATGAAAAGTCCCATGATGGCATAAATAGAGCAGGAAATTAAAAGCCTCTGTTGGTAGAGGTGGTGACTTAGCTAATGTGGGATAACTGAACTTGAGAGCTCTTTGATGACTGAAGATCTAGCATGAATGCTAGTACTAGCAGGCATGGAAGCAGGAAGGGGAGAGCATCAGACTAGCCACATCCGCATTAGCCACTTGGTCATTCCCTCTGTTTTGGACCTTGTGCAGTGAATGGGGGGCTGAAAAGGTAGGGGTCTGGATCAGTGGGAGAGGCCAGCTCCATGACATGCCTATTTCCTTCCTTGTTCCCTCCTTAGCTAAACCAATTCAATGCTATGTGAACCACAAGGTCCTTATTCCAAGTGCATCCTTGCCCTGCAATATACCCAAACATACACACCCATATGTGGTGCAAAAATATAACTCATTGTTGAAAATCTTTTTGCAATGGACTGAAAAAAAGAAAATCTCTATAAATTTGAAGAGTCCATACCAAGGGTGACACAGGACATACGTGTTGGTATCAGGTATGTGAACACTGATTGGTCAGCACATATGGTCTGGGACACCTTCCCGCTGGCAACCCATGCCCTTGGCTCATGGTCATTATGACTATATTCCAGATACAGAAGCATCCCTGTGAGAATTTTAAGTATTTACCAAAAAAAATTTGGTAAAATTGAGCTGTTGTGTAAATTCGTCAATATCAGTGCATTAAATATACATCTCAATGCTTTTGTTTTGTTGTTGAGCACCAGAGTGTGTGGCTTCTTTGTTTAGGTTCACTGAAGTAAGGTGACATTTGTGGACAACTGATGACCCAAGACTTTGGCACAAACTGAAATTCTCTTGTTTCTCATTTTAGCTCTCTTGGATATTTTCCCATTTTCTATCACTGATGGTTTCTCTCTTGAAGTGACTACTTCGACATTTATTCTGTGCTTTTCCTATTTGTTGGCAAAACTCAGTTGTGTGTATTTGGTGGTTTTAATGTACTAGGTTTTTGTGTCCTTCTATTTTATCTAGTTTTATATTATGTTAAAAAATGAATTCTTGTAATAGTAATAATTAATAATAACAATATAGTAAATATAATTGCTACCTTTGAACAATGTGATAGGTCCATACAAAGGGATCTATAGGTGGTCTTATGTATTATATTAGTTCTCTCTTCAATAGAAGAGGTAGACATTATTTCACTCCTATTTTCTGGTTGAGGAAACTGATGCATAGAGAGCTTGTGGAATGTCCTCAAGGTCTCATGTTTTAAGAGAAAGAACCAGAATACAAATTCAGGGTAGCCTACTTCAAAAGCCTGCCAACCATAAACTATTCATGTACCAGCACATTGATGGATGATTTGTATTGGAACTGTATAATAAATAATATAGATATGTATCAAATTGAAGTTGTCTGACAATCATAGCATAAAAGATTGTCTCTGTAACTGCTCATCCCTACATAACCTGTAATGTGCAAGCAACTACAGGTCTTGGCTAGATTAATCTACAGTCTGATTAAAAAATTCAAACGATCTAAGGATTAAGAAAACTGTGGTACTGTTCGTTTAGCAAAATCATTTTGTATTTGCCCACAACCCACCCAAAACTAAAGTCCTTTTTAGTAATTCCAGTATCAAATTATCTTAAAACTTATTTTTTCCCCATTTCTGTGGTATTTATGCTTGGTTGGCACACCCAATACAAACATTGCTTAATTTGGGTTAATCTCACAATGACTAAGTAATTTTTTATTTATAAACAAAAGCAGCAGCAATTGGAAATCACAGCCAGTCCCCACAACATTGATGATGCTCTAATAAAACATGTCTTTTGGAACAATTGTGGGACTTTCAAAACTGCATGTGTCCAAAACAATGGAGGCATTGTTACAGAGCCATGTGCTGCCTGCCAGCCAGGCTTCTCTTGGTAGATCCTGGAATGAGAATCCTTGGTTAACTCTAAAAAATGTGGCAGTGCTAGTATTTGAATACCAAAATTTAGTAACTCTTTAATATTAATTTAGTAGATTGTTAATAGATGATTCTTTATCACAAATGCAAATCATAGTTTATGGAAACACTGTTTTCTTCATGGCATGTCCTGTCACTGGGACCTGTTGGTCCCGAATCCTTGGCAGAAGTGATGGGGACAGGAAGGGGGTGGGGGAGAAGGGGAGATTTCAAAAGGTATTCAGTCCATATATTTAGTTAGAAGAGAGTGAGGATTCTGTCAATTTAGCCCTTTGCCTTTGGAGTATATACAAGAATTTATGGAGTATTTTATCAACGTGTTTTGATTTTGATTTAAGCACCTGTAAATCCTGGTAGGTGGGTGGTTAAGAGCATCTACATTTTACAAACAAGCAGGGAAAAAGAGAAAGTGACTTGACCAACATCATACTTGCTAATTCCTTACCCTTTTGAATGTCATTTCCCCTTTTTTGCTGCTGTGATAAGTTTCTAAACTTCTTAACCAACCACCTGAAGCCTTCCAGACCATATCTGGTCCTTGCCTCTTTTCTGAATTTAATCCCCCTTGTTAACTATTGCATATTTATTTGCCAAGTGCATTCTGCCTTCTCAATGTGCCAAGTACTTGTAGCTCTGTTAATCATGCTCGTGGGTTCCCAAATGGAGGATTTCATGGGCGATAAAATGACCAAATAAATTAATAAATGGACAGAGTTGATGATTTTGTATTTTGGCAAGTAAGCAAATGAAGGTCAAAATGTGGAAAGGACACAATCTTGGGGAAAATAAGGCCACTAATTACATTACTTCAATAATATGTGAAAGCCTCACTCGTGGCCTATATTTGTTCTGGATTGGCACTGGCCTGTGGCATTTGGGAAATCTGTGCATGCTGCTTCCTCTAGCAAGAGTTCTTTGATTTTCTCATGCCACTAGCCTTTGGGCTTTCTGACCAAATCCTCTTAGTCCATCAATGCTCAGTTTACATGTTGACCTTAAGAAAATACTAGCCTAACTAGCTCCTTCCATCTGTTCTCTCCTACCTCATCTTGCCCTGCCGTTTTCTTCTCATTGGCATTTCATGCATCCTCTCCCATGCCCCCATAAATGAGCTGCGTGGTTTATTTACTGTGCTCTTATGACAAGATAGGAGATCCTCACAGAGACTGCAGGCTGTTCACTTTCATCCACAAAGTTGAGCACGTCACCTGTCGTCTTTTGTATTTGCTCAGCTTGTAATAGCCATCTGATGGATGAATGAATGAATGAATGAGCAAATGAATGAATGAGTGCCTAAATGACTTCTCTTCAAGCCCTTTGCCTTTGTCTTGCCTATCTTCTGTGGCCTGCTGTTTTAAGCACAGCGGATTTAGTCAAACAAATACAAACCCACATTGAATTGAATTAATTTATGGATTTGACCTCATTGCTTCTTCTCTTTTTCTTTGTAGAGGAAAACTAATTATGTTCTCCATTATCAGAGTGTCTGAAAACAGATTGCAGCTGCTGTCTGGAATACTTCATGGGCTCTGACACTTCTTTCCACTCCCCTGGGTCATTGTGTCTTTCTCTTAGTCTATTCACTTTTGGTTTGCTGTGTCAGTGGTCACAGTTTTATTTATTTGTATGGTAAAAGGAATGTCAGATGGGCTCTGAGGTATGTGTGGAGAAGATTTGGGATTTTTTGGTAGTCTGAGCTTTCTCAAGCTGCAGAGGCTTATGTTTTGCCTTTTCATTGCCGTGCCTTCAAAAATATACACCTTCCTTCATGCCCTTTAAAAAATGGTCAAAACAATTTATCCAGAAAGGTGAGCCCAGGTTCTTGTAAGATTCAGTGGTGATGCACACTCTCTTGCTGGGGACACCTGGTCTCCAGGCAACGTGAGTGCCCAGTCGAGCTTTTTCCCAGCTTACGAGATGACCGACTCTCATTACCAGGTTATTGCACTGATTTCTTGCTCAGACGCAGGGACACCTGCTTCTTGGCCTTACTCACAGATGCCCCCTGTAGACGGGAAGTTGCTGAGAGCTTTTCTCTTAGTTGTGCAGCCACAAGAAGCCCAGGGTTCAGGCTGAGCTTGGGTATAGGCCTTGGAAAACGCATCAGCTCCTCTTTTTGAATCTCTTCCTTTGCCTGCCATGGCTTCTCTTTTGTTATAAAATAACCTGTATTTATAGAGTCAGGAAGACAAGAACCACACTTCCCAAGGACTTTAGATGCTCTATTTCCAACTAATTTTGTCTCCATTTTATGAATAAGAAATAAGAAAACTAAAATAAATCAAGCAAAAATCCAGAGCATTCAGTGATTGGACCTAAGGCAGACAGCAGTAAGTGGCAAAGTTGAAAGCCCTGGCACTCCACCAGGCTGCCTGTGGCCCGGATTATACCCACATGATTGTGTGATGCTGCTGAACTCCCGTAAAGAGAAATGAAGAACCTGACTCAGGGCATGTGTTGACAACCGTTTGGGGTAATATATGTGTGATAGGATTTGGCATGTATAGGGTCTGGGGCAGAGTAAGAGCTGAGTATTTGTCTTAATTCCTTCTTTTCCCATTGTGTCCTCCTTTCTCCGCTGACCCAATCCTAGCCCCTAACCCACAAGCTTTAATCATTTCCTGATGGTCTTTCCAAGATCTGTTCTCTTCTGTGTTTCTCTTGGGGATATTATTTGTTATCAGGAAGGTGACTTTGACCCAGTTATTATTATTAGAATAAAAAGTGCTGAGAACCAGGGTTTGAGTTTTGGAACATAACCTCATTTAGGTGATGGGAAGAAGTGCTCTTTTACAAGAAAGGGAAATAAGCAGTTAGAAAGGCACTTAGGAGGTTGATATATTGCTGTGGATAATCCCGGGTGGAGAGACGGTCAAAAGGCATGTGTTGTCAAAGGTGTCGCATGCCAGAATGTTTAGGAGGGAGTAAGAAATGAGGTAAGGCCACTGATTTGATTTGGACATTGGATGACACAAATACCTGGGAGAGGGCAGTATGAGTAAAGGTGATGGGTCTGAGGCAGGTGAAAAGGTGAATGCAGATATACAGCAGAAAGTGTTTTTAGATAATTTGGTTGGTAAAAATCCTCAGAGAGATTTTATCACATCTTAAGGAGGTGTAACACTGGAGAGAATTATTCTTTAGTTTAGGACAAATATAAGTATTTTCATGGGCAGAAGTTAAGGGTTTAATTAAGGCGGAGACTTTGAAGATATCAGGGGATAGGGTAATTATTTGGTAAATCTCTATCATGGTTGAAGAAATCCTGAAAATATAACATCAGGATCACAGGGAGAAAAAAATGCTAAAAATCTTTTTCTCTAAGTGTTATTTTTTTTAACTTTTTACTTCTTCTTTATCCTTTTTATGTTTCCACATTTTGTATAGCAAGCATCTGTTTTTATTTTTAATAGCTCAAAAGTGAATCAGATTTAAAATAATAAAGTAATACAAGTTCATGACTCTGAAAATCTATAGAAACATGTAAGATGAAAAGTAAACTACTTCCCTAACATCCTATTTGCATTTCTTTTTTTTTTTTAAAGATTTATTTATTTATTTATTTATTTATACAAGCACTGGGTACGGTCAGAGGCATGGGAGGGTGAGAGAATTTACCAGAGCCAGAGCGGGGAGCAGAACAGGCAGACTGACAAGTACACTGCTGAGGGGAGCAGCGGGCAGCAGGAGGGGAGCAGCGGGCAGCAGGAGAGGTCTGTGTGCCATGTGGGACCCTCCCCCGTGGCTGGGGATTGAACCGACACTGCAGAGGCTTCCGCAGGCAGCTTCAGCAGCTTCGCAGCCCAGCACTCAACTGCTGTGCCACCAGGGGAGGCCCCTATTTGCATTTCTTTAAAGCACCCACCACCAAAATTTCACTTGGTAACCTTTTGGTTTTACGCATCTGTTTTTAAACCAGAACACATTCTGAAAAAAACCCCAGTTAAAAAAGTTCAACTTGAGAAGGATAATACCACTTGAATGACCGCTGACCCCACTTGGAAGACTAATAAAAAAAATGCGAGAGGACTGTAAATAGGAATACACTTGTAAGCGTGAAGAGTGTGGAAGAGAAGACAATAGCAGAAAAAAGACAGCAACAAAGTTTTAGGAGGTGAAAAGCAGACAGGCCAGTGATCCTGACTAGGAGAGTACAGAAAGTGAAAACGAGTGATTGCAGCAAGGGGCACCAGTGAGAAGAGAGCCAGTTCATGTTGCAGAATTCCCAAAAGACTCAGCAATTAGAGGTGAGATCTGATGACTAAAAACAGGAGGCTGGGTTGGAAGTGCTGCATATCTCCCCTTACTCATGTGTATAAGGAGTAGCTTAGCCCCTCTGTTAGAAGACTGGAGATGAAACAGACTCTGCTGTTTGGACATCAACTGAAATGGGAATTAAGAGATAGACACGGGCCTATCCTGGTGGCTCAGTGGTTGAGTGCTGGGCTGCGAAGCTGCCCACAGCCTCTGCAGTGCCAGTTCAATCCCCAGCCACTGACAAGGGTCCCTCATGGCGGGACAGATCTCTCCTGCTGCGCCCGCTGCTCCCCTCAGCAGTGTATTTCATCAGTATGCCTGTTCTGCTCCCCGCTCTGGCTCTGGTGAATTCTTTCACCCTCCCACGCTTCTGACTGTAACCAGTGCTTATATTAAAAAAAAAGAGAGAGATAGACACTATGGGAAAGTGAGACTTCGGCCCCTCCTTTTCATTTAGCTCCCAGAATGTTGTCATCTAAGCTTACATCTTGCCAACAAATTAGAGGGTTTCTTTCTGGGGAAATTGGTTACTATGAGAGAAAAGGCTGTGGATACTGAAAGTTGGGATTGTTCTATGAGACGGCTGGATCCTGCTGGATCACTGGCTCCTCTCATGAGGTTCAGCAGTTGGTAATCACTACTCAGGCATAAAGAAACTTTCATTCTTTTATTTAGTCCCTCATTCTTAAGTATAAACAGACAGCTGTGAATCTGTAAATAGTTCCAGAAAACCTCTAACATAAAGGAGACCAAAATTCACCAAGAGAAGAAAACCAGAAAACAGACAGTGCAGAAAGCTGAAGAATACATAACAACTGATATAGTTATGATTCTCACAAAGAAAATATTTCACATTAACCTAGGTTAGGAAGCTATGAAAATAAATACTTTTTTGATATTGAAAATGTCGTGGTGGAAATTAAAATGTCAGTAGATGGATTTGTAAAATATGTCTAGGAAATCATATCCCAAAAAATAGAAAAAAAATATATAGAACTGAAAAATGGAAAAAATGGTTAGCTGTTTGGTTAATGGGAATTCCATAAAGAGGAATATGGAAGAAAGGGAGGGTAAATGTTATTGAAGAAACAATGGCAGGTTGTTGTTCAGAACATCTGTTTTCTGGCTGCCGGGGACCAACAAGTATCCAGCACACTGGATGCAAGAAGACTGGTGTAGGCATATCATCATGGAATTTTAGAATCCCTAAATTAAGGTCTTAAAAGTCTTCAAAGAAGAAAAATTATTACAGTCAACTGACTTGATACAAAAAGTATACCAGATTTCTCAATAGAAATACTGGAAGCTTGAAAACAATGGATAAAAGCTTTCAAAATACAAGGAAAATTATTTTTATATTAGAATTTTATATCCAGACAAACTAAGAAGTGCTTTCAATATTTGAAGTCTAAAAAATGTACATTATTTGTACCTTTCTTTATGGAAGGAAATAGAATAAATGCTACATCAATAGGAGGAAGTAACAAGGAAGAGAACAAATAGTTAAAAGAAATTGAGTAATGTATAGAGGAAAGAGGTGAAGGCAGTTTCACCTCCTGGTGAAAAAAGATTAAAATGGTGAGAGAGGGTCTCCCCTGGTGGCATAGCGGTTGAGCGCTGGGCTGCGAAGCTGCCCACAGCCTCTGCAGTGCTGGTTAGATCCCTGGCCACTGGCGAGGGTCCCGCATGGCGTGGCAGACCTCTCCTGCCGTGCCCGCTGCTCCCCTCAGCAGTGTATTTCGTCAGTCTGCCTGTTCTGTTCCCCACTCTGGCTCTGGTGAATTCTCTCACCCTCTCGCGCTTCTGACTGTACCCAGTGCTTGTATAAATAAATAAATAAATAAATCTTTAAAAAAAATGATGAGAGATGTTTATTAAGGAGAGAAAGCAAGTAGTCCAGATTAGAGCAGGAGAACTGAAGACTCCAGAAGGACTTTTCTGAGAAAAAGATTTGAACTAGTTAACTTCTTGCTGTGTTTCACCACTTTGAGAAAATTTCACAGTTCTTGGAAGAATTAGAAAGGCAATTATTAAAAAGTATATGAAAAATGAAGCAAATGAAAAAGGAAACTAATTTCAGGAAGAACAAATTAAAGACAGGAAATACAGTGATAGTACACTACATGACTCAGCTACTAAGTCATACTAGAGACTTTTAATGCTGCAATAATGCTGCTTGAAATATTTTGTGTAATTTTGGAGGGAAGATGGAGGGATGAAAAGTTTGCATATCTGTTTCAGGTAGGGTTAAAAAGTGCCATCTCCATGTTCTATAATAGTAAGTCAATAGAAAATACAAAATACCAGAAAGTAAAAATAAATTCAAGCAAGAAGTTATCATGTAGTTATAAATAAGTCCTTAGGTACAAAAGTCTCTTCAATTTCAATTTTATAGAAAAGTGAATTAATTTTTTTGCAATAATGTTACTTTACAACTCTGTATAGACTCCAAGATTACATTTTCTCACCAGGTCTACCTCCAAACATCCAGTCACTATCTACCACCAACCAAAGGACCCTTTCTCCCATTCCCTCCCCTCTGGTAACCACCATTCTGTTGTCAGAGTCTAAGAGTTTGTTTTTGTTTACTTTATATTCCACCAATAATGAAATCATACCTATTTGTTTTTCTCTTTCTGACTTATTTCATTTAGTATGATTCCCTCAAGGTCATCCATTTTGTTGTAAATGGCAAGATTTCATCTTTTTTTTTTTTTTTTTAGCAGCTTAGTAGTATGCCATTGAGTACGCATTCCACATCTTCTTTATCCATTTATGTGTCAATGGACACTTGGTGCATTTGTCTTTTTGAGTTAGTGTTGTCATATACGTTGGGTAAATCCTCAGAGGTGGGCTTACTGGATCATATTATAGATCTATTTTTAATTTTTTGAGGACCCTCCATACTGTTTTCCATGGGGGTTACACTAATTTACATTCCTGCCAGCGATGGACAAGGATTCCTTTCCCCTCATATCCTTGCCAACATTTATTATTTCTTGATTTTTTTGATAATAACCTGAATATTATTTTTCATATATTGTTGTTCCTATTGCTGATTCTCCATGAAAGTAACTTGTGACTTGGTGAAGGTGTTTGTACAGGATGGTTGATTAATTCAGGGACTTCTCAACCTTTGTGTAGATTTCAGTTCCAAAAGTTGTTTTTAATCCAAAGTGACTGGGAGAATTTTATTTTATTTTTTTAAAGATTTATTTATTTTTATTTATTTATACAAGCACTGGGTACAGTCAGAAGCATCGGAGGGTGAGAGAATTCACCAGAGCCAGAGCAGGGAGCAGAACAGGCAGACTGACAAAATACACTGCTGAGGGGAGCAGCGGGCTGCAGGAGAGGTCTGCACGCCATGCAGACCTCCGGTGGCCGGGGAGCAGCCGGGGATCAAACCAGCGCTGCAGAGGCTGCGGGCAGCTTCACCACCCAGCGCTCAACTGCTGTGCCACCGGGAGGCCCGACTAGGAGAATTTTAACCTTCATTCCCCAATACAGTTGCACCAAATAGAATGTGAGTCTGCTTTTTGGTCTATAGTCAATCAGGCATATTTCCCCTAAATCACTAGGTTTTTATCTGTACTGATGGAATTTGAGGCAGCTGAGCATATTCCTTGATTATCTCCTTAGATGTTGCAAGGGATTCCATAGCAGCTTATTCTGTTTTTTTTTTTTATTCCTTTACATTGTTCTTGCATAAATAGTTGTCCTGTCCCTT
The DNA here is from genome assembly GCF_014898055.3 of Talpa occidentalis. Lineage (NCBI taxonomy): Eukaryota > Metazoa > Chordata > Mammalia > Eulipotyphla > Talpidae > Talpa > Talpa occidentalis. Next base: position 54,511,122 of record NW_023601653.1, read on the forward strand.
CTAATGGACAGATCCAGACCAACCTTGTCACAAGGAAACATCATGGTTTACTGCACATTTCCATCAGCAGTATTTGTACCATCTCTTTGAAATTTTCCTTAACACCCTACCATCACCTTACTCATCATCAGCTTAATAGGCATTTGACATCTCTATTTATTCTCAGCAATAAGTTCAAACATTCTTCTCCTGATTGTTTGCAGCCTTCTCCTGATTGTACTTCTCCTGATTGTTTGCAGCCTTGTTACTCTGCAAACCTTGAGTACATCCTCACAGGTGTACCTCACAGGTCTCTAGTTTCAGTCTCTGTTTGTCTTTTATTGGCAAACTGAAAAAAAATTCCATCTCACCTATCATTTTTATTCTGTTTTGCCAGTTGTTTCTTTATTCAAGCGTTGTCAGATGACTCATTCAAGATACACTTGTAATATTCTTTATTTTCTCAGTGCCTTCAGTTTTAAAAAATCATCTCTACTTTTGTTTCCGTTTGCAAACCTACGCTCCTCCTTAGCTGTCACTGTCAGCTCTCTCAATACCTCTGCACTTTTCTGTGACGATGGGGTCAGTCATAGTAACAAAGTAATTCAAACCAAGTGCAGTGTGGCACACGTAGCGACAACGTGAGAATGACGGGTGGGTGAGATGAGTGTGCCTGCCTCGTTGCTTTCATAATACGTTGGTGGTACGCTGAGTTGTCACGTTGAACCCAGGGAAGAGCTCTGTCCCGATCTATGAAAGTTTACAGGGTGGATGTTTAAAAGTAGTTACTCCATGTAATGCAGATATTTGAAGTGTTGGCTATTTGACTTGATACAGGCCAAGAAAATAAGGCGTGTGACTTGTAGGTGAATACCAGCTAACACCTCCCTTCTTCTCTCTCAAATACTTATCCCTTTAACTGTATGTTGAATGGGAATTAGATGATATTCAATGAAAGGTTGTTGACAACCTCACTAAGGCGCTGATATTCTGTGCAAGTAAAGAGACACAGACCCATATGCTTTAGGCAAGCAGGTCACATGGTGAATATTCTGTTGAGAAAAATGGAGAATCTCTGACTTGGGTTGCTACATAGAATTCCACCTTGTGGAAATGGGTCATAGCTCAAAGCCCGAATTTTTCTTAGAAAAAAATTTTGAATCTGTTCAAATACCAGAGCTATTACTCACAGAAATACCAGGAGTGTGAGCCATAAATCACCTACGAGGCAATTAAGGTCCAGAAACATTCAGGACAGATGCTCCCGGCCTGTAACTTACAGGTGGTAGAGCTGAAGGCAATCTGAGGAGCTTGACTCTGGACTCTCCCCTAAAACTTCCAATTCCCCTCATCATCTTAATGTTTGTCAATTTCAGTTCTCAAGTTTAGAAAATTCTGTGTATTATGAAAAAGCCCACATATTGTGTAGGGTAAGGTGAAAGGTCAGGCTTTTCTGCCCTCCCGCCATCAGGATAGATGATGGATCCTTGCGGTCCTGAATGCATGCCTGATGGCGGGCACCTGGAATAGGGTGTGGGCATAGGTAGATGGGATTCACCTGGGCTAAGACTGTGCTTTTTTTAAGGGGGGCGCCACTGGGATGCCAATAGAAGCCAAAAGAGCAGCAGAGAAAGAAGCAGCAGAAGCCAAGAGAAGGCTGGAGAGCCCAGAGTGAAGACCTGCTGAGGGCTGGGAGGCCTGCCAGACTACCAGCCCCCCAGCGCCCCTGCCTGCCGTGTACCTTGTAATCCCAGTAAAAACCTGCAAAACCACTGAGGACTCTGACTCCTCCTTCACCCAGTCTGCTGGATCAGAAAACCTGCACTGTGTCCTGTCCAGCCCTTTACAGTTGGCGTAAGTTGGCAAGATGATCCATGCAGACGGGTATGGAGCCCTCTGAAGACCTGGAGGGACTAGGGAGTAACAGACCGTGTTTGTCTGTGACGATGCTGGAGGCGTCATGGTGGCAAAGGAGAGGGACAAGGTCCAGGAGCTACAGGATGAGACCTGGCATGAAGGAGACGCCGGAGAGGACCAGCCAACGACCCCTGAGGCAGCAAGAATCATTGGCGAAGAGAGGACCACGATTCGGAGCTCGCCGTTGCTGATGGCAGGGAGAAGCCTAATGAACTTGGACTAATGGACTTGGACTGACTCCTGCCAGAAGGCGGAGGACCTTGGCAGGTTATGTCATTTGGGAATCTGGGGGTGGCCAGTGGGCCTAGATGGCCAAAAGCAGCCTGTGTATGCCCAGCAGCTAGGCAGAGGAAAAAAGCCAAGTGAGAAGGCAAAAGCTGGTGCTGATGCTAAGTTTGGGAAGCCCTGAGCGGCTGCTAAACACTAAGTAAGCTGAGGAAGGCCAGTGAGTGTCGTAAAATCACCTGTGGGTGATGCCCTGCTCGTTGTCGAGTGAGGGTGAGGAGCTGAGGAACACGTCCTTGGGGGACGGGTGGTGAATGTGCCTTGGGGTGGAGCCCAAGCCTCATGTAGAGTTTGGATCCCTGACCCATGTGCTTGTGCAGTGGGTTGGCCTGAGTGCAGGGGTCTGCAAGTCGCATTGGTGGCTATGAAAGCAGAATGTTGAGCCACTGCAGACAGAAACCCTGAGGGTTGGCGATTACCCCCAACAGAATAGAATCGCCAATCCCAGAAGCGAGTGCATCCTGGGGGTGGATGCGGTGAGTGGCTTGTAGCCGAGACTACAGCCAGAGAAGGTCAGGAAGCCTGATGGCTCTTGGTATGTTACAGTAGATGCCGTGAGTGATTCCGCTCCCTCGTGTGAGCAGTGCCTTCGGCAGCAGATGTGGTGGCTCATCTGCTGTTACCAATAATTGTCTTTTGCCACTAGGTTGGTCCCCTGCTTGGACTTATTTGTGTTCTGTTGTATTTTGTTGTTATAGTGTGATGTATTTGCTTTTGTGGGCCATGGCTGCACTGTTTATGTTTGCTAAGAAAATTGTATATATGAAGACTATATGGCAGAAAACCCTGAGGGGGTGGACTGTAGGGTAAGGAAAAATGTCAGGCTTTTCTGTCCTCCTGCCATCAGGATAGATGATGGAAACCTGTGGTCCTGAATGCATGCCTGATGGTGGGCACCTGGAGTAGGATGTGGGCATAGGTAGATGAGATTCCCCTGGGCTAAGACTGTGCTTTTTAAGGGCGGCCTCATGGGGACTCCAGGAGAAGCCAAAAGAGAAGCCAAGAGAGAAGCAAGAGCAGCAGAAGCCAAGAGAAGGCCGGAGAGCCCAGAGTGAAAACCTGCTGGGGGCTGGGAGGCCTGCCAGCCTACCGGCCCCCCAGCACCCCTGCCTGCCGTGTACCTGGTAATCTAAATAAAAACCTGCAAAACCACTGAGGACTCTGACTCCTTCACCCGGTCTGCTGGATCAGAAAACCTGCTCCGTGTACTGTCCAGCCCTTTACATATTGCTTCTTCTCTTTTCCGTTTGCTTTGTCTTTCTCTTTCACAGAAATACTCTCAGATCCAGGTGTCATTAGAACTGGAAAGGAAAGATATTCCTGAATAAAGTTCTTGCATTTAATGCATATTTGTGCTTCCCTGGATTGTTCAGTAGCATCGTGGACTGTGAATACATGAAAAAAATCCCTGCTGTATCCCACTCCACTGTGTTAACTTATATTGGGGAAACACAGCTCCATTGTTAAATCAGTGCCTATAATTGTGGGGATGGGGGTTTATATGGGGCTGAGGCTCCCTCTGACCTCATTTTCTGAACCTTATGTCCTCAAGGAGGACTGTAATCTCCTGCCCCTGCTTTGTTCCTACCGGAGCCTCCTAAAATTGTTGCTTTCCTCTAAACCTGTGGTTAAAGTTTCAGACCATGGAAAACACTATCCAAATCTATTGTATAGTTATTCAGCTACTTTGTTGTGATCCTATTAATATAACAAGAGAAAAATACTCTTACTGATAAAGATTAAACAGTTGTGACAGGAAATTTTTCTATGGCTTTTAAATCCTTCCATTCTCCAAAGAAGGTGGGGCATAGGGGGGATTCTAAAAGGAGTTTGTAGAATTGGTTCTCATACCTAAGCATGATGTTAAATGATCAGAAGCGGGGGTTAAATATTAGAAATATAACATTAAAGTTGTGTAGACATGTGAATGACTGACACATTTAGTAAAGCCACATCTAGAGAGCTGAGTGGGGTGAAAGTACTGTAAGAGAAAGAGTGGAGAGCAAGTGGAGTGGCAGTGGTGAGAGGAAATGATAGATTTGTGTTTGGGGGACAGACAGACAGCCACTGGGAGACTTGGAACTTCCTGCTGTATGTGCCCCCTCCTTTACAGCTACAGAACAATCCAGTTGTCTTTGTATGATTTTGGAGTTGGACTTATTCTTGAGGGTCTGAAGATGATGCTGGGTGGTGAGGGCACGTGCTACTCCTTTTACCCAGAGTAAAAGCCCCACGTGCCCAGTTCCACACTATCCCCTCCCATGACACGGCCACCAATGCTCGCTTCTGTCTGACTCCACTGATTTTCTCCTTGTTCTTTGAACATACCAGGTATATGCCTGCTGCAGGGCCTTTGCACCTGCGGCCTGCTCTACCTGCATGCTATTCTCCCAGATAGCCATGTGACTGAATTCCTCGCCTCTTTCTGCTGTTTGGTCAAATATCACTGAGAGAAAACCATATCTAGTACCCCGCTGAAAATTACTGCCCACCCCACTTACCCACATACTTGATCTTGTTGGTTTGACTTTTCCACCAGTTATTAAGAGAACAGGGTATTCCCTGCCCCCAGCCTCTTTGACGACAGTGCCTAGAACAGCCAGAAAGTGCTCAGTAAGTATTTGTTAAGTGAATGAAATAATGAGTGTTGTCTCAAAAGAGCCAGTCACTTCCTGTTGCCAATATAGGAAGCAGGTGATTGTCAAAGAATATTATTAGAGTTAGCTATAGAGACAGTAAGCTTAAGTGGAAGACCAAAGGTATGTAAAATCCTTCCTGGAAAAATTTACATTCTTTTTTTAATATTTTATTTTATATAATTCTTACATCATTTTTCATCTTTGTACAATGTATGCATTTTCATTTTGGTTATATCCCCCATACAATTGCACCCCCCCCTTATTTTGACTCTAGTTCTTCCTCTCCCTGCCCCTCCCTAATTCCCCCCCCACCCCGCATAGTGTGTCTCTGCTTTATGGTTGCTTGTAGATTTTGATTATTACTTTGCATTGATTAGTCTTTTTCCTGGTCTCTTATTTAGGTTTTCTAAATTCCTGCTATGAGTGAGACCATCCAGTATTTTTCTTTTTCTTTCTGACTTATTTTGCTGAGCATGATCCCTTCTAGCTCCATCCATATTGCTGCAAACTGCATATGTTTATCTTTTTTGATTGCTGAGTAATATTCCATTGTGTATATGTACTACATATTCTAGATCCAGTCATCTATTTTTGGGCATTTGGGTTGTTTCCAAATCTTAGCTATTGTAAATAGTGCTGCTATAAACATAGGGGTGCAGGTGCCCTTTAGAATTACTGTTTCTGTGTCATTTGGGTAAATACCTAGGAGTGGAATTGCTGGATCAGATGGAAGCTCTATGTTTAGTAGGTCAAGAAATCTCTACACAGCTCTCCATGGTGGTTGCACCAGGTTGTACTTCCACCAGCAGTGCAGGAGAGTTCCTTTTTCTCCACATCCTCGCCAAAATCTGTTGTTGCTAGTTTTTTTAATATGTGCCATTCTCACTGGTGTAAGATGGTATCTCATGGTAGTTTTGATTTGCATTTCTCTGATTACAAGTGATGTTGAACATTTTTTCATATGCCTATTGGCCATTTGCATTTCCTCTTTGGAGAAGATTCTTTTTAGCCCTTCTGCCCATTTTTTGACTGGATTATTTTCTTTGTTTTTGTTGAGTCTCATCAGCTCTTTGTAGATTTTTGTGATCAGTCCTTTATCATTAGTGTTGTGTGCAAAAATGTTCTCCCAGTCATTGGGGTTTCTCTTTGCTTTTGTTATTGTCTCTTTTTCTGTGCAGAAGCTCTTTAATTTGATGTAGTCCCAGCTGTTGATCTTTGCCTTCACTATCACTGTTTCGGTGATGTGTCTATAAAGATGTCTTTGATGTGCATGTCATGTAGTGTTTCGCCTATATTTCCTTCTATGTATTTTATGGTTTCAGGTCTTATGTCTAGTTCTTTAATCCATTTTGAGTTGCTTTTTATGCATGGTGTGAGGTAGTAGTTGAGCTTCATTCTTTTGCATGTAGCGGCCCAGTTTTCCCAGTACCAGTTATTGAACAAACTTTCTTTGCTCCAGTGCATATTCATTGCTCCTTTGTCAAAGATTAGTTGGCCATAAATCTGTGGATTTATTTCTGGATTTTCTATTTGATTCCATTGGTCTGTGTGTCTGTTCTTGTTCATGCAGTTTTGATGATTATGACTTTGTAGTATAGTTTGAAGTCTGGAAGTGTGATGCCTCCATTCCCTTCTTTTTTTTTTTCAGGAGAGCTTTGGCTATTTGAGGTTTTTGGTGATTCCACATGAATTTCATCAATAATTGTTTTAGGAAAAATTTACATTCTTGAGTTCAAATAGTCATGTGTGCTTGTTAAGTTACATTACAAAACAAATACTAGAGCAAACGAGATCATTCTTGAAATGCTCATATTCACAGATTTCCTCCTTTGACTCCAAACTGTCTGTGTGAGGGAAATGTGAATTACACACGGCGCTAATATGCCTTTCTTCAGAACACTTCCATTTATGATGGAGTTATTGAGAATGTGAAAAAATACCCTAAATAAAAGATTACTTGCTGTCTCAAGTATCGCCTAAGAGCTGTTTTCTCTGTTTTTTATAGTCATGACAAATTATTCAGAAGATTAATCTTGACTTTTTAAATTATAGCTGTAGAAAACATTATTTTAAGTAATTAATGAAATCAGTTCTCCTCCAAAACATTTGAAAATATTACAGAAAAATAAGATACAATTTTTGCCCCTGATTGCAAACATACTTTGTTTTAAATTTTCAATTTATTTATTCATATATATTTTACAAACATACTTTTTTTTGTCTTTCCCCATCTAACTTTATTTCACTTAGCTTAATGCCCCCAACATCCATTCACGGTGTTGCAATGGTAGGATTTCCTTCTTTTTCATGGCTGAATATTAGTCCATTGTGTGTTGGTGTGCATGTGTGCACATATTTATCTAAACAAACGTACTTTTTGATTCTCTCAGGTCAATGAGGTAAGCCATTGTGGGGACTGTGAGAGAAGGTATTGCCTTAGACAGAGGTGGTGCTGTTTCCACTTGGTCTTCCTTTTCTACCTCCGGCAAGGGCCTGCTGCTTTTCCACTTCAGAACAACTTCTGCAAGTTCTTTACTGTGTGTGTGCTCAGAAAATGTTCATTGAATGCATACATGCCATTGAACAACAGAAAGGCAAACATCCCAGTTAAAAAATGCACAAAAAACTTGAATAGATATTTCTCCAGATTGACAAATGGCCCATAAGCACATGAAAAGATGCTCAACATCACTAGTTATTAGGGAGATGCAGGTCAAAACCATGAGATGCACTTCACATCACTAGCATGGATGTAATAATCATTTTTTAAAACTAAATTTTTTTTGGGGGGGATAATACTGGTTTACAACACTGTATATGTGCTAGGGGTACAGGTTCATATCTCTTTAAATTTATGTTATCACACCACTTTCACCACCAAGACACCCAAAGTCCTTTATCATAATTCATTGACTCTCCTCTCCTTTAGCTCCAACACTTCCCCTCTGGTAGCTGAGTAATATTCCAGTTCTGTAGCTGAGTAATATTCAGTTCTGTAGTCATATAAAGGGGCATTTAATAGTATCATAATTCATTGACTCTCCTCTCCTTTAGCTCCAACACTTCTCTGGTAGCCTTAGTTCTGTAGTCATATAAAGGGGTATTTTGGTTTGGTTTTGTCTGTTGCTTTGCCTTGTTTCTCTATATTTCACGTATGAGTGAAATCATCCATTTATGTCTTTCTCCTTTTGACTTACATCACTTAGCATAATCCCCTCCAGTCCCATCCATGTTGTTGCAATGAACAGTTCATCTTTTTTTTTTTAAAGATTTATTTATTTATGCATACAAGAGCTGGGGTACAGGCCAGAGGTGTGGGGGATGAGAGGATTCACCAGAGACAGAGTGGGGAACAGAACAGGCAGATGGGCCGAAATACATTGCTGAGGGGAGCAGCAGGCGAGACAGGAGAGGTCTGCCTCACCATGTGGGTTTCTCCCTGGCCAATTGGGGATCTAACTCGTGCAGCAGAGGCTGTGGATTGCTTCATAGTGCGGTGCTTAACCCCTTGTGCCACCAGGGAGGCCCAGTTCATCTTTTTTAATAGCTGAGGAGTATTCCATTGTGTATATATAGAGCATCTTCCTAATCCATTCATCTGTCCTTGGGCACTTAGGTTGTTTCCATAGCTTGGCTACTGTTAATAGTGCTGCAGTGAAGATACAAGTGTATATATACTTCATTTTTTTGTTTGTTTGTTTTTGGTACTTTTCAAGTATATGCTTAAGAGTAGGATTGCTGGAACATATGGTAGCACTATTTTTAATGTTTTGAGAAACTTTTATATGTTTTCCATAGGGGCTGTATAATAATTTTTCCAAAGTAAATATTGGTGAGGATGCGGAGAAATTGGTACACTTGCGCATTGTTGGTGAGCATGTAAAGTGGTGTAGCTGCTGTGGGAAGCAGTTTGGCAATTCCTTAAAAAGTCAAACATAGAACTACCATGTGACCCAGCAATTCCAGTGTCGGGTATAGAGCCAAAAGAATTAGATTTTGGTATTCAAACAAAAATGTACACAAGAGTGTTCATAGCAGCACTAGTCACTATAATCCACAATAATCCAAACAGCACAAAGTTTCATCAACAGATGAGTGTTCTGTACAGGATGAACATGAATGAGTCTTGAAAACATGCTAAGCAGAAGAAGCCAATTTCAAAAGATGACATATTATGTGATTCTATTTATAGTAAAAGCTGCAGGATCTTATTCTAGATCCTGGGTACTCAGCAGTGATCCCCTCACTTTTAAACTTGCTCCTAACTGACTAAGACAAAAATTTGCTGATGTCAAGGGGAAAAACTTTATAATGACTCAAACCTCACCTTCCATAATATCTGAAATAAGCCTTTTAGTTACATAGCATAAGAAATTTCTGTCATTTCTCTGTCGACCACCAGGTTCTTCACTTAAAGAAAAATCCTCATTTATTACACAGAACCCAGTAGTTTAGCTTCTACTCTTAATAGAGTGAATATATTATTTACCCAAATAAGTACATGTTTGGGAATGGAAAAAGAGGGTATCTGGAAAATACTATTATATTTGGAAAGCAATTATAACCTTGGTTGTGTGAGGCAAGTAGAGTTGTGTGGTGCCTAATGTTTAGAAGAAGCAAATAAGAACTTACTGGGACCACTTAATGTGCTAAGTGGTTTATATATATATATGCATACATATATACATATACATACATACATGCATATATATATATATATATATATGAATGACATATTTCCAGCCATGAATCTCAGACTCTATGTGTGACGTTAACACAAAGAGTTAACCTATAGTAAATACAAGAAGAGTTTTAGGAACTTGATTCAGTTTTTGTTTACAATAAGGACTATTGATTTAACTGTCTGGAGGAAATGCATTAGATACACATTTTGGTTGAAAGTCAAATGTTAGAATCAATAATTGACTGGAGTCAGATATCCAAGAATAGAAAGAATTCTTTGGAGACAAGATTCAGTCTGAAACTATCGAACATTGTGAAAGTTACTATTTGAAAGGTTGACATTATGATGAAGGAAATAGAACTGATCCACACCCTCCGCTGCTGGGCTGTTCCAGGGCTCCCTCTGCAGCCCCACAGAGACACTTGCTCGTGTCAGACTAAAGCGTATTGTCCACCACTCAGGAAATCTCAAGAATCCTGCTGAAAATGTTTAGCAGTTGTAACAGTTACTTTGACAAGCTTTTATTATTTCATTCTTTGGTTTCCATAAACTAAAACTATAAGCAATTGATTTCTTCACTGTGAATTTTTGACTAGTGAGAACAAAATATGAATTGAGTTTCTCTCATTTCTCTGACATTTTCTACCTACCTGTTTTTTATTCATTTGATCAACATTTAGACAGCTCCTGCCCATTGTACTGGCCACCATTTCAGAGATGGGGAGATAGCAGTAGAGAAAGGACAGAAGTTTCTCCCTCTTGGAGTTTATATTCTAGGACTTGGAAAGACAGGCAATAAGCAGAATGATAAGTAAAACATATAGTGTATAAATAGTGTTAAATGCCATAGCAGGGCAGAGGGAGGTGAGGAATTTTCTATTATGACTGGATTGAGGTGATCTCTCATGTTGATCTTGGAGTTTTTCTTTCTCATGGAATTTTTTTGGGCCAAATTTGACATATAACAATAATTCTTCATAACAAGATAATAAAGAGTTCCCAGCTAGGACACTTCTTTCCCTGAACAACTCATTGTCTAAATGCAATTAAGTAACTGAAAATTAAATACATTGTTTAAAGGTTATTTTGTTTAATGCAAGTATAGCAGTTCTACAGAGACTTGAATTTTCACATAATCTCCACTCTGCTTTTCTGAGTTATAGTATTTGAAATTTGATAGATATTTGTTGGCAGAAAAATGATGTGTTTTTCCTAAGTCTGTCTTCCAAACACACGCTCTCTTGGTATTTTCTCTGCTAGCAGTTTATTCTCCTTTGGAGTGAATAATTCTTTGTAAATTTTTCTGGATAAACTTAGCTGCCTTCACACTAAGTGTTTTTTTTTTTTTTGCAGCATTTTCCTCTTACAGTATTAAAGATACTTTTATATTTCACCTGACTCAGAGAATTACAACGTATCAAGTGCTTAGAAATTTCACTCCATTTATTTCCAGTTTGTTTGCCACTTTCAAATTGTTTATTTGGTTCTAAACAATAAGGTCTAATGATATTCCCTGTTTGTGCTGCTTTCATGGGGACCCTGCTTAGATGTGTTTGTGATGTGTGTGGCCCCATAGTAGTGTCACTTGTGTGATCAGGGAGGCCAGCAATGCCATCGAATTGGATATTTAGCTACTTGATTATTCCATATTCCAACAGCTGAGTCTAAAGCTAAAGTATAACAACAGATATTGGCCAAATACTGAGACCAGCCCATGTTTTCCAATTTAGTCATTTCTCACAAGGGCACAGAAGCATCAGATAGTGGAGTTTCTCCTCCCTGTCTTCTGTATCTCTGGCCACCTCAGTGTGGGACTTGGTATTGAGAGAGTTTCACCAGATTCATTCTGATTCTGAGAGTTATTAACTGAGTGGTAGTGTTTTTGCCCATCTCTATGTGTGGAGACCACCCCCTCCTCAGCCACCATCTTGCTGGTCTAGATGCACAACAGGCAGATGTAGTCTTGATGCTGTGACTTCATTTGGAGCTATGAGATCCTATGACTTTCCAACAGATAGCTCCATTTGCCCACATGATGCAAGTACAGCATCTTTTGACAGTGACACTGAGCTTGAGTTTAAACAATCAAAAGCATTTAAATCTTAACTCTAGCACTCAACTCACACCCAACTGAAACAATTTGCAAAATTAAACTGCATCTAAAAATAGGCTGGCTTTTGCTTTTTTGAACCTGTGATTTTATTGTCTGCCTCAAAAGAGAAGCCAACAATAAGCAGCATCCATGCACAGCTCATGAGAAGGGGGAGGGGAGCCAAATTTGCTAAAAATGCTAAATGCAGGTCCATATTGTCTCTCTAGGATCACTCAGGTTGAATGGAGGTGAAATTCACTCTTCAGGGGTCAGCCATTTGTTAGCCATCACAGACTTGGTGTGTTGAGTACTCTGAGGAAGGAACCCGTCTTATCTCTGGAGCGGACACCCTATCTGTAATGATTTGCTTCCTCCTGCATCCTGCCAGCTCCTCCCAGATTGCAATTGCAAAGCAGGAAATTCCTCCTGGCCCTCTGGGTGCGACCTCATGCCCACCTCTTTCTGAATATCACCTGCTGCCTGTGCACACTGTATCCTCCTTCACACACGAATAGTGACTGGCCTACTGGTTGCCCCTTTCTTCTTCAGGTATCTGAGAGATCTGCTCTTATGTCCCAAACACCTAGCACAGCGTTACATGAGGAGTCAGTAAAAATCATCACTATCACTTCTACTCTGACTTGTATTACTGCTTTGCTGCTGCTTCCGCTGTGGCCAGGAGAGCTGGTAGGCTTGCATGAGCCCCTTCAACAACAGAGAAATGCTCCCAGTTCCACATTGGGGTGTCTTATCTGCCACCCACAAGAGACAGGTTTGGCGAAGGAAGATGGGGAGGCATGATGGGTGGAGGGAAAAGTCTGAAAGTTCATAACAAAACCACTCTCTGGCAAATGGCAATAGGATTATTATGAATTTGTTTTAACTTTTGCATTCTTAAAAACATTTGTAACATGGATACTCACTATTTTCTGTCCAGTGTGTTGGGTTTTCCACTAAAGTTATGATTGGCCTGAGCACGGTGATACTGTGGGGAGCAATGCGAATTTGACGTATCTGACATGTTTTATCAATAATTAAGTAAACATTCATCAACGTAATGAAACTGAGCAAATCTCTTGGCCTGAGTTTTAGTTTTATTTGAAAGTTTAGGTTAATATCCTCAGTTCTCTCTTAGCTTTTTGGAAGATATAAAAAGTTAAATAAATGTGGTGGTGTTAGATAAGCTGCTAGATCCTAGACAGAACAGCGTGCTGTGATATGGCTGTGACAGTTTTTTTCTTATGAATTTCCAGTAGCCAGTTAACTGGATTTGGAGGCAAAAGCTGGTCTGGTTGGGAGTAAGTACCAGACATGAGGAATAAAGAGCAAAGCCATTCCCCCACACTCCCTTTCTGATTATATGACCAGAAAGTTACTGAAAAGAGAATCTTCAAGCTCCCTAGCGCCATGATCCCCTGCTGTGAGGAGGAAGTGGGCACGTATCTCTGAAGGCACCTGGTATATCACAGGTGCTTCACTGGTATTTTTGGAGCTCACCTCCAGGGATGGGAGAGGTCAGGTGAATCAACATGGTTGCAGGCAGGCAACATGCAGGGAGGAAAAAGGTCTGACTGGGGCCCATGTGACTGAGCAAGTCCCATAACAGCTCAAATCCCACGTCCTCAAATGTGAATGGGGAGGAATAATCATGGTAATAATACCTTTAAAGATCTCTTAGAGTCATTAGACAGGTGAAAGTAAAATATCCCCAGACATATTAAACAGGCTCAAAAATTTGGTTTATTCACCCCACCAAGCTGGAGTTGTACCTTTGAGAGTTCTCATTTTTAAAAATAGTTTAAACCATGTTGAGCTCTAGATTATAGTGCCTTCCTTTCTCTTGATACCTTTCTGGTCTTCCTTTCTGTTGATACCTGGCCCTGCCCTCAGCTGAGGAGACACCTTCCCCCAACCCCTCCTAGAACATAGGGCCTGATATTATCCATCTCTATCACGAGGATGGGGTTGTATCATGAGCTGCAACACTAATGACAACACCTAGCATGTACTGGACTTTTCACTGTAAATCCCCAGTGATTTCCCAGTCCCTGGGGCAGATTCTGAAGCTCCAGGAAGTCTCCCAGTTAGTAAGTGCAGAGGCAGGATTTGAACCCTGGTACCTCACATCCTCGACCCCTTTCAGCTCTAAGGTCCTGTTCCCTGGGGTTGGGCTTGCAGATGTCCCAGCAGGTGCTGCTGTATGTGGATGCCACTCAGAAGTAGTTAGGTTGGCAGTTAGTTTTACTGGTCAGTCTAGAGAGGGGACTGGGGAGTAGTCTTGGTTGTTAACTTCTGAGAGTTTCTGACAGGTTTTTTGTTAGAGAGGAATAGAAAGGTTGCCCTGCCAGAATAGTAACAGGGCTTCCAGAAGAGGGACAAGCAGAGGAGTAGCCTGCCAGTGGCCCAAGGTGAACATCGCAGGGGACCCTGGTGCTTCAGACACTGAGGGCTCTGGAGACCTTGACAGAGGTGATGGTTCTTCCCTGGCCCCACGCTCCTGCGAGGTCAGGGGAACTGAGCGAGCCTGTGAGAATTACTAGTCAGAAGGCAGTTCCCTCTGTTTCTGTTTAACACGGTTTCCTAGGGGTTGTCCTTTCTTCTTGTCCCCAGTGTTGGGGAGTCCACCCTCTTTTGGGCCACTCTCCTTTTCCTCCTCCATGCAGCTCACAGAACTTAACCCTCTGATTGTTAAACCACTGGAAAGATGCCCTTCTGGGCCGCCCAGCAGTCTCAGCGTGAGCTGTACAAGTGTCTCTGGACCTGGATGTTGAAGTCAGCCAATAAATCTGCAATTATGATGATTGTCTTTGCCTTTTGGACATATTCTCATTGCATCTGAGGACGGATGCATTTTTCTCAGACTTTCACTCTTTATTATGAAATATTCCAGTCATGCGTTCTGATGGCTGGAAGAGTGAATTAATAGTAGTCTCATCACCCTGGAGACGCAGCTGCTTCTGTGAGCTGGCGCTAAGGTAAGGCTGCACGTCTCTGTGGGAATGACAAGTGAATGAGTCCGCTGCTCACTTAACCTGCTGTTCTTTTCTCTCCCTATTTTCTCTCCTAGGAAACAGATGGAGGACTGCTGTGACCCCGCCCATCTCTTTGCAATGACTAAAATGAATTCCCCCATGGGGAAGAGCATGTGGTATGATGGGGAGTTTTTGTACTCATTCACCATTGACAATTCAACGTATTCTCTCTTCCCCCAGGTTAGTATAGAGTTTGTTTGCCTTTCGATCTCGTTTTTTGTGTGTCTTGATATGACAGAAAAGGGGTCATTAAGTTTGTCTCACTCATCAGATCTACTTCCCTCTTTCTTCTCTTCATTTTAAAGATGTCATTTTCCTAAAGAATTCACTTAGCATCTTGATGCAAGGGCAGATGGAGGATATTATAGAGTTGCAGCTCTCCTGACGCCTCTGATTTGAGTCCATGAGACTGAAAGAGTCTAGCCGAGGATAGTGGGGCAGCTGGGGAATGCTAGTTTTGAGGTCGGCTGTGGGATGCTTTCGAAGATTTGTGACCCCGGAATGTTTTCTTAGACCGTCTGTCACCTCACAGAGTGGGGGTCATATGGTCAGAAGGTGGCATCTGAGAGCTCTTGACTCTTAACCCTGCGGCCAGGCTAGGAAGTGGAGGACTACGGAATAAGGAGAGAAATAATTTGACATTTGAAGTGGTCCACACCAAGCTTTGCTTTCTCAGTGATTTTCTTCTTGACTTCCTGAGCATTGAAAACCATTGTTTTACTGGAAATATGTCCGCCACAAATGGAGAAAAGAGGAACCCTTTATTTCTAGGAAGCACTTGTTGGAGCAGAGGATGAATCTTAGAGGTGGAATTGCCATTCGGGGGAATTGAGAAATGAGTATTGGCCTTCCAGAGTGTTCTGACCTCTCGTTGGGCCAGTGATAGTGCAGAGAGAATTGCTGGTTAGAGCTAGAAAACGCAGCTGCACCTTTCATGTAGCTGTATTAATGGCAAAGAGCCATCAAAGGATCCTGTAAAGTTGAGGCACAGACTTCCAGGTCCAGAGTCACACTCTCAAAACAAATGGCTAAAACAAGCCCCAAACACCCGAAGTCACCCTCTTTACAAAAAAAAAAAAAAAAAAATCCCCTATTTCCTAAGCTGTTTTAGTCTACTTTAATGGTTTCAGAGAATAACGATAAGTTTATTTTTTATTTCTAAATGGAAAATAGTTTAACTCACTGCCAGCATTCATGTGCTTTTTCTCTTTTCCATTTGCCCTTTGGAGGCTTCCTCGTGTCAAAGGAAATGACTAAAAGTAATATGGTGGAATTAAATGTTATTTCCACCTCTGACTAACTGAATACCTTGATAAATCCACTAACTCTTCTTTGATTCTGGCCTTCTCTCCTCTCCTGCTATCTCACCAGATATTATAAATATCTGGTGTTAATGCCACTCTGCTGACCTTGGACTGTCACTCTGCTGACCTCAGACTGCGGAAGGAAGTCTGTGATTGCATCTGTCAGTGTACAAAGCAAGAAAATCTTTCTAGGTATTTTTGGCAGAAAGACATTTTTACATTGGGAATTAGGTGCTTAAAAATCATTAGGAGAATGGAGAAGTGGAAATCGTGAGGTGACTTGGGCTTACTGAATTCAAGAACCTACTTTTCTACAGTGCTGGGAATATAGGTTCCAACCCACCTCCTACTTCCCAGTCTCACTCAAGTGCATCTAATGGGTAAGATTCATTCCCCGCTGGAACACTAGTGCAGAGAAGTCCAGGAGAGGCTGTTTTTAACTATCAAGTTTTAGCAGGAAGCTGGAAAACAGGAAGCTGGAATAGAGGTCGAGGAAGTCATTCCACATAATCCTCTTTGTATAAAAGTGATAACAACTCTGTATGAAATGCAGAATACATAAGGAAGCAATCTGCTTTGATAGCTCATCAAGCAGAAGCATTTTTAAAGAAATCCAATATCTGCTTTTGTAGATGAGGGCTTTCAGTCACACCAACTGACTTCTAATGTTGCACTAGAAAATATATATGAAAAAAGCAGACGACCGATGAAGATGTCCTAGTCTCCTTCTTGTCTGTCAGTTGTAGTAGGAGACAACATTGTCTTTTGAAAGCATGTACACTAGAATTCTGTGGCACTCTGGTCTCATTGCAAGATCAAAGAAGCATCCTTGACTAATTAAAGGAAAAATATGTTTTAGAAGTCATTACATCACTTTGTGTGCACAGTCTTTTGTCTTAACCAAATGAATGGATTTTTTTCCCAAAGGGTACTTGTGTCTATTGCAGCTGAGATTCTGAGATGACTCATCAGTTTGTAAGAATCCGTTTGTATCACTAAAAGGGTGGTGTTGACCCCCCCATTCCTTCACCTCATTATTATTTCTTGGTGAAATATTTCTGGTTTATTATCAGGAATCTAAGTTGCCAGTTAATTGAATGCTTCATGTTCCCTGTGGGCAGGAAGCCCTGTGTGTGCCCCGCCTTGGGCAGACAAGCGGGCAAGTGGGCTCCATGTTGTCAGTTCAACAAAGCATCCCTCCTTTCCCTGAGTTTTAGCAACATAATGCCGAATGGAATCATTTGTTCTGCTGTTATTCTTTTGCTTGCTTATCTCTACTGTTTTTGTTGTTGTTTTGTGGCCAAGAGGCAGTACAGGATGTTTCCTGTGTTGTGGGAAGTCAACCGGTCTGGAATCAGGGCTCTGTCTACCCAGGAGGGTCCTGGGAGATGCTGTGCTCCTTGAGAAACTGCTGTGAATCTCCTTAACTACAATGAGTTGCTGCTTCTTTGGATCATCCACAACTTCCTTTAGCTTTATTATCAAATTTATTCCATCCTAGCACATGCAAGGATAGGTGTAACCACATGTCTGCGTACCCTAGTTGCTTATGTATCTACATAGCCACATATTGCTAAAAGTCTTTCCTACCGACCTCAATATCATCTTGGGAGCTCTGAGAACAAGAGGCGTTTTCCATTTGGCCTAGGACAGTGCCCATGTGTTTGCCAGTGCCTCTGTGTCTCTGTCCTACCTGGGCAGAACCACTGCAGTGCTCTTGCTTGAACTGTAGAGGAGAAAGCAGGATGTTTTGATGCAGCTTTTTCCAGATGGCTCTACAGATGTATTTAGTTGAAATCATTTTTGAATATTATTTGGCATGAAAGGCCTAATTTTAGCCCTTACATGGTCTGTGCAGTGTGTGTGTATGTGTGTGTGTGTGTAGGGCACAGGCGATCATACACTTTGAGAATACCCCATTTTCTGGCCTGGGTTTAACTCTATCTTGCTTAGCCAAGGACTGTCCCTTTTAAACCTGTATAGTCCCTTGTTTGTAGATACCCCTAAATAATTCTGTTTTGGCCTACACATATGTATGTTCAGAAAGAGCATACATTTCCTTGGATATGAGCAAGGGAGCATCAAGAATGACTCATGACTGTGCTGATATCATTTAAAAAAAATCTGGTCACCATAAGCTCCCTGAAATGTTTCACTCAGCTGCATCCACTGCCCTTGGCTGGTGGGAAGCCCAGCAAGACATTTTGAAAGTAGTTTTGTCAAAATGTCTTTGTTAAAATGAAAGTGCACATCTCTCCCTCTTCACTTATGTGCTTGATAGGATCCTCTGAACTCCTGATCCTCCTTAGCTTTGCAGCACTTTCCCCGCCCTCTCTGCCTTTTTTGTCTTCCAATGAAAGTTGGATGATACTTTATCATCCCCAGCATTTGATAGCTTACCTTATTATAAATATTACTATGCTGTAATCATTTTCTCAAGCACATACCTTTTTGACATGAGGAAATGAATGCTTGGTGGGCACAGAGCTTTTCCAGCTCTCTGTTGGTTTCATGTTGCTGGGTTTGCATTGGCTGCTTTCTAGCAGAAACCTGATACAAAGGCTTAGCTCAGTAGGTGCTTAATTGTCTCAAACAAGAAAGAATTGGGAGGTGGATAGTTCAGGGCCTGATGATGCCTACATGTGCCATTGAGCGCCCAGGCTGGAGCTAGATTTTCGTCCTGCTCGCCATCTGTAGGCTAAGGAGCCTCCAGATTTGGCCCAAGGTCCCTGCAAGAAGAAGGAGGAACAGAAGAGGAAATATAGAGAGCTTCCTGCTGGCACATCATCGGTCAGAACTAACTGGTCATGGCCATGCATATCTGCAAGGGAGTCTGGCAGTTCTGGTTTTTCAGCTCTAGGCAGATGTACGACATGTACCCATCTATACTGCCTGCTTCAATTTTTTTCACGTTCTTACCCTATCCTTACAACAACTCTGTGTGGTGGTTATTATCCCCCTCATGCCATGGATAAAACTGAGACTGAGAGACTTAAGGTGCTTACTAGTTTCTGAGCTGGCAGGTGGAATGGCAGGGATGTAAGTCAGCCAGGTTTCAAAAGTTTTTTATTTGTTGTCTTGTTTATTTCTTAAAAATATATAGGTTCTAGTAGATTAGTTGTTCATTGGCATTAATCACCTTGGAACCATTTTAAGGTTTTTCACTATCCTTATCTAATTACTCTTAGAAGAAATGGAAAACTTTATTTTTCGGCAATTTGAGTAAGAAAACCAGAACAGATGTGCAGGTTAGAGGACCTTATATGAAATGTAGTTTCCCCTTGACAGTAGTTTTCTATACAATAGTTGTGTCTTTGACTCTGAGCTTCCCAATAGCCCACACTGAAAGAAGCAATAAGACTGCTTACACTGTCTTATTATTTTTTTTTTAGATTTATTTGTTTATTTATACAAGCTCTGGGTACAGTCAGAAGCGCGGAAGGGTGAGAGAATTCACCAGAGCCAGAGCAGGGAGCAGAGCAGCAGAAGGACGGAAGTACACTGCTGAGGGGAGCAGCGGGCGGCAGGAGAGGTCTGTGCGCCATGTGGGACCCTCCTCCGGTGGCCGGGGAGCAGCCGGGGATCCAGCCGGCGCTGCAGAGGCTGCAGGCAGCTTCGCAACCCAGCGCTCAACCGCTGCGCCACCGGGGAGGCCCCACTTACACTGTCTTGATTTCTATAGTGGAGAAATCCAAGTTCTCACAGGAAAGCAAAATTATTCTTTGCACCTGGCTTCTTTAAGAATCCAGAAAATGGTTCTACTACCTTGCAGTAATCCAGACCATTTAGTCTGTCATTCAGTCTTCATTGAATGTTGGCATTAGAGAAATTTTTAGGGAATGGAAGCTGTAGATCTGGATTCTAGACGTGATCTTTCTATGATGACATTTATGATCCTTACCAGTCTTATAATTGTTCCCAACCTGAATTTTGTAATTTTCATTTCAGGACTAGTAATACCTGGGTTTCATATTTCAGTGTCATTTTGAGAAACAAAGTTAAAAAATGAGATAATGGGTGTAAAAGTGCTTTGTAATAAATGCTCCACACAAATGCATAATAATAACGTTACTGTTGTTATTTGCTTAATAAGCATCTATGGCCCTTAGTCATTCTCTTGGCATTTTTGGTAATACCAAGGACCAACTTAAAAAAAAATCACTAGAAAAGAGGTTAAATCAATTTTCCAGTCCAGTGCTTGGTGAAAAGAGACAAATCTACTGAATCAGGGATTTGAGGAAATATAAAGCTACAGAGTAATAATGGAGAATGGTAGACTCTGCCAGTGCACACTTGTGTCATTGTAGTTAGGTAATAACTATGGCAGACTCAAAGAGCAATGTGAGGTGATTGTAAATTTCCATAAATTAAGACTGTATATGAACAGTAGACTAATACTCACTGTTCCTCAAATTTCTGTATAACAGAAAATGAGGAGATCATCACAAGGCTTTCAAATATCTATTATTGCCATAGGAAAGAAAAGCAAATGCTTAGATGTGAGGTGATGCCAACAGACACAGAAACAGGTCAATATCACGTGTCATCAGGGAAATGCAAATCAGAACCACAATGAGATGCTCCCTCACATATGTGAGAATAGCCCATATCAAAAAGACCAGAAGCAACAAGTGTTGGTGAGGATGTGGAGAAAAGGGAGCCCTGGTACACAGCTAGTGCCAATATAGACTAGTTTAGCTCCTATGAAAAACAATATGGGGGTTCCTCAAAATATTAGAAATAGATCTACCATATAATACAGCAATTCCATTTCCTAAGAATGCAAAAAATCAAAAAAGTACATTCATTTGAAGGGATGTATGTACTTTTTTATTTTACAAAAGCCAAATTATGGAAACCACATAAATGGCCAAAAACAGGGGACTGGATCAAGAAGGTGTGGTATATATACACAAGGGAATACTACTCAGCTATTAAAAAAAATGAAGTCCTGCTCATTGCAACATGGATGGAACTGGAGAGATTATGCTAAGCAAAATAATTCAGAAAGAGACAAATACCAGAGCCTTTCATTCAAATGTAGAGAAACAAATGAACAAAACCAACAAACCCTAAAAATCTGACTATAGAACTGAGACTACTAGCGGGGTGGGGAGCGAAGTGGGAAGGGGTCCAATGGTCTATGGTCGAGGCCTGTGAATAGTTGGTGGTGTGTATGATGTGCTGCCATAGATCTGAAGAGGTGTCCTCCTAACTTATACAGTATTGTGAGCCAGTGTTACCTCAATAGGAAAAAAAAAAAAGGAATTGAAGTAAACTGTAAGATGCCTTGTCTTTCAAAAGAACTTTCTCTAATGAAAATTCACAGGTTGTCTGTGGTTAAGAACAAAATGAAAACTAAGTATAAGGAATGGTCTCTCATTCCATGGGGTAGACCTTTCTAAAATATTTGACTGTGTAAAATTTAGTACTAAGAGTTGGCTCAAATTTGTAGCTTTTGGGGAACAATTGATGAGGATGAATGACACCAGTTACCTCAGTTGATTTTTCTATGTTCCACATGTAAGTGAAACTATCCAGTATTCCACATGTAAGTGAAACTATCCAGTATTTATCCTCCTTCTTCTAACTTGTTTCACTTAGGATAATCCCTTCCAGTTCCATCCATGTTGCCAAAAATGGCATGAATTTATCTTTCTTGAACACTAAGTAGTATTCCATTGTACATATGCCACATATTCTTTTTGTTAAAGATTTTTTTATTTATGCATATAAGAGCTGGGGGGTACAGGCCAGAGGTGCAGAGGGTGAGAGGATTCACCAGAGACAGAGTGGGGAACAGAATAGGCAGATTGACCAAGGTGCATTGCTGAGGGGAGCAGCAGGCGAGTTAGGAGAGGTCTGCTGCACCATGTGGGTTGCTCCCTGGCCGGGGATCGAACTCGTGCTGCAGAGGCTGCGGATTGCTTCATCATGCTATGCTTAACCCCTTGTGCCACCAGGGAGGCCCTATGCCACATATTCTTGATCCACTCATCTTTTCTGGGGCATTTAGGTTGTTTCCATAACCTGGCTATTTTAAATAGAGCTGTGTGACCATGGGAGTGCAGATTTCCTTTAAAATTAGTGTTTCTCCATACACAAAAACCAAGTCAAAATGGACAAGAGACTTGAGTGTAAGACCTAAAACCATAAAATATATAAAAGAAAACATAGGCAAAATATACACGGGTATACGGGATATACACCTCAGAAACTTCCTTGAGGACTCATCCCCGAAGCAAAGAAAGTGAAGGACTACATCAAACTAAAAAGCCTCTGTACAGCAAAAGAGACAATAACCAAAAAGTTTAATTACTATATATTAAATAACACATCATTAAATCTAAAAAAAAAGAACATACAATATTTTTCTAAAAAAAAAAAAAAAAGAGAAAATAACCAAAATGAAGAGACACCCTGTAGATTGGGAGAAAATAATTGCACTCCATACAACTGATAAGGGACTGATTTCAAAGATATACAAAGAGCTTATACAACTCAATAAAAACAAAGTAAACAACTCTAGCAAAAAATGGGCAAAGAGCTAAAAAGATACTTCTCCAAGGAGGAAATGCAAATGGCCAACAGGCATATGAAAAATTGCTCAACATCACTTATAATCAGGGAAATGGAAATCAAAACCACAATGAGATACCACCTCATACAATGAGAATGGCTCATACTGGGCCTTCCTGGTGGCCTAGGGGTTAAATTTCAGTGCTATGGCCTGAGTTCAATCCCTGGGGAGAGAGCTAACCCACATATGGCACAACAGCCCTCTCCTGCCCACCCCCTGTCCCCGCTTGTGCCCCTCAGCAGTGTATTTCAATAAATCTGCCTGCTCTGCTCCCACTCTGTCTCTGGTGAATCCTCTCAACCCCGTATCTGTGGTCCACATCCCCAGTTCTATGAAAAAAATTAATTTGAAAAAAAAAAGGGCTCATATTAAAAAAAAAAAACTGGTAGCAGTTTTTTAAGATATGGAAACAGCCTAAATGAATGCCCCCAAATAGAAGAATTGATCACACAATGGAATACTACTCAGCGATCAAAAAGATAAACTCATGCCATTTGCAGCAACATGAATGGAGCTGAAAGGGATTAAGCTCAGTGAAATAAGCCAGAAGGAAAAAGAAAAATATCAAATGGTTTCACTTACAGGAGGAATATAGGGAAACCAGATAAAGGGTCAAAAAAAAGGACAAAGCTCCTCTTAGGCAACTATAGATCTGCGGCTTCCAGCGGGGGGAGGGGAAGGAAAGGAATCAAAACAGGGATTAGAAAAGCACAGTCGACCATGGTGAAGATTCACAGGTGATGTGGTGGTGGGAGATTTATGGGGACTATACCTAAGGGGAGAAATCAAATACTGTACAGAAATGAACAATGATGTAAGTAAGAAAATTTAAAAAACTAATAAAAATAAACACTAAAAACGTATTAATTAGATACAAAGTTCGTAGTTTCTCGAATTGAATTCCAATGAATTCCTATTAATTTATCTGTTTGTCACTCTCTGTGTTACCAAAACTTCAAAATGATTTATTTCATAAAAATATGGAGGGTCGGAGGGGGGTTGATGAAATTGACCTATTAATTAATCAGGAAATATCTGGCAGAGTTTTAAACTGTCATTCAACATGATGCAATTATATCAAGACTTTAGAAGCCATTTTGTAAAAATCAAAGAAAATTGGACCTTATCTAAGAGACTCTAAGACTTAAGAAACTTACAAATTCATGGCTGAGTGTTCAGTAATACATTCCAATATATTAGTCCCAAAAAATGTCTGTAATTAAAAACAGAACATTATATGTATTTATGAAAGTATATATAATATATATTTATATATATATATAAATAGATTAGTGTTTCTGTGTTCTTAGAGTAGGTACCTAGGGCTGGAATTGCTGGGTCGTATATCATACTGAAATTAGATCAGTGTGCTGTTGGCCTTCTTGTATCTAATCTGACTTCTGTGCTAGTCTATTTCCACACTGCAGCCTGAGTTATGATGGTAAAGTGCAAATCAGATCACGCTATCACTCTTCCCAGGACTCACGATTAACTTCCCATGTGGCTCTGCTGGTTTGGTACCTGCCACAATGTCCTGTCTCACCCATGACACATGGCCTTTCCTGTTCCTCATAAACACTGTCACCTCTTTATGGAGTCTTCAGCACCCTGTCCCTTTTCCTGGAACACTCTTGCCGCCTCTTACCTGCTTCTCCATGTTATTCCTCGAACCCTGTTTGACTATCGTTTCCCCAGGGTGGGCGGGCCCTACCTCTCACTTGCAGCTTCTTATTCAGTTGTTTAAGAGCTTGATTTAAGGCACTCTCTCACTAGCCAGGAAGCTCCCAAGAGACAGTGTTTAATTTGGAGAAATAGGGAGCTGTGGTATGGCAGTTATTAACATAATGCCTAGGACATAATAGAGATTTGGTACATTTTATTTATTTTTTTAAAGATTTATTTAGTTATACACGAACTGGGGTACAGGTCAGAGGCGCAGGAGGGTGAGAGGATTCAACAGAGACAGAACGGGGAGCAGAACTGTCAGATGGACCAAAGACACTGCTGAGGGTAGCAGTGGGCGAGTCAGGAGAGGTCTGCTGTGCCATGTGGGTTTCTCCCTGGATGGCCAGGAATTGAACCCACACTGCAGAGGCCGCGCTGCAGAGGCCGGCTGGGAATCGAACCCGCGCTGCAGCTTCGCAGGACGGCGCTCAATCTGCTGCGCCACCAGGAGATTTGGTACTTTTTAGTGGAATGAGTGAAGGAACTGAGATGCTTAGTTTTGCTATATAACAGCACCCACTGTAATCATGGTAGCCCCAACAAGGTATATTTTAGCATAAAGAGAGACTACAAATTCATTGTTGGAGGCGGGGGGGGGGGAAATCTGTTCATCTGAGGCAGAATGACCCCCTTGGACTTAAGCCCTTAGGAAGCCTGTGGAGATGGACACACAGGGTTACATGAGCCTCTTTTGTTGCTATGCTGTATTTGGCCCTTGCATGTTCTTTAGTGTTGTAGTGAAATAAATCAGTGAGACACCACAATGGAGAAATTACCGCTCTTTCTGAAGATTTGAAATCACAGGTGGTGATGCCAACTCAGTCAATCTGCCTTCTGCCCACCCAGAATTAAGTGGCAGAAGCAGTGATGGGACAAAGAGATGCAGCTCCTTGGTCCCTCCTGGCCACAAGCTGCCATCCCTATGCTCGAGGGCCTGGCATTGAGGCCTGGTGCTCTTTCTGTTTCTCAGTCTTCTCATCATCAGATATTTCTGTACTAATTTTCCCACAAAATGAATGTGTGGGATTTGTATTTTGAAATCACTGCTATTACAATACCCACCATCTTTTAAATTAACATGCTGCTTCCCTGCTTGTTTTCAAGTTATCTTGGCTCATGTGCAGGAGGAAAACATCTTTTCATCTCTGTAGCAGAATGGAGCCAATATGTTTAGGAAAGAAGCCAATCAATATCACTCTCAAACAGCCCTTGCTAGAGACGATAATAATTCTTTAACCCCTTGGAACTCTAACCAAGAAGAAATATTTCAGCCAGATTTGCAGACATTTAGACTAGTGTGTGGTATGGGCAACTAAAACAATTATCCTTTGACTTGAAAACATTGTGACTTTTTGGGAAATTAGTAACTGCCATAATGGAAGCAACCACAGTAGGATTTCTTTTTCATACTGTTAATCGTGTTGTAAGGAAGTGACCTGGTAATGAGTTAGCAAAATGCCCTGCTTTATTTAGAAGGAAGAATTTAACAACTATAACTTAAAAAGTAGTTGACAGTTATTAAATTCTTAAGGCACTTTCTAATATCATTACTGACTTTTGTGTTAGGAACAAATAGAAGCAAGGGTGGATATATTCAATAGAAAATGCAGGTTTGAGTTTAGGGCAATACATAGTTAGTGGTAAGGATTTATAAGATGCGGGGTAGGGCCTCCCCGGTGGCGCAGCGGTTGAGCGCTGGGTTGTGAAGCTGCCCGCGGCCTCTGCGGCGCCGGTTCGATCCCCAGCTGCTCCCCGGCCACCGGAGGAGGATCCCACATGGCGCGCAGACCTCTCCTGCCGCCCGCTGCTCCCCTCAGCAGTGTACTTCAGCCCTTCTGCCTGCTCTGCTCCCCGCTCTGGCTCTGGTGAATTCTCTCACCCTCCCGCGCTTCTGACTGTACCCAGTGCATGTATAAACAAAACAAACAAATATAATAAATAAATAAATAAAAACATGCCTCTATTAAAAAAAAAAAAAAAAAAAAAAAGATGCGGGGTAAATGAAGTGAGGGCTAGCAACCTCACCGAGGGGGAGAAAGGCAAATTATTATCATAATAATAAGAATAGTGTCAATAAAATATCATAGACAGTGTCATGTCTTTAAAGAGAGAGTACCTGAAGGAAACACAAATTTTGTGTTTTAGGTTATACCATGGAAGTCTGTACATGGACATAAAAATCTCTTTTCATGTTTTCAGATGATTGAGATAATCTGTAAGCAGAACCATGGAGAGGTGTGGAAAATACAGAAACAACAGGGGAAGGTGTGGGGAACAGGGTCCTGGAAACTTTTCACAAAACAGGGAAGAGATCACATGGTTATTGGAGCTTGGAACCTTTAAGGGTATTAATAGCAAATATTTACCAATTGATTTCCAAGTGCCAGACTTAGCATTTTTTATAATTATCTTCTTATTTAATTCTCTTAATGCCTCTCTGAAGGTAGTTTCTTACATTTGACCCCATTTTATTGATGAGAAATCTGAGACTGACAGATTCACTAACCATTTCAAGTCACCTGGTTAGTAAATGGCATGTCCATGTTCTCCGTGACTTGAGGGTCCTTTCTGTGGCTGGGCTCTTAGATGATGACAGATGAATAATTTAGTTGTGTTATGTGTATAAATAGGGACTTTATAAATGCTATTGTTATATCTGTCTGCAAAGTTTTCTTTAGGTAGGGTGGTTTTTAGTAGTGCTGAGCTTCTGTCAGCTGACTCTGAACTTCCTATTATCAGTGCTTCTTTGGGACTTGGCCCTATATTTAGTACACTTTTATTATAAAAAGGAAATCATTCTGCCTCTCAAATTACCCTCTCAATACACATTTTTTTTTCCTGAGTCCATGAAGGGATATGTGAGACAAGTGATCCATTAAAGCCTCTGATAATCAAACAATGAAAGCTTCATTTACTTGAGAATTATATTGGTAAATATGGGGAAATATCTATCTGTGAGGACTGCATACAGATGGGATTACCCTACAGCATGTGAAAGAATGCCGTAAGTGCAAAAAGAGGGTGGCAGGGAAGAGGATACAAGTGAATATGGACAATAAATAGGAAAAAGACTTACTTTAATGAAATGCCAAAGATGATGTCATTTTACTAATTATGACTCCAAGGCAAGACATAGGCAAATAAAACAGTGAATATAAACTACTTATAATTCCAACGAAGTTTCTTAATTGAAATGTTCCTATTTAGAAGAAAAATTATATTAAATTATAGTAATTCCATTTTTGTTTTAATTCATTATTTTATTTTAAATTAGAAAAATTATATTTTTAATATAGGGTGATTTTAGAGGCTGGAATGATTTCCTTTGATATAATAAACGTGTACTAAAAGTATGTAATTGGAAATAATAGATAAATTCATTTAAATACATGATGCAAGAGTCCTCAAAACATTCCTAGCAAACCAAACCCAACAATACATTAAAGGGATCATATTGCACCACCAATTGGGAATGCAGGGATGGTTCAACATACACAAATTAATCAGTGTAATTCTCCACTTCAACAAAAGGAAATATGAAAACCTTATGATCATATCAATAGATACAGAGGTACAAAAACTCTCAATAAAATGAGGATGGAAGGAACATAAGCTCAACATAAAGCTATATATGATTTTCACTAATCATACTCTGTGGTGAAAAATTGAAAGCTTTTCCTTTAAGATCAGGTACAAGGCAAAGATTCCCACTCTCACCCTATTCTTCAGCATAATATTAGCAGTCCTAGCTAGAGCAATTAGGGAAGAAAAAGGAGTCTAAATTGGAGTAGAAGTATCACTATCATTATTTGCAAATGGCATGGCAATATACATAGAAAAGACTCTACCAAAAACTATTAAAAACAATGAATCAGTACAATAAAGTGGCAGGCTAAATACATTGATTCAGTTTCTAAAAGTGTAACATTTTAAGTAAAATGTCTAAGAAATATTAATAAAATCAAATGCTGAGAATTTACTCTCTATTAGGCTTCTTGCAAAATGTTTTGCATACATTTTCCAATAGTCCTGACATAAGACTCCTGACATATTATTGCCTCTTTTTTATTGCTGCATATAGAAACTGAGACTGAGAGAGTTAAAGAGACCTGCCTAGAATCTCTCAGCTTGAAACTGGCTCCATGCTGATCTTCCAAGTCAGGATTTGAACTCTGACCTGTTGACACCAAAGTCTGGAAATTTATTCTTTTAATCTGTACTGCCTTCGCCTTCAGATTAAGTAGGTTACTATGGAAGATTTTAACACAATGGAGTCTCTCCCCTGCATGTATGAAGTTGCTGTAATAGTATGTAAGGAACTTCCCATCTTGTCTTTCTAGTGGAAACAGAGGAATACTTACTTTGAGCTCTTGTGCAAGCTCTTCATATTTCTTTCCCTTCCCAACAAGAGAAATACCCCACAATTCTGAGTACTTTTAAAATCTGGCTAACCTCTGGTCCAAAACAGACAGTAGGCCTCATTTATGCTTTGGCATTCCCAGGTCAATGGCACATTGAGCTAGAGGGATGTTTTGCCCTGGCCTCTTGTATAATGGTTGGCATATGGTTGTTTGGCACTCATTAAATGCTTGCAAATCCTTAACTGCAATGTGCCTGGCACCTGTACTTCTCCATTTGTGGGGGGAAAATACTGAGTTTGATTAGATGAATGGTTTTTTGCATCATCAAATTCCCCATGGGTTTCTCAGTGTCACTGTCAAAAATGACAGAGACCCTAAAAGATCAGGGAGGGCTACTCACCTCGGCCTCAGATAGCACATTCCCTTTTGTTTCCCCCACTGTTTCATGCCTTGAAACAGTGACCTTGTTTGAAAAGCAACAGAAGACTTCCATTGTGAGACAGAAGAACAACAATAATCAATTGAAAGTCTCTGAAGTATTGAAGATATGATTGGATTCAATTTCACTTCTATTTACAAGCCACTGTGCACAACTTTAATACGAGAGTCTCATGACTCATTGAGCACAAATGAATTCTAATGTGACTCTGATCTGCTTCAATTTTTGAGCATTCTTTGAACTGGTAGGAGATTTTTTTTTTTAAGATTTATATATTTATTTATACAAGCACTGGGTACAGTCAGAAGCGCGGGAAGGTGAGAGAATTCACCAGAGCCAGAGCGGGGAACAGAACAGGAAGACTGATGAAGTACATGCTGAGGGGAGCAGCGGGCGTGGCAGGAGAGGTCTGCGTGCTATGTGGGACCCTC
Source organism: Talpa occidentalis (assembly GCF_014898055.3). Classification (NCBI taxonomy): domain Eukaryota; kingdom Metazoa; phylum Chordata; class Mammalia; order Eulipotyphla; family Talpidae; genus Talpa; species Talpa occidentalis. The sequence goes on from NW_023601653.1 coordinate 54,540,590, forward strand.
GCCAGTGGCTGGGGATTGAACCAGCGCTCAACCACTGCACCACTGGGGAGGCCCTGGTAGGAGATCTTACCGGACACAATCCCTAGAGATACTGCACATATTAAAAGTGAAAAATCATCTGCAGGTAGATAATGTAGCAGGGAAAATTGGGAGAGTAAGGGGAAGACCTTGTGGCACTTTGAACAGACACAGGGAGACAAGAAATTCAGACTGTGTTGGAGGAAACAGGTAAATGAAATGTTGCGACAGGAATACTGGGTGTGAGCATCAGAAATTTGCTGAGAGAAAGAATGAGAGAATTGGGCATGTCAGTGGCTTCTGAATGTCTCAAAATCTCAGATGCTTTTGTCTGTAGACAAAGGGTAAACATGACACATTTTAAAGTAGGAGAGTATTCTACCTTTGCACTAACTTTCATTTTTTTATGTTTGCCTGCCTGGATGCACATAAGCATGTATTTACAGTTTTATTGAGGTGTAATTAACAGAGAACCACATGAACTTCATGAGTATCATTTGATGCATCTGGGCACATGCACACATGTGTGGTGCCATCACCTTTGTTTTAGAAGAATAAGTAGGGTGAGAGAAAGATGGGTAATGGACCAGAAGTAGGAGCTGACTAACAATAATGGTGTTTTTTTTTTCTCATATTGACAGTGAGGGTGGAAAGGGGAAGAATAGAAGAGTTTCTGCAGAAGTAGGTGCTGGGGGGAGATTGAGAGAGAGATGAGCAAAAATGACTCCACAATTTCTAGGCTTTGTTGCTCAGAAAAATGTTGGTCCATTAAAAATGAAAATAATAGTTATTGATTTCTTACCTGTGGCAGCTATAATTCATGTAATCATCACAACAAAGGATGAGGTGGGTGACATTATTATAAACAAGAAGCCAAGCCAAAGGCACAAGGTTTAAATAACCTGCTAGTGGCACAGAGGACACGCTGCGGGGCAGGCATCCTGGCTCTGGGCGATGCTCACAGCAGGAAGGGGCACTGCCTGTATTTGCACAGGAGGAATCTTCCAGTGGTACTTCCACCCAGGGAGTAGAGAATGACTAGGAATCACGGAAGGCTACCTCTGATCTGTTCTGTATGTTCTTCATATTTCCTTTCCTTCCCACCATAAGAAATACTCCACAGTGCTGAGGACTTTTGAAATCTGAATGCATGCTGGCATTCCTGGGCCAGAGAGAATTGATTACGAAATGTTTAATATCTCTGCTGAATGGTCACAGGACTGATGTTATATTCAACTTCAGAAGTTTTATCTAGAATAACAGATTATATGTGAAAAATACATTATAATCCTTGGAATGCTCAAGTGGTATTTTTAAAAAAATGAATCGAATAAGCAATTTTAATAGGAAAATAGTGTTTAGCATCTAAACACATCATTCAGTTTCTCGGTATGCATCCTGTGTAGAAAGAATGTTACTACTGAATATATCTTTTAAAAAAATCACAGTTTTATTAACAGACTGGGGAAACAAATCTTAGCAGCAGCTTTCTGAAAATTCATTTTCATGTAATTGAAGAACAGTTAAACTTCCTTGAATGGTAGGGATGTGCAAATGTTTTGTAATTAACACTTATACATCCCCAGGCAAGGTTTTGGGTTATGTTTTATTTTTTTAAAGGAATCAAAAATTAAATATCTGTAATGAGAAACATTTATCTGTGAAATAAATTAACTAATTACTAGATGTTTTCATCATAAAAATAATTACACATGAAAAGTATGAAAACAGTTGAAAATTTGATGTGAACTTTCAAGGGTCTAGTTAAATGACTCAAGAAAAGCAAACACATACTCACTTTGTTACTGGAAAGGACCAGAGCTGCTTTTGATTCAGCAGTATCTTGTCATTTTGCCTGTTTAGTTGGGTGCCATGTTTGCTAGTAATCCACTTGTGGGAAGTTGCCAATCATTAGTTGAAATAATAAAATGGGGTACAGAGATAAAGAGATATGCATCTGAAATATATTGTTGGAGGGCTGGGGGCTTAATTGATGCACTGGTTAGAATGTAATTAGGTCCTTGAGCAGGGCAGTGCAATTAAATATGTCAAGGAGGGCATAATTAGATGGGTGGCTGAATGGTGTAATTACACTCATAAGTGGGGGCTATAATTAGATGTGAGGCAGGGGGTGTATTTAGATGCCTAGGTTGAGGATATAATTAACATATGGGTGAGAAATTAAATTATGTGTGTGGGTGAAGCATAATTATGTGTGGGAGTCCATGTGGATGTGTGGGTGAGGGTAAGTGAAAATGAATGGGTTGGAGTGCAATTAGATGTGTGAGTTCATGTGCTGATGGACAAAAACTTGAAATTTTCATCAATAAGCGCAAGCATGTTTTGACATCGTGACTAATAGCAGCTGGCATAGAGTGGTAGCTGTTCAAGCCACGGTGAAGGATGGCAAATCAAAGCTGCTGCTTTTCTTTCCTACCAGAAAAGCATGGATTCTTCCTTACCCAAAGGTGGTGCCTGATGGGGTTCTAAATATGGATGGCTTGGCAGTTTTTCTAGCATTAAGACCCAACTGCATGACAAGAGAGACTTTCTCCCCTTTCTTGTTGAAGAGAAGAGTTTGGGAGGTAGCCGTAGGGTATAACAAACTAACTCAACCAACCCACAACATTTTCGCTTGAGTTGTGAAGTAAAACTCAAAGTGTCAACTCTTTTTTTTTTTTAATTATTTATGCATACAAGTACTGGGGTACAGGCCAGAGGTTTGAGGGGTAAAAGGATTCACCAGAGACAGAGTGGAGAGCAGAACAGGCAGATCTACTGAAATATACTGCTGAGGGGAGCAGTGGGCGAGACAGGAGAGGTCTGCTGTGCCATGTGGATCAGCTCCCTGGCTGGGGATCAAACTCAGGCCATAGTAGTGGCGGCGCTGAGAGTTAACCCCTAGTTCACCAGGGATGCACTTATTATATTTAAAACCATGAAGTCTTTTGTTACCATTTTCAATAGCAAGAGAGCATTTAAAAATACAAGCTTGTTGTTTTGAAGAATTCTTGAAATTAAAGGTATTTTTAAAAATTGTATTACTTTTCCATGAGGTAATGTGGGTCTGCAACTCTATATTGTTTAGGGAATAGGTTTGTTATCACACTACACCCAACAGTAAAGCTGCAACAATCCTCTACCACAGTCTGCTGGACCCCCTCCCCAGTCTGCTCCCTACTCCCACACTCTCTCTTTGGGAGCCTCATTTCTGAGATCAGATTTCTTAGGGTTTGTTTTGCTTTAGCTTTGAGTGTTCCTTTTTTGTTTCTTTTGTTTCTTTATATTCCACATATGAATGAAATCCAGTATTTGTCTTTTTCTGACATTTCATTTCACATTATCCTCTCCAATTCAAGGTATTTAATTGACCTCTAGTCCATTAATCTCATTTCTCATAATTTCAGGTGCCTCAGTTTCCTTCTGCTCAGGGCCTGGGTAGCTTCAGGCATAGCACCACTATAGATTAGACACCACTTAGGAGTCCCTATTTTCTTCTGGGATTCCAAAGTTTTTGGCTTCCTGGTGCTCCCGAGAAGCCTAAATTTAAGATTTGTTATTTTGGGTCATTTAGATGTGGGGACATTATGGCCTGTCCCCTAATATCTGGTCCTATCTGACAGTGGTTCTATGGAATGTTTATCCTTCTATAGAAGTTATAGAAGTTCTACGGAAGTGTTCTGTAGTTCTAGAGAATGGTATAAGTTCTATAGACGTTATATAAGTTATACCTGAAAGGTAGCATTTCTCAAAGATGTAATCAGAGGTGTCCTCATTAAAATGTGTATTTCTGGAAAAGAGTTATCACAGTGCAGTTTAATCCGGCTCTCTATCTGTAAGTGGTTTGCATTTTTCTTTCTCTCTGTGTCCCTCCTCCCTTCTCCTCTGCTCCTCAGGCAAGCTCAGACTCTGAAACAGTTAGAGATGGATGGTGATTAACTCAGTTGCTTCTATAGATAGTGTAATTATCATGCAGGACATCTAGTTATGTCTGTGGGATGGAAGATGAGTATGTGAAGTTGCTGGTGCTGTGCTGGTGATTGAGGTCACTAGTGATTAGTGCTTTGTTGGCTTTGTTGTCTTGCATGTGAAGAGAAGAAAGAAGTGAGGTATCTGGCTTTGGAAATGACTCTGATAGAGAATGCTTCACTCACAGAATTAGGAAAATCAATCTGGGATGTGCTGGAGCTCTTTACAAAGAACGGGGTTTAAATTCTTCAGATTGAATTCTTCAGACATTCTTCCATAAGTTATATTGTCACCCAGAAATTCTTCCATCATTTGCATTTAGAGTTTGTTCCCACAAAAAATCTTCTGACCTGTAACAAGTCTTTGCACCCTCATTCAGACCCGGGTTGATCTGTGTTTTAACCTTCCAGTGATGATTAAGCTGATCAGAATATCTCAACGGCTTTTCTCACACCTAAAAAGCTTTTGATCTCAAATGTGAATGTTACTTCCTTGGACCTGCTCTAATCTTGCAGCGCTCTGCCCATTCAGGTGGAATTTGTGAAATTCCCTTTAGAACATACACCTCGCAAGCAGGGTGTAGGTGTATTTTGTTTTCCACCAGTTATAGCATCCTAACTGCCCCTGCTCTGCAGTAGGTCAGCATTTAAGCTGTCGAATGAAAGGAGAAGTGAGGTGCTTAGGCTGCTTAGGAGGAGGCACAGGTGTTGCTGGCTGTGGGTGATACAGTCTGAAAAGCACAGTTCTGAAAGGCTTTATTAATCTACTCCTCGTAGACGGCAGTGACACTCATGCTGTTCCTCCAATTTGGAGATTAAATTATATATCCATTCTGACAGTAAGGAAATGTCCCATTGGGTCAGATACTGCTGAAAGTAGAGGCTCAACAAAAATCTGCTGATGAAACAACTTATTGAATAAATTATTGATTGTCTGATCTGTGCTTACTTTGGTTATAGAGTCTTGAGCAAATACCTGCCGGGACTGACATAAAAATGTACCTTTTAAAACATTGATTCATACAAACAGTAGATGCTCTCGCAAAGGTCCAGTGATTGAAAATATTTTGCCCAAAATCTGTATAAATCTTTGAAATTGAAAGTATCTCTTTCAAAAAAGAAGAACATATATAGTGGTTTAGCATAAAATTTCACCAGAAAATGTATTATTTTAGTATGTAATAATCCCTAATATATTTATAGAAGACTTCAGAGTTCCCTGATGATGTTCAATGCCTCACCTAATTTTAATTCTCATAACCATCTGGGAGATTGATGGAAGAGTTATTATCATGTCTGATTTCCAGTGGGGCCCTGAGAGTTTGAGGGACCCAGCAAATCAGAATCTGAATTCAAATGCTTAGTCTAATATAGTTATTAGCAGTTATGACAGTAATAAACATTGGAAAGAGGCCCATGAGATGACTTTGTGGTTGAACAACATTCTGAGCTCATTGCTAAACCTAATTGGTAAGGTCCAATGCATCCTGTTATTTCGAGTAGTATATTCAGGTGAGCAGGAGGAGTGTACTATATTTCCAGATTCAGTAGGAACTTTCTTGCATGAATGCAAGGAGATACATGTGGGAGAAAAAAGTTGCAGTACTTTAATAAGAATACTTCTCCAAATCATAATATGATGTGAAATGGATGATCTAAAGTACCTTATACATGTATCATTCTGGTAGACATGGACTGTTGCTAAGTTGAGATATTTTGTGTTGAAAAAAAAAATAGTATTATTTCAGTTGGATTAAAAAAATCCACAATATTTCCTCAGTTAAGTCCTTCCTCTCTGTTAAGTTTTGGAGAACCATTTTTTGTTGACTGATGTGTTGTTGATAACAGCCCAGGAGAGTGTAGTCAGGCTCTTGAGAAGTATTTATCGAAATGAAATGAAATCTCTTGTGTGAAGGCCAGCAGTCAGTAAGATGAAGAAGTAGCAAGCAGAAAAAGGGTCAAAAATGACTCTCCCCCCCTCCATCCACCAGACTTTGTCCAAGAACTTAGGACTTTTTATATTATGTGGGTATAATCGTTAAATTTTCTGCTCATAAATTATTCCAATTTCGAAGGTGAATTGTTTGGCCTGGCCCCCCCAAGGACCCATAAACGCTATGTATTTTGGATGAAAAAGGCAGTAAGCTCTGCTAGGAAAGGTAAAAGTGTTGAGAATGGGAAAGGGAATGAATGGCCATGACAGCAATGCAATCTTCATGTGCCTCTTCTCACACAGCTCTGCAGAATGCTACCCTTTTAAGAGGAAGTGGAATGTGAGCGGTCCAACAGAACCCCCTAATTGGGGAATTGGGAGACAGTGCTTGTATTAGGTTTATGTTGCTGCTGTTGTTGCTTCCCAAATCTGTCTGCTCTGGGCCCGGGTACTTGCCTGGAAATCTGGACATCTCAGTTGATCTGGTTCAAGAACTTCTCTTTAACAATGAGGGTTTTTTTCAGTTGGCTTTTCCTAAGTACACATTAGTTGGATTGAGTGACCCATGCTTTTCTAATATACTATATACAATGAGGTCAGCACATATACATGTGTAACTCACTGAACTAGGACCAGGCTCTATATCCACGCAGAACCACACTTGTCCTTGCTAAGGTGACCAGCAACCTCCGTGGTGGTGAGGCTGGTGGCATTTTCAGCAGTTGTGTGACTTAATCTGTCAGTAGCATTTGATGCAATCTGCCCCTTTCCTTCATAAAAAGCCTTGTTTGTTTGCTTTTTGTCTTGTTTTTCACTTGACTTCCAGGTGTCCTTCTTAGTTTCCTTCTCTGTTTCCTTCTCTTCTGCTTCCTGACTTCTTGTCGGAGTGTCCTGGAATTCAGGGCTTAGTCCTCTTCCCTGTCTCCTCCCCTTCTCTTGACTTTATTTTTTTTTAAAGATTTATTTATTTATTTATACAAGCACTGGGTACAGTCAGAAGTGCGGTAGGGTGAGAGAATTCACCAGAGTCAGAGCAGGGAGCAGAACAGGCAGATGTACTGAAATACACTGCTGAGGGGAGCAGCAGGCGCGGCAGGAGAGGTCTGCAAGCCATGTGGGACCCTTGCGGGCGGCCGAGGATCGAACCAGCGCAGCAGATGCTACGGGCAGTGTCACAGCCCAGTGCTCTACCACTGCGCCACCAGGGGAGGCCCCCTTCTCCTGACTTTAAACACCTCCTGGATGCCGATCTTATCCCAGCTTTCTCCAGGAAAGACCAGTTCCCTGACTGATCTTGTATGTGACTGCACACTAGACATTGCCACTGCAGCCTCTCACAGACATCTCACCTCTGACACCTCAAAACTGGGCTCTAGCCATGCCCCCAAACCTGCTCCTGCTGAAATTGCCCATGTCTCCAGTCAGTGGCAATTCCGTCTTTGTGTGTGTGTGTGTGTGTGTGTGTGTGTGTGTGTCCCCTCTTTTCTCAACTTTATTTTATTTATTTTTATTTTTATTTTTATTTTTATTTTTATATTCCCCATACAATTGCAACCCCCTACCCTCCCTGCCTCCAACCCCCCATAGAGTGTGTCTGGTTCATAGTTGTTTGTTGATTTTGATTTTTACTTTCTTATAGTTATTCTTTTTCCTGGTCCTTTGTTTAAGTCTTCTAGATTCCTGCTATGAGTGAGGCCATCCGGTATTTTTCTTTTTCTTTCTGGCTTATTTCGCTGAGCATGATCCCTTCCAGCGCCATCCATGTTGCTGCAAATTGCATGTGTTTATCTCTTTTGAATGCTGAGTAATATTCCATGGTGTATATGTACCACATCTTCTTGATCCAGTCATCTATTTTTGGGCATTTGGGTTGTTTCCAAAGCTTAGCTATTGTAAACAGTGCTGCTATAAACATAGGGGTGCAGGTGCTCTTTGGAATTGATGTTTCTGTGTCCTTTGGGTAAATACATAGGAGTGGAATTGCTGGATGATATGGAAGCTCTATGTTTAGCAGGTCAAGAAATCTCCACACAGCTCTCTATAGTGGTTGGACGAGTTTGTACTCCCACCAACAGTGCAGGAGAGTTCCTTTTTCTCCACAACCTCACCAACATTTGTTGTTGCTAGTTTTTTTTAATATGTGCCATTCTCACTGGTGTAAGATGGTTACCTCATGGTAGTTTTGATTTGCATTTCCCTGATTACAAGTGATGTTGAACATTTTTTCATGTGCCTGTTGGCCATTTGCATTTCCTCTTCAGAGAAGTTTCTTTTTAGCTCTTCTGCCCATTTTTTGACTGGATTATTTTCTTTGTTTTTGTTGAGTCTCATCAGCTCTTTGCAGATTTTTGTGATCGGTCCTTTATCATTAGTGTTGTGTGCAAAAATGTTCTCCCAGTCGGTGGGGTTTCTCTTTGTTTTTGTTATTGTCTCTTTTGCTGTGCAGAAGCTCTTTAATTTGATGTAGTCCCAGCTGTTTATCTTTGCCTTCACTGTCACTGCTTTGGGTGATGTGTTTGTAAATATGTCTTTGATGTGCATATCACGTAGTGTTTCGCCTATATTTCCTTCTATGTATTTTATGGTTTCAGGTCTTATGTCTACTTCTTTAATCCATTTTGAGTTGGTTTTTGTGTATGGTGTGAAGTAGTAGTCAAGCTTCATTCTTTTGCATGTAGCGACCCAGTTTTCCCAGCACCATTTATTGAACAAACTTTCTTTGCTCCAGTGCATATTCTTTGCTCCCTTGTCAAAGATTAGTTGACCGTAGATCTGTGGGTTTATTTCTGGATTTTCTATTCTATTCCATTGGTCTGCATGTCTGTTCTTGTTCCAATACCATGCAGTTTTGATGATTATGACTTTGTAGTACAGTTTGAAGTCTGGGAGTGTGATACCTCCATTCCCTTCTTTTTTTTTCAGGAGAGCTTTGGCTATTTGGGGTTTTTGGTGATTACATATGAATTTCATCAATAATTGTTCTATTTCTTTGAAGAATGACATTAAAATTTTTATTGCAATAGCATTGAATCTGTATATTGCCTTTGGTAGCATGGCCATTTTAATAATGTTTATTCTTCCAATCCATGAGAAGGGGATGTCTTTCCATTTCTTTGTGTCTTCTATTTCTTTTAACAGTGTTTTATAATTTTCTTTGTATAGGCCCTTTACCTCTTTTGTTAGATTTATTCCCAAGTATTTGATTTTTTTTGTTTCAATAATGAAAGGGATGGTTTTTTATTTATTTCTTCTTCTTCAGATTTATTGTTTGTGTATAGGAAGGCTACTGACTTTTGCGTGTTGATTTTGTATCCTGCCACTTTACTGAACTGATTGATCAGTTGAATTAGTTTTTCTGTGGAGTTTTTGGGGTTCTCTATGTATATTATCATATCATCTGCAAATAGTGATAGTTTGACTTCTTCTTTTCCTATTTGGATTCCTTGTATGTCTTTCTCTTGTCTTATTGCTCTGGCTAGGACTTCCAGTATTATGTTGAAAAGCAGTGGTGAGAGTGGACATCCTTGTCTTGTTCCAGATCTTAATGGAAATGCTTTCAGCTTTTCACCATTGAGAATGATATTGGCTATGGGCTTGTCATATATGGCCTTTATGATGTTGAGGTATGTTCCTTGTATTCCAAGAATTTCAAGAGTTTTTATTATGAATGGGTGTTTCACTTTGTCGAAAGCTTTGTCAGCATCTATGGATATTATCATATGGTTTTTATATTTCTTTTCATTGATCTGTTGGATAACGTTGATTGATTTTCGGATGTTGAACCGTCCTTGTGTCCCTGGAATGAATCCTACTTGGTCGTGGTGAATTACCTTATGGACACATTGTTGGATTCTGATAGCTAAAATTTTATTGAGGATTTTTGCATCAGTGTTCATTAGGGAGATTGGCCTGTAGTTTTCTTTTTTTGTGTTGTCCTTGTTCGGTTTTGGTATTAGTGTAATGTTGGCTTCATAGAATGTGTTTGGTATTATCCCTTCCTTCTCAATTTTTTGGAAGAGTTTGTGAAGGATAGGCACTAATTCGTCTCTGAATGTTTGGTAGAATTCGTTTGTAAATCCATCAGGTCCTGGGCTTTTATTTTTGTGCAGGTTTTTGATTACCATTTCAATTTCACTGCTTATAATTGGTCTGTTTAGGTGTTCTATTTCTTCTTTATCTAGCTTTGGGTGATTGTAGAGTTGTAGGAATTTGTCCATCTCCTCTAGTTGTTGAACTTGTTTCTATATAACTGTTCATAGTAGTTACTGATTATTCTTTTGATTTCTGCTGTGTCCATTGTGATTTCTCCTCTTTCATTGATGATCCTGTTTATTTGTGCTTTCTCCCTTTTTTCCTTTGTGAGCCTGGCTGGGGGTTTGTCTATTTTATTTATTTTTTTGAAGAACCAGCTCTTGGTTTCATTGATCTTTTGGATTGTTGTTTTAGTTTCGATTTCATTTACTTCTGCTTTGGTTTTTATTATTTCTTTTCTTCTACTGGTTTTGGGGTTTTTTGTTATTCTTTTTCTAGATCTTTGAGCTTCGAGATTAGGTTGTTTCTTTGAGTTCTTTCTTGTTTCTTGATGTGAGCCTCTATTGCTATATATTTTCCTCTTATTACTGCTTTTGCTGCATCCCATACATTTAGGAAATTGGTGTCCTCCTTGTTGTTCAACTCAAATTATTTTCTAATTTCTTCTTTGATCTCCTCATTAGTCCAGTGGTCTTCCAGTAGTGTGGTTTTCAATCTCCATGAGGTAGGAGAGTTCCTTGCCTTCTTCCTATTTTTTTATTTCTAGTTTTATGCCTTCATGGTCAGAAAAGATAGTTGGTATGATTTCAATGTTGGTATATCTGTTGATGTTTGTCTTGTGTCCCAGTATGTAATCATCCTGGAGAATGATCCGTGTGCGCTTGAGAAAAATGTGTACTCAGATTATTTTGGGTTTAGTGTTCTGTAGATGTCTGTTAAGCCCAAGTGCTCTAGATCCTTATTTAGAGCTTTAGTGTCTTTACTTATTTTTTGTCTCATTGATCTATCCATTGTTGATAGTGGTGTGTTGAAGTCTCCCACTACGTATGTGTTTTCTCTGATGTCTGTTTTCAGAGATGACAATAGTTGCCTGATATATTTTGGTGCTCCTTCGTTTGGTGAATATATGTTAAAGAGTGTTATATCTTCTTGAAGTATTGTCCCCTTGATCATAATGTAGTGACCGTTGGGGTCTCTTTTTATCTTTTTGAGTTTGAAATCTGTTTTATCTGATATACGTATAGCTGTCCTGCTTTCTTTTTTTGTCCATTTGCTTGTAGGATTGTTTTCCATCATTTAACTTTGAGTCTATTTTTATCTTTTGTAGCTAAATGTCTTTCCTGGAGATAGCAAAAGGTTGGATTTTGTGTCTTAATCCAGCCTGCAACTCTGTGTCTTTTTATTGAAGAGTTTAGTCCATTTACATTCAGAGTTAATATTGATATGTTAGCATCTGTATTTGCCATTGTGTTTGTCTTTCCTTTGATTTTATTTATTTATTCTTTTAATAACTTTTTTCTTTTGGCCTTCTTTTGTTGTTCTTCGTCCCTCTGAGGTTCTGGCTTTAGGACTCTTTGTAGTATTTTTTGGAGTGTGGGTTTAGTTGTAATGAAATTCCAGAGTTTCTGTTTGTCTGGGAAGGTCCTTATTCTTTCTTCATAGAGGAAGGAGAGCTTTGCGGGATAGAGTATTCTTGGTTGGCATCTTTTTTCTTGGAGTCTGTTGACTATGTCCCTCCACTCTCTCCTCGCCCATAGTGTTTCTTCAGAGAAGTCTGATGTGAGCCTGATTGGTTTTCCTTTGAATGTTATCTGTTTCTTCCCTCTTGTCAGCTTCATTATTTTTTCCTTGTCCTAGATTCTTGGGAGCTTTACTATTATGTGTCTTGCTGTATTTTTCCTTTCGTTGTGGAAGTTTGGTGTTCTTCTTGCTTCTTGTATATCAATTTTCAGCTCCTTCTTTACGTTTGGGAAATTCTCTTCAATTATCTCCTTGAATATTTTCTGTGTTCCTACATCTCTCCCCTCTCCTTCTGGGATTCCTATAACTCTTATATTTCCTTTCCTCATGGAGTCAGATAGTTCCCAAAGTCTTTCTTCGGTCTTTTTCCTTCATACTTCTGTTTCCTTTTCTGTTTTGGTTCTTTTTATTTCTGTGTCTTCAAGAGTACTTATTCGTTCTTCCATTTCATCTATTCTGCTTTCATTGCTTTTCCCAGAGTTCTTTAGTGCCTCCATTAATTCTTTGATCTCCTGCATTTATTTTACTTGCCTCTTTAGGGACTCAATTTCATTCTTCAGATCGTTGATTATTTTCCCTTTATCATTGTTTTCCTTTATGACTTCTGTCAGTTTTTTAATCATGGCAATTTTAAATTCTTTTTCCTGAAGGCTCAGAAGTTCTTCCAAGTTACTGTCATTGCAATCTGGGGGTGGTTTTGTTTTTGTGGTATGCTTTTTTTCTGGGGAGTTGCTGGTTTGCATGTGGTTTTTCTACTCCCTACTGTCTGTTTTCTAATTTGCCGTATGCGTTGGGACACTGTGTTGCTGGTACTGGCCAGCATCTTGGGTGAACTTCCCTGCTCACCTCTGGCTCCTCCGGGAGCCTTCTGCCGGTTTCAAGCCGTCTTTACTGAAGAAATGTCCCTGTTCTAAAATGGCGATGTGGGACGCACTCCCTGTGCACCCGGTCTCTTTTCTCAACTTTAACCAAAAAATCCTGCATGTACTTTAATCCATTGTTGCTGCAAGTCCTTTTTGGGCAGAGGATATCCCCAGGTCAGCTGCTCAGAAGTGGCTGGGCCACATTCTCATGTTCACCCCTGCATATCTGGGCTCCTTGGGGGCCCGGGCCCTGCGCAGGCGCCTGGGATACAGCAGTGAGCTGGACGACCCAAGTCCGTCTTTATAGCTGTGCTGAAAGCTATAAAGGACTTCGTACTCTGTCCTCGCGTTCTCTCTTACCCTACTTCCAGCATACCAGCAAATCCACTCGGCTCTTCCTCCAAACGTCTCCAGAATCTGCTTATGTCTCACCCCCTCCACTGCTCCCCCCATAGTCCAATCTGCTGAAGTCTCCATTGTCACAGGATGCTGCTAACTGGGCCCCCCTTTCTGCTCAGGATGTCTGAGTACCTAGTCACACCGCAGCAGGGCGAGCCTTCTAAACTAAGGCAGAAGCCATGCCTGTGCTCTCAGCCATGCCTGACTGAATAAAAACCAAAGGGTAGATTTGAACTTGATGTAGTCTGTGCACATACTGATTTTTCAGTGATATTCATATGAAACTTGTATGCTATAATGCAGTATGACTTCAATTAAAATGTTTTCTTATAAAGTTAAAAACAGTTCTTTCCAATACCCTACAAGGCACTACAGAATTTGCTCCCCAACCTGCCACCGCTCGGTTCTCTAATCTACTTCTCCCTCCCTGGCTAGCTTGTCTCTAGAAACAGCAGACCCTTTGCTCTCTGTTTCACACCTCAGGACAGTTGCCTCCTCAAGCTCTTTGCAGTTCCCACACTTGTCTGTGAGCCCCCACTGCCTCATCTCCTTCAGGGACTTGCTAACCTGTCTCCTTTGAGATCTCCTTAGCCCCAACCACCTACAGAAATGGCAGTTCCCCTTCAAAAGCATTTCCTGATGCTTTCATGCCAGTGAGTTCTCTCCACAGCCCATGTCACCACCTGCCATACTGTTTATTGTACTCATTTGTCTGCTCATTCATTTTCCTGAGACAGTGTAAGCTCTGTGGGAACAAGTGTGATTGCTAATGTCCCTGTCACCCAGGAGAGTGCCTGGACCTCAGTAAGTATTTGTGGAGAAAATGAGCTGATAACTTAAGCATAAATACTGAAATGTACATCTAACAAATTACAGACTAACTCAGGTGTTTCTAGTGTTGATTTCAAATCTTCCTTCAGAAGGCACTGAGAAGAGAGGGGTAAGGGGGGTCAAAAAAAGGGTAGGGGGTACTGACCTTGGGCTGTCCCTGTCCCTCATCCTCACCCTGCACTGGGGTTCATTCTCTGGTCTTGGTTGTAATTGTGCAGGCATTCTTGACTGCTGACACATGCTTGGACTTTACACTTTAAGTGCTACAACTTTTTATATTTTCGTCGCTCCTGCTGTTCCTAATAAAACTAGAAACCAAGGAAGTGAAATTCTCTTCCTTTGCTGCCTTAAGGGCCTCTCAACTACCAGCGACCACATCGACTCATGAAATTTTATTTTTCTGGTTTAATTTATATCTGTGTAAGTTCCTAATAATATATACATCAGGAACACATTTTATTCCGTTTTGTCTTTTGGTGTAATTCATATTATTTGCTGCAGATTCAGCCAGGATGGCCTCCTTGATTTCAGTATAGTTTTTTTTTTTTAATGTACAGTTATGTGTATATAGGGTCGTCTCCCAAAGAACTCCACTGTCTCTGCATTTTCTCAGCCAGCAGGAAATTCTGCCCTAGAATTTCCTGACTCAGCTAAAAGAAACCTAATGACGCATTTCACTTTCAGGGACAGGGGAGTGGAGGGGCAAGTGTTCAACCTTCCCTGGTACTATAAATAGCACTTCAGGGAACACTCAGGTACACTGAACATTTAACATTTTCTTTGCAGTCGGCTCATGTTTGCAGAAAGAAAGTCACATGCTGTCTGCTTTGGTACAAGTCACTTGCCCCCTGGTGCCTCCTCAGTTCCAGACAGATCCCAACAGGATGTTCATTTGCTTATAAACATGGCCTTTTCTCACAGTTGACTTCTATGCTTCTGTTTATGCTGCTTTCTCTGCCTGGCAAAATCCTACTTACTCTTTGAGATTCAGCTCGGAGAGGAAGCTTTCCCTGAGTCAGCTGGGCTAGGTAACTTGGTGTCTTTCCTGGGATTCCCCACCTCTGCTAGCAACTTCATCATTCCTGCCACATAAGTATCCATGTTCACACTCTCTTCACCCCCTCCCCCAACTGTGAATCTGGACACTGGTGACTCTGTGTCTTTGTGTATTTTAGCAAGTTAGAGTAGGAAAACCTCAGCCACATTTGTTGAATAAATGGTTGACTGTATGAATGAATGAAATTGATTGCATTCAAGCAGGGGAATGGAATTCATTTGCGTTTGTTCCCAATTTACTGCCTTTAAAATTAATCCTATGTTTAGTTTGGCATTCTTTGTTTTCCCTAGTGGACACCCGCCACTGTATGCATGGCCATTTAAATAAATTTCATGGAGTTAAACAATTTTTGTTTAATTTTGACAGAACAGGCTAGTTTGTTCCTTATAACTTGTTGGCATCTTTCCCTGTGCTCTTTTCGCTCTGCCCAGTCGTCAACCAAATTCCTCCAGAGAGTTGGCTGTAAACAATGATTTTGTAAGCAGTTGTGTGTTCTCTGCAGTGAAAACCCGCCTTGTTTTCTGTTGCTAGGCGACCCCATTCCAGCTGCCCTTGAAGAAATGCGCGGTGGTGGGAAATGGTGGGATTCTGAAGAACAGTGGCTGTGGCCGTCAAATAGATGAAGCAAATTTTGTCATGCGGTAAGAGAGAGCCCCAGTGCGCCTCTGCCTTTTCTCCTTCCCCTCTTTCCCATAAGCCCTGGGGGCTTTCAGAACCAGTCACTTGGGATTAATAGTAGTGGCTGCTCTTCAGTTTTCCTTCAAGTTCATATACAAGTGAGTTGAGGAAAAGGCCAGCGGAACCAGGGAGCATGCCCCAAGAAAGACCAAAGTCCAGAAAGGCTCAGTTAGGGAGACCCTAAAAGTGAAACAGTCAAATTTTATTTCAGATAACACAGTTGGGTGATAAAAACTTGAAAAAGACAAACTCCTTATGTGTAAACATTTTAATGTATTCATGTCTTCATGTTGCACAGAAGCATTTGCAATAGCAAGTGGGATTTGAAGAAGGATTTGATTTGTGCCTGGCTAGGAAAACTGCAAGAAAGAAGAGGGAATAAATATGGAGACAAGGGCAAGCTTGGAGAGGCCTGAGCAAGGGTTGGAGGTGGGAGGTGACAGTTCCCACAGGGACTGTGAAGGAATGCTAAGCCACATCCAGACAGGCTTCGAGACCATCAAAGCACTGTGGTACCGACCTGTGCTGTCAGTGATTCTGATGAGAAGTGAATGCAATTAACAGCCAGGTTGGTTATAGGCAAGGGGTGACCTGAGAGAGAGGACAGGGAATGAGCACATAGAGGGTGGGAAGTGGCACACCGAGACACTGGGCTGGGTAGGAAGTAACCCTGGAGAAAGGAAGCGGCCAGAAGATCGGTCATTCAGGCCCTAGATGGGGCTGCTGGTAAAGATGGAGCAGTGAAATATTTGAATCAAGGTCAAAAAAAACCAAAAAGGGTCCTGGAATCTAGGCTTTCGGAGCTTTTCTTCTCTGGGGGGTGATTAGCTGTGTGGTGAAAAAAGACAGTGTTCCTGAGTAAATGGAAAAACTCTGGGGCCAGACTCTGGAAGGTCTTTTGGGGGGCCAAAGTCTTGCTGAAATGGGAACAACTCCATAGCATATGCCCAGAGGCTCTGGGGCCAGCAGGGCTGAGGCCTGCAGCAGCACAGAGGGCAGGGAGCTGAGCCAAGGAGGGAGGAGTCTAGTCGGGTAAATAAGTCATGGTCTAGAAGGGACAAAATGTGGCTCAGGTCAGGAGGGGAGAGTCAAGACTATTTGAGTGTTTGGGGAGACACATGTTTGGAGATGCCCCAGTTTCCTCTCAGAGAAGGAGAGTTGGACTCCTTGAAAGACTTCCTAGCTCATTCACTCTGATGAATCCCTCCTTCATGGAGGTGTCCTGCATGGTTTCACCTCTCTATTACAATGATGAATATTATTTTGTAATAGAGACACAAACAGGAAAATAGAGAAAATAAATGTAATTTTCTCTTAATTGAAGTTAATACAGATATGTTCATTGAACACCTGTTTGTGGGCCCTTAGCTGGGTCTGGAATGAGGACTCAACATTTCCATTACGGATAAGAACCTGGAGAGATGGCATTAGAGTCAGAGGGTGGGAAACGGGGGAACTTCTCTTACACTCTGGGCTCAGGAGCAACCTTTCCATGGCTTGGATGTGGGAAAGACACCGAATGCTCCTCCAATACAATGAGCATGGGGAGAGTAGGTCGAGGCTGGGCTCAAGTGGGGTTTGAGTTCTGGGGGGCACTGTTACCTAAAATGTGTAGATGAGAGGAGCAGAGGCCAGGGGCCAAATTCTGGCATCTATTCCAGTGTGTGGCGTCAGGGGGAGTCTGAAGCACCAGTAAGGAAATTATAAATAGTATAGCTGAATAGCATCATAATCACAGAACTCACTAGCTCTATGATCTACAGCACATTATTTCACCTTTGCTGACGTCAGTCCGCTTTTTGGTCTATACCAAGAAGCGGGAGCAGACAATACCTGAAGCATTTCCATTGTGACACAGATTCTGTATATATCATATGGATAGCAGGTCACAGTTACACAATTGATGTAATCCAGTTTAAGTTCTCACTGCTCTCAAGTATAAGTTTATTTGCTCTTTCTTTTTTTTTTTTAAGATTTATTTTAGTTGTACAAGAACAGGGGTACAGCCCAGATGCGCGGGAGGGTGAGAGGATTCACCAGAGACAGTGTGGGGAACAGAACAGGCAGACTGATGAAATACACTGCTGAGCGGAGCAGCAGGCAAGACAGGTGAGCTCTGCTCGCCATGGGGGTTGCTCTGAGGCCGGCAGGGATCGAACTGGCACTGCAGATGCTGCGGACAGCTTCACAGCGCTGCACTCAACCACCTGCGCCACCAGGGAGGCCCTGAAAGAAAGGGAGGTTGTAGGATTTCAAGAGGTCTTAATACAGTGTAGAAGGAGGCAGGACAATAAATTTGTTTTTATATTATTTCCAAGTGTGAATATGTGCATTGCTGCTTTTAGGAAGATGGATATTTTACTTTAGAAATCTAAGCCTAAGAATCTAGGGGGTGGGCCTCCCCTGGTGGCGCAGCAGTTGAGCACTGGGCTGCGAAGCTGCCCACAGCCTCTGCAGCGCTGGTTCGATCCCCAGCCATTGGTGAGGGTCCCACATGGCGTGACGACAGACCTCTCCTGCCATGCTCGCTGCTCCCCTCAGCAGTGTATTTCGTCAGTCTGCCTGTTCTGTTCCCCACTCTGGCTCTGGTGAATTCGCTCACCCTCCCGCACTTCTGACTGTACCCAGTGCTTGTATAAATAAATAAATAAATAAATAAATAAATAAATAAATAAATAAATAAATAAAAAAGAATCTAGAGGGTTATCAAGTGGGCCATATTTACTGTAATTAATAAACAAGGCTAAGTTTACATTGTATATAATCAATGTTTAACATTCAAGTTCAGAATTAATGAATGCCTGGGATTATAGTTCCTGGCTCAACATTGTAAGCATAATGTTGATAGAGGGAGGTGAGGATGGAAAAAAAATCAAAGACAGTGGCATTATAACTAGAGCTATGTATATATGTGTCTTGGATTTAATATCAAGAATATCATCATTACACTTTTTAAAAAAGCCTTGCTTACAGCTGACAGTATAGAAATAATTAAATGTCGATAAATTATGAATTATTCTTATTTGATCGTTTATGGATCTATTTATAAATGATTACTAAATGTACATTTTGGCCACCGTTAGAAAATTAGGGTATTGTTATATACTCAGAATTAAACATGAGTGAATTAACATGACAAGAAAGCACATGTTATGTCTGATGCTAGACTGTAAGGTACATAGACAGTTAACAGTGAGAGAGAAGCTTGCAAACTAGCTTTATCTATCTGCAGAGATAAATTCCAGGCTTCAGTTCAAAATGTCTGCCAGGATCAGGATATAATGATACCATCATTTTCTTTGCTTAAATGTTTTCAAATACTTCTCATAATGCTAAAAAATAGTTTACTGTTTTTCAAAGTAAATATTTGTGCTCTAACCAAAAGCAGTACCTTAACAAAATAATATTGTTGAGTAAGATTTATCTGGAAGGTTTGCAAGATGAAGGTAACAGGGATGGTATTTTGGAGTAGGACTAGGTGACTTAAGGACACAAGTGAGGGCAACATAATTTTGGTGCCTTTTGAATATGCTCAAATATGTGTTTTGCATAGCTAAGTATAAATAAAAATTTAAAGCAGTTTTATGATTTTTCTATTTAAAGATTCCTCTCCATCAAGCCCATTCCCCACCCACCTCTGCTCTGCGATTCAAAGAATATTCATTTCTCATCGATTCTGATCACATCTTTTAGGATCATGAGCTCAGTTACTCAGATACTCTAGCTGTTAATACCTGCTAATTGTGCCAACAAGGGATAATGCAAAGTTTGAAACACTTTTACACAATTATGCCTTATTAGAAACAATTTGACTGTATTAAACATGCCTTTTATGTAAATCTATGTAATTATCAATTTAAGAGTTGAGGAGCTAAAATTACAGTGTGCTTTTTTTTTTCTAAGAGCTACAGCGAAGTGTTACATGCATTTGCTCTCAAAGAGAAGGTTTGCCCAGAACTTAAGACTGATATTTACAGCAAAAATACAGTGTCATTGTTTTCTGCAAATGCATTTGTAAAATGTTGTCTTTCTCATTTCATGCATTTCTCTCAGTTGTAGGATTTGGCAGTACCAGCAAGTTTTTCTTGAGCTGTTACTGTGTGGTAGGAGGGATGAAAGATCCCAGACACATGAGCCATGGAACTTCCTACAAAGAACACACAGAAAAAGTATTGACTCTTGAAAACCAACTTGTTTCATTTAATGATGATTTACTGGTTGGTGTCACTTCCTGTAAACCTTATTCAGAGTTTATGATGTTATTATAATGTGTTTTTTTCTCAGATGTCACAAAGAACCAATTTTTGTGTGTGTGTATGTGTGTGTGGGACCCTTGCCGGCGGCCGGGGAATGAACTGGCGCTGCAGAGGCTGCGGGCAGCCTCGCAGCCCAGCCCTCAACCGCTGCGCCACCAGGGGAGGCCCCAAAGAACCAATATTTAGCCCGTCTTTTCCTGTCACTCATCTTTGCAGACATCAGTGAAGTCACAAGACTGTGGTCAGCACCTCTGCCTGTGAGCCTGTTATTAAGGAAGAAGCTCACTCCCTCATGATGTTATAGGACAGGGAGAGGGGCAGCCCAAACCCCGCAAACCTGTCTATTCTAAATGGGTTCTGCCATCCGCCGCATCAACACAAAACATATGACACTTTAATGGGAAGGATCTTTAATAAAAACTAGGAAACAATACAGGTGAGGCAAAGAGTCTAGTTTCTAAATGAAGCACCCAAAGTTACCCATCCCCTCGTGGGTAAAACTCCATCCATATGGGGTCGGCCCAGAGCAAGGCCCCAAAGCCTGCCACAAGTCTAAAACATCTTCCAGTGGGGACCCACAGAAAAGGGTCACAAACAACCGGACAAGCCCGGAAGGAAAAGAGCAAAATCAACATCCAGATAAAAGCTGCCATTGTCACCTCCCCACGGGTCTCACCCACATCTGTGTCACCCAGTCCACGACCAAAAGACAAGCGCAGTTTCTTCACGTGTCTCTAGGCTCCATGCGCCTCCTCCAGGTCTCCTGGCTCCATCCTGCTTCCTTCCCCAGTCTCTTCTGCAGCTTTTCCTCTTTCTGCTCAGCTCCACCCTTCCTTGGGTGGGGCAGGGAACCTCCCCCTTTCCTGGGGACCACCCTGTTACAATGAGGTGCATCAGAAACCACATGGGATATAGTGTCCCTGCCTGACTGGATATACCTCAAGCCTCCTCCGAGGACCCCACAATGCTTATTCTGTTCCCTCTCAGTGGGCACACAGCAGGAGTCACCAACTGGCTGATAGTTGAACTGTCAGGAGAGCCAGTGTCTCAGCAGAAGTCACCAACTGGCTGATAATTAGGCTTCCAGAAGAGCCGGTGTCTCATCACTAGACACAGATGAAAGGAAGATTCCAGTCAGCCTAGACAAGTTTCTGCCCAGGATGCCCCGATCTGGTTGGAGTCACAGGGCACTTGAAGACAACTCTGTAGAGCTTGAGCTGATCAGCTGAGTGGGGGCAGAGTCAATTCCATGTCTTGGAGAAATCTTTAAAAAGATCAAGTAGTTGGGGAACTGACAAGAGACTGTAGTATTTCTAAGATGTCTTTACCTCCAAATAAATGATGCTTAAATCTATTGAAGTAATAGAAAGTTAGAGCTGCCTAATCGGTAGGAGTCAAGTTAGAGATATCAGTGGAGGGAAAAATTAGGACACAGTCTTAAAAAGAAAACCTAGTGGAAGCTATAGGTTCCATTGGGCTTTTATAAATAATGAGTTTTTAATTATATCGATGTGATGTTTGGAGTTTTACAATGTGTGAGGCATCAAGGTAGGGGCTTTTCTATAGATTTCTTCCTTTAATCCTGTATCCACCTTATTAGAGCAGAGAAGTTGTTATCCTCATTTTGCCTAGTGGGGAAACAGAGGCCAGGCAGTTGAATTAACTCTTCTAACATCACATTAGCAGAAAGTCAGTGGATTTGGATTTATAGTTGCACTATTTTCCATAACAGACTTTCCTAAGACATTGTGGCCAAGAAAAGCAACCGGGGCAGGGTTGAGAAGTGGGGTGTGTGTGAGGGAGGAGGGAGAACCATTTTCATCTCTAAGATACCTACTTGTACCCATTCCCTTGCTGAATGGGGTGGTGGAGGATCCTAGGATTTTGTTAGATGAAAGAGCACTGTATTTTCACCATCAGTCACCCATACACTGGTCTTTTAAAGTAGGACACACATTAGCAGAGATTGTACTGAATGTACTATTATAATTTAGAATTAGGGCAGGAAAGAAAAACACAAGCAAATACAATTGGTTCCTGTCTCTTGAGGTTTGTGGGTCAGCAGAAAACACTGTAAGTCTGTGCCCTTTTGTGTCCGACACCCTCCTCAGTCCTCATTTCAAGTCTAATACTCTCTGTCCTGTCACCTTAAAAAATATTTTGAATGGGATAAATTCATTCTAGTTATGCTTCCCCTTCGTAGATCATATTCGCCTCTAGCTAATTTTTTTCTTCCTTCTAAAGCGGGACAGTGTTTATGAAAGCATTTGAAGATGCTGATAGTCATCTAATGTCTATTGAAATGTAGAGGTGATAAGAACCAGTAACATTCCCAGTTGTCATGATAACTGACTTGGTTAAAAGTATGCAAATCACTCTAAAATGGTCATTCTTCTTTCTCTAGATGCAATCTTCCTCCCTTATCAAGTGAATACACCAAAGATGTGGGATCCAAAAGTCATTTAGTGACAGCGAACCCCAGCATAATTCGACAAAGGTAAGAGGGTATGACTTCCATTTGTGAGGTACTAAAAGGAAAGTCTTTTGAAGTATTTTTAACATCTTAAAGACAGTGAGCCCACGTCATTTTGGGAAACAATGAAGAAAACCATCTGGACAGGCAGGAAGGATGAAGGAGGGAATTGTAAATAAACTAGACAGGATTATGGGTAGCCAAACACTACTTGACATTTCCTCCAGGATTCTGTTTCTTGACTTTCAAGGTGGTAGAATCAGCACGAGGATCCATTATTTTGTTCAAAGAAGTAATGTAATATTCTACTTACTCATTGCTGCTACTTTTCAGTTTACTGCTTTCAGTCCCAACTCATCGATAGTGAACTGAATGAGTATGTTTTATTAGTGAATAAAAACTCAGTAATGGCCAATCTCCTGCATATATATGTGTAGAAATAGCAACATTGTCAGCGGGTACAGGAATGTGTGATTATATGGTATGATAATATATTACGTTATATTCCGTAAGACTTGGAAAACAGGTGGGAAATTCTTGCTCTAATATTGCTTCCAGAAATCTCAGTCACTGCTGTGGGACCTTCTAGGGATTCGTTCCAGTTGAGGGAATCTGTCAGTAAGGTATCAACTGCTTCTCCAAGGGCAGTTCATTGTGGAGAAAGACTCAACCCCTGGAAAGAGGAGTCACACATATGCTTTACACTCTCCTGTGTAGTTAGGAAGGAAGAGAGAAATATCCAAATACTCTGGGCTTGGAAACTTGTCATCTAAAAAGTCCTATCAATCAATCAATCAATCAATCAATAAGCAAATAAACAAATAAATAAATAAAGTCCTAGCCAACCTAACAGCACTCAGTGTCACATTGTCGGCAATACTACTTGTTTTGGTTTGTAAACAAGTATTCCCATAAAGTAGACAGATTGGACTTTTACATGTTGATTCTCAGTGATGTACTCCTGAGACTTATATAATGTGATACTGCAGTGTTATGTCAATAAAACAATTAAATTTAAAAAATTAAAAAAAGAAAACAATTTTAATTTTGACAGATACAGTGAAATTATTCTTCCAAAATGTGCTTTCTACTCTTCTTTCAGTAATGGATAAGACTGCCTATTTCCCCATACCAAGCACAACACTATGTATTAGTATTAATTTTAAAAATTTTTGTCAGTTTGGTGACAAATGATGCATTTTTTTTAAATTAAGGACTGAGGATATTGAATATTAGTATTTCTTCTGTTAACTACCTGTTTGTATTTTTTGCTCATTTTTTAAAAGAATTCTTAAAAAATATGGAAATATTTTGTTGTCGCAGAGTTCCCTTTGCATTGTAATGCTTTGAAAACTGTAATTTGAATCAGATCTGAAAGAGGTCCAAAATAAAATGTATTTTGAAAAAAATACAGAAATAGAGACACATTATATATATTAAGTCTTTGCTGTATACGTGGCAAATATTTTGTTCCAGTTGTCCATATCTTTTCACTTATGTCCTGTCAGTTTAACAATTTTTCTTCAATGAAATTTGTTTTTTTTTTAAAAAAGATTTATTTATTTATGCATATAAGAACTAGGGTACAGGCCAGAGGTGTGAGGGGTGAGAGGATTCACCAGAGACAGAGTGGAGGACAGAACAGGCAGACTGACTGAAATACCCTGCTGAGGGGAGCAGCCTGTGAGTCAGGAGAGGTCTGCTGAGCCATGAGGGCCATCTCCCCAGCCCGGGATCAAACTCATGCTGCAGTCACTGTGGATAGCTTCATAGTGCTGCAGCTTAACCCCTTGTGCCACCAGGGAGGTCCCTGTTAGACTTTTCCTTCATGACTTCTTTCTTTAAAAAAATTGTGCTTTAGACAATCTTCCTACCCTCCTTTTCTAATGAGAAATTATCTTGTATTTTATAGTGCATTTGTATTGTTTTTCAAATTTCAGAAGTATAACCCATGTGAATGTATTTATTTTTAATTGTATAATAATTTCATTTTTTAACAAACCACATTTGTTATGAGAAATTCAAACAAAAGAAAAAAATACAAAGAAGATGATGAAAAGATCATTTTACACCTTACTCTTGTAAAGAACTAGAAGTAACGTTAGGTAAACTTTCCCCAGATACTTCATATAGTCTTCAGAATTTTAAAGCTATTGTTTTATTACCTTCTTTCATTCAGTGTCATCAGTCAGAAGTCTAATGGAAATCTCTGTTCCCAGTCAGACACACACAAATATAGACCCCAAATCTACAGAGAATATTGGAAATCAATGAGAAAAGGCTAAAAAACTTGTCAAAATGGTCTTGGGACAGTTATGTGTCTAAGTGGAAAAAAATATAATTACACCTCTACCTCATAGCTCATACCAAAAATCATTCCCAGATGGTTAATAACTAAATTTGAGAAGCAAAGCTGAAAGGTGTAGAAAATAACATAGGACCTGTAATTTCTTAACCAGAGTCAAATAACACTAATTATAAGGAAGAAGACTATAATTTTGATTCATTAAAATTAGGCATGTTTATTTATTTTTTTTTAAATAATAAATTTTATTTTTATATTCCCCATACAATTGCAACCCCCCCGATTCTGATCCCAATCCCTCCCCTCCCGCCCCCCACCCTCCAAAAGTGTCTCTGGTTCATAGTTGTTTGTTGATTTTGATTTTCACTTTCTTATAGTTATTCATTTTCCTGGTCTCTTATTTAAGTTTTCTAGATTCCTGCTATGAGTGAGACCATCCGGTATTTTTCTTTTTCTTTCTGGCTTATTTCGCTGAGCATGATCCCTTCCAGCGCCATCCATGTTGCTTAGGCATGTTTATTCATTAAAAAAAAAGGACCTGGTAAAAGCAGAGCAAAGACAACCATGTTACAGATGACAACAAAGGAGTCATACCCAGAATATGTGAATAACTCATATTCAATTTAGAAAGAAAATAATATGAAAGCTCAATAGGGAAATAAGACAAAGAATTGAACCAGACTGTAAAGAACAAATACAAAAAGCCAATTAATGAATGAGTATATGTTCTACCCTGTAAGTAACCAGAAAAATGCAAATGAAATTTCTAATGAGATAACACTGCAAATCCATCAGATTGGCAGAGATTATGCCAACTGTGGCAGAGACTGTGCAGCAGTAGAAACTACCACATATGTTAGTTGAAGTGACTGTGTTTACAACCACCTTGGAATGCATTTTGATATTATCTAGCAGAGTTAAAGATACATGAACTCCAATCATTCTTAGGTATATATATCCCTAGAAAAAAGCAGCAATAATTACAAAGAAATGTAAAATAATTTTTATAGAAACTAAAATAATTGAGTGTGCATCAATAAGAGAATGAATGAATTGGGATATGTTTACAAAATGGCATGCTTTATTTCTAGTAGTGAACTAAAACTACTCAATAAAATGGATGAACTTCACAAACACACTGTTGAGAAAAAGAAGTGAGTCATAAAAAATAAAGTGAGGATTTCATATAAAGTTAAAAATAAAACCAATTAACAGTATGATGTAAGGACATATGCATAGCAAGCAGAACTATAAAGAACAGCAGGTGGTTGTAGTCAGGGGGGACACTAATGGATTCAGTAAGGGGAAATATAGGAAATATCCAGATTATTGTTAATGTTCTTTTTCTTGATCTAAACTATATAAACTATTATATAAACTACATAATTATTTTTAAGTTGCTCACATATAGTTGATGTACTCTTGTGTATGTATTTTGCAAAATGATGTTCAAAGTGATGGAGAACTACAAAACTTAGAATTTTAGAATTTCACAGTTTGCTTTTCTGGAACAAATACAGTTCCAAAGAAGTGTACTTGATGATAAGTTACATATAAAAGGAATCAGTGTCTGGAACACAGGAATTCATAAAAAGATTTGAATAAAGCATATGTAAAGTATTACTAGCACCACTATTATAATTTAAACCTCTGTGTTAAATTTGGAGTAATTTTTTTAACCCAGCATAACCCCCAAATTACAGACTTTTCATTTTATAGATGGAATAAATAGATCTCAAGCCTGAAAACTTTTAATTGGTTGAAGACATCTTATAACACATTAATAGCATCTTCTTCACGTGCCTAACATTACATGCAAACAGGCTGGTTTATAAAAGTGCAAACACTTATATGTAGACATTAAAATTATACTATATTTGCACACTAAAATGGAAGACATAAAATTAAAGTAGGAGAAGCAGTGTGTATTAGGAGATTATCCTGTTTATATTTGATATTTTATTTATATCTGAGAGTCTTCTTTCAAAGCTGTATAAAGCTAAGACAGTGTCTTACACTTTCATGTGACTAAAATTCTTTCATGTGACTTGATTCTCATAAAAATATTCCATTGAGTGTTATGTTATAAGAACTATGAGTTTTCACTACAGAATTCTCTTAGAAAATATCAGTATCAAGATAAAATAGGTTTGAGAAACATCAAGTCCAAAAAGAGGCACACACACTTATAGTAGCAAAAATAATGTTAGGGAAGGTAATGTTTCTTGATGTTAAAAACAAATTCTCTATAAAAAGGAGGTATGGGGGACTCCCCTGGTGGCACAGCAGTTGTGTGCTGGGCTGTGAAGCTGCCTGCAGCCTCTGCAGCGCCGGTTCAATTCCCGGCCTCCGGCGAGGCTCCCACACGGTGCGACAGACCTCTCCTGCCGTGCCCGCTGTTCCCCTCAGCAGTGCATTTCGTCACTCTGCCTGTTCTGTTCCCTGCTCTGGCTCTGGTGAATTCGCTCACCCTCCCGCACTTCTGACTGTACCCAGTGCTTGTATAAATAAATAAATAAATCTTTTTTTTTAAAAAAAAAAGCTATAAAGAAATAAAATAAAAAGGAGGTATGCCACAGTCCTGGTTTTGATATCTTCTTAGAGTGCAGTCCTGTTTAAATAAAGGAAATAGTTTGATATATGAAAAAATACCCTCTGAACTTTTTTAATGTATATAATTTAGTGAGTTTGGGCATTTGTATATACCTATAATACCATGACCATAATTAAGTAATAAGGTAATGAACATCCATCACTTCTAAAAGTTTCTTTGTCTCTCTCAAGGACAAATTTAACATGAGATCTAACTTCATAACAAATTTCCACTCATTAGGCATAAAGTGCATTGTATTTGACAGTACCAGAAAAAAAGATGAGTTAGAGTACCTGAAGGGCAAGATTAGGAAGGGCTTTGGAGCCAGTCACAATCATGCTTTGACTCCACTTCCATGGGAGGGGAGAAGAGAAGCCAGTCCAGTATGGTGCGGGGAGTGTGGGGATTCCAACCCATTGCTATTGTTCTCTTCCTTCCTTGGCTGAGTTTTGCAGGTAGGTGGCCGCAAAGGTTCCCCTTCCTCAAGATACTACCAGTAACCCAGTGGTCATCATACAATTTTGTTCTCAAACCCTTTAAAGGGGTTTTTGGAATCTGTCATCTCTGTGATCATCTTCAGATTATCTATTTTTTGGCATACAGTTGAACTGCTGTGCTGTCTGCACTTTCACTGTGTTCTATATTGAGCATATACTTTAAATACATGCCGTCAAAAGTCTCAGGAGTGCAGATTTAGCTCATTTGATGTTACAAGTCCTCATAGCAAAGTCAATGCTTTTTGGCTCATTCGTATGTTGAGTCAGATAAAGGGCTGACCATCTCTACTTCAAGTAAGGGTTAACAATATAATCCCATATAATCATTTAACTTCTGAATTGTGGTTATCAGCATACACATAAAGGTGGAAATTGCTAAGAATCTATCCCCTGGATAAAACAAGGTGCATAGCCTTTCAGTTTCTGATAAAGTTTTGTTAGCTTTAGCTTTTTCTCAGGGGACCCTTCCTTAGGAGCTATAAATCTTGGAAATGTTTGTTTGGTGGCCTGGTGCTTTTGCACTCTGTGGCAATGCTTCTCTGTAATATTTGGGATGATGGAAGGTTTTCCTGTGTAAAGTGGAAAAGGGAAAATTATGAAAGTAGAATTTGGAAAAGAGTTGATTGTTAGAGTATTAGTCTTGAGCAAGGAAGTTTTAGAAAAATGTGTATGTGGAAGTTGAGGAAATTCATGAGGAAAAGGGAGATTAATCTGGGAACTTCAGCAGAGCAAACAAGCAGAGATGCTCACTGAAAAAATATTTTTGAAATCTACTCTGGAACAGGGAATGCAGAGTTAGATGAGACACAATCCAAACTCCAAACCGTGAAGTTGCTACCAGTCCACAGATGTTCCCAAATTCTCAAGGTCCATGAAAGGGCTATTGAGGTTCCCTGAACCCCATTTGAAATTTATTAAAAAAATTCATGTATGTATTTTTTGACCTTTTAACTAAATTTTTTAAATTTTATTTTTATATTCTCCATACAATTGCAACCCCCTTATTTTGACCTCAATCCCTCCTTTCCCCAACCCCAACCTCCCATAGAGTGTCTCTGGTTCATAGTTGTTTGTTGATTTTCATTTTTACTTTCTTATAGTTATTCTTTTTCCTGGTCCCTTATTTAAGTTTTCTAGATTCCTGCTATGAGTGAGACCATCGATATTTTTCTTTTTCTTTCTGGCTTATTTCTCTGAGCATGATCCCTTCCAGCGCCATCCATGTTGCTGCAAATTGCATGTGTTTATCTTTTTTGAATGCTGAGTAATATTCCATGGTGTATATGTACCACATCTTCTTGATCCAGTCATCTATTTTTGGGCATTTGGGTTGTTTCCAAAACTTAGCTATTGTAAATAGTGCTGCTATAAACATAGGGGTGCACGTGCTCTTTGGAATTGATGTTTCTGTGTCCTTTGGGTAAATACCTAGGAGTGGAATTGCTGGATGATATGGAAGCTCTATGTTTAGTAGGTCAAGAAATCTCCACACAGCTCTCCATAGTGGTTGGACCAGTTTGCACTCCCACCAACAGTGCAGGAGAGTTCCTTTTTCTCCACAACCTCGCCAACATATGTTGTTGCTATTTTTTAATATGTGCCATTCTCACTGGTGTAAGATGGTATCTCATTGTAGTTGTGATTTGCATTTCCCTGATTACAAGTGATGTTGAACATTTTTTCATGTGCCTGTTGGCCATTTGCATTTCCTCTTCAGAGAAGTTTCTTTTTAGCTCTTCTGCCCATTTTTTGACTGGATTATTTTCTTTGTTTTTGTTGAGTCTCATCAGCTCTCTGTAGATTTTTGTGATCGGTCCTTTATCATTAGTGTTGTGTGCAAAAATGTTCTCCCAGTCGGTGGGGTTTCTCTTTGTTTTTGTTATTGTCTCTTTTGCTGTGCAGAAGCTCTTTAATTTGATGTAGTCCCAGCTGTTGATCTTTGCCTTCACTGTCACTGCTTTGGGTGATGTGTCTGTAAAGATGTCTTTGATGTGCATATCATGTAGTGTTTCACCTATATTTCCTTCTATGTATTTTATGGTTTCAGGTCTTATGTCTAGTTCTTTAATCCATTTTGAGTTGGTTTTTGTGTATGGTGTGAGGTAGTAGTCAAGCTTCGTTATTTTGCATGTAGCGACCCAGTTTTCCCAGCACCATTTATTGAACAAACTTTCTTTGCTCCAATGCATATTCTTTGTTCCTTTGTCAAAGATTAATTGACCATAAATCTGTGGGTTTATTTCTGGATTTTCTATGTGATTCCATTGGTCAGTGTGTCTGTTCTTGTTCCAATACCATGCAGTTTTGATGATTATGGTTTCGTAGTACAGTTTGAAGTCTGGGAGTGTGATGCCTCCATTCCCTTCTTTTTTTTTCAGGAGAGCTTTGGCTATTTGGGGTTTTTGGTGATTCCATATGAACTTCATCAATAATTGTTCTATTTATTTGAAGAATGACATTGAAATTTTTATTGGGATAGTATTGAATCAGTATATTGCTTTTGGTAGGATGGCCATTTTGGTAATGTTAATTCTTCCAATCCATGAGCAGGGGATGTCTTTCCATTTCTTTGTGTCTTCTTCTATTTCTTTTAACAGTGTTTTATAGTTTTCTTTGTATAGGTCCTTCGTGTATGTATTTTTTTAATCATTTTTTTCCATCGGCTCTGTTACTCCCAAAAAGTTTAAAGTTCACTGGGGTAGACTGAATTAGCCTTGGTTGCATCATGTGAGAGTAGAGATTAGGGTTCTTGGAATGTGTTTCTTGGTTTTTCAGTAGAGTTGAAAACTCACTTAGCTATTTTGCACATAAGGAGTTCAGTTATATATTTGGGCAAATAATTGTTAAAAGATAATATCTGGAAGTTAATTGATTGTGCTTCCATGAAATTAAGAAGTTCTTTTTGATCTCTGATGCTCCTGCTAGGGAAATGATTATTATTTGCAATCATTAAAAAAGAGCAATAAGATTCATTTTGAGTATAAGTGTTTCCATGGTGGCATATTAGAAGCAGCAGTATAAATGTGGGCAGATGGGGGTACAGAGTGTTTGATCTGTACTGTTGATTTTACCTGTGCTTCTAATGTCTGGCTTTTGTTTATTTTGAGGTTCCTGAATATCAAATAGAGCCTGAGTAATCTCTTCTTCATAAAAGTAGAAGAGGCTTGTCCAGTGGTTATTGCCTCTAATTTTACCAAAGGTGAATAATTTTATTATCATTTGACAGATGAGAATACATAGCTAGTCAGTAGAAGTAGTTATTAGCAGTGACACGAGAATTTGAACACAGATCAGTTTAAAATCCAAGCCTTTGCTCTTCACTAATATATAATATTAC
This sequence comes from Talpa occidentalis, assembly GCF_014898055.3. NCBI lineage: Eukaryota > Metazoa > Chordata > Mammalia > Eulipotyphla > Talpidae > Talpa > Talpa occidentalis. Next base: position 54,571,570 of record NW_023601653.1, read on the forward strand.
ATCTCAGACGTAAACTGTGCAGGGATCTATACCTTTTACATGTTTCTCCTCTCTATCTGCTATATTCTCTTGTTCTAGTTTTAGCTTCTGCTTTTTAATACCCTGATATTCTGGCAGACATTATATTGGATGACATTCAGTGATTGCCAAGTGTTGATGCTCACTCACACTGTTCAGAGTTTAAATAGAAATGGAAAAAAGTCAGCAGAAGAGACAAATTCTAGTGTATATAAATATATTTATCATGTTTCAGATAATTTGAAAACAATGATACTCTGTAAATATAAAAATACACCAATGGTTTTACCATGTAGGATATGTCCCTACAGATGGAAAATAAGCAATAACATTTTGCAGTAAATATGAGTAATTTTAGTAAATAGTCATATATTTATATTATTGGGTGTTAAATACATAAAGGTATATCTTTCAATTATATCAAATTATATGCATAGAAAATCTCTAAGGAAATAAATCAGTATTTTACAAATTTAGTATAAAAAGTTTATAGTGGAAAAAAATCATTAAAAAATCAAGTCTTGTTATTTCATATTTCTTCTAATAATTCATTTTGACAGTATACTAGCCCTGTGGGTGAGTGAGCAAGACAATATGAAGAAAGCCCCGATTTTGTGTGTCTGTTCCTGCCCCTGCAGGTCCAAGTGAAATTAGCTCGGACCCCAATTTTATGTTCTGAAAACATAAAATGAGCATCTTTCCAGTAACATTATCCTAGGAGCAGTGGCAGGGAGCAAGCCGCCAAAACCCCTCTACTCTTGCATACATCTCCTTTTGTTTCCTTCCTCCCAGCCCCCAAGTTCTGATCCTCAATTATAGTAGAAGATCACCTCAGATATTACTCTCAAAGCATAATTAGGAGACCAATGCTTGGAATAGTCCAAGTTCTCGTGGTACTTTCAACATTGGAGTGGACCTAGCAAGGTGAAGAAGCTTTACGTAGGATTCTTTTTTTTTTTTTTTTCATTTTTTTTCATTTAAATTTTATTTTTATATTCCCCATACAATTACAACCCCCTAATTTTGACCCCAATCCCTTCTTTCCCCACCCCCCAACCCTCCATAGAGTGTCTCTGGTTCATAGTTTTTTGTTGATTTTGATTTTCACTTTCTTATAGTTATTCATTTTCCTGGTCCCTTATTTAAGTTTTCTAGATTCCTGCTATGAGTGAGACCATCCGGTATTTTTCTTTTTCTTTCTGGCTTATTTCGCTGTGTGTGATCCCTTCCAGCTCCATCCATGTTGCTTCAAATTGCATGTGTTTACATAGGACTTTTATATATGCAACATATAGAAACACTGGGCTAATGATTTGTATTTTTTTGGTATTATTTATAAAAAATTTGGAGTCCTTTTCCCTCACCCACACTCAGTCTTCTTTTCATTGTTTACTTCAGTTGTATATTTTTACTAACCAGCAGAATGTCTATGAATTTTAATTTCATTAGTAGGAAAAAGTGCAGAAAGATGTCTGGAGTGTGATCTAGGATGAGTTACTTAACTCTGCCTGTAAGAGGGTAGGAAAAATGTAATAGTTGGCACAAGAATCCTTTTTAGCAAGTGTGCTGTCAGTGTACAGAGCTATCTTTTTTTTTTTTTTTTTTTCTGACTTCTGGAGGTCAGGGAGAGACTCAAGGTCTGGATGTTGGCTTCAGAGTTAGGTCTGAGTAGTAGAGGAATGTAGAACTATTGGGATAAGCCCAGAGAAGAAATTAAAAGATAGATAAGGACAACACAGGCAGAAAGGATCAGGAAAGAACTCTCTGGAAGCCTTAGGGTGGTTGGCTAGAAAAGAAATGAAGTGTTAAGAATCAATTATAATTTTTTTTCAAAAACATGTGTTCTGAGATTATTTTCCTTTGATCCCTTCTGCTCTTTTTCTTGCTGTTCACGTTTCTAGTACTCATGCATTTTTGTAGATGGTGTGTGTGTGAGAGAGAGGAGGGGGGGAAGCAAGGGAGGTAATAGAGGGAGGGAGGGGTGTTAATGGTGAAGGAACTGTTCTATGTTGAATCAACAAGGTCTGGGCTGTGAATAATAGCAATTAGGAGGCAGAGAGGACCTTGAAAAATGCAACTCTCCTGGGAATGTTGAGAATGAAACCCTGAGAAATGTTACTTTTGTACTGATTACAGGCCCCTTTTGGAATGTAGTCACCTTCTTGACTCACAAAGCTGTTTTGTTAGAGCCAAGGCAGTGGTGCCCCAACTTAACTCTAAATGTAAAGTCTGAAACCAGCTAAGAATCAAATTCCACAAGTGGACAAGATGGTAGTGGTCCCTGTGTGAACAGCTCCATTGAATGGCGTTGGTGATGTGTTCAGGGATTTCTGTTGATCAGCTATATTGAATTTTGCTAATTATCTTTGTGAATTAGATGATAGTAATAATTACTTCTTAGTATATATGTAATTATTTCTGTATTCTCAATGAAAATTATTCTTAAATTTGTATTGTAATTAATTTTACTGGAGAATACAAACCACATGTATTAAATAGAATATCATTTTAGGAATCATTAATTGTAATTGTATTTGCTTATGTATATTAAAGTAATTATAAATCAATTATGTATTATTGAAAAAGTGTTTGCTTTCCAACTTGAATCCTAAGAACATGCCTAACTTTCTATTTCCAAATGGCTTTAATTTGTTGGCTGGAAAGATTTTTATACATTTATTTTATTACATAATCATCCATTTTTTTGTACAATATTTGGTATTCTCCTCTCAGGTATAGTCCCCATAAATTTCCCATCACCACCTCACCTGTGAATCATCACCATAGTCCCTTGTGCTCTTCTCTCCCCTGTTTTACTCCCTCTTTCTCCCCTGCTGTTTGTCTCAGATCTATAAGTTGTCTGCTAGTTTTGTCTTTTCTTCCTCTAACCTATTGTTTGGTTTCCCTTTATTTCTCTTATAAATGAAACTATCCAATATTTTTCTTTTTCCTTCTAACTTATTTCACTGAGCATAAGCCCTTCCAGCTCCATACATATTGCCATATTGCTTCAAATGACATGAGTTTATCTTTTTTGATTGCTGAGTAGAATTCTGATGGAAGGTTTTTGTTTTTTTTTTAAAGATTATTTATTTATCTATACAAGCATTGGGTACAGTCAGAAGCGCGGGAGGGTAAGAGAATTCACCAGAGCCAGAATGGGGAACAGAACAGGCAGACTGACAATACACTGCTGAGGGGAGCGGAGGGCGGCAGGAGAGGTCTGCGCGCCATGTGGGACCCTCCTCCGGTGGCCGGGGAGCAGCCGGGAATCGAACCAGCGCTGCAGAGGCTGCGGGCAGCTTTGCAACCCAGCGCTCAACCGCTGCGCCACCAGGGAGGCCCCTGATGGAAGGTTTTTTGGTTTGTTTTTTTTTTTTTTTTCAATCAGAGCTTTAGTGTTTGACTGGACCTAGAACCCTATTATGCCTTTTAACTTAAGTTTCTACTCCTAGTTTTCATTTCTGAATCTCTACATGACACATACCCGCACACACAACAGCAACAACCAAGCAGAAGCAGTATCTTACAAATCCGAGTCTTTGCAAATTACTGACAAGAGCAGAAAGTAAATTGCAGGAACAGCATACTTTGATAAATACTGTTGGAAGTGCTAATGAAGGGAAAGGCAGAAGGGAGGAATGTCCCAACATAAAATGACTTACTTTTTTGACTATGAGCTGTAGAGTTCTTCCTGTTTTGAGACTGACCTGCCTTTTATAGCCACTGTTGACCAGTTAGAAGTTGAGACATAGCTGACCTTTTCTAGCAAGAGTGAGCTTGGTCATAGCTTATCTCAGCTGAGTTCGTGCACGGTGGCACTGCACCTCTTGAGTTTGTTTGGCATTTTAAATAGCTCCAAAAAGATAATATCTATTGTGTATAAAGAAAGATACTGAGACTGAGCAGTGAGGTGCCAGTTTGGCTTGTAAGCACTAATTATTTCAGAGAATTGATGGGAGCAATTTTATATTTTCTTTAAAGTGACAACATTTAAAAAAAAGGAAGAAACTATGCACAAATAGATTATTATGCGTGGCTACTAAGATGTGTGCAAAGGGATTTTCTCTGTTCATATGCCAAACCAGACCAGCGAAGGCTGGAGAGATTGCTCAGTTCCTCAGAATGGGTGAGAAAAATGTCAGAGCAAGAAGAGGTCATGTGAGGCTCCTCAAAACATTGTTGTAAACCTGTTGAGTCATAATTTGACCAGTGTTCTGTTTTCCTGCATTATTGACAAATAACATGATAGCATCTTGGGTCTGATAAATTTTAATTTCTTTTAAATAAATATCTGCCAATCCTCAGGAGGTAAAATGGTCAGCTGGCAAAGAATAAGTGTTTGGAGGAGGAGCAATGTAAAGAAGACACTAGGAATTGTGTTAGCTTGAGGTGTGCAGGTCTGACACATGTGCCTTCAAGCAATGCAGGTATTAACATTTTCCTGACTATTCAGTGGAAGGTCTTTTTTGTTTGTGACAGACAAGTTGGGATTTGCTTCAGTCAGATATTAAGTAGCAGAATTGGATGGACCCTGTGTTTTTCCTTGGGAAATAATTGGGGAGATATCACCTGGGGAGGGGGGTATATCACTGCATCACAGCTTAGCCAGGACTCACTTGGAGAGAAGAGAAAAATGACAAGAAACCAATAATGGGTTTACCACTTAAAAAAGGCATGAGAGGATTTATTGATTTCAGAGATAATTGGGTGAAATTCCTGTGGAGGCAAGAAAAAAAAAACCATAAGTGATGCCGACTCTTTGTAATACTGTATTACAAAAATTCTGATAGCTACAGGAGATGTGAAAAAGTAAAAAAAAAAACACATACTCAATGTTAAAAACAAAATAAACACTATAGGAAGCCACAGATTACTACTTAAACACTGGTGAGCCAACAGGAGAAAGACCACAGGCCTACAAGTTAATGCAGGAAACCTTTTTATTAAGGTGCAATTCACACTACCTCCCATATCCAGTTGTGTTCTGGAGCTGTTTAAAACAGAGGCATCTCATCACAAAATAATTGCTTGTAGTGGTGGCTTTAAACTAACCCCTCACCATTTCCCATCTGGCTAAAAGGGGATTACTCATTTCCAGGATAAACTGTGATTACTCCTTATCAGCTTTCCTGTTACCATCTACCTTTTGCAGTTAATTCTCACTGCCAAATTTTACCTTGTGGTATTTAAACTGAGAGATCTTATTGTTTAAGTTCTTCAAATCACTTGCCTTCTAATGAGGCCAAGTCATTGTTCTCTGTTTCGTCGCTTCCCCAGTGTGCCTTGTGGGGGACACACTTTGGGCCCCTGCTTCTCAAGACCACTCCTCCATTTTTCCACTGGCGCTGGCCTCCCCTCATGCTGGTGACTACATAGGCTCATGAACCACGGTCCGCTTGGTATCTTTTTTTCCCTCTGTTGGCATAGTTTCTGCTCTTTTATGCTGCCATCCCCCTCCATTCGCTGTCTCTATCAGTCCCAGGAGGTGGTAGCTGGCTAGTTCCTCCGAGGGCAACTAAGAATTGCGAGGCACCCCCCATAACATCTCTCAGTTCCATTCACTCCCCCTTTTTTGGATAGATTTACCATGTCTTCCCTCTCAAGCCTCCAACACCTCCTCATCTGTCCTTCTTCCCAGGTTTGTTACCTGCTTTCTGTTACCTGCTTTGCTGAGAAAATAGAAATGGTAAGAAGGAAGCATCTATGTTCTTATGCCTGGATTCCAAACCCTCTTGCCTAGAGTTAATGCTTGTTTTGTTTCTTTATTTTTTTTTAAAGTACCTATTTCTAATACAACTTCCCAATTATTAGCCTGTGGTTTAAATGGCATTCAGCCATGTCAACAATTTCAGCTCCTAAAAGGAATGAGTTTTGAAATCTTGCATGTTCTGTTATTTACCTGATGCCATGTTGCTCTCCTGGAATCTTCATTCACCACCAGCCTCGGGATTCCCACCACTTTCACCTGTGCTGAATCTCCTAATTCACATAATCTGTATCATTATCTTTCTTGAATTGTGGTTTCATGTTGATGGTGCACATTTGCTGATTTCCCAAGAACAGGAAGAAGGGAAATTGAGGTTTCTGAGACCTTGCTTATCTGCAGTGACCTTTATTCTACTCTCCTTTCTTTTTCTTTTTTTTTTTAAAGATTCATTTTTAAAAAATAAATTTTATTTTTATATTCCCCATACAATTGCAACCCCCTTATTTTGACCCCAATCCCTCCCCTCCCCACACCCCACCCCCCATAGAGTGTCTCTGGTTCATAGTTTTTTGTTGATTTTGATTTTCACTTTCTTATAGCTATTCATTTTCCTGGTCTCTTATTTAAGTTTTCTAGATTCCTGCTATGAGTGAGACCATCCGGTATTTTTCTTTTTCTTTCTGGCTTATTTTGCTGAGCATGATCCCTTTCAGCACCATCCATGTTGCTGCAAATTGCATGTGTTTATCTTTTATGAATTCTGAGTAATATTCCATTGTGTATATCTACTACATCTTCTTGATCCAGTCATCTATTTTTGGGCATTTGGGTTGTTTCCAAAGCTTAGCTAGTGTAAACAGTGCTGCTATAAACATAGAGGTGCACGTGCTCTTTGGAATTGATGCTTTTGTGTCCTTTGGGTAAATACCTAGGAGTGGAATTGCTGGATGATATGGAAGCTCTATGTTTAGTAGGTCCAGAAATCTCCACACAGCTCTCCATAGTGGTTGGACTAGTTTGCACTTCCACCAACAGTGCAGGAGAGTTCCTTTTTCTCCACATCCTTGCCAACATTTGTTGTTGCTAGTTTTTTTTTAATATGTGCCATTCTCACTTGTATAAGATGGTTATCTCATAGTAGTTTTGATTTGCATTTCCCTGATTACAAGTGATGTTGAACATTTTTTCATATGCCTGTTGGCCATTTTCATTTATTCTTCAGAGAAATTTCTTTTTAGCTCTTCTGCCCATTTTCTTTTTATCATTGAAAAAATCCCCTTTATTTTTTTTTTCCAAGTGTACAATATAGTTCTTCTGTGCATTTTTTGACAGGATTATTTTCTTTGTTGTTGTTGAGTCTCATCAGCTCTTTGCAGATTTTTGTGATCAGTCCTTTATCATTAGTGTTGTGTGCAAAAATGTTCTCCCAGTCGGTGGGGCTTCTCTTTGTTTTTGTTATTGTCTCTTTTGCTGTGCAGAAGCTCTTTAATTTGATGTAGTCCCAGCTGTTTATCTTTGCTTTCACTATCACTGCTTTGGGTGATGTGTCTGTAAAGATGTCTTTGATGTGCATATCACGTAGTGTTTCATCTACATTTCCTTCTATGTATTTTATGGTTTCAGGTCTTATGTCTAGTTCTTTAATCCATTTTGATTTTTGTGTATGGTGTGAGGTAGTGGTCAAGCTTCATTCTTTTGCATGTAGCGACCCAGTTTTCCCAGCACCATTTATTGAACAAACTTTCTTTGTTCCAATGCATACTCTTTGCTCCGTTGTCAAAGAATAGTTGACCACAAATCTGTGGGTTTATTTCTGGATTTTCTATTTGATTCCATTGGTCTGTGTGTCTGTTCTTGTCCCAATACCTTGCAGTTTTGATGATTATGGCTTTGTAGTATAGTTTGAAGGCTGGGCGTGTGATGCCTCCATTCCCTCCTTTTTTTTTTTTTAGGAGAGCTTTGGCTATTCGAGGTTTTTGGTGATTCCATATGAATTTCATCAATAATTGTTCTATTTCTTTGAAGAATGACATTAAAATTTTTGTTGGAATAGCATTGAATCTGTATATTGCTTTTGGTAGGATGGCCATTTTGGTAATGTTAATTCTTCCAATCCATGAGCAGGGGATATCTTTCCATTTCTTTGTGTCTTCTTCTATTTCTTTTAACAGTGTTTTATAGTTTTCTTTGTATAGGTCCTTTACCTCTTTTGTTAGATTTATTCCCAAGTATTTGATTTTTTTTGTTTCAATAATAAAAGGGATGGTTTTTTTATTTCTTCTTCTTCAGATTTATTGTTTGTGTATAGGAAGGCTACTGACTTTTGCGTGTTGATTTTGTATCCTGCCACTTTACTGAACTGATTGATGAGTTGAATTAGTTTTTCTGTGGAGTTTTTGGGGTTCTCTATGTATATTATCATATCATCTGCAAATAGTGATAGTTTGACTTCTTCTTTTCCTATTTGGATTCCTTGTATGTCTTTCTCTTGTCTTATTGCTCTGGCTAGGACTTCCAGTATTATATTGAAAAGCAGTGGTGAGAGTGGACATCCTTGTCTTGTTCCAGATCTTAATGGAATTGCTTTCAGCTTTTCACCATTGGGAATGATACTGGCTGTTGGCTTCTCATAGATGACCTTTATGATGTTGAGGTATGTTCCTTGTATCCCAATAATTTCAAGGGCTTTTATCATGAATGGGTGTTGCACTTTGTCGAAAGCTTTCTCAGCATCTATGGATATTATCATATGGTTTTTATATTTCTTTTTGTTGATGTGTTGGATAACGTTGATTGATTTTCGGATGTTAAACCATCCTTGTGTCCCTGGCATGAATCCTACTTGGTCGTGGTGAATTATCTTATGGATACATTGTTGGATCCTGATAGCTAAAATTTTATTGAGGATTTTTGCATCTGTGTTCATTAGGGAGATTGGCCTGTAGTTTTCCTTTTTTGTGTTGTTCTTGTTCAGTTTTGGTATTAGTGTAATGTTGGCTTCATAGAACGTGTTTGGTATTGCCCCTTCCTTCTCAATATTTTGGAAGAGTTTGTGAAGGATAGGCACTAATTCGTTTCTGAATGTTTGGTAGAATTCATTTGTAAATCCATCAGGTCCTGGGCTTTTGTTTTGGGGGAGGTTTTTGATTACCATTTCAATTTCGCTGCTTATAATTGGTCTGTTTAGGTGTTCCATTTCTTCTTTATCTAGCTTTGGGTGATTGTAGAGTTGTAGGAATTTGTCCATCTCCTCTAGATTGTTGAACTTGTTTCCATATAACTGTTCATAGTAGTTACTGATTATTCTTTTGATTTCTGCTGTGTCCATTGTGATTTCTCCTCTTTCATTGATGATCCTGTTTATTTGTGCTTTCTCCCTTTTTTCCTTTGTGAGCCTGGCTAGGGGTTTGTCAATTTTATTTATTTTTTCAAGGAATCAGCTCTTGGTTTCTTTGATCTTTTGGATTGTTGTTTTAGTTTTGATTTGATTTACTTCTGCTTTGGTTTTTATTATTTCTTTTCCTCTACTGGTTTTGGGGTTTTTTTGTTGTTCTTTTTCTCGATCTTTGAGCTTTGAGATTAGGTTGTTTCTTTGAGTTCTTTCTTGTTTCTTGATGTGAGCCTGTATTGCTATATATTTTCCTCTTATTACTGCTTTTGCTGCATCCCATACATTTAGGAAATTGGTGTCCTCCTTGTCATTCAATTCAAAGAATTTTTTTAATTTCTTCTTTGATCTCCTCATTAGTCCAGTGGTCTTCCAGTAGTGTGGTTTTCAATCTCCATGAGTTAGGAGAGTTCCTTGCCTTCTTCCTATGTTTATTTCTAGTTTTATGCCTTCATGGTCAGAAAAGATGGTTGATATGATTTCAATCTTGGTTTATCTGTTGATGTTTGTCTTGAGTCCCAGTATGTGTTCGATTCTGGAGAATGATCCGTGTGCACTTGAGAAAAATGTGTACTCCGTTTTTTTGGGGTTTAGTGTTCTATAGATGTCTGTTAAGCCCAAGTGCTCTAGATCCTTATTTAGAGCTTTAGTGTCTTTACTTATTTTTTGTCTCGTTGATCTATCTATTGTTGATAGTGGTGTGTTGAAGTCTCCCACTACGTATGTGTTTTCTCTGATGTCTGTTAAGCCCAAGTGCTCTAGATCCTTATTTAGAGCTTTAGTGTCTTTACTTATTTTTTGTCTCGTTGATCTATCCATTGTTGATAGTGGTGTGTTGAAGTCTCCCACTACGTATGTGTTTTCTCTGATGTCTGTTTTCAGAGATGACAATAGTTGTCTGATATGTTTTGGTGCTCCTTCGTTTGGTGAATATATGTTAATGAGTGTTATTTCTTCTTGAAGTATTGTCCCCTTGATCATAATGTAGTGACTGTTGGGGTCTCTTTTTACCTTTTTGAGTTTGAAATCTGTTTTAAATGATATAAGTATAGCTGTTCCTGCTTTCTTTTTTGGTCCATTTGCTTGTAGGATTGTTTTCCATCCTTTAACTTTGAGTCTATTTTTACCTTTTGTAGCTAAATGTGATTCTTGGAGACAGCAAAAGTTTGGATTTTGTTTCTTAATCCAGCCTGCAACTCTGTATCTTTTTATTGAAGAGTTTAGTCCATTTACATTTAGAGATAATATTGATATGTTAGCGGCTGTATTTGCCATTGTGTTTGTCTTTCCATTGATTTTATTTATTTATTCTTTTAATACCTTTTTTTTGGCCTTCTTTTGTTGTTATTCGTCCCTCTGAGGTTCTGGCTTTAGGACTCCTTGTAGTATTTTTTGGAGTGTGGGTTTAGTCATAATGAAATTCCAGAGTTTCTGTTTGTCTGGGAAGGTCTTATTCTTTCTTCATAGAGTAAGGAGAGCTTTGCGGGATAGAGTATTCTTGGTTGGCATCTGTTTTCTTGGAGTCTGTTGACCATGTCCCTCTACTCTCTCCTTGCCCGTAGTGTTTCTTCGGAGAAGTCTGATGTCAGCCTGATTGGTTTTCCTTTGAATGTTATCTGTTTCTTCCCTCTTGTCAGCTTCATTATTTTTTCCTTGTCCTGGATTTTTGGGAGCTTTACTATGATGTGTCTTGCTGTATTTTTCCTTTCGTCGTGGAAGTTTGGTTTTCTTCTTGCTTCTTGTATATCAATTTTCAGCTCCTTCTTCGCGTTTGGGAAGTTCTCTTCAATTATCTCCTGGAATATTTTCTCTGTTCCTACATCTCTCTCCTCTCCTTCTGGAATTCCTATAACTCTTATATTTCCTTTCCTCATGGAGTCAGATAGTTCCCGAAGTCTTTCTTCGTTCTTTTTCCTTCGTACTTCTCTTTCCTTTTCTGTTTTGGTTCTTTTTATTTCTGTGTCTTCAAGAGTACTTATTCGTTCTTCCATTTCATCTATTCTGCTTTCATTGCTTTTCCCAGAATTCTTTACTGCCTCCATTAATTCTTTGATCTCCTGCATTTCTTTTACTTCACTCTTTAGGGACTCAATTTCATTCTTCTGATCATTGATCATTTTCCCTTTATCATTGTTTTCCTTTATGACTTCTGTCAGTTTTTTAATCATGGCAATTTTTAATTCTCTTTCTGGAAAGCTCAGAAGTTCTTCCTAGTTACTGTCATTGCAATCTGGGGGTGGTTTTCTTTTTGTGTTGTGCTTTTTTCCTGAGGTGTTGCTAGGTTGCATGTGGTTCTTTTACTCCCTACTGTCTGTTTTCTAATTTGCTGTATGCATTAGGATACTGTGTTGCTGGTACTGGCCGGCATCTTGGGTGAACTTCTCTGCAACCCTTTGGCTCCTCTGGGAGCCATCTGTCAGTTTAAAGCAGTCTTTACTGAAGAAAGTTCCCTGTTCTAAAATGCCAATGCGGGGACACGCTCTCCTGCGCGCCTGATCTGCCCTGGCGGTGGGATCCCGCTCCCTCTCTGGGCTCAGACTGCAGGCCAGAAGAGGCCTTGTGTGGGCGAACTTCCCATCTCACCTCTGGCTCCTCAGGGAGCCTTCTGCTGGTTTCAGGCAGTCTTTACTGAAGAAATGTCCCTGTTCTAAACTGGAGATGCCGGACACACTCCCCGCGTGCCCGGTCTGCCCCAGCCGTGGGTTCCCGCTACCCCTCTGGGCTTGGACTGCAGGCCAGAAGGGGCCTGGTATGGGCGAACTTCCCAGCTCACCTCTGGCTCCTCAGGGAGCCTTCTGCTGATTTCAGGCAGTCTTTACTGAAGAAATGTCCCTGTTCTAAAATGGCGATGAGGGACGCGCTCCCTGCACGTCCGGTCTCAGGCACACTCTTCTGCGTGCCCGGTCTACCCTGCCTGTGGGTGCCTGCTCCCACTCTGGGCTCGGACTGCTGGTCATTAGGGGCCTGGCGTGGGCGAACTTCCCAGCTCACCACTGGCTCCTCCGGGAGCCTTCTGTTGGTTTCAAGCAGCCTTTACTGAAGAAAGGTCCCTGTTCTATGGGATATTGGTGGTTTTTTTTCTGGTCGCTAGGTGGCGCTAGAGATCTCTCCTAGTTTCCTTGGGGAGCTGTTTTTTTCACCCTGTGGGACTGGGAACAGAGTGGCAGTGGTGGGGAAAGCCTCAACGACTTTGGGGTGCTGTGTCTGCCTTGTGCCCCACTGTCATAGGGAACCCACGCCCCGAATTTCGTGCCCTGGGTCTCAGTTCCAAAGCCCTCAGGTCCAGGACGCGGGCTGTAGCCCAGTTCAGTGTCCGCAGAAATGGCGCCTTTTGCACCCCACTCCTGTATCTGGGAGCCTGGTTTCTGATTACTCAGTGAGGGACTTTCACCTCAGTGAGGGCCCCCGCACATCTCCCCGCAAGCCTAGGTCGCAGGTGTGGGGACCTGGGCAGCCCGATCCGCGTTTGTTTTTCAAGTGCGCTGCTTTTCTGCACAAGCTTACTGGCTGGCCTGGGGCTGTTTGTAGGTCTCTGGGAGTCTTTGTTTTTCTCTAATGGCGCCTGGAGCCATTCGCTCACCTCCGCAGCGAATCCTGCAGGGTTCTCCACAGCTCCAGTTCACGGGGGTGTGGTGGCTGAAATAGTTCCTTTCCACTCACAGTCCTGCTTGATGCGTAGTTTGTTCTTGTTGGTTGTTTTAGTTTTTTTTGTTTTTTTCCTCCTTTCTGTTGGTTGGAGAGTGCTGACTTTGTGGGTGGGGGAGGGTGGCACAGTTCTGAGCTTTCCTCCCTTCTAGTCCTCTTTTATGGCAACTTTCTTCTTCGGGTAGTTTGCTGAACTCGTCCGTTTATCTTCCATGTCCCAATTCTCACTGGGACCTGCCACTTTTCCTCCCTATTAACTTTTTTTTAATGGGAGACCTTACTTGCAGCATTTCCTCACCGCCATGTTGATCTGCCCCCTAACAACATATATCGATTCATCTATTTTTGTACAAAAGCGGGGGTACAGGCCAGAGGCACGGGAGGGTGAGAGGATTCACCAGAGACAGAGCAGGGAGCAGAACAGGCAGATGGACCAAAGACACTGCTGAGGGGAGCAGCAGGCGAGGCAGGAGAGGTCTGCTGCACCATGTGGGAATCTCCTTGGCTAGCTGGGAATCGAACCTGCACTGCAGAGGCTACGGACAGCTTCACAGAGCAGTACTCAACCTGCTGTGCCAACGGGGAGGCCCTCTACTCTCCTTCTTGATTGATAATTTTGCTTACATTTTATTTCTAGTTTAGAAATCCCTTCCTTTTAGCATTTTAAAGTTATTCTTCCAGTGTTTCCTAAATTTCATTGTTACTTTTGAGATGTCATTTTGATTCCTGAATTTCTATTTCACCCTGTATCCCAAACTGATCTCTTTACTCTTTCCCTGTGCACCACCCCCAACATACACACACACCTATCACACCATATTTTCAGATTTTACGTTGATTCTCCTTATTGTTGGCTCACTTTCTTTCACTATGCTGGCACTCAGTGCACCTTTTCAGTTGTCAACCTCACATCCTCCCATTTTGGGAAGTTGAGTTATTATTTCTTTAACTCCACACTGTAGTGATCAAAGGTATCAGCACTTACTTGCCCTGTTATCACATGGCACCTTTGATTCTGCTCTTTTTAAATTCACTTTCTTCAATTAGCTTCCCAGTCAATACTCTATTTTGATTAACCTGCATTTTCAAAAGCCATTACTTCTAATATGTTTACCTGGCTTCTCATCTCCTAATCCTATACTCATTGAGGAGTATCCCACAATTTTCCATCTCCATTGCTTTATTCCCTGCTGGATTTCTTCCAGTCTTGCAACTTTAAATATAGTCTATACTCAAATGACTCCTAAATTTGTACAACATCTACTACCTTTTCCTATATCTCTGGACTCACAATCCACCTTCCAGTTTGGCTAATCTACCTGGATATCTGATGTGAATATCAAAGGCAAAATAATCTGTATATAGATAGAACTTCTCTTTCCCATCCCACCAAAATCTGTACTCTGCTATTTTTCCCATCAAAAAAAATGTAAGTGGGGCCTCCCTTGTAGTGCAAGGGGTTAAGCATAGCATTGTGAAGCTATCCGCAGCCTCTGCAGCACCAGTTTGATCCCTTTCTGGCCAGGGAGCTACCCACATGGCGCAGCAGACCTCTCCTGTCTCACCTGCTGCTCCCTCAGCAGTGTACTTCAGTCAGTCTGCATGTTCTGTTCCCCACTCTGTCTCTGGTGAGTCCTCTCACCCCCGCCCCGCACCTCTGGCCGGTACCCCAGTTCTTGTATGCATAAATAAATAAAAAATCTTCAAAAAAAATGTAAGCTCATTTTTTCAGTTGCTCAGTTCAAAAACCATGGAGACCTCCTTGGCTTACCTCTTTCTCTCACACCTCACTACCAAGTTGTGACCAACCTGTTTTCAAATATTGTAACTATTTCTCACCTCCTCCACTGCCACTATCTGAGTCCATCTTGTTTCTGAATAATTGCTGAAGTCTCTCAACAAAACTCTGTGCTTCCTCCCCTACCACTTGTACTTGCCTCTCCTTGCTCTGTCATTCATATGTCCTCAGCTATAAATCTCTATAAAGCTCTATCGGGTCCCACATGGCATACAGACCTCTCCTGCATGCCCGCTGCTCCCCTCAGCAGTGTACTTCCTCAGTCTGCCTGTTCTGTTCCCCACTCTGGCTCTGGTGAATTCTCTCACCCTCCCGCGCTTCTGACTGTATTCAGTGCTTGTATGGATAAATAAATAAATCTTAAAAAAAAAGGGTTTATAAAGCTCTATTATGACTTTCACATCCTGTGTTAACTTTGTACTATCTCATTGTTTGCACTGCCATTGCCTTTCTTTAGGCTATAGCAGTCCCTTGCCAGAGGTCAAAATGTGTTTCAAGATCGTCCTTCAAGCCACAATTCCCCCCTACTGTATGGATTTGTCTTCTAAAATCCAAAGTGAAGATTGTGCACTGGCTCCCCATTACTCTCTAAGTGACATCTTGGCTCACCATCCCCGACCCAATCTGCCATTGGCCTCCAGCTCCAGCATCACTCCTGAGTCCTTCAGACCCCCATGCACACCAGCATCCTGCACACAGGCAGTACTAGGTGGCCCATCTCCTCACTGTCCCTACCAAGACTTAGCTCTCCAAAGGCAGGAACTCTGTCTTTTTCATGTTTTCATTCCCAGTGCCTAGCAGAGGATTTAGCACAGTGAGTCTTCAGAAGCTGGGTTAATATGTGCCATTCTGGTGAAATGTTCTAAATTTTAAATTAAATCACCATATGTAAATAAATAGACCAAAAATTTTCACAAAATAACTAAAAAATAAGGATAAGAGAAAAAATCAAGTGCTAGAGTCTGCAGGGAATTTCCACTAACTGCAGTGAGGAGGGTGTTGAGTTGAGAGTCACAATCCTAAACTAAGCCTGCTGAACTAGAATAGCACAGAAATCTGGGGAGAAGATGGGAAAGGCTATGACTCAACCCTATTCTATCCCCCGGCAAAGAAATAAAATCCCAAAGCCAATTGAACTCTGCTAGCTTGAGAGGGTCCTGCCCTTCTTTCTCTTCTTCTGTTCTTCTCCTTTGTCCACTGAGAACCACATCTCCGAGTATTACCCCATCTGGGTAAGGAGTAAAGGGAGGGGTAGCAATGCCTTGAAAGCTTGCACTTGAAAGAAGTGCAAAAGCTTCAGGAAAAACATTTGGAGGGAAGATGAGAGGAAGAGCCTAAGAATATTAGAGCTGGAGATGCAATTTGTATCTGTCTCTGATTGAAGAAGAACTGAATACAAACTGAAGCTTGCCTTTGAGTCCCTACCTGCCTGGCCAGCAGAGTAGAAAATCCTCCCTCCGCCCAGCAGAAACATTAAATGCTTGCTAGATTCCGGAAACATGCTCAGGGCTCAGCACATCAGCATCCTCGCTAGGTCTTGATCCAAAGGAAATGTACAAATACCTGCACAACTGGTAGCTGTAAGTGAAAGGAGACCACACTTGCAAACTCTAGCCAGCTACTGTGCAGAATCAGGTTTTCTGGTCATGTGCACATGTGGGCATGTGTATGTGTATGTGTCTATGTGTTTATTATTTAAGGAAAATAATTTTTAAAAGTGTGATCTAGATCTCCCCAAACCTTCTACAACACAAGAAGTGACTTAGAGAGTCAGAGAAAAAACACAAATTGATACTCTTTTCCAGAGGGAACAGAAGAAAAGTGTTCAAAATCTTAGCTCTGTGTATTTAGTAAGAATTGACCCTCTAGTACAAGGAGTGTTAGGAAAACAGTGAATGAGTGCAATCTGGAAAAGAATGGGAGATGGCTGAGAGCAGACAGAGTCGCAAAGAAGGTAATGTGCTTTCTTTGCATGTGCAGAGAGCACAGTTAGAGCACAGAAAGTGTGGTCTGTGATATTTCAACACAGGTAAGACTGTACAGGGAAAAGTAAAACCCAGATGTACCTGATAGGAAGTGACATGGAGGAAAAGGAAAGAAGCTCTAACCTCTGAATTACAGGCTTCCTGAAGAAGAATCATGAAAGGAGAAGAAAGTACAATTATTTTATCAATGTAAAAAATAATAACAGTACAAAACACAACAAAGCAAAACCAGACAATTATAAATCAGAGACATCCTCCAGGGGAGGAGGAGGGAGAGGAATCAGAGGGAGGAGGGAGGAGCACAGGACTGAGGTGATGGTGCACCGGTGCCTTGGGGAAGGAAATTCTATGGGGACTACACCTGAGGGGGTGGGGAAGCAAATACTGTTTAAAAATGAACAATGATGTAAAAAATTAAAAAATACATAGTCATTAAATCAGTAAGGAAAAAAAAAAAAAAACCTTGAATGAATCCCTGAACCAGGACTTTGTACACAGATAAGTGTACTTATCACATTCCTGATAAAATGGATGGAAAAGACCCACATTCAAACATACCCTTGACGACATTTTTACGTTTCAAGGAGAAAGGGAAAATTTCTACAAGCTCTTCCAGTCAGAAAAATGTGGCTTAGCTGCAGAGCAGTAAGAATCAAGGCAGCTTTAGACTTCTCCAGGGCGTCATATGTTGGGAGGATGTTACAGTAGGTCCCGAAATATGAGGAACAGAATGATTTATCCAGTCAGGTTGTCATACCTATATCATACATGGGCTACAAAATACATTTCTCAAATACCTCTCTTGTGGTATAAAATGGTAATAGTAGAAGTCAAAAGCAGTTTAAAACACAGAGATTGAAACAGTGATATATTGGGATTGTTTAAAAACCAGCTGTGTAGTTGGGGAAGAGCACCTGATTGGTGGAGTTAGAGACTTCCATGGTCTGTGTACTCAGCACCACGAGGGCTGACATTGGGCTGCCAGAGGTCTGGCCATGTGGAGTTGAGAGAAAGGTGTGCAGTTGGCAATCACGTGATTCCAGGGACTGACTTCAGCTCAACCAATTTGTTCGCAATTTGAGGGAATTTTTTTAAAAACATTTCATCTCAGACCATCTGCCAGAGTTGATCATATAATTAGTTTATTGGTTTCTTAGTATTATCCAAACAAATTACCACAGTCTGGATGGCTTAACCCAATAGAATTCATTCTCTTACCGCTTTGGAGGTGAGCAGTCCAAAAGCAAAGCAGCAACGAGGTCACACTCTCTTGTTCAAGGAAATCCTCCTTCCTTACCTCTGCCTAGCTCTGGTGATTGCCCATGAGGCTTGGCTCATAGACTCGTACCTTTGTTGTGGTGGTGGCATTCCTCCTGTGTGTCTGTTTTCTCTTCTGATAAGGATACCAGTTATTGCATCAAGGACCATCCTCATCTGCTCAGTCTTAATTTTAGCTTAAATTTTATTGCAGAGGCCCTATTTCCAGGTGAGGATGTGGAGTGAGGTTCTAGATGGGCGAGAAATTGGAACCAACACTTTCAACTCAGTATAGGCTTGACACATAAAATGTAACAAACAAGCACACACATAAATAGCTCTAATGTGAACACTTACTTGTTTCAGGGTGGAATACTTGCTGCTGGGAGAAATGACACAAGAATGATTTTTACATTTGACTCCAAAAGTTTGAAATTTGTTCTTATCAAAAACATAAACAAAATTTAAAAGCCAACAGTACTCTGGAAAATATTCCATAGGGTATAAAAAGAAAATGGGTAAACCTCTTTCCTATATAAATACAGTATATGAATATAAACAGTATTACAGTCTCAGGAGATAATTGGTTAAGAGGTAGAAAAATGACAAAGGAATAAATACAGAGGACTGTTAAATATTAATCATATTAGTAATTAGATACATTTACATTAAAACAGCATTTAGCTATCTATTTTTGACAAAGTAGCAAAAATAAAGAGAAAAGGGAATGATACTGCATATTCTCATGGGAGAAAAATAGAAGAATAAATTAGTGTAAACTTTCTTCTATAATAACGAAAGAATTGACATGATTTAAGACCCTTAAAAATGTTCCTACTTTTTGAATTAGTAATAACTCTTTTAAAAGTCAATCCAAAAGTAGTAATCTTGAAATGTATGAAGCATCGAAAAATAGCAAAAAAGGCATCCTAGAATTAAGTATTAGTGTGAACAGGTCGAGATATTTTAATGCTAAGGTTTTATTGCAGAGAATGTAATCTAGATAGTTTAAGCATAAAGGGATTTATATAAGTGATTTTGAGAGTTACTGGGAGGTTACACAACACAGAGAGCTGTGGAGGTCACTGGGACGCAGGGACAGGAAACCACCTACCACAGTGGGAAGCTGCCCCTTCAGCTGCTACATCCATACACACGTGGCTTCAGTCAGAATCTGACTTCAAAAGTAGACCTACCCACATTTCTGTGTTTATTGCAGCACTTTTTATAATAGCCAAGATATGCAAACAACCCAAATGCCCCAAACATGAGTGGTTTAAGATGATGTGGTATATATACACATTAGAATACTACTCAGCGATCAAAAAAGATAAACTCATAATATTTGCAGCAACATGGATGGAGCTGGAAGGCATTATGCTAAGCAAAATAAGTCAGAAGGAAAAAATTTATACTGGATTGTTTCATTTATGGGGAAATATAGGGAAATCGAGCAAAGGATCAGGAAAAAGACAAAACTATAGTTTGCAGGCAAATCATAGATCTTACATACAGCAGGGGAGAGAGAGGGAGGGGGATTAAAGCAGGGGAGGGAAAAGCACAGGGGACTATGGTGTGGTTCACATGTGTTGTGGTAGTGGGAGATTTATAGGGACTAGGCCTGAGGGCAGAAATCAAACAATGTGCAAAAATGAACAAGGATGTAAGAAAATAAATCAAAATTTTAAAAAATGGACCTAGTCTCCCTCTTCTAACAGTTCAGAATTCAAGATTACATGCACACGAGCCTGTTTCACAGCTGAGACCCTCACTCTACAGGCATCTGGGAGATGTAACTGTTGAGTACCCAGGGTCTGTGGAGGAAGCACAGGAGGCCGGGATGGATACCGTGTGAGCCAATCCATCTATTTGCCATACCCAACACCTCCAAATTAGAAGAAATACATTCTTTGGCTTCAGCTTACTTTGGAAATACATTTGATTTAGAATGCTTTATAAAAAGTATGAAAAAAACATATAAGATGTTTGGTCCTAGTTATGTAAAAAATGTTATAGGGGATAAGATGAGCCCAGAGAAATATGCAAATGCATTAAACATCTACATGAGGCTATAGCAGATTTTCATAAGCAAACTACATGTTATGTATGCATCATTTAGCATATTTATATGTTTATAAAGGTCAGTGTACTACTTTCCTTTTCCACAATAATAGTAAATTAATTTTGTAATCCTTATTCCCCATCAACAGAAACAAACCAATGTATGTTAAACAAATGCAGGAAGTAATGAAATGAATGAGATGAATGAAATGCAGGAAGTAATGAAATGAATGAACAGAAAATAAGAATCCATTGTTGTTTGTTATACTGTGTTAGGGTTCCAAGAAATCTGAAAAAGACTTGTTTATTTCCCTTTAAAGTTGTTTCCACACAGCCATGAGTTGTGGCTGCTGATGGAGTAATACACTCCACTCAGTGGAGACACTGAGAAGTTTAGATGTGTGAGTTTCTCTCTTAGGTAACATATACATGTTACGTATTATATTTATGTTGTATATAATATATTCATGTTTTATATATATTATATATATTTAATGTTAAAGTATGTAGTTAGGGCTCCCCAGTCAACAGAACCAGTGCCATCTATGGAATTGGCAGTGGAGACTGAGAAGTCCTACCCTCTGCTGCCTACAAGATGGAGACCCAGGAAGGCTGGCAGGGTGCTCGCAGCCTGGGTCTGAAGGATGGAGAACCAGGAAAACCAGTGGAATAGTTCCAGTCCAAATCCAAAGACCTGATGGTGAAAACAGGAGGGGACTGGTTTTTCGGCTGAAGTAGCCACCCAGAGAGTGTGGTTCTCCCTCCCTCTGACTTTTTGTTCTCTTCAAGCCCTCTGCAGATTGGGTAATACCCACTCACATTGGCAAGAGCTTTTTGATGTGCTCAAGTCTACCAGCTCCAATTCGAATTTCATCTGGAAATACCCTCATGGACACACCCAGAAATAATAGTTAACCAAATATAGACCATCCCATGACCCAGTTTATTTTTTTTAATTTTATTTATTTATTTTTTATAATAAATTTTATTTTTATATTCTCCATACAATTGCAACCCCCTTATTTTGACCCCAATCCCTCCCCTCCTGCCCCCCACCCCCCATAGAGTGTCTCTGGTTCATAGTTTTTTGTTGATTTTGATTTTCACTTTCTTATAGTTATTCATTTTCCTGGTCCCTTATTTAAGTTTTCTAGATTCCTGCTATGAGTGAGACCATCCGGTATTTTTCTTTTCCTTTCTGGCTTATTTCGCTGAGCATGATCCCTTCCAGCGCCATCCATGTTGCTGCAAATTGGATGTGTTTATCTTTTTTGAATGCTGAGTAATATTCCCTGGTAAATATGTACCACATCTTCTTGATCCAGTCATCTGTTTTTGGGCATTTGGGTTGTTTCCAAAGCTTAGCTATTGTAAACAGTGCTGCTATAAACATAGGAGTGCAGGTGCTCTTTGGAATTGATGTTTCTGTGTCCTTTGGGTAAATTATTGATGAAATTCATATGGAATCACCAAAAACCCTGAATAGCCAAAGCTCTCCTGAAAAAAAAAAAAGGAGGGAATGGAGGCATCACACTTCCAGACTTCAAACTATACTACAAAGCCATAATCATCAAAACTGCATGGTATTAGAACAAGAACAGACATACAGACCAATGGAATCAAATAGAAAATCCAGAAATAAACCCACAGATTTATGGTCAATTAATCTTTGACAAAGGAGCAAAGAGAATGCATTGGAGCAAAGAAAGTTTGTTCAATAAATGGTGCTGGGAAAACTGGGTCGATACATGCAAAAGAATGAAGCTTGACCACTACCTCACACCATACACAAAAATCAACTCAAAATGGATTAAAGAACTAGACGTAAGACCTGAAACCATAAAATACATAGAAGGAAATGTAGATGAAACACTATGTGATATTCACATCAAAGACATCTTTACAGACACATCACCCAAAGCAGTGATAGTGAAGGCAAAGATCAACAGCTGGGACTACATCAAATTTAAGAGCTTCTGCACAGCAAAAGAGACAATAACAAAAACAAAGAGAAACCCCACCGACTGGGAGAACATTTTTGCACACAACACTAATGATAAAGGACTGATCACAAAAATCTGCAAAGAGCTGATGAGACTCAACAACAACAAAGAAAATAATCCAGTCAAAAAATGGGCAGAAGAGCTAAAAAGAAACTTCTCTGAAGAGGAAATGCAAATGGCCAACAGGCACATGAAAAAATGTTCAACATCACTTGTCATCAGGGAAATGCAAATCAAAACTACCATGAGATACCATCTTACACCAGTGAGAATGGCACATATTAAAAAAACTAGCAACAACAAATGTTGGCGAGGGTGTGGAGAAAAAGGAACTCTTCTGCACTGTTGGTGGGAGTGCAAACTGGTCCAACAACCATGGAGAGCTGTGTGGAGATTTCTGGACCTACTAAACATAGAGCTCCCATATGATCCATGACCCAGTTTAAATGACATAAACTTAACTGTCACAGCTATATAGAAACTGATTTAATTTTAGTGTAAACTTATTTTATTTGTTAATCATAAATAAATGAGTATAATTATTTGTAAAGAAAAATAAAACTCAGGCAGATGTTAATTGGTGATCTTTCCAAGTTAGCTAGCAGTATTACTCTTCTTTCACACAGACTACTTTTAGTTGAGAGTCTGTAGGTATTTTAAATGGTTTTTAGTGTTTGTCAGCTATGACAAAGACCATGAGTTCTTCAGTGTCTTTTTTTCCCTTAACTTCCTTAACTATTAGAGATTTTCTTATTGGGAATGTAGGGTTTCTAATGTAAATCAGTTTCCTAAAATATAATTACCCTCGTTCTACAAAACATTCCTTTCCTCTGAATCCCCCTCATTAGGCCGTTTTGCTTTCGAAAATCTGTCTGGACCTGTTTCCCACTTAACATCTGACCTAGCACAAGACTTTCTCAGAGATTCTGGGGAACTATTCAGTGGCCCCACATCATTACAAGAAACCACTCCAGGGTAATCCTAGAAAGTGTAGACAAACATGTTAGACAAACATATAGGTGTAGACAAACATGTAGACAAACATGTTGACCCCATAGCAAATATAATTTGATGAACTTTTTTTCAGTTTCATCCTTCATATATATTGTGATTATTGGATATTTATTAAGAAGATTCCAATTTATATGCTGCTCTGTTTTGCTTTTGTTTCCATTTTTGAACAGTGTGGTATTAACCACATTTGAGAGAGAGAGAATAATACTGCTGAGTGCATGTAACATTCAAATTTTATTCCTCAAAATACTTTTTTAACATGGGCAGACAGTGACTGAGGAGAGATAGAAATGGAAAAAATTGCTACTTACCCTGCATCTAATATAGGTGGAAGTAGAGAAAATGGTTTACTTTAAAAAGCTGATGTAATCCACACATATGTTGAATCACAACATGAAATGAAAATAGATGTTCTGTTTTCAACAACTGTAATATAATTAACTCCTAGACCCTGTTTTTACCTAGCTGCAGAATCAACTGTTTCGCAGCCTCCTGAGGTTTGTTTGGGGCTGTTTTCAGTTCATGATTTGAAAGAACTGGAGGTGAGATGAAATGAGTGTATAATTAGCCCTTGAAGTTGAAAAGAAAAAAGCGAAACACACCTTCTCACCTCCGCTGCTTTGTTACATTCTCCACTTTGCTACTTCCCTCCCTTTCTTTGTTCAGTGTGGCAGATAAATAATGGGATCCATGATAGGGAGGGAAGAGATGATTTTCACTTCTTTTCTTTCTTTGTATCTCAAACTGCATAGAATACTAACTTTTGATGGCCTGGTTTTCTCTTTTCATCTATTTTTGACAATATTTTATATTCACCTCCTCTTCCTTGTGAGACTGTTTCCTGCTCTCTCTCATTTTTTCCTTTCCTCCAGCCCTCTCCTCACTCCTCCTTAGGGCAGCAGTAGTGTGGATGACTAGGGTGTGTGTGTATGTGTGTGAAAGGACCGTGTGCCTCTCCAAGAAGATGTGCAGTCTTGCTAGAGCCCATGGTGGGAGGTTAGTGTAAGAGGCCGGCAGAGTCCCCAGGAACAGGCTTGACGACATCACTGATTCTTCAAAGTCTGCATCTGAAAGTTTGGGATCCTGATATTTCCACAAATCCTTAAAGTACCTGTAAAGAAGAAGGTTGGAAAAGAAGGTTGGATTACTGGAACAATGAGGCAGGGCACAAATCTGAATTGTGGTGACCCGTTTTGGTGCGGTTAGAAGCAGATGTACCAGCCTTACTTCACAGGTCTTTGAGGATCCAAAGGGAGGGGAGAGGAGAAGACTCCTGAGAGCACAAAGCCAAGATCTGAAGAGGTCTTGAACTTTAAGTACATGGAATATTTACCCCAAAGACTTGTATTTCAAAAAACAATGAATTTTTTTTAAATTTATTTATTTATACAAGCACTGGGTACAGTCAGAAGTGCAGAGGGTGAGGAATTCACAGAGCCAGAGTGGGGAACAGAACAGGCAGAGTGACGAAATACACTGCTGAGGGGAGCAGCGGGCGGCAGGAGAGGTCTGCGCACCATGTGGGACCCTCGCCGGTGGCCTGGGATCGAACCGGTGTTGTAGAGGCTGCGGGCAGCTTAGCAACCCAGCGCTCAACCGCTGCGCCACCGGGGAGGCCCAATGAATTATTTTTAATTGACAAACTTAAGACTTTCTCCTGCCTTTACTAAGAATGAGAACAAGATAAAGGCAAGTGTAGGAGGAAAAACTCAAATACATACAAAACTCACATACATAGAACTCATGTAAAATCACATGTGCATTGTCTGTATTGTGTGTGTGTGTGTGTGTGTGTGTAAGAGAGAAAAATGGAAATCAGTCTGTTAACTCTCTCACTAGAGAGCTTACCTCTCTGGGTCAACATATATTTATTGAACATTTACAATATGCCAAATGTGCTTCTTATTTCCCAATTTCTCTGCAGTTATATAATTACTCTGTTTTGCTTTTGTACAGAGGAAAAATATAATTAAATGTTATTTAAAAGTAATGCCAAAAAAAAAAAAAAAAAAAAAAAAATAAAAGTAATGCCTTTAATTCATCGTTTAATTTGGCATTTGAACAGCACATGTCCCCACCACGTGAGTGGGAACCAGGCCTTGTGTTAACTCTTCTGTTCCTGTGTGTACTTTTGAAATTGTCAATTCCAAGATTTTCAGGAATAATTTTGTAGAACTTCTATAGAGCTTAATTCCTATGAAAACTTTTTCACTCACAATTCAAGAGCTACTGTGCTGTGATTATATACAAGCTAGCTCTCAGTTTGGATCTTCAGAAATAGACAGATTTGCTGCATAGCATGAGATCTTAGTACTCAAATGATCAAATCCAAACTGGATTAGAAAGGTTCGTATGAAAGGCAAGTCTGGTCGTGAATCTGATTTTGAGATTTGCCTCACGGCACAGGTATTCACCACACAAAGATGACACGTGTTCTTCCGATGGGTCATGGATACCCTGATGCATCCCATGGTAGCAGAAGTCACGTTTGCAAGGTACAGGTGGCACATGCATGTGAGATAGTTCCATCTGCTTTCCCACAACTGTAAAACACATTCTTTAGCGACTTCTGGTATCTGTAGATGATTAGATTTTTAGAAAAGTACATCAGGGAGTCTTCTCAAATTGGTTACATCGTTGATTTGCAATAACCAGCATTTAACCTGCGAAATTTCCCAACCAAAGGCAGGGTGGATGGAATATTAAGTCCCAGTCTTTTTTTAAATGTATATATTTAGTCAGTGGGTAGCACAGTAGTGTTAAGTGTCATTGCTGTCAACTCAGTTTTGGCTCTTTAGTGCAATTGACCACACAACCCCCACCCCTGCAACGCAGGTTCTAAGGGGAGAAAAGATCTATTAGCCTTTCCCAGATTTTCAACTTGAGTTGAATTTATTTCAAAAAAGAAAAATTAAAGTTACTTTCTAACTTTTCAATTGAGAAAGAATCAAAGAGAGACTCTCTAACTGTAGAACTATAATAATAAAACATTGTGCAATTTCTATTTATAGCAGATTTTATTGGCAAAATTTTTTAATTAAATAATAATTGAGTAATGGAATACACCACTGATTAAATAAATGTAATACCTAGAATTAATGTGCAGTATATCAACATTGTTCCTGTAGATGCAGAGTTCCATTAATTGCTTTCAGTTATATGTTGGAGGGCATGGATAAGTTTTTTGTAATAAAGTAAGGATGATTGATTTTATAATATTTTGGAGAGAGTGTCGCTGAAAGCTCTCAGTGTGGCGTTGGTGCAGTGTGCCTGAGCTTCGTACCATTGCTCACTTCACCTCAGGAAAAAAATGGAAGACCTGTCTGATGCTGCCACTTTTGTGACTAGACTTAAAAACACTCTTATCCAGTACCATAGCATTGAAGGTGATAAATGGCGAGTTGCTAAGAAAACAGAAGATGTCACAATTTGGAGAAAACCTTCAGAAGAATTTAATGGATACCTCTTTAAAGCCCAAGGTATCATAGATGATGTTGTAAATAGTGTCATAAACCATATACGCCAGGGCCCTCTCGCATGGATTGGGACAGCTTAATGACTTCCTTGGATATTTTAGAGCAATTTGAAGAGAATTGTTGTGTGATGCATTATACTACTGCTGGTCAGCTTTGGAATATAATTTCTCCAAGAGAGTTTGTTGATTTCTCCTACACTGTGGGCTATAAAGAGGGACTTTTATCCCGTGGAATAAGTCTTGACTGGAGTGAAAACAGACAGGAATTTGTGTGTCGCTTTAACCATCCCTGTGGCTGGTTTTGTGTACCACTTAAAGACAATCCAAGCCAGAGTCTTTTTTTTTTTTTTTAAGATTTATTTATTTACTTATACAAGAACTGGGGTACTGGCCAGATGCGCGGGAGGGTGAGAGGATTCACCAGAGACAGCGGGGAACAGAACAGACAGATGGACCGAAATACACTGCTGAGGGGAGCAGCGGGTGAGACAGGAGAGGTCTGCTGCGCTATGTGGGACCCTTGCCAGCTGGCTGGGATCGAACTGTTACTGCAGAGGCTGCGCAGCACTCAACCGCCTGCACCACCAGGGGAGGCCCCAAACCAGAGTCTTTTGACAGACTATATTCAGACAGATCTACATGGGATGGTTCCTCAGTCTCCAGTGGATACAGCCATGGCAAGCACTTTAATCAGCTTCTATGATGATTTACGAAAAACCTTACAAAAGGCTTAATACATTCAAACTTTTATTTTTCCTGGTCCCCTGAAGCAACTACTTTTTGGAGCTGCATTAGCTGTAAAAAAAAATCATCCCTTCCTCTCTTCTCATAGCCTCTAGAAAAATTTGGGATGTTTTTGATTTATTTTATCCTAAAATAAGTAGCTATATAAGAGAGGGCATTTTAATTTTGCAAACATTTATTTGCACATTGTTTTGTATGGCAGTGTGTCCAGGAATGGAGAGTATGACAGAAATCACAGGAGTAGCTATAGTTCTGTAACACAAACACTTACGAACTTGAATAGTGCCTCGGTATGAGTATTTTGACTGCTGGGAAATCAGAGAAAATACCGCTTCATTCTTTGGGGTTAAAGTAATCTACTTAGCTTTATAAACATTTTGTAAATATTTTAATTTTCTTGGAGGGTGTTAGTGCTCTACTTGTGGTATGCTCTATGAGTTTGCCAATATCTTAAACTGAGAAAGAAACCTACTCTATATTTTATAAAAATAAATTTCATTGTTAAGTATTGAAAAGACCAGGAATAAGAAAAGAATAGATATTATAGTAATTTCAGGTACAATTCAAATGCAACTCAGATTTGATACCTAGAAAGCATTATTTTGTGAATGTATTTTTAAAATATATTTGTATCTTTTGTGAATTTAATTTGAGAGTCTTAAGAGCATTTATGCATGAATAAGACTGTATGGAAAATGGCCAAATATGTGCTGGAGTCACCACATTGATTATGAAGTAGTCTGGGTTGTGTAAAAGGAGTGGTTGTATCACCGCTAGAAAATAATCACTTTAGAAAATCACATTCAATGAATGTTCTGTGCATGTGTCAGTTTTAAAGATATCTCTCAACTTGCAAAATATCGCTAACTACTTCATAAATGTTCACAATTGTTATATAATTTCAGTCTGGAACTATAAAAATGCATTTGTAGATGTATCCAAATGCCTAACTAGAGTGAGTCTTTTCTTAACTAGCGTGGACTCTAATAAGTCCTCTGATTCTGTGGCTGCCTTAAATGAACATTCCTAAATGATTTTATCATTCCGAATAATTCTCTTAACTTTTGAACTAACCACCTGGTTTACCTCTAAAATGAGAACTTGAGGCAACAGTATGTTTATGCAAATTTTTGTAGGGATTTATGTTGGTGTACATACATACATCTTGAAATTTGTTTCAATGTTCTGTGTGAGTTCATTATGTGTTATCTGTATTACTGCTTTTCCACTGATTTTTTTTTTTGTTAATATGGGTTAAAGTGATATTTATGTGTTGCATCGTGATCAAGTGCATGAAAATAATTTATTTCAAGAACTGACAATGTACAAATGATATTATATTCTTAACTTACTAATAGCCTTTTCTGAATTGACTGTAACTTTTGAGTTGCTGGATTTTTCTGCCACTTTTTTTTCTTTTGCAATAGGGAAAGAAAACTTGGTAGTTTAGCTTTCAGTTTCCCATCGAAATTGTTAAATGTTGATTTTGACTTCATATGTATTTTTTAATTGATCTTATTAGTGTGGTATAGGAGTTCTCTTAGATTCCAGTATTTGTTTAGGATGGTGAAATACCAGCAGATGCCCAAATAGAAGGTAATCAGATTGAGTAAAGAATTTGTGACAAAGTTTTGCATTATATATAAGGGCTGTTGTTGCCTGAGCTGAGTGGCCCTAAAGGCAAATAAATTGTCTAACTTAAAAAAAAAAAAAATTTGGAGAGATCTCATTCTCTTATAAAACTGCTTAGATTTACCTTTTTTCCTTTTTTGATTACAGAAAAGGTAGTTCTTTGTTATTTTCTTTCTACTCTATCTAACACAAAAGCTACACAAAATTCACCATTTTCACTGATCTCTGCACTTACACTTTCCTTGTTACATTTAAGTGTGGACGGTATCAATCGTATTTATTTATTTATTTATTTATTTTTAAAGATTTATTTATTTATTTATACAAGCACTGGGTACAGTCAGAAGCTTGGGAGGGTGAGAGAATTCACCAGAGGAAGAGCAGGGAGCAGAACAGGCAGAGTGACGAAGTACACTGCTGAGGGGAGCAGAGGGCAGCAGGAGAGGTCTGCGCACCATGTGGGACCCTCGCCAGTGGCCGGGGCATCAAACCGGTGCTGCAGAGGCTGCGGGTAGCTTCGCAACCCAGCCCTCAACCGCTGCACCACGGGGGAGGCCCAGTATCAATCGTATTTGTTTCACAAAATAATGAAAATTGACAAATGAGCATACAGTTGCACCTCAGTATTCAAACAGTGACTATGTAAACATAGGCCAGCCATATCCTGCCTAGGAAGTAGCTTTTCTGTTAGTTTATAGCTTACTTCCTTGGAGATAATGTTTATTTCTCTAGTATTCTTTTCTTTTTTTAAAGATTTATTTATTTACTTATTTATACAAGCACTGGGTACAGTCAGAAGCGCGGGAGGGTGAGAGAATTCACCAGAGCCAGAGCGGGGAGCAGAGCAGGCAGAAGGACCGAAGTACACTGCTGAGGGGAGCAGCGGGCGGCAGGAGAGGTCTGCGCGCCATGTGGGACCCTCCTCTGGTGGCCGGGGAGCAGCTGGAGATCGAACCGGTACTGCAGAGGCTGCAGGCAGCTTCTCAACCCAGCGCTCAACCGCTGCGCCACCGGGGAGGCGCTCTTATCACTTATTCTTATAGAAGAGAATAAAAATAATGATGCTGGTGGTGGTGGTGGTGGTGATGATGGTGGTGATGGTGGTGGGGGATATGGGGAGGATGGCGATGATGCTTTTATTGACATTTTCTTCAGATGAGAAAACTGAGGCCTGAAGACATGAAACAACTTGCTTAAGGTTGCAGTTTGAGGAAAAGGCAGAACATGTAATCTTCTCAAAGTATATTCGCTATAACTGGAAGCCACAAGCCATACTTGAGAACATCATTTTTATTAGAAATTTTGTTAAATAAAAATAAGGCAAAGTCTGGGGTCTTAAGACCTCTGTTGGCTTAGGGTTAAATCTCAGTGCTATCACTGGTACAGCCTGAGTTAAATCCCCCGGCCAGGGAGCTGACCCACATATGGCATAGCAGACCTCTCCTGTCTCACCCGCTGCCCCCCTCAGCAGTGTATTTCAGTAGATCCGCTTGTTCTGCTCCCCACTCTGGCTCTGGTGAATCCTCTCACTCCGCCCCCACACCTCTGGCCCAGCAGAACACCCCAGTTCTGCTACACACACACACACACACACACACACACACACACAAAAGTATATATATATGGCAAAGTCAATGGGCTTCTGAAATGCAGTCTGCTTTTTTAAAATACACAATTACTGCTTTGTGCCAACACTGTCACCATTTTTTACTCAAATGGTGATATTCCATAGATTAGAATATACTTCACTTAACTTTATCCCTCACAATAATTGACTATCTGTTTAAAAGTTTAGTATGGTTTCAATTCCATAGTAAATTTAGAGAAATAAGTATGATTGCTATTCTGAGAACTGCAAAAGGGAGAAACCATAAGAAAAGTCAGAAAAACAAGCACAATTTCATTTGTCCTGGAAAAACTATGAGACTTTTTAAAATGATTCCTGAGATTGGAAATGATTATATGATTCCTGGAGGGTTTGATGTTTGTCAGAAATTAACATATTTTGTTTACAAGAGAATGAACTAGTGTCTAATGAGAGATTGTATTTAAGAGTGCTATTCAGATCCTAATTATGCATTTTCTGGTTTAAGTCAGGGGAATAGTTTGCATAAAAACCAGTGAAAGAAAATGTTGCTTGACAAAAGTGAAGGCAATCAAAAGTATGTCTTATATTTTCTTAATGTTCCTGAAGAAAACACTTTGTGTTTTTTTTTTTTCCTATACCATATTTTGGAGTGAATTAATTGCATTTTGTGACAAAGATGCAAAAATGCTGAAGAGATTCATTTGTTCCTTTATGCATTTATTCATCCAATAGGCTGCCAGCACCTTGTCAGGCATGGCACCAGGCTAAGGGAGCACAGAAATCAAGGATGTTACCCTTTTATAAAGGAATTCAGATACGGAGCAATAAATATTAAAGAGACAGTCACTTTTTTTTTAAAGATTTATTTATTTTTATACAAGATCTGGGGCACAGACCAGATGTGTGGGAGGGTGAGAGGATTCACCAGAGACAGAGTGGGGAACAGAACAGGCAGACTGACAGAAATACACTGCTGAGGGGAGCAGCGGGCAAGACAGGAGAGGTCTGCCCCGCCATGTGGGTATCTCTGTGGCCAGCGGGGATTGAACCAGCCCTGCAGAGGCCGTGGACAGCTTTACAGCGCTGCGCTCAACCGCCTGCACCACCAGGGAGGGAGGCCCGAGACAATCACCTTTTAATGTGATAAGTACCTTGATAAAAATAAAGTTCTAAAGGGGCCTTCTAGTCTCACCTGCTGCTCCCCTCAGCAGTGTGTTTCGGTCAGTCTGCTTCATACAGTAAAGTCTCACATACAATTTGAGGTGCATGGGGAAAGGGAAGGCTGAGGTCCACAGTGTCGTATATGGACCCAAACTTTTCCATTCGGTGGTTCCACCATCCCACTAAAACCATAGCTTACTGGCTGGGATCTTCTTTTTTCTGTGTTAGCTCTGTCTGCAACACAGAATTTTAAAAATGCATTTGGTAAGCACATGCCAATATTCCACTGTTTTTTTACCTGTGCAATAACCATTTTGTGTGGCTGAACCTGTAAGTAATAGGTAGAGAAAAACGGGTAAGTAGACACAAGAGATGTTATAATAGGGGAACTTAGTAACCAACTGGATATAGAAGTTGTGAGAAAAAGAAGAATGTATGTTTACGGTGGGTTGAGTCACTGGTGGGTGGTTGTACCATTTGTTCTGATAAGGAATGTGGTTGTTGCCATACATTTTGGAGGAAAGATGTTGAGTGTGAGACACTTCCCACACTTTTCCACACGACTTGCTCCCTCATTTTCTTCAGACCACTGCTAAAATGCCACTCTAAATAAAATAACACCTCATCCTCTGTTGTGTTATTACTCTATTTTCCTTGTGGCCACTTCCCACATTTGTTCATTTTTTAGTTTTTGGTTGTCTCTTCATTCAAATGAAAGCCTGATAAGGACAGACACTTCATCTATATTGTTTGTTGCTATAGCCCATAGTGCCCAGCACAGTGCCTGGCACTTACAGGTGCTCCATAAATAATTGCTGAATGTGTAAATGAACTCTGATGTCTGATATAAAATTAGTATTTTCTACCCACTTCCTCTTTAGGTCCGACTGTTAATGTGCAGACGAGGGGCACCTTGGAACCCCCAAAACTTTCCTGCTCTAAATGGGTTCTGCCATCTTCCCTCCTTCACATGTTTCTCTGAGTCTTCTCTAGCTTCCTCTCACAGCCCAACTCTGCCTTCATTAAGTGGGATGGGGAACATTCAAGTCCCTTTTTATGCAGATTCCTCTCTGTAACCCTAAGGTAGAGTAATGAAAAAGAAGGAAATTTCCCAGGGGGTATGGATGACTTTATGTAAGAAGAAATCAGCTGTGGATAGGTGGAAGAAGATTGGGAAGTAGCTAGAGAAAACTTTGAGGAAACTTTTGCATGCTGTTGTTATCAGTTGGGGAGACTTCTCCTGTGCAGGAAAAGGACAATGGAAAGGAATGGCTGAAGATAAAGGCAATACAGAGGATAGCGTGGTCCAGGACTATGAGATATAGAAGGGGTGGAAAACAGGTCAGAGGTGAAGGAATTCATACAGGCAGGAGCAATACCACTTCCCCCAAGGGAAAAGCTACACAGTATCATTCAGAGTGCTGAGTCAAACTCACAGGAAAGGAGCTGAAATCCAGAGTTTCCTACATTCCTGCTCTGAAACCTCATTCACTTAACTGCCTGGGCCTCAATAGCAGAAAAGGGATAATGCCCTCTTCCTAGAATCTCTACCAGTCTGAAATAAGATGACATGTAGTAAGCAAGGATCTTTTCATAGAATTTGTTGGTATTTCTGTAATTTGATTATCTGTCTTCTGATTTTTATCCAGCTAGTGACATAACACCTTTTCCTGTTGTTACATATCAATGATGAAAGGAGCCACAGAAGTCCAAGCCAGCAACCCAATCCCCAATCTGAAATCAGCCTCACAACTAGAAAGAACACATATTTAACAACTGGCCCAGGAGATACACTAATTTACAGAATGGACCCTGCCTTGTATGTCTCCCCATTGCTTCCCAAGTTCAGCAAAGTCAGCCTGGCTCCTCTCATTCACCAAAGTCCACTTCTCCTTTCTCCCCAACTTCCCCTGTGTTAGATTCTCATCATTTCCCCCATGGGCTAATGCTTGCTAATTAGTCTCCAGGTTTTCCTTATTGGTAAGATCTCAACCTTGGGTGGCAGTGGGTCATTCTATTGTTCTGCCATGTGCACCAGGATAGCTTCATCACCAGCTGCTCCCAAGGCTCTAAAGCTCTAACACATGAAATTGTTTGCACTTCCCCTCTCATCTCCATGCCTTTGCCCACGGCTGCTGTCTTTCAGACAAGAATGCGCTTCCTCCTCAATTCTGTTTGAAACTCCCACTTTGCAAATATTTTAAAAGTTTGCATTCTTAGGGCATATTTGAGTGTGCACTATGTATGAATGAAATAGCTGGGTATGAAGCATTGTTGCAAAATGGTAAAAATGTTTTCCTCTGGAAGACACACCCATAGGATGACAAAGTATAGAGGAGAAAAATATTGTAAATCAACAAAAAATTAACATTCATGGCACAAGGAAAGGAAGCAACAGCTGGATAAACAAACAGCTGTGCAAAGAGACAGGAAAATGATAATGAGCTACCGTGAAAATGGCAAATGGTCCAGGGTAGTAGGAAAACACATAAATAATATGAGGAAATGAGTTAACCCACTGGAAAATTGCTGAAACATTTGTACAGAAAATAAATAAAGAGTGCATTCAAATAAAAACTATTACAGAAAAAAAAATCAACAAAATATTCTGTGTAAAGGAAGTGACCTTTTAAAACGCAGTATGTTTCAGTTAAATTAGCTTGGACATTTGTGACCTTTTGGTAAATGTTTTTTACTGCACATTATAATGATGTTAAAAACATTATAATGATGTTAAACATTATATAAACATTAGACATTATAATGATGTTAAAAACTTAAAAAGAATACAATTATTACCATAATCCTAATTCATTGTTGTGTTCCAAAAAGTAAACTTGAAACTCACAGTTGTAATTTGCATGTGGGTGATTACCAAAGCGCCTGGAAATATTTAACAACACAAGTGACACATAAATATATTAACCTTCTAAAGAATGAAAACATTCCAGTTAATGCTGAAGATTCTCTCCACTTCCACTGCCCCCCCCCACATAGCTATTATTTTCAACTTAATAATATCCTCCGACATTTTCCCATTCATTATACACATCCCTGTGTACATCCTTAATCTTTTTATTACTAATGTTTTATAATTGGTTTTGATATTTGGTAAGTTAAGTCCTTTATCTTGTTACTCTTTCATCTAAAATTGCCTTGAGTATGTATCCTGATTTACCTTCCATGTACATTTTTGTCATGTTATCAAATTTTATTTTAAATTAACATGGAAATTTTGATTGTGATTGCATCAAACCTATAAATTAATCTAGGGAGAAGCCTTTCAGTGTCATTACTGAAATTTACTTATTTTTAATTTATTTCAAGGTTTTGGGGAGCTTTGCTGCTCTTACAAGTGAAATCTTCATTATACCTTTCTAATATATGTTTGCTGTTATGTGGGGAAGTTCTGGATTCTTTTTGAGACTTTTTTTTTAGCGCAGTTTTGGGTTCACAGTAAAATGGAAAGTACAGAATTTTCCCACATAGCCCCTACCCCCAAACATGCATAGCCGCCCCTATTATCAGTTTCCTCCACCAACGTGGTATAGTTATTATAATTAATGAGCCATATTGATACATCATTATCACTCGAAGTCCATAGTTTACCTAAGGGTCACTCTTAGTGTTGTGTGTTCTGTGAGTGTGGACAAATGTGTAATGACAGATATTTATCATTAGAGTATTGTACAGTTCTTTCACTTACCAAAAATCACCTATTTATCTATCTCCCAACCCCTGGCGACTTCTGTGTAAAGTTTTTTGACTAATATATATTTTTTGGTTGTGTTGTTCATTTGATAAAATAAACTGCTGTATTTCTATGATTAAACATTATTTGATTTTTTTTACCGAAACAGTATGTGCACATAGTTTTAAAAATCAAATAACCTGACAGCATTTAAAATGTAAAGCAGCAATCTCCTAATGTTCTCGTAAGTAGTGTTCCAGAACTTTCAGTTTCCCTAACTGATTTTTCTTATTGTACTTCAAAGCAGCATGCTTAGTTACAATGTAAAAATTTATCTATTGATTTCTTATGGGAAAATGAAAATTAATCTCTTTTAAAGGGCTAGCACTCCCTCCCCACCCAGGTACATCTAAGCATTCCTGACCTCTCAATTCAGATAAGCATTCAGACCTCTCAATTGCAATCAAACCAGTAATCAACATCTGCATTAGTACGGTTCACATCTGAGACCAAAGGTCTGCTACAAGTAATTAATATCCTGTTCAATTTTTAATTACTTCCTTAGAGCAAATACAAGTTTTCCTTGCAACCATCACTAATTCATCTCTTGTTAGAGCTGCAAGTCTTTCATTACTGCCAGAGTGTGAGTCCATCAGGGCCATTATTTTGATGCTGTGGAGACATTTGGGATCTTTTTCTCTCACTAGTACATGACTGATGACTTGCTATATCAACTGTGTGGCTGTTTTCATGGAAATTTCCTTTATCAGAATCTGTTGCTGTATTTTTTAATTGCCAATAGCTCTTTCTTATTACCTAAAAGTTCCTTTCATTTTTATAGCACCCTGGTCTTACTTCATGGATGCAATAACTTAAGATTTTTGAGAAAATGAGTAAGAGAGTTTTCAGTTTTCTTCTGCCTCTAGAATGACTTTGGTTTCTTCTGATTTGTGGTTATTCTATTTTGATCTTGATAAGAGATTTGGAGCTTTCCACCTTTCTCTTCTCATCTTGCTCTCTGTTCTTGTTGGAGGCTGGGAGCTCTGTGCAGAGACTAGAGCTGTTGACATGAGGACTTACTCTTTTTTTTTTTTTTTAAATATTAAATTTTATTTTTATATTCCCCCATACAATTGCAAACGCCCCATTCTGACCCCAATCCTTCCCCTCCCGCCCCCCACCCCCCAAAAAGTGTCTCTGGTTCATAGTTTTTTGTTGATTTTGATTTTCACTTTCTTATATTCATTTTCCTGGTCCCTTATTTAAGTTTTCTAGATTCCTGCTATGAGTGAGACCATCCGGTATTTTTCTTTTTCTTTTTGGCTTATTTCGCTGAGCATGATCCCTTCCAGCGCCATCCATGTTGCTGCAAATTGCATGTGTTTATCTTTTTTGAATGCTGAGTAATATTCCATGGTATATATGTACCACATCTTCTTGATCCAGTCATCTATTTTTGGGCATTTGGGTTGTTTCCAAAGCTTAGCTATTGTAAACAGTGCTGCTATAAACATAGGAGTGCAGGTGCTCTTTGGAATTGATGTTTCTGTGTCCTTTGGGTAAATACCTAGGAGTGGAATTGCTGGATCATATGGAAGCTCTATGTTTAGTAGGTCCAGAAATCTCCACACAGCTCTCCATAATGGTTGGACCAGTTTGCACTCCCACCAACAGTGCAGAAGAGTTCCTTTTTCTCCACATCCTCGCCAACATTTGTTGTTGCTAGTTTTTTTAATATGTGCCATTCTCACTGGTGTGAGATGGTATCTCATGGTAGTTTTGATTTGCATTTCCCTGATTACAAGTGATGTTGAACATTTTTTCATATGTCTGTTGGCCATTTGCATTTCCTCTTCAGAGAAGTTTCTTTTTAGCTCTTCTGCCCATTTTTTGACTGGATTATTTTCTTTGTTGTTGCTGAGTCTTATCAGCTCTTTGCAGATTTTTGTGATCAGTCCTTTATCATTAGTGTTGGGTGCAAAAATGTTCTCCCAGTTGGTGGGGTTTCTCTTTGTTTTTGTTATTGTCTCTTTTGCTGTGCAGAAGCTCTTTAATTTGATGTAGTCCCAGCTGTTTATCTTTCTCTTCACTATCACTGCTTTGGGTGATGTGTCTGTAAAGATGTCTTTGCTGTGCAAATCCCGTAGTGTTTCGCCTATATTTCCTTCTATGTATTTTATGGTTTCAGGTCTTATGTCTAGTTCTTTAATCCATTTTGAGTTGATTTTTGTGTATGGTGTGAGGTAGTGGTCAAGCTTCATTCTTTTGCATGTAGCGACCCAGTTTTCCCAGCACCATTTATTGAACAAACTTTCTTTGCTCCAATGCATAGTCTTTGCTCCTTTGTCAAAGATTAGTTGACCATAAATCTGTGGGTTTATTTCTGGATTTTCTATTCGATTCCATTGGTCTGTATGTCTGTTCTTGTTCCAATACCATGCAGTTTTGATGATTATGGCTTTGTAGTATAGTTTGAAGTCTGGGAGTGTGATGCCTCCATTTCCTTCTTTTTTTTTCAGTAGAGCTTTGGCTATTCGGGGTTTTTGGTGATTCCATATGAATTTCATCAATAATTGTTCTATTTCTTTGAAGAATGCCATTGAGATTTTGATTGGAATAGCATTGAATAAGCTGAAAGCAATTCCATTAAGATCTGGAACAAGACAAGGATGTCCACTCTCACCACTGCTTTTCAATATAATACTGGAAGTCCTAGCCAGAGCAATAAGACAAGAGAAAGACATCCAAGGAATCCAAATAGGAAAAGAAGAAGTCAAACTATCACTATTTGCAGATGATATGATAATATACATAGAGAACCCCAAAATCTCCACAGAAAAACTAATTCAACTCATCAATCAATTCAGTAAAGTGGCAGGATACAAAATCAACACGCAAAAGTCAGTAGCCTTCCTATACACAAACAATAAATCTGAAGAAGAAGAAATCAAAAAAACCACCCCTTTTATTATCGAAACAAAAAAAATCAAATATTTGGGAATAAATCTAACAAAAGAGGTAAAGGACCTATACAAAGAAAACTATAAAACACTGTTAAAAGAAATAGAAGAAGACACAAAGAAATGGAAAGACATCCCCTGCTCATGGATTGGAAGAATAAACATTATTAAAATGGCCATCCTACCAGAGGACTTACTCTTAATTGGGAAAGTGGCAAGGTGGCTTTCTCTACAGTAACTCCCAAATGCCATTGTCTATAGGTACTTTCTTCTTGGGCCAGTTACTCTCAGTGCTCTTATTTGGGCACTAGAAGCCTGACTGCCAATAGTGTATAGATGGAAAAACTTCCAAAGCTTGGTCAGCAACCTGAGCACATAGCCTCAGTTCCTGCTAGAGACTGACACCCACTCCTGTCCACACCAGTGATAATTAACCTGCAGGACTTTTTCACCTGGCCTAGATGTCACTGCTGCCTATAATCTGAAGAATAACCTTGTTGATTGTTCTAAGATACCCACCTCCTCCAGCAGTTCCTGCCTTTGGGCGCTGGGCACTGCAACCTCTTAGAGTAATGCTTGACAAGTACTTTATACTCTGGTTTCCTCCTGTAAGTTTTCTGTCTTGCAGAGAAAGCCCAGCTTTGAGTAGTTCGTGAGGGTTTGCCTTCTCTTTTCAGTGTGGATGTTGATTTTTAGAAACATCTTTTCTGTCCTTTCCAGAGATCTGCTATTGGAGGGGACAGCTGGACCCTGACCTCTCCTGATTCTGTTCAGTTTGCATCTTTATTAGCAACCTGAAGCCAAACATGTTAACATTTTTAGAAATTGCAATTCCTTGTACCATAATTGTTTTTGTTATTTTCATGGAAACATGTTAATATATTTGGACTCTAATTTTATCATTAGAGTATAATTTTATGACAGTAAATCACTTTTTTTCATATTTACTAAAAATTTTTTCACTAAATCTCTATTTTAAACTGATTTTCATGGTAATGAAATCTCACATATTGAGATAATCAAATTTGTTAATAATTTCCTTTGCAGAAAGACATTTTGCAATTATCTGATAAGTTCCTTTAGTTTTTTGTTTCCTTTAGGGTTTTTTTTTTGATACAGACTTTAAATACTTATCTTACTTTTCTTGAAATGATTTTGTAAATTTCTTAGAAAGTATAGATATATTTTTTGTCAAATTTCCAAATTCTAAACTAGTAATTTTGATATCAGTATTTAACTCACTTTTAAATTTTTCATCAAATTTATTTCTGTGATCACATATTAAATTCATTTTTAAAAATTGCTATATTTTTATAATTTCCTCTGTTCTGTTGACAAATTTTTCTCGTTAATGCCCATACTCATTATTTATTAATCATTTATATTTTTAGTCGTTGACTAATCTGATTTTTTTCTTCTTTTTCAATTCTTATTAATCATTTTCCATTCACACAGTATACAATGATTCTGAGTTAGTTTGTAAAAATTAAAAGATGGATAAGACTTTCGTCATCAAGGTATTCAGTTGTGGAGGGTGTGATCAGTTCATATTAGACATTCAAAAAGGATGACTTGGAAAACCAAAGTTGGAAGGGAAGAATAAATTTGAAAAGGAAAAGATGGTTGAATCTTAAATGTAGGAGAACTTCTAAACAAAAAATCTATCAAGATGTGGACAGGTGCCCATCAGGGGGTGACTGGAGCTTGAGGTGTGGATATGGAGAGCAGCTGAATATGAGGCTGGAAAGCTGTGTTTCAGTACCAATCTTTTACAATTCAGGTTGAATTTTGAAGTAATTCAATGAAATTCAAAATCACCCTATTAAAATCTTCATTAGGATAACATTAAACATACTGAATATAGTATAAATTATTTTTGAATTAAGTTCTGAAATAATGTCATTTGTTGAAGGATGGAGTAGATAAAAGTAATAAAATATTATCTATAGACTGGTTCTGTAATAATTTAATAACATGAAGACTGTAGTAAATCTAAGATGTCTGTTCCTTTACAAAGTTAAAAAATTCAAGGAAGACTACCCTTTTTAAGAATAATTAGCTTTAAGACAGAGGCATGCAAAATCAATTTTGCCCTGATTTTATTGGAGTTGTCTGTAATTCTCATTACTATATAGTCCACTACAAAAATAGACAAGTTCTATCAGTCAGCAGAGTACTATGGAATAGAAGACCTGCCCAGCCATAAGGAGGGAATGGATGCAAGAAAGGGACACTATAGAAATAAGCACGTGCTCTCGAGTGTTGCCCACAGGTTGAGAACGGAAATGCAGCTCTAAGAACAGTATGAACACAGGAAGAATTTTCTGTTATTAAATTCTAACCATGTTTAGAAAACAGAAGACCATCTTCAGTAGAGATGAAATTATTGAATGTTTTAAAAAGGGGAAGTCCACCCAGAATGTGAGTTCTTTGGAAAGTATGAAACGCCTTGTTCAAAGAGACAAAAGAAAAGAGGAAGCACTTCCTAGTGCTTAATTGAACAAAGATAAATTAGAAGACATAAAGAAAAAAGATGTCCAGCGATAGATTCAGAGAACTAGAAAGTTTACCCTGTTGGCTTTGAGCTCTAAAAAAGAGCTGTACCAGAATCACCTGGGAGTACTGAATAAAAGTTCAGCTCCCTGGATCACTCTCATCAGAACCCAGGAAGCTGTGGTACAAGGTTTTTTTTTTTTTTTTTTTTATAATAAATTTTATTTTTATATTCCCCCATACAATTGCAAACGCCCCATTCTGACCCCAATCCTTCCCCTCCCGCCCCCCACCCCCCAAAAAGTGTCTCTGGTTCATAGTTTTTTGTTGATTTTGATTTTCACTTTCTTATATTCATTTTCCTGGTCCCTTATTTAAGTTTTCTAGATTCCTGCTATGAGTGAGACCATCCGGTATTTTTCTTTTTCTTTTTGGCTTATTTCGCTGAGCATGATCCCTTCCAGCGCCATCCATGTTGCTGCAAATTGCATGTGTTTATCTTTTTTGAATGCTGGGTACAAGGTTTTTCTAACTAAAGTTTGAGAACCAAGCTTGAAATGAAGTGCAAGGTTTTCTGCAGTGTAGTGTACATGTATTGGGAAAGCATTCATGTTTTAGGAAGAGAGCAGAAGATGTGGTTGGTTGGGCAATGGAGAGAATAAAAGAATTGCTAAGCAGAATCTGTTTTTTGAAGTTGAGAAACAGACATTTGTTTGAAGAGGCTCATCTAGCTCCAGTTAAATGTTCTTCAGTGGCTTCTTTTAGAATAAAGTGATTTTACCTAAAAACTCTGTTATTATGTCTCAATTTGTCAGGTCCAGGGAAATTTGCTAGAGCAGATTGCTCAATTGAGGACATGAAGAAAATAAGATTGCTCTTCTAGGCTTGAGAAATACACCTTTCTTGGCAGGCAGAGTAGTAACACTGATAGCTACATAGAATCCTGTGGATTTGTGTATTCAGAATTTTAGTTTCACACATTGATGATGAGCCCTGCCAGTGAGTCAGGCCAGACATCCCTCTGCTTGAAGTGGCTCAATTCCATTCTTACATGCTGCTGCTTTACCTAACAAAACCTGAGAGAGCCATTTCTTGCATGAAAGAAAACAAAAGTTGCCAGACTCTAGGCTAGGCCATTGACTTTCTCTTTTTTCACTTGAGCTCTATCAGCAGCCTTTTAACTGGTCTCCAGGTCACCAGCCTCTTCCTTCCCCAGATCACATTCTACACTACCTGTTACCCTTTTTGGCACAGGCTGATAGCTAAACACGTTATTGAGTACTTACAATTCATTTAGTAAATGCTTTTAGTCTAACTGCTGTGAAGGCTCCCTATCACCACAAGAACAGGTCCAAGTTAGAGATTGTAGTTTTCTTTACATGCTTCATCTCCAACCACTGTGTCCACCATTCTTCATCACTTTATGGGAACACTGTGTCCTTATCCTTGTTTAGTAGATTTTGCGCCCTTGTCTGTGCAAGCGACACCAAAGTGTAGCTTCTGACTTGCTCTTCCTCCCATTGTTTCCCTAAGGAGCTATATTTAAATATCCTCTCTCAGTAGCGTTTTTAAGCCCTAGTCTCTCTTCCAAGTTTAAATTATTTTATCATCTGTACCCCATAGTAATTTTTACACATAACTGCTGGTACTCTATACTTTTGTGTCCTCAAGTGGATTTAAGTTTCTTGAGACCAAATTTTGGGTCATTAAATTTTTAATTCCCCAGTGCCTGACACATACGATGTAGACCATCAATATTAGTTGAGTGCATTTGAACCACAGAGCCTCTTTTTATGTGGTACAAACTGAAAGAAGGGAAGATAGCAGAGTTCTTTGGAGCAGACCATGTGGGCATCTCAACATCATACTATAATAGTAACATGTCTGTATTTGTAATATTCCATTGACTAATCTGAACACATAGACTCATGGAATTTCATTGGGAAGAAGAATCTTAAAAATGGTTCCTTTCATTTGTAGATGAGGAAACCAGTCCTTTACTTGTGGTAGATCTTACAAGTAGCTTTCATCAAGATCCTGGCCAAACAGCCAACAGCCTTTCTGAATTCAGAGTATTAAACTATTTTTGCATTCTAGGCAAGTAAATTCTAGAAGAGAACACAATGTACCATGCATTTGAGTTCAGAGGGGATCCCATTAAGGGATCGTCACCTGAATTTAAGATGGTTTGGGGGAAAGCCAGGGTACATGGATGAGAGTTAATTAGTAAATTCAAGGAGGATTTTAAATTCAAGTGAAGTACTTTCATATTTTTTGCTGAGATGATGTAAGTTATCAGTACCATCAGAGGAACA
Source organism: Talpa occidentalis (assembly GCF_014898055.3). Taxonomy (NCBI): domain Eukaryota; kingdom Metazoa; phylum Chordata; class Mammalia; order Eulipotyphla; family Talpidae; genus Talpa; species Talpa occidentalis. The sequence goes on from NW_023601653.1 coordinate 54,614,508, forward strand.
TAGAGTAGATGTTGATGAATTTCTCTTCTCCAGCTTCAGTGAGCCTGTTTTTCTCTTTCATAGGTTCCAGAACCTGCTGTGGTCCAGAAAGACATTTGTGGACAACATGAAAATCTATAACCACAGTTACATCTATATGCCTGCCTTTTCTATGAAGACAGGAACAGAGCCTTCCCTTCGGGTTTATTATACACTGTCAGATGTCGGTGCCAATCAAACAGTGCTCTTTGCCAACCCCAACTTTCTGCGCAGCATTGGCAAGTTCTGGAAAAATAGGGGAATCCATGCTAAGCGCCTGTCCACAGGACTCTTCCTGGTGAGCTCAGCCCTGGGTCTCTGTGAAGACGTGTCCATCTATGGCTTCTGGCCCTTCTCTGTAAATATGCACGAGCAGCCCATCAGCCACCATTACTACGATAATGTCCTTCCTTTCTCTGGCTTCCATGCCATGCCAGAAGAATTTCTCCAACTCTGGTATCTTCATAAAATCGGTGCACTGAGAATGCAGTTAGACCCATGTGAGAACACCTCTCTTCAGCCCACCTTCTAGGGACAATGGAAAAAGAAAGAACTGAGCCAGGGTATTTTTGTTAGGTTTTCTACATAACTCCAAAAGGAAATGGACAAGTTGTTTCATGAATTTGCATGGGCTACTTGAAAAACAAAACAACTAAAACCCGAGGGAATCTCTACTTTTAATATTGACTTGGAGAATAAATGAGAAATGAAACATCCTAGGAAATATTTTACAACACGTTGTGAATTTGCAACTATAATAACATGCTGGTGAAGCATATTTACATGATTCAAGTAGAAATGGGTTTATCACAACCAAGACTGATCTCTTAACTGTTGAAGCTGAGGAACTAATCAAAGGAAACGCCAGGGCAAAAGTGTTATTTATTATCGACACAAACTGGATTACTTAAAAAAACAACAAACCTATCTTATTAAGACTGATATTAGAACCATAAGTTTTTAAAAAATTATTATTTATTTTTCCCCTATTTAGGGGCAGTGAGTGGGTAATGGGGTAGATTTTTAAAAATCCCTTACTGAGTAATAAGGATACAAAACATTGCAGCTGATTATTGTGATTTGTTGAACCAAGTCTTTGTTACCTATAGTTCCCTCCATTTTTTTAAATGTTAAATAAGTACTGCTTCCTCCCCCCGTTGTCAAGTCTACTTAGACAATGTGAAGCATTGTTGAATTTAGACTGTGTTGAATCATAGTCTGGATAACATGAACCACTTTCCCTCCTCCTTAGAATTTAGGGCATACACTCAATTTTAGGTCTATATTATGTAAGCCTGTTTGTATTACTGTTAATACTTTTATGTACAAGAACTACAAATGTGAGTGCATTATTATTTATTTGTAAATTGGCTTGTTTTCATAATTTAATGTTTTCGAGATGAAATGAAGCACAATGAGGTATAGATCAGTCTTTAGATAACAGACTGGAAGGCACATCCCCTGTCTACCATGGCACATTCACTCCAAGAGAAAGCATTTGCATGCTCACATGCAAACACACACGTGCACACAAGCTCATTCCTGCAGTTAGGGAAGCTGAACCCACATTATCTGCTATGGCAAAAATCTGTAAGTAATGTTGGAGAGCTACAAGTGTATTATATACTACACACTGCGCCTTGATAGAAGACAAGACAGCTTAGGCATTACTGCTCACAATGCTCACACCAGCATGAGGTGCAAGCTTTGCCCCCAGTTGCTTACCCAGAATGAGCAGAATTGTTTTCCCCCTTCTAACACCCACCAACATCTCATGAGTGGACTCTGCATGAGCGTGGTCACACCAGGCATGGTTCATACAAGTAAAGGGGTGTGAACTAGTAACAGCTTATAACAGGTATGAGTACTTAGAAAAATTGTTCCATCCGCGTGGACACATTATAAGGAAACTCAATTCCTTACAGTGTTCCCTGTATGGTAAAGGAAGAACCCTTTATTGTCTTTGTGCTTTGGGATGCCTTAGTCTAACAAGCACCCCAGACTCTAGAAATCACTATATTTCTTCTTTAAATGTCACTAAGATTTATGTAAACAGTACCCAAAAGTTCTACCTGATTTTCAATGGTACAAACTCAGCATACCATGTAGATTAAAACAGGTGGCAGTTTTTGGTGGGTTAATTTAAAAGATATCAAGATGACACAGCCCTTGGGAGAAATTATACACTATTAGAATACACAGTTTCTTTTTTTTTTTTTTTTTTTTTTTTTTTTTGTGTGGGACCCTCGTCATGCGGGTGGCCAGGGAACGAACCAGCGCTGCAGAGGCTGCAGGCAGCCTCGCAGCCCAGCACTCAACCGCTACGCCACCAGGGGAGGCTAGGATACACAGTTTCTAAATAGGATTAAATATTGAGGTTACTAGTGACAGTAGCAGCTAGAATATGACTTATGATATAACATTAAATTTTAGAATTTGCGTTTTAATTGTGTGTACAACTGATTTGCTGTCTGGATACTATATGGTGACAAAATTGTAATGAGAATATACATAAGTTAACCATGTTAAATAGTCACTCTGTGCAACCCTGAATATGTTTCCTCTTTTGAGTTCTCTGTATTATTTAATAATTAAAAACAAATACATTTTAACCTATACCTCTAATCAAAATTGTAGAAGGGCTGAGGCAGAACACATACAAATGCTAATGAAATGTGTCTTTCAAATTGTTAAAACTCCATAAAGTTCCACTGAAAATGCTATTGTGAAAATGGTACATTTTGTTAAGATTCCTGGGATAGATTTATAAGTGGATTTGTAGAATGTTTAGTCTATAAATTGGTGGCCTCTAAAAAATAATACAGGAAATGGTCAAAAATGTTTAGGTCAGTATTTCTCAACTGGTATGCTTTCCTTTCCTCATTTGATGATATTTGGCAATTTCTGGAGACAGTCTTGACTGACATTTTGATTTGAAGGCCCTATTGGCTTCTGGTGGATAGAGACCAGAGATCTTGCTAAATACCCTACATGTATAGGGCAGGCCCTATGATAACACAGATTAAACCGATACTGAAATTTTTTAGAATTTAGAATTCACAACATCTCAAATGTTAGTGATGCCCAGGTTAGAAACCCTGGGCTAGACCAAAATGATATTTTGATGGTTCACATTTGTCATCAATTAAGGATATGCATACTTGTCTATGCTATTCACTGTTACCAGAATGTTTTCTTAAAGAAAATTAAAATTTGATGTTTCTTTATAGTGACAGCTCATATCTGTGCCATACATATTTCCTTTCCTTATGATTGGAAGATAGGTGCATCTAAACCCAGGTGCATGTGTGTGTGTAACGTAAAGTTACACATCTCCATCCTTATTGAAATACATGTGTTTCTAAGAGAGGGCCTCCCTAGAGTTAACCTTGATGAGGACTCCCGAATACTCAATAGAGAAGTTGAATGCTAAACTCCAATTATTTTCTTTTCTTTTCTTTAATTATCCTTGTTTTATATTTCAATAATCATGGATTTTGAATGTTTTTATTTTTTATTTTTTTTTCAATATTTTATTTTATTTTTTTACACTTATTCATTTTTTATTGTTTTCTTTTTTTAATAATAAATTTTATTTTTATATTCCCCATACAATTGCAACCCCCTTATTTTGATCCCAATCCCTCCCCTCCCGCCCCCTACCCCCCATAGAGTGTCTCTGGTTCATAGTTTTTGATGATTTTGATTTTCACTTTCTTATAGTTATTCATTTTCCAAAATTCGGGAATTCACAACTAAAGCTCAAAACCTTGCCAAATTTCACCCATTACATTTTAATATTTAAGATTCAGCTCAGAAGATATTAAGGTGATGGTAGACACTTTCAATAAAATACTTAATGACCTTCCGTTCACTTTCCAGAGAGGCCAGCACCCTTTAACATGGGACTTTATTTTTAAATTACTTTTTATTAACAAAAATTAGTTTGCTCCATCCAGCAAGAGAGAGGATTAAGAGAATGAAAATAAGTCTTGGATGAACTTTTAATTTCCTTAGCTCAATCTGAGAATTGCATTGATGCTGAGGATCATGAATAAAGATGACCTTTGTTGAAATTTAATTATTACCTCAGTAAAATTTAGATGGATGGATGATTGAGGCATTCCATAAGAAAGTAAAGTTATTTTTTATGTGGGAGATCTTTATGTGAAAGAGGACATTGTGTGTATTTGATTTATATGGAGTATTTGACCACAAGCTTATACAACATTGTGTTGAAGTGTTCTCTGGATTTTGTTTTTGTATAGTGCATGTGTAACTGTTTTAACAAAGGAAAATAATCCAAAATGATCCACTGACCCAAAATGGCAGATATCCAGACAATATACTGTGTTTGACTTTGTAGTGACTCATACATACCCTTCTCTTGGCTCACACTTTGTGTCAGTTAAATATAATTTGTACCTGAAGCAGTAGACAACTTGGCTTAAAAATCTACATGGACAATTACTGGAGAGATCCTAAGATTCTAAATTTGCCAAAAATATTCTTCACATAGCCAAAAACTTTACAGAAGTGTTATAGACAATTCCAAATAGAAAACATACCAATAACATCTCTTGTCAGAAACTGGGGTAGTTTTATTATAAGCAATCTCCTGCTTTCTCTGTTTGGAAAATCAGCATCTGTGGTTGTAATTTCTGTGTTTACAATGATTGCCTTTGTGAAGTTTTTCATTGACAAATACTTGTGGAAGGGACCTAAGAGAGAAAAAAGACAACAGTTAACTGTTGAGTTGTGTAAAAATGTGTGCACCACAGCAAGGCCATATCTTCTCTGTGTTTGTGGAGTTGCACAGATGAAAAGCTTTATGAATTTGGTGGGAACTTAAGGACAAGCATGTGGAGGGATAAGGATGAAGATCAGATCTATGCTTTTTATTTCTTATCTTCCCAGAGTAGAGGTCGACTCTCAGGTTATGTCTCTTGTGGCCACACTTCATGCACCAGGATAGATATGGGTGAACAACTCTGAGGTATCTGCTGCTGGGGTCAAGCCTCTGACAAGGTCAGCAATGACTGTCACTAATGAGATTAGCAATTAGTCCATGGTGTGCTGGGGAGGGGATGAGGCAAAAATGGAAGGAGAGGACAGCCCAACTCCCATGAGCTCAGCATATAAGGGTGAGATGCATCTCTCTCCTTGACCTTGTCTTTCCAGTCCTGCCTATTTCTGTCCACCACCAGAGAAGCTGCCCTGGCTTTGGGGTTGACCTGGTAGCCATGTAGCTAGAGAACTGGTATGTTAATTTGCTGAGAAGCTAAAATTTTTACACTGACTCAGTTTTTTATACTCTTGTTTTTGGCATAAACTAGTGTGCGCTCTAAATTTAGGTGTCCCGTGGCAGAGTTCTAGTCTCTGACCTAATTATGTCCTGGACAGTGACTATTAAAACTGGAGCTCCTCCCACCCCCACAGATTTCAGCTAGCCTTTCTGAGTTCCTGAGGCTAGGGAGATACCCCATATTCTATACCCTCTTTGAAAGCTCTGGAGATTAACCCAAAGGAGGTCTGAAGGCTAGAGTCTGTAAAGGCCTAAATCTGAGACCACAGTAATTGGTTCTTAAGCACTATAATAAGAATCCTATTTTATACATGGAAGGAGACATCTGTGAATCTACAATTTCTGTAGCCCCTTTTCTTCCTATCTGAAGAAAATGGATACTATTGGCTTTATTCTCAGCCTAGGCTAGCTTCTCTTTTGAATTTTTCATATACATACCAGAGGTGAGACATGGAAACAAGTGCCTGAATGAAAAGCTCTTTCGAACAGCACAATCTCAGCTTGTGCAATAAGGCGAGAAGACGTGCTTCTGTTTCCTGCTGATTTTCTTTCTCGTGCTGGCATTTCTCATTTCTTCTCTCTAACAGATAAGGAGTATATAATTTATTGTAAGTTGACTTATAGTTACCTGTGAGCATTGTGTATAGCAAAGTCCACAACTCTAACTTTCTTAAAGCACAAGGGAGGAATTATTTTTCATTTGTGACAGTTCATTTACCTACCTCCTGTGTGTTCTGTTGCCCTCTCTCCATTGTGCTCAAATTCTTTCTGATTTTGCTCTCTTGTTGAAGCTGTAGGATATAATCAATGATGCAAAGCTGGCTGGAAGTTTTATAAGATAATGTCCAATTATATTCATCAGGCCTCTTTCTGCTGCTAGGTAATTAGATTTTCTCCAAATGTTTGTCATTTTAAAAAGTGTAGCCTTCACATATACTATCAATAAATATATGAGATGTTTTTTATCCAGAACAGAGAAAATCAGGAGTCAGGTGCAATTTTTTTCCAGCAAAGTAAGAAAAATAGAGAATTGTAATTTAAAAAATGGTTTAACCAAAATGAAAAAAATAATCAGGTTTTTAATTGTGAAGGACCATTGAGTGGGATCATAGAAGGTCACTGAACAGAGAGCACTGAGGCTTTTGTCCTTGAGGGTAGTCCCAAGAACAGATCCTTTTCAAAACACTTGAAATAGATTGTCATGCAGTCCTGGCTCATGCAGGAGACCTGCAGGAAGCAGAACTCTGGTTCCTAAGTGGCTCAGAGAAAGTGGGAGTGTGGCACCCTTGCTCTTGGACCCTGTGGTACAGCTGCTTTCCTTTCCTGCCCCTTTCCTCAGTGTCTGAGCTGGATCTGCAGACAGCCCCGTATTTATACTCCTCTCTCCACTTTGACCCGTGCTTCCAAAATAAGATGATTACTTGCTTCTCCTGTCATGATGTGGTAGCAATAGTAGAAAGTGTCACCTTGAACCTGACTCTTTGAAACAGGGTTGCCGTATGATCGGCAGAGTGAGACTTAAAATGCTTTTGTCCTCTGCCCTCATGACTTCAGTAAGAGGCATATTAATTCATTATTACTTAAGCAGATGCATTTCCCTCCTTATAGTCTAGCAAGTGTGTGAATGTGCACACACCACACACACATACACACACACACACACCCTGCATTATTTATGCCCACTGAAAAGAGAAAGATGGCTGACTTGATGGGGAATGGCAGAGGGTGCCTTAACTTATCCCGGCTCGGCTCCCACTTCCTTAGATACGTCCTTCACATGCCTGTCACTTTAGAGGTGTAAACGAGTCTGTTCCAAGTTGTCCTTTATCATCAGCAAGAACTCTCTTATAAATGTTGTGAATGTGACTATTTTATATAAATGCACAATAGTATATAGGCCTTGGAGATGTCTGATAGCAGTTTGTAAATATCCCTTGTTGAAATGGTAGAATCTTCCCCAAAGAACCATGTAAGGATAGTGACTGGAGAATGCCTGGATGAAAAGTATCTTTTTTCTCCAGTGAATTCTAGCATTCGTGGAGGCAAGGAATATGTTTCTGTTGCTCATTCACTCTTAAGCACAAGTCCCTTGGGCTTTCTTGTTGGTATTCACAAGCTGGGGTGGTTGATGGCTGGGGTGTATTAGCATCAAAGGCACTGGAGGGCGGGGGAGATACCAGGGTAGGGTATCTACATGGAAAAGTTTGCCTCATTCTTAAAAAGTCTGGACTATTACTAGAACTCTGGTCACCACCCAGGTTAGTTGGTCTGAAAGCTTTGAAAAAAGTTTCTTTGATCTCTTTGGGGAGCACATTATATATTATCCCACATGTGTGCAGGCTGTTTCTCAAGAGCAAATTTGCAGAGGCTGGAGGTAGGAGGAAATAGAAAAATTCAAATATTCTTTTTCATACAATACAGTCTTGACTACCAAACCATGGGTGCCCTCATTCCGGAAAAGATTTTGGATTAGATATAAAATTAAAATCACCTTTGAAGTGTGCATGGGATGACTTCTCTCTAATAAAGTCAAATTCTGCTGGCAGGAGGTGTGGGCAAAATTTCCTTTTAAAGTTTCAAATCTAATGGAGCAAGTAAGAAAATAACTTTAATTGGTATTTTTGGTTGTGTGACTTGAAAAAACAGTATCTCTCTGTCAGGTCTCCTGAGTTGTTTATTTCCACAGAATCTAAATGCAATGTCATGGAGGTTTTTACTGTAAAAACATGTCTTTTTCTTTGGTGTTTCATTGTAATTATGGCTGGCAGTAAGAAGCTTCATCATTTTTCAATTTCTCTACCTCCCTTAATTGGAGAAAATTTGGAAATGTACCCTGTGAATAAAATGATTTTTTAATAGCTGTGGAGTCTTTATTTCCCAGAACCTGTGGGTAATTCTGTTACCTGTTCTATTCCTCTTGTATTTTGTATCCATATCACTACACTAGTTCTTTTTTTTACCCCTTCCAAATAAAAATTCATGCTGCCTAGTGAGATAATTATTTTAGAAATACAGGCTTGTAAAATATACTAATAGACTATAAGAACGCGACTTGTACCTCTTAGACTGCGAAAGGCACTATCTATTGGCCAAGATAAAATAGGAAGAAAATTGAGCATCTATTTGATATTAAGTACATGAGCCTACTTCTCCCAGCAACAAAAATTTTCCTTTTTGTAATGACTCAATATCAGTATATGTGTCCTAGAGATTAATAAATTCTTAATAAGATTCAAAGCATTGAGATTCCCTGTGTGCGCATATGGGTGACTTTAAAAAGCCAAAGTATGCCTTCTTGTTTGAATTATTTAGATAATTGCTTCAAACTCCCATTTCCCGTGGGCTGTAGTGTTCCACTTCGGCCAGAGTGGGGGACATCAGGAAGAATGACCTTGGTCATCCTTTTTCATACATTTCTTCTCAGAAATTGATCAAGGTGCTTCGTGCAGACCTTTGGGTTCATTCTCTGACTTCGTTCTTACATAACAGCCTTTTGGGCTAAAGCAGTTTTAGGGGCCAGAAAAGGCAGTGCTCTAATATAAAAATGGCTTACCTTAACCTATTCAGACCATTTGAGGAAAACATATTTAACTTATTTTTACCAACTATCATTAAGTCAAAAAGTGAGGGCCTGCAGTTCTTATTTCAATTTAAACATCAAAAAAAGATATTAAGAATCTGAAGGCAATAATTATTCAAGAATTCCTCTTAGACTTTAAAGGAGGATTAATTACAAATCACAAACTATATTTTTTCTTTATAACTTATGTGAGAGGTACATTCTGATTCTTGATGTCAAGAGCTAAAGACAGAGGATGAACTGAACTGACTGTTGCCAAGTTCATTCAGAGTGATCAGGAGACCATGGTTCATGTCAAGGCCATAATATCTAACTGTGCTTAACATTTATAACTCTTAAGACATACTACCTAGCTTTTGGGATTTTGAAAATATGGGAAGATGAGGCTTTGGTTATTTCTTTTGTACAAGACAGAGTAAAAGTTCCTCTTTCTTTCACCTAAGTCATGGTTTCCAGGCATGAATTAAGAAATCACCCTCAATATTTGGAGACTTCATGGTAAACAATGCAGTGGAAGTCAGGTTATGAGTCAGGTTAGTAGGCAATCAGAGTTTATTATTCTCAAGATAGACTTCACTCAAAAGATACCAATATGTGTGTGTGAAAAAAGGGGGGCAATAGGTTGGAGCATGAGTGTTCATTTGCTGGGTCCACTGTGATCAACTTCCCACAAGATGGATCACTGATCTGGGAATATTTATCTACCAACAGTTCAAAACTAGCCTTTGCTGTTATTGGCTGTGAGTGCTTGTGTTTTTTTCAAGTCCATTTTAACAAATACTTTTCAAAACGTAGTGGTTGTTGGTGATGGTTTAGAAGAGAGGTAGATTCCAGCCACTTAAATTATTGTTTACCTGAGGATTTTTCCAGTCTCCTGTGCCAACTATTTGACTTATTATTATTGTTGTAGTATAATTAAGCTACCCACATTTCCAGAAAATACAAGACTACAGAGACTGAAAACAGATCCCTTGTTGTGTGGGGCTATGGCTGAGAGCAGGGGTTGACTATAAATGAGAAATAGAAAAATTGTGTGTATGATAAAATTGGGATCTGGTAATGATTTTCACAACTATAAAATTTACTTAAAATTTTCAAGAGATAGATTGTATGGCACATAAGCATAAACATGAAGTTGTGTAAAATGTCTTAGTGACCCAGTGCTGTTTTAACTGAAATGTGATGTTCAACTCCCATACAGAAGCCCCAGCCATACTATAAACCATAGACACATTACAGGGGGTGAGGGGGAGGGGAGGAGGGATTAGGGTCAAAATAAGGAGGGTGGGAATTGTATGGGGAATATAACCAAGATGAAAATGCATACATTGTGCAAAAATGAAAAATGATGTAAAATATATAAAATAAAATAAAATCAATTAAATAAAAAAAAAGTTTTCAGTGAGCTTTTCCTTCAACTTTAACACAGACATGATATGCACCAAAAAGCAAATTGTTGTGTGGCTTCTGTGAAGCTGTTGGATACCAATTCCAAATAACTTTCCAACAGTCCACCATTAAATCAATCATTATCCATCCAATTATTTTACCATTTATGCACATTGTCATTTTTGGAGGCAATCTTATTCTTAGATGTCATGTTGTGCTTAAAAATGAAATATATGGAGATAATTTTCCATCATCAGTAATCACTATTGTGCTTGTTTTATAGTGACATGCTGATTCTTATCACTCTTCTCAGCATCTTGATCTCTTGAATAGCTTTAGTATTGCCAATGTGATTTCAAGGAATGTTTCTACCTTATATTTTTGCCAGGATTCTTGATTTACCATTTTCAATCTTCCCCCTGATCATTGCAAGCAAACAGCTTCTATTTCAAGTCATGGTGCAGCAGACCTCTCCTGCTGTTCATGGTGCAGCAGACCTCTCCTGCTGTTCCCCTATTTCAAATAATCAGGAAGGTGCTAATATATTAATATCTTATTGATAGACGCACATTGTATGAATGCATCACATCCATCTCTCATTACTTTGAGGTTTTGCTTTGTCTATTCAGAGGGACAGACACATATTTTCCTGTATCTGTTTGCAATGGTTAGTAGGTGATAAGCATAAATCTCAATAAAAGAATATAATACAGCTCCATTGATTTCTGGGAACTTCCCCTCTTAGTTGTTTTGTAGTACAATCTGGATTTCTTCCCAGAAGAAATGGATTTACAGAAATTAAGTTATCTCCCATTGAATAATTTACCTTCCTTTTGTTTTTTTAATTAATTTATTATTATTCTTATTTTAATTTTATATATTTTTACATCATTTTTCATTTTTGCACAATGTATGCTTTTTCTTTTTTTTTTTTTAAAGATTTATTTATTTATTTATACAAGCACTGGGTACAGTCAGAAGCGCAGGAGGGTGAGAGAATTCACCAGAGCCAGAGCAGGGAACAGAACAGCCAGACTGATGAAATACACTGCTGAGGGGAGCAGCGGGCATGGCAGGAAAGGTCTGCGTGCCATGTGGGACCCTTGCCGGTGGCTGGGGATGGAACTGGGGCTGCAGAGGCTGCAGGCAGCCTCGCAGCCCAGCGCTCAACCACTGCACCACCAGCGGAGGCCCAATGTATGAATTTTCATCTTGGTTATATTCCCCATACGATTCCCACTCCCCCCTTGCTTTGATCCCACTCCCCCCCCCAATAGTGCATCTCTGGTTTATAGTGGCTTGTTGATTTTGATTTTTACTTTATTATAATTAGTCATTTCCTGGTCCTTTATTTAGGTTTTCTAAATTCCTGCTCTAAGTGAGACCATCTGATATTTTTCCTTTTCTTTCTGGCTTATTTTGCTGAGCTTCCATATGATCCAGTAATTCCAGAAGCAATACTCCTAGGTATTTACCCAAAGGACACAGAAACATTCATTCAAAAGGGCACCTGCACCCCTATGTTTATAGCAAAACTGTTTACAATAGCTAAGCTGTGGAAACAACCCAAATGCCCAAAAATAGATGACTGGATCAAGAAGATATGGTACATATACGCAATGGAATATTACTCAGCAATCAAAAGAGATAAGCTCATGCAATTTGCAGCAACATGGATGGAGCTGGAAGGGATCATGCTCAGCAAAATAAACCAGAGAGAAAATGGAAAATTACCTTCCTTTTGAATACACAATAGCTTTATATTTTTATGCCAAATTGTGACTCACTCTCTCTCTCTCTCCATACATATCTATACACATATATATCTGTATAAATCTAAATTCATGCATTTATTTTTATGTACACTGTTGTGTGTATATATATATATAGATATGTAATTATTAGTGTACCTTAATATGTCTTTTAAATGTTACTTGAATAATTATAAATTCCAGAAAATAATGCAAACTGTGCTCATAACTCAAATGATGTAAGATTGAGAAGTGCTATAATTGAGTTTCCATGTGTAGGAAGTGACAACTACGTCACAATTACTGCCTAGCTAAGAGTGACAGTGAGAGGCAATCACTGTGAGATGTCATTTGAGTTCAGAAGTGTTAAAGAAGAAAGTGTCTCTTAGAACCAATGACACACTTCCCACATGACAAGGAGAAAGAAAAGGCATTTGGAAGGAGGTTGAAGCCCAAGTCAGTGTGTTGCTGTGGAGAATGAATAAATTTTACTATATCCTAAAACTGGTCTTTCCCCCCTGAAGAATAAATCAGAGAGCTAAGGAAAGAAAACGCTCTTGAATTAAAGGAGTGAGTGAGAGCATGGCCTTTAAAACTTGTTCAGATACTTGTTAATCTGGACTCCCTTCAGGCCACTGTTTTTGCCCACTAGGAGACTCTAAACATAGAACATGTCAAATAAATATGATAGCCTGGGTTTTTAAAATGTTCCCTCAAGAAATATGTATAAAGCATGAATTGCCATATATCATACTGAACTTTGTGAGGAATATAAAAATTACTATGTTCTGTGCTCAGCTGATAAGAGATTTACACTTTGGTAAGGGAGAGAAAGCTTGAAAATACAGAGAGTCTTGAGACAAGTGTTGGAACACTAGGAGAATTATGAAATTTCTGAAGAGTAGTGAATGAGTTAAAAATTGCTTAGATGCATTAAAAATTTCTTTGGGAAGAAATGTCATAATCAGACATTATTTCAGGGGCTTCTCCTGCATGGGGTTGGAGGTGGGAGTGGGTAAAAGCAGAAGAGGTGGCATCTTGAGGATCCTGCTGGCTTCTCTCCTCTCACCTTCCTCTCCCTATTTCTCTTTGCTTCACAGATTTCCCATCTTTCTTTGTCTTCTTTCTTGGGGTAGTCCAGACTATAAAAACCTGGCAGTGATTCTAAGATACAGTCTTAAGCTTGTTAATGACATTCAGGACTAATGATGGAACCTACCCTCCATGCAGGGTAAATTCTGAGACATCTTTTCTCCTAGAGAAATAATTGCAGCCACCAACACAGCTCACTAATATAACTGGGTGTGCATAGTCCTCAAAATTAGGGAGGCTCAAAACAGCCAAGCAGGAGCAGAAATAAGCCTACAGAAGTATTGACCCCTGTCCTTCAGAAGTGACCTCCATCATGCACACTGTTCTTGCTCGCTTCCCACCCAGACTATATTCTGGTCTTACTTCCTGAGCTCCTAGACAACTCAAAGTTGTCAATCCATGTGGTGACCTTTTCTGAGAATCTAAAGGGTCCACTCAGTTCTGGCAACTGCAAAGGAAAAAAAATTCTCTGCTTTCCTCTTTGAGCTTTCCTTCTTAGGAAAGAAAGCAATGGAAATACAATTATTTAAAATATGCATTTGTTTATTTAAAATTTTTAATTTAAAAGAACCATTGAGGGGCCTCCCTGGTGGCCTAGGGGGTTAAGTCTCAGCGCTGTCACCACCACAGCTTGAGTTTGATTCCTGACCAGGAAGCTAACACACATGGTGCAGCAGACCTCTCCTGCTGTTCCCCTTAACAGTGTATTTCAGTAGATCCGCCTGTTCTGCTCCCCACTCTGTCTTTGGTGAATCCTCTCACCCTCCCCCACCTTTGGCCTACACCTCAGTTCTTCTACCCCAGCAAAAATAAGTAAGTAAAATCTTTAAAAAAATAAATAAATAATAGAACCATCGAACTTAAAAAAATTTCAAAACTGGACTCCCATATAACTTTTATGCAGTCAGTCATGACTGCTTGACTGAATTGCATTTATTTATCTTGTAATCATTATTATTATTACTGCTGAAATTTTTGAGAGTAAATTGCAAAAAAACAGATTCATATAACCCCAATCTTCAATGATATCCTCTAACAAGGATATTTTCTTATATTACCATAGTATAAAAATGACTTCAGAAACTTAATGTTGACATAATAGTGTAATGTAATATACGTTCTTATTTAAATTTTATCAATTATTCCATTAATGTCTTTTATAGCTTTTTTTTTTCCTGTTCCAGGATCACATATTGTATTTCATTGTCATGTCTATTTAGTTTCATTCAACCTAGGACAATTCTTCTGCCTTTCTTGATTTTTATACAGAAATATTTAAGGAGTTCAGGTCAATTGAATGTTTCTGAATTTGGGTTTGTTTAATTTCTCCACATGATTAAATTCAGTTAATGCATATTTGGCAGGAATAATACAAACTTTGAAAACATTATATCAAGAAGAAAAAAACATATCAAGTAATACAGAGTGCCTATTTCCCCACCAACTGAGTATACTGTCAAGCTTTTCAATTTACTGTCCATGAGATAGGTGAGAAATGATATCTTAGTCATTTTTTTAAAGATTTATTTATTTATTTATTTATACAAGCACTGGGTACAGTCAGAAGCGCGAAAGGGTGAGAGAATTTACAAGAGCCAGAGCGAGGAACAGAACAGGCAGACTGACGAAATACACTGCTGAGGGGAGCAGCGGGCGTGGCAGGAGAGGTCTGTCATACCATGTGGGACCCTCACCGGTGTCCGGGGATTGAACCGGCACTGCAGAGGCTGCAGGCAACTTTGCAGCCCAGTGCTCAACCTCTGAGCCACCAGGGGAGCCCCAGTATCTTAATCATTTTTTAAAAAATAACATTTATTGGAATGTAATTCAAAGGTAGTAACAAGAATCTATTTCATGTGGTGAACATGATGGATTTTGACAAACTGTCTAAGATAGAGACTAGATCCTTCACACTAAGAACTTTATTCCCCTTCTCAGTAAATCCCCCCAAATCCTGGTACCAGGCAGTCACTGACTCACTTTCTGACACTACAGGTTAGATTTCTATGCTTTTGAATTTCCTATAAATGGACTCATAAAATCTGTACACATTTGTATTTGGAAGGATAAGGATACTTGTGGTATCCTTATAGTATATTAGAGAAAGGAAATGAAATGTGTTATTTTTATTATAGCCCTATTTGTATCCATAGGGTAGATGGTGTGAATGCACATAGATTTTAATTAAAATATACTCTCCACTTTGAATTTTTTTATTGGTCTTCTTACTATGTCAGTCTACTAAGCCCTCAAAGGATGGCAGAATTATAGTTCTGTAGGAATCTCGAGAGGTCAGTTTTTCTACACTTTGATAACCTTTTATTTAAAAATGTATGCACTATTTCATAACATTACTATCAAATAACTGCTATAAACCTCTGGGGCAAGAAATCTGTATCTTCCAAAGAAATTACTCTCCATTCTAGAGAAATCTGTCTCCGTTGGTATATAGGGATCAGCGGTTAGTTCTTCAGAAAGAAGTGACAAAGTAGAAGGTTTAATTCTTCTTTTCCAAAAAATGCATTTTGAACAAGTGTTAGAAGGGTTGTGTTGGGGGAAGAAGAAGGAAAGATTGATCTTATTTATTGCATTTTCTTCTCTCAAGAAGTCCCTGAGTTTTTGATTTGTCAGGGGACACATTGTATTAATGATTTTATCAAGTAGTTGGTCCTAGTCCATCTTAATTTTTCACTGTGTCATAGGTGTCTTTTCCAAGTTTCAGGAGGAAAAAAAAAAAGAAACTTTATATCTTTGAAACTTCATTTAGCACTGACTTCATTTGATTTTGCTTTTAGCAACCTCTGAGAGTACATGCTGTACAAACTGAGCTGAGGCAATAAAGCAAAATCATCTTGATTGAAACATTTCATAACCTCTCCAAAGCATCCCTACAATACTTCAGATTCATAGCTCGGCTTCTCGGTAACCATGAATCAATACAAGTGTGAGATCCCAAAGAAGAAATTCAATTACTTTTTAGTACTAAAGAGAAACACCCACAGGTGGGTATAAAACAGTTTCCAAAATTGAATCACTTCTGCATAAAGTGTGTCTCTGAATCAACAGCTAGCTGAAAAAATAAAATTCAGATATTCAAAGTCAGTAATACTTTGGTTCAGTTGCCTTTTGATATGGTACATTTTGCGATTAAGAGGAACAGACACACACAGAAAGAACATGAGGGAGGAAGTGCACTTAGCAGGTAGTGGAGGTGTCAAAAAGAGGGTTTATTTAGCCGCTGATGGGACAACATAAAAAATAAATAACTTTAGCATGAAAAACTCAAAATAATTTTGTGATATTTCTAGTAATTTTGCATTTTTTAAATATTTTAATTTTATATATTTTGACATCATTTTTCATTTTTGCACAATGTATGCATTTTCATCTTGGTTATAGTCACCATACAATTCCCACTCCCTTTATTTTGACCTTAATTCTTCCTCACATTCCCCGCCCTTGCTCCCTCATAGTGTGTATCTGGTTTATAGTTGCTTGTTGATTTTGATTTTTACTTTATTATAATTAGTCTTTTTCCTGGTCCCTTATTTAGGTTTTCTAAATTCCTGCTATGAGTGAGACCATCCAGTATTTTTCTTTTTCTTTCTGGCTTATTTTGCTGAGCATGATCCCTTCCAGCTCCATCCATGTTGCTGCAAATTGCATGAGTTTATCTTTTTTGATTACTGAGTAATATTCCATTGTGTTTATGTACCACATCTTCTTGATCCAGTCATCTATTTTTGGGCATTTGGGTTGTTTCCATAGCTTAGCTATTGTAAATAGTGCTGCTATAAACATAGGGGTGCCCTTTTGAATGAATGTTTCTGTGTCTTTTGGGTAAATACCTAGGAGCGGAATTGCTGGATCTTATGGAATCTCCATCTTTAGCAGATTGAGGAATCATCATACAGCTCTCCATAGTGGTTGGACCAGTTTGCACTCCCACCAGCAGTGCAGGAGAGTTCCTTTTTCTCCACATCCTCGCCAACATTTGTTGTTGCTAGTTTTTTTAATATGTGCCATTCTCACTGGTGTGAGATGGTATCTCATGGTAGTTTTGATTTGCATATCCCTGATTATAAGTGATGTTGAACATTTTTTCATATGCCTGTTGGCCATTTGCATTTCCTCTTTGGAGAAGTTTGTTTTTAGCTCTTCTGTCCATTTTTTGACTGGGTTGTTTACTTTGTTTTTGTTGAGTCTTGTAAGCTCTTTGTAGATTTTTGTGATCAGTCCTTTATCATTAGTGTTGTGTGCAAAAATTTTCTCCCAATCCGTGGAGTGTCTCTTTGTTTTTGTTATTGACTCTTTTGCCGTACAGAAGCTCTTTAATTTGATGCAGTCCCAGCTGTTTATCTTTGCCTTCACTATCACTGCTTTGGGTGATGTGTCTTTAAAGATGTTACTGAGGTGTATGTCATGTAGTGTTTTGCCTATATTTCCTTCTATGTATTTTATAGTTTCAGGTCTTATGTCTAGTTCTTTAATCCATTTTGAGTTGGTTTTTGTGCATGGTGTGAGGTAGTAGTCAAGCTTTATTCATTTGCATGTAGTGACCCAGTTTTCCCAGCACGATTTATTGAATAAACTTTCTTTGCTCTATTGTATATTCTTTGTTCCATTGTCAAAGATTAGTTGACCATAAATCTGTGGGTTTATTTCTGTATTTTCTATTCAGTTTCATTGGTCCATGTGTCTGTTCTTGTTCCAATACCATGAAGTTTTGATTATTATAGCTTTGTAGTATAGCTTGAAGTCTGGGAGTGTGATACCTCCATTCCCTGATTTTTTTTTTTCAGGAGAACTTTGGCTATTTGGGGTTTTTGGTGGCTCCATATGAATTTCATCAATATTTGTTCTATTTCTTTGAAGAATGTATTGAAATTTTTATTAGAATAGCATTAAATCTGTAAATTGCTTTTGGTAGGATGGCCATTTTAATAATGTTAATTCTTCCAATCCATGAGTAGGGGATGTCTTTCCATTTCTTTGTGTTTTCTTCAATTTCTTTTAACAGTGTTTTATAGTTTCTTTGTATGGTCCTTTACCTCTTTTGTTAGGTTTCTTCCCAAGTATTTGATTTTTTTTTGTTTCAATAATAAAAGGGATGGTTTTCTTGATTTCTTCTTGTTCAGATTGATTGTGCATAGGAAGGCTACTGATTTTTGTGTGTTGACTTTGTATCCTGCTACTTTACTAAACTGATTGATTAGTTGAATTAGTTTTTCCGTGGAATTTTGGGAGTTCTCTACGTATACTATCATATCATCTGCAAAGAGTGATAGTTTGACTTCTTCCTTGCCTCTTTGGATTCCTTGTATATTTTTCTCTTGTCTTACTGATCTAGCTAGGACTTCCAGTATTATATTGAAAAGCAGTGGTGAGTATGGATATCCTTATCTTGTTCCAGATCTTAATGGAAATGCTTTCAACTTTTCTCCATTGAGAATGATATTGGCTATGGGCTTGTCATATATGGCCTTTATGATGTTGAGGTGTGTTCCTTGTATCCCAAGAATTTCAAGGGCCTTTATCATAAATGGGTATTGTACTTTGTCAAATGCTTTCTCAGCATCTATTGATATTATCATATGGTTTTTATATTTCCCTTTGTTGATGCGTTGTAGGAATTTGTCCATCTCCTCTAGATTGTTGAACTTGTTTGCATATAACTGTTCATGGTAGGTTCTGATTATTGTTTTGATTTTGATTTCTGCTTGTTTATTGTGATTTCTCCTCTTTTATTTGTGATCCTATTTATTTGTGATTTCTCCCATTTTTCCTTTGTGAGCCTGGCTAGGGGTTTGTCTATTTATTTTTCCGAAGAATCAATGTTTGGTTTCATCTTTTGGATTGATTTTTTAGTTTCGATTTTATTTTTTTTTTTTAGTTTTGATTTTCTGCTCTGATTTTTATTATTTCCTTTCTTCTACTGGTTTTGGGGTTTTTTTGTTGTTCTTTTTCTAGTTCTTTGAGATGTGAGATTAGGTTGTTTCTTTGAGTTCTTTCTTGTTTCTTTCTTTTTTTTTTTTTTATTTATTTATTTTATTTATTTAATAGAGGCATGTTTTATTATTTATTTATTTGTTTGTTTTTTTGTTTATACATGCACTGGGTACAGTCAGAAGCGCGGGAGGGTGAGAGAATTCACCAGAGCCAGATCGGGGAGCAGAGCAGGCAGAAGGACTGAAGTACACTGCTGAGGGGAGCAGCGGGCGGCAGGAGAGGGCTGCGTGCCATGCGGGACCCTCCTCCGGAGGCCGGGGAGCAGCCGGGGATCGAACCGGCGCTGCAGAGGCTGCGGGCAGCTTCGCAACCCAGCGCTCAACCACTGCGCCACCAGGGAGGCCCTCTTTCTTGTTTCTTGATGTGAGCCTGTATTGCTATATATTTTCCTCTTATTACTGCTTTTGCTGCATCCCATATATTTAGGAAATTGGTGTCCTCCTTGTTGTTCAACTCAAAGTATTTTTTAATTTCTTCTTTGATCTCCTTGTTAGTCCAGTGGTATTCCAGTAGTGTGGATTTCAATCTCCATGGGGTGTGAGGGCTCCTTGCCTTTTTTTTATGGTTTATTTCTAGTTTGATGGCTTCATGGTCAGAGAAGATGGTTGGTATGGTTTCAATCTTAGTGTATCTATTGATGTTTGTCTTATATCCCACTATGCAATCGATCCTGGAGAATGATCCATGTGCACTTGAAAATAATGTGTACTCAGATTTTTTTGGAGATGTAGAGATCTAGATGAGATCTAGATCCTTATTCAGAGCTTTAGTGTCCTTACTTATTTTTTGTCTTGTTGATTGCTCCATTGTTGATAGTGATGTGTTGAAGTCTCCTACTACATATGTCTTTTCTCTGATGTCTGTTTTCTGAGATGATAATAGTTGTCTGATATATTTTGGTGCTCTTTGATTTGGTGAGTATGTGTTAATGAGTGTTATGTCTTCTTGATGTATTGTCCTCTTGATTATAATGCAGTGAGCGTCTGGGTCTCTTTTTACCTTTTTTGTTTAAAATCTGTTTTATCTGATATAAGTATAGCTGTTCCTGCCTTCTTTTTTTGGTCCATTTGCATGTAGGATTGTTTCCCATCCTTTTACCTTCAGTCTATTTTTTTTTTTTGAGATTTATTTATTTATACAAGCACTGGGTACAGTCAGAAGCACGGAGGGTGAGAGAATTCACCAGAGCCAGAGTGGGGAGCAGAGCAGGCAGAAGGACCGAAGTACACTGCTGAGGGGAGCAGCGGGCGGCAGGAGAGGTCTGCACGCCATGTGGGACCCTCCTCCAGTGGCCTGGGAGCAGCCAGGGATCGAACCGGCGCAGCAGAGGCTGTGGGCAGCTTCACAACCCAGCGCTCAACAGCTGCGCCAGTCTATTTTTATCTTTTGTAGTTAAATGTGTTTCCTGGAGCAGCAAAAGTCTGGGTTTTGTTTTGTAATCCAGCCTGCAACTCTGTGTCTTTTTTTGAAGAGTTTAGTCCATTTACATTTAGAGTTAATATTGATACATTAGTGTCTATATTTGCCATTTTGTTTGTTTTTTGTGTGGTTTATTTTTTGTCTTGTTTTGTTCTTATTCATCCCTTTGTTGGTTCCAGCTTTAGGACTCCTTGTAGTATTTTTTGGAGTGGGGGTTTAGTCGTAATGAAATTCTGGAGTGTCTGTTTGTCTGGAAGGTCCTTATTCTTTCTTCATAGAGGAAGGAAAGCTTTGCAGATTAAAGTATTCTTGGCTGGCATTTGCTGTCTTTAGTTTGTTGACCTTGTCCCTCCACTCTCTCCTTGTCCATAGTGTTTCTTCGGAGAAATCTGATGTCAGCCTGATTGGTTTTCCTTTGTATCTTATCTGTTTCTTCCCTATTGTCAGCTTCATTATTTTTTCCTTGTCTTGGATTCTTGGGAGCTTTATTATTACGTGTCTTGCTGTATTTTTCCTTTCATCGTGGAAGTTTGGTGTTCTTGCTTCTTGTATGTCTATTTTCAGCTCCTTCTTCATGCTTGGAAAATTCTCTTCGATTATCTCCTTGAATATTTTCTCTGTTCCTATGTCTCTCTCCTCTCCTTCTGGGATTCCTATAACTCTTATATTTCCTTTCCTCATGGAGTCTGACAGTTCCCAAAGTCTTGCTTCATTCTTTTTCCTTTGTATTTCTCTTTCCTTTTCTGTTTTGGTTCATTTTATTTCTGTGTCTTTGACAGTACTTATCTGTTCTTCCATTTCATCTATTCTGCTTTCACTGCTTATCCCAGAGATCTTTAGCTCCTCCATTAATCCTTTGATCTCCTGCATTTCTTTCATTTCCCTCTTTAGGGACTCAATTTCATTCTTCCGGTTGTTGATTATTTTCCCCTTATCATTGTTTTCCTTTATTTTTTTAATCATGGCAATTTTATTTTTTTTAATTTTAAAGTTTTATTGAAGTATAATTTGACAAATAATAAACTGCACATATGTATAGTGTACAATTTGATAACTTTTAACATTTGTGTATATCTATTAAAACTATCACATAAGCAAGATAATAAAACCACTATCTTCAGCAGTTATCGTGGTGCTTTTGTAATCTGACCTTCATTCCTTAGGTAACTACTAATTTTTCTGTCACTACAAATTAATTTGTGCTTTCTAGAATTTTCTATAAATTGAAATACATACTCTGTGCTATTTTTAAAATATGCATTCTTTCACTAAGAACAATTATTTTGAAATTCATTGACATTGATATATACATATCTCATTTTTTCTTTTTTCTTTTTAAACAATTTGTGCTCCCCCCTCCCCCTCAGATTGAGTCCCCATAGAATTTCCTCCCCCAAGGCACCTGTGCACCATCACCACAGTCCTCTGTACACCTCCCTCCTTCCCTCTGATCGCTGTCCCTCCCCCTCCCCTGCAGTATGTCTCTGATTTATAATTGTCCGTTTTTGCTTTGTTGTGTTTTGTACTGTTATTATTTTTTTTACACTGATGTCTTATTTGGTTCCCCTATATTCCTGTTATAAGTGAAACCATCCAATATTTCTCTTTTTCCTTCTGGTTTATTTCACTGAGCATAGTTCCTTCTAGCTCCATCCACATTCCTGTGACCAGCATGAGTTCATCTTTTTTGATTGCTGAATAATATTCCATTGTGTATATATACCACATCTTCTTGATCCAGTCATCTATGTTTGGATATTTGGGGTGTTTCCATGTTTTACCTATTGTAAATAGTGCTGCAATAAACATAGGTGTTCAGGTGTTCTTTTGAATCAATGTTTTTGTGTCCTTTGAGTAGATCCCTAGTAGTGGAATTGCCAGGTTATATGGTAGCTCCATTTTTAGTAGACCGAGAAACTTCCAGACAGCTTTCCATAGTGGTTGGACCAGTTTGCACTCCCACCAGCAATGTAGGAGAGTTCCTTTTTCACCACATCCTCGCCAACATTTGTTGTTGCTTGTATTTTTTATATGTACCATTCTTACTGGTGTAAGGTGGTATCTCAGTGTGGTTTTCATTTGCATTTCCCTGATTATAAGGGGTGTTGAACATTTTTTCATATGCCTGTTGGCCATTTGCATTTTCTCTTTGAAGAAATGTCTTTTGAGTTCTTCTGCCCATTTCTTGACTGGATTGTTTATTCTGTTTTTGTTGAGCCATGTGAGTTCTTTGTAGATCTTTGTGATCAGTCCCTTATTAGTAGAATGGAGTGCTAAGATTTATTCCCAATCAGTGGGGTGTCTCTCTGTTGGTTAATGTCTCTTTTGCTGTACAGAAGCTTTTCAGTTTGATGGAATCCCAGGTGTTGATCTTTGCCTTCACTATCACTGCTTTGGGTGATGAGTCTTTGAAGATGTTTCTGAGATGTATGACTTGTAGTGTTTTACCTATATTTTCTTCTATGTATTTTATGGTTTCAGGTCTTATGTCCAGTTATTTTATCCATTTTGAGTTGATTTTTGTGCGTGGTGAGAGTAGTGGTTTAGTTTCATTTTTTTACATGTGGAGGTCCAGTTTTCCCAGCACCATTTGTTGAACAAACTGTCCATGTTCCATTGCATATTCTTTGCTCCTTTGTCGAAGATTTGTTGTTCATATAAGTGTGGCTTTATTTCTGGGCTCTCTATTCGGTTCCACTGGTCTCTGTGTTGTTTTTGTTCCAATACCAAACTGTTTTAATTATTATGGCATTGTAGTATAGCTTGAAGTTTGGAAGTGTGATACCGCCTTTCTCCTTTGTTTTCATCAGTAAGGCTTTGACTATTCATATTTTTTTGTGTTTCCATATGAATTTCATCAGTATTTGTCCTATTTCTTTGAAGAATGTCATTGAGATTTTTATTGGAATAGCACTGAATCCGTATATTGCTTTTGGGAGGATGGCCATTTTAATAATGTTAATTCTTCCAATCCATGAGCAAGGGATGTCTTTCCATTTCTTTGTGTCTTCTAACAGTGTTTTAGAATTTAACAATTTCTTCTAACAGTGTTTTATAATTTTCTTTGCATAGGTCTTTCACCTCTTTTGTTAGGTTTATTCCCAAATATTTGATTTTTTTTGTTTCAATAATAAAAGGGATGGTTTTCCTGATTTCTTCTTCTTCAGATTGACTGTTTGTGTATAGGAAGGCTACTGATTTTTGTTTGTTGATTTTGTATCCTGCTACTTTACTGAACTGGTTGATTATTTTGAGTAGTTTCTCTGTGGAGTTTTTAGGGTTCTCTATGTATATTATTATATCGTCTGCAAATAGTGATAGTTTTACTTCTTCTTTCCCTATTTGGATCCTTATGTGTCTTTCTCTTGTTTTATTGCCCTGGCTAGGACCTCCAGTATTTTATTGAAGAGCAGTGGTGAGAGAGGACATTCTCGTCTTGTTCCTGATCTTAAAAGGAAAGGCCTTCAGCTTTTTGCCATTAAGAATAATATTGGCAGTGGGTTTGTTGTATCTGGCTTTTATCATGGCAATTTTAAATTCTCTATCTGGAAGGCTCAGAAGTTCTTCCAAGTCACTGTTGTTGCAGTCTGGTGGGTGATTTTCTCATTCTGGTGTGTCTTTTCCCTGAGGACTTGCTTGGTTGCTTATAGTTTTTCTTCTCCCTGCTGCTTATTTTCTAACTTGTCCTATTTTGAGATACTGTTTTGTTGGTACTGGCTGGCATCTCTTTGGTGTGCTCCTTCTGGTATGTCAGAAACTGGTGGCCCAATCAAGGCCAATACTGTTATGCCATAATTCCAGTAGGGCATGGTACTAAGGATATGTTGATGGGTGCTGTCCCTGGAAATCCACCACCTCTGTATTTATTTAATACCAGAGGTGGGTCTTGAGGTCCCTCAGACTGCCCTGGCAGTTGCTGGATCACCCCTGGGCACCTAATTGTTGGATCCCCTTCTGGGTTCAACTCAAGGCCAAATGTGGGGCCTGGCTTGTGCACGCTTTTTGGCTCACCTCTGACTGTGGGGATAGCCCTTTTTCAGTTCCACACAGTTTTGGTGACATCTGGACTCAAAGCTCCCAGTCTTAAGGATGGCTTGTCTGGGAAGCACTTCCCTGCTCCCTTAGACTGCCCCAGTGGTGGCTGGATCCCCCTCTGGGCTCCCACTGGCAGCCAGTGGTGGGGCCTGGCTTATGTGGGCTTTCAGCTCACCTCTGACTGTGGGGACAGCCCTTTCCCAGTTCCACACAGTTTTGGTGAGGTCCCAACGCAAAGCTCCCTGTCTTAGATATAGTGCTACTAGGAAGCACTTCACTTTGCCCTTGGTCTGCCATGGTGGTGGCTGGAATACCCTCTGGGTTCCCAATACCTGGATCTCCCTCTGGGTTCCAACCAGCAGCCAGTGGAAGGGCCTGGTTTGTGCGGGATTTCCACTTACCTCTGACTATGGGGGCAGCCCTTTCTCAGTTCCACACAGCTTTGCTGAGGTCCGGAGGTAGAGCTCCTTGTCTTAAATATGGAGCATCTGGAGGCACTTCCCTGTAATTTTGCATTATTAATTTAAAAGCTGCTAATTAAATTTCTTATTAAAGACTCAATAATTTATAAAGTGATTCATTAGATAATTTCAGTAACAATTTTCAAGATCCACCTTCTATTGAACACACACACACACACACACACACACTCATTAAATAGCAAAGAGTGTTGCAGTAGACTTTGACTGTCAGGGTCATGGTATTGAAACATTTGCCTCGGTAATTTTACCAACATCATTGAGGTATAATTGACATAGAATAAACTACACAAATTTGAAGCCTGCATTTGGCATATGCACCCACCTGTGAAACCATCAATCAAAATCAACATGAAATTGTTGTCGGAGATGCAGGGTCCTGCTGCCTATCACTACAGAAGCCAATGAGCAGAGACAGAAACTCAATCAATAGGATGTGCATTTGTTTAGGTAGAGATCTGAGAATGGTGGCCATATTACAAAGAAGAAACCATTCTAACATCTCATCTCTTGCTGGCTGTTTTATAATGAGTTGAACATAACAGTCATAAATGAATCAGGTAATCAGAACAGCCTGTCACAGTTGATGTTCCTGGTGTTCACACATTTATCTCCCAGAACTTGTTATCAGCTTCCTGGTTATTTTGACCCTGGTACATCTGATGGCGTCAATGTCTAGCATCAGGGCAGGATTCTTAGTTTAAAGCAAGAGTTTTAATTTAAAGAAAGCAGATGGTGGAGGTGGAAGAGGGTCCAGAGGGAGGGAGGGAGGAGCACAGGGGACTGAGGTGATGGTGCAGGGGTACATCGGTGAAGGAAACTCTATGGGAACTACACCTGGGGAGTGGGGGGGAGCAAAGATTGTTTAAAAATGAACAATGGTGTAAAAAATAAAAAAGGGCAAATAAATAAATATTATGCTCTTCAGTCATTATAAAAAAAAAAGAAATAAAACAGATCATTAGTCATAGAGTATGTATGTGCAGCCCATGTCCTGTGTGGGTGCACAGATTCCTATACTAGCTGTGGTGCATTTCCCTTTGTCCTCTATCAAAATGACATCTAGAAAATTCCTTGTGCACCTTTGTTTTTGTCTTTGTGCCTCTTCCCACCTCCTTCCTAACCCCAGGCAACCACAGATATGTACTCTGTCATTATAGAGAAGCTTACATTTTTAAAGAACTTTGTATAACTTTTCTTTTTCTATTGAGGTGATATTAGTTTACAAAATAGTATGTGATTCAGACTTCAGGTATATGTTATCACACCACACCCACCACCAAGACAACCATAATCCTCTACCATAGTCCACTGGGCACTCTCCCCATTTTACTCTCTACCCTCTCCCTTCCCCTCTGGTAGCCTCAATTATACAGTCAGATTTTTAAGACAAATAGTGCAATTTAACCATGGCCACATATCTGTGTTCAGCTGAGAATTTACCCCATTAGTGGGGACAATTGAACAGTCTCAGAGCTGTCTTAACAAATCCCTCTATAGCTGTACTCTTTGGCCTGAGGATGTATTGTTCTTCTACACTCATACAGCAACTCATGTTCACATTCAAGATGAGGACCAACCCTTCATTGTAGAAAATGGGGAAACCTCTGATGCCCCCGCCCCCCGCAAATGGAAGTAGCACCTCCACACCTCCATTATTCTATATTGCCTCCCAGGGACATTTTGTATTTGACTTATGGCTACTTGATACTAAATTTGTCTATTAAAAAGAAAATCCGTCTCCCTGAAATAGAATTCTCTCTATGAAAGCAGATAAAGTGTATATTTCACAGTCTTTAATAAGAGTTTATTTCCTGTCTGGCCCCTTGTAAGTGCTCAATAAAACATATTAGATGTGTCTTTTCTGCCTCTGGCCTGGGAGCTACTGCTACTTGAAATATAAAAAAGTAAGAAAAATAAACTTGTAAAAAATTGATACTGCAAGTGCTCCATGTTCACTGATACCTCCTCTCCTCACAACTTCACAGCCTGTGCTACCTGGGAGCCTTTCCTGCCAGTTTCTACATCTGTTGCTTCTCATGTCCTATTCCAGGTATGTCTTATCCTGGCACCAGAGGTCACCATCAAACCTTTCCCTGTATCAAAACCACAGGAAAAAGAAAAATAACCTTTCTCTAAGTTTAGTATATCTGTGAACTATCACTACACATCATTGTTTGTTTACATCCCACATCTTGCCACAAAATCCCAGGCAATCTTTCTTCACAGTCATGTACTGCAAACATCTTTTCATTTCCTCAGCTGCCCAGTCTGTTCAGATCAAGCTTTTTGAAAAGTCCCTTAACTGTTGTACTTGCTTTCATGTTCTTTTTGCTTTAGTTCTTTTCATATATGGCTCTTAGATAACATTCCTAAGTTGTTAATGTTCTTTTTTAAACACTTGAATGACTTCCTAGGAAAGGGTGCAAATTAGCAGTCTATGTTCTAATAAGATGAGGTATATTATATGTGTATATATATATATATATATATATATATATGAATATGCAAGTAAGTGTACATGTATATGTATGTTTGTGTGTTTGTTTGGCTCACTCTGATTTTAAGACAAATATTCTAGCCACTGTTAAATAACCAAGGGGTTTTATATCAAAATCAGAATTTCTGATTTCTCAGGAAACCTAAAAGATCTGCAAACTCTGGCCCAGGATCTCATGAGACAAGAATAGCTGAGTATTGACTGCCCTCTAAAGGCAGAGTAAATACACTCCAGTTTGCCAGAGTCTCCAGCACTCCCTATTGTGCCAGATGCAGGGACCAGATGTAATTTGTGATTTATGGTCATAGTTGTGCCACACTTTCTTTGAGTGGGGAACTATTTATCCTGATATGTCTTTCAATCCCAGGAAAACAAAATCTAGCCTGGAAAGCTATATATTTAAATTATAAATGAAAGATACCATATTTGCTTAAGAAAATGAAGATAATTTCTAAGTATTCAATATGAAAAAAAATATATATATATATACATGTCTATGTGTACAGTTGACCCCCTTCACTCACTTACATTATTTACTCAGCCTCTGTAGGGGTCAGAATTTCTGAACCCAAAATGAGAATAGATTCTCATTCTGGCACCTGGGAGTGTTCCTAGCAGAGACTCAGTTTGATCATTTAACTTCATCTTCTGCTGCTCTTACTCCAACTTCAATAGAAGTTGCTAGAACTGAACTTCCTAGGCACTGTCCTCTAGACCTAAATTATTTCCTCCAGTCCCACCCCGTCTTTTCCCAATTCCAGTCTACCTTCACTTTGTCTGTGAGAAACCTTCCATCTTTAAACCCCTGATCAAAGCCCCAGTCTCTAGGAACCATTACTAATCTATCAGATGTGCTTTCTCTGCTAGGTCTACCTCACTGCAATGCCTAGATTATGCTTAAGTTTTTAGTGTCCCCCTGAGGGATTACAGCTAAGGTTCTGGGAAGGCCCAGAGATATAAATAATACTCTAAGAAATGGAGGAGAATGAAGAGAACTTATTTATCAGGACATTTCACAGAAGATATAAACAGAAGCTATAAATTCTGATGTTTAGGATTTATTTCTCAGGGCATTTTATCCATACATGTCTTCATACACACCCCTAGACTCTTGCACAAAGACAACCATGAGGAATGTCACATAGTGATTAAGAGCACGAGCTTTCAAGTTAATCAAATTTACCACTGACTGTGATATCTTAGCTAAGTGTATTCTTAAGTAAATTACTTAATCCCATTGAGAGTGTTTCTTTTCACTAAAAAAAAAAATATGAGTTTAATAATATCTTTCATAATGTTGTGGAGTGGATTGAATAAGGAAATGCTCACAGGACACTTAGCGTGATGTCTGGTATGTAACAATGGTATCTGTTGTGATGGGGGGAATATTTTAAAAACATTAATATACTTTCATCTTGCTTCCCAAATGTTCTCACTATAAAGACTAAAATCCTGAAAGCCTCAGAGAAGAGAAAAGGAAGGAGAATGACTGGGGATAGGGAGAAAGAGAGGGGAAGGGGTGATGGAGAGAGAAGTGGGCGAAGGAAGGCAGGACTGGAAAGGAAGCAGGCTTTCTGGTAGACCTCTCTGGCAGGCAGCCTCCATGAGCAACAGGGCGACCCTGGCTTGAGCTCCTAACCCTGTGAGTGGCCGTCAGCTCAGCCTTCAGGTGCCTCCAGCCCTCTTTGCCACAAGACTCCAAATGAAAATTGCTCAGCCAATCCCAGTAAAACCATGAGACCATAAGAATTATTTTTTTCAATTTTTTATTTTTTTACATCGCTGTTCATTTTTAAACAATGTTCGCTTCCCTCCACCCCCCTCAGGTGTCGTCCCCATAGAGTTTCCTTCACCAATGCCCCCGTGCACCATCACCTCAGTCCACTGTGCTCCTCCCTCCCTCCCTCTGATCCCTCTCCTGCCTCCTCCCCTGCAGGATGTCTCTGGTTTATAATTGTCTGTTTTTGCTTTGTTGTGTTTTGTACTGTTATTATTTTTTTTTACACTGATGTCTTATTTGGTTCCCCTATATTCCTGCTGTAAGTAAAACCATCCAATATTTTTCTTTTTCCTTCTGGCTTATTTCACTGAGACCATGAAAATTAATACACTGTTGTTGTAAGACTGCACTTAGGAGTGGTTTGTTATTCAGCAAACAGATAATAAAGTGAAAATTGGTACCTGTAGATGAGGTGTTTTTATAACAAAAACCTAAAACATGTAAAATTGACTTTGGCGCTAGACAATGAGCAGAAGCTGAAAGTCTATAAGGAAACTGTTATCAAACTCTTCAAGAACAATCAGGGAGTTATTATTGGAGGCAGGATGGAAGAGGACTTGAGTTGTGGCTGGCAAAACAATTAGCAACACTAACCCCTGAGTAAGAGTGGAAAATAGACAAGTATTTAACCATCATGTGACTTAACTAGGGAGATTCCAGGCAGAATGTAGAAGTGATGACAGGCTTCTATTGGCTACAATAAAATAGAAGAGGGACTTGAATTAAGAATCAACTGATTTTAGTAGAGATAAGGAGGATCCTGTACAGTTTTTGTAGCCAGCTAAAAACTCTCCAAGTTAAGAAATGATCTGGGGGCAAAAATCTTGCCCATGGAAATCCTGTAAAACATGGTTCAGAGTAGAGATGAAGGCAAGGGTGTGCCCAGAGATTCTGTGCTGACACCTCAGAAAGATTAAGACAGTAGACTTTTAAGAATCTGAAGGGTGTGTCTCTCAGATCTTATCTGCAAGATTAAAAGGAATATAAGAATCTTAAAGCCATCATCATTAAGCACCCCTTTTCTCATTCCAAAGAAAAATGTGGTCAATCTCACTGAAGATATTTATGGGTGTAGCTTTTGTGTCCTGAGGGAACACCCTTTATAATCACAGAAAACCCAGGCTTTTTTTTTAAAAAGCATTTGTTGGCCGACTTTCTGGCTGAGAAATCAGTTTGCTATTAAGAGTACTATTTCTTTTTATATTAGTATGTCCATAACAGTATTATTCACAGTAGCCAAGACATGGCAACAAGCTTAAATGTGCATCAATCAACAACTGGATAAAGAAATTCTGGTGTGGGGGGCCTCCCTGGTGGCACAAGGGGTTAAGCACCGCACTACGAAGCAATCCGTAGCCTCTGCCAGACAGGGAGCAACCCACATGGTGAAGCAGACCTCTCCTGTCTCCCCCACTGCTCCCCTCAGCAGTGTACTTTGGTCAATCTGCCTGTTTTGTTCCCCACTCTGTCTCTGGTGAATCTTCTCACCCTCTTACCCCCACATCTATGGCCTGTACCCCAGCTTTTGTATGCATAAATAAATAAATCTTTTAAAAAAAAGAAATTCTGGTCTATACACTTAGTGGATGAAATAGTGCCTTTTGGGACAATATAGATGGATCTTGAGGTAGTTAGGGTAAGTGAAGTAAATCAGAATGTGAAAGACAATCACTGGATAATTTCACTGATTTGCAGAACATAAATAACCGTTGAAAACAAACAAACCGTTGAAACACAACAAAAATAACTCCTAGACTCTGAAAAATAAGTGATTCTAGAGGGGAAGCGGGAGGGGGAGCAGGAAAAGGGGTATGTAACAGGCACTGGAGCTTTGGTGGTTGTTGAGTCTTGTGCACATGCGGAGGATGAAGCTGTGTACCTCAAATGATATATTTTTATAAATGAATGGTTTTTTTAAAAGAATACTATTTCTTATGAAAATTAAAGATGGCTCAGAATTCAGAACTATAACAGGGTGGTTCCCAGAGAAAGAGAAAGTTCCAGGTTCCCTGCCTCACTCAAGGAAGGGTGATGCTGAGCAGGGAGTAGAGAAGACTGGAAAAGGAAGGAAGTGAAACCAGTGTGCGCTCTTAGCATGACAGCAGCCGCTGCTGCTGTTGTTCACCCTGGCAGCCCTTAAACCACCATGAGTTCATGTCCCACGAAGAGGTAAAAAGAAATTCATAGACAAACCCTCAGATCAATAAGCGGAGAGAAGCAAATCTATATATATTTTTTAAAGATTTATTTATTTATGCATACAAGAACTGACACAGGCCAGAGTTCAGTGGGGGGGGGGGTGAGAGGACTCACCAGAGACAGAGCGGGGAACAGAACAGGCAGACTGACTGAAATACACTGCTGAGGGGAGCAGTGGGCGAGGCAGGAGAGGTCTGCTGCACCATGTGGGTAGCTTCCTGGCCGGCAGGGATCCAATTTGCCGTGCAGAGGCTGCAGACATCTTCACAGTGCTGTGCTTAACCCCTTGCACCACTAGGGAGGCCCAAGAAGCAACTCTTTAAAGAGTAAAGGAAAGTTTATTTAGAGGAGAAAGAACAAAAGCAAAGACTCTAAGGCAACAATTGCAAGGAGGGGCAAAAGATGCCATATGGGCCTGTGTTTAGGAGATATTTAAACCCTTTTTTCTCTATTCCAAAATCTCATCATTTTGCTTTGTGATTTTGTGATTGGCTCTTTCTCCTAGAGTCTGTACTCCTTGGGGCAGATGTGTCCATTTTCTCAGCTTGTCTTAGAGTTTCTCCTTCACCTCTCCTGTCCAAGGTCTCTTAAACTTTACTGCCCCCGTTATCTCTCCTGACCTCACCCCTGGAGTATGTTTTGGTTAGCACCTCGTAGAGTTTACTGTCCTTATCTCCGGAGTATGTTTGGTTAAAACCCCTTTCACTCTCCCCAAGCCTGCCTGCACTGTCTCTGAAGCTGCCTAATTAACCCTAACTTGCCCTAGGACTCAAAAGAAAGATGGGGAGCAAGAAGGAGGCCTGGAGGAGGCACATGGAGCAGAGAGACATGTAAAGAAGCTGTGCTTGCTTCTCGGCCTTGCACTTGTACCAGGCATTTGGACATGGAAGGAGACACTTGAGACAGGCATGGGTAAGAGACCCATGGGGAGGTTAACAATGCCAGTGTTTACACCTGGTTTTGATTTTGCTCTTTTCCTTCAAAAATCTTCTGGTCTCTTTTGCCCCTTTCTTATGGGTCCCCACCAGGAGATGCCTTAGACTTGTGCCTCAGTGGCCCTGCTTTGGGCTAACCCTTTTTAGCTGGACATTTACCCACGAAGGGATGGGTAACTTCAGGTGCTTTATTTGGAAACCATATTCTTTGTCTTTTTTCTTATCTTCTTTTTATTGCACACTAATTGTATTAAAATTCCTTTGCATTAAAGGCCTTATATACTAGAGTATGTTTTATCTCAATGTGGTGAAGGCAGAACCTTTTTAAAGCAGGCATATTGGGGGTTCCTGGGGTGTCCCTCCCCCTGCCTGGTAACAGAACCAGTACCCAAAGACAGAGCCTGGAATCACAGAGGAGGGCTGTAGGGAGGAGGATGAGATTCAACCAAAATTCCATAGATCACCAACGATGACATGCTTCCAGTTGGCCCCCTTTTAATGGACATGTCTCACCCACTTCTCTTATGCTTCTCTCACCACTCTCCACTGGTGTGTGGGAAGATAACTTGAAGTCACAGGTCTTCCTATGGAGACCATCCTGTGCTCCAGGAACTGCCTTCAAGAAACTTCCACAGAGAGACTGACCACTGGAGCCCCACTCAGCTCTGGAGCTGAGGTAGATAAAGACATCACCGAATTTATACTGCGTCTGATGATGACTGAGTGGTACGTGGAGCTCTGGACCAGGTGGTGATATTTTTTCTGACAGAGAGAAGTGGATCTTTGGTGGATGGAGGAGAAGGAAAAGAGCTGACACTTCCCAGGATGCACGCCTGGGGGTTCCACCCACACTGAATTGCATAACTGG
Organism: Talpa occidentalis; assembly: GCF_014898055.3. Classification (NCBI taxonomy): domain Eukaryota; kingdom Metazoa; phylum Chordata; class Mammalia; order Eulipotyphla; family Talpidae; genus Talpa; species Talpa occidentalis. The sequence continues at coordinate 54,647,867 of NW_023601653.1, forward strand.
GAGACTGTGACTCAAGTGTGGGGGTCTGCATTTGTCACTGGACTTGAGGTGGGCCTGCTGCCCATGGAACTGACACATGATTTTCAGGTAAGGAGCAGCTTTTATTTTGCTGGATTGGTTCAGCAAAATCGGGAAGTCATAGCCCAAATCTGCCATCCTGTCCATTACCAGGCATGCGGCTTTAAAGCCTGTGTGGAAAGGACCAGCTGGTCAGGGAGAGGGAAGGGTGGAGTTTTCATCACCACAGCACGTGGGGTATTAATGCCTCCTCATGGGTCCATGTGCTTTTTCCTGTGGGCTTAGCATGTGCTCTTGGGTGAATGTGGAGGTTTTGGTATTATAAAGTTACTGCTGGGTTTGCCCGTGCTCCCTAGAATAGAGAACTGGGTAACCTGTTAGAACTTGCTCCCACCAATTTCTGCTGGTGAGATCCTCCTGATGCTTCAAAAACAAGCCTGCAAAAGTTTGTGGGGTAAGGGAAGGGTTGGCTGCACTGGAAGAAAAGAACACCGAGCAGGCTTTGACAATTCCGTGTGCAACTGGCTTCAACTTTGTAAAAGTTTCCTACCACGGTTTCGCTTTGGGCTCTTGGGAGCCACATGTAAAAAGCCCAGATGGGCATGACCAGTGTAAGCACTCTGATAGAAGCTCCAGCTAAACTCCCAGAGACAGAATCCACTGCCAGTAACTAAGCAAGCCACCTCCAATGTCAAAACCAATCAGGTCTTAGGGCGGAGCAACATGGCGGCGAGGAGACGCTGCGAGTAAGATCTCCCATTAAAAAAAGTTAATAGGGAGGAAAAGCGGCAGGTCCCAGTGAGAACCGGGACACGGAAGATAAACGGGTGACTCCAGCAAACTGCCCGAAGAAGAAAGTTGCCATAAAAGAGGACGAGAAGGGAGGGAAGCGCAGAACCCTGCTCCCCTCCCCCGCCCACAGAGGCGGCACTCTCCGACCGGCAGAGAGGAGGAAACAACAAACCAAAACGGCCAACAAGAAAAACGGACACAGCAAGCGGGACTGTGAGTGGAAAGGAACTATTGCAGCCACCACACCCTGTGAACGGGAGCTGAGGCGAACCCTGCAGGATCCGCCGCGGAGGTGAGCTCCAGGCGCCATTAAAGAGAGCCCCGCCCCCCAGGAGGAGACCAGCCCCAGCACACAGCCCCGGCCACCCGGTAAGCTTGCGCGGAAAGTGGCGCGGATCCAGACCGGATCGCAGCTGCCCAGGTCCCCGCGCCTGCCACATAGGCTTGCGGGGAGACGGCGGAGGCCCTCCCTGAGTGAGCAGGAACAAGGCGCCCAGGCAGGGGAGCGGGATTCAAAAGGCGCCATTCCCGCGCCACTGATCTGGGCTACAGCCCGCGTCCTGGAACTGAGGGCTTTGGAACTGAGACCCGGGGCACGAAATTAGGGGCGTGGGTTCCCCACGACGGTGGGGCACAAGGCAGACACAGCACCCCAAAGCCGTTGAGGTGTACCCTACCATCCCCGCTCTGCTCCCTGTCCCACGGGGTGGAAAATCAGCTCCCCAAGGGCTCCAGGAGAGATCTCTGGCGCCACCTAGCGACTTGACCCCAGCACAGGCTACTGAAGGAGCTAGTGGCCAGCTGGGGAGTTAGCCCACACCTGGCTCCTTCCGAACAAGTAGTCTGAGCCCACAGGGAGAGCGAGCACCCACAGCCGGGGCAGACCAGGCGCGCAGAAGAGTGTGCCTGAGACCAGACGCGCAGGGAGTGTGTCCCACATCACCATTTTAGAACAGGGACATTTCTTCAGTAAAGACTACCTGCAGAAGGCTTCCTCAGGAGCCAGAGGTGAGCGGGGGAAGTTCGCCCACGCCAGACCCCCTCTGGCCTGCAGTCCAAGCCCAGAGGGGAGCAGGAACCCACCGCCGGGGCAGACCAGGCGCACAGGGGAGTGTGTCCCCACATCGGCATTTTAGAACAGGGACCTTTCTCCATTAAAGGCTGCTTGAAACTGACAGATGACTCCTGGAAGAACCAGAGGGGAACAGAGAAGCCCACCCAAGATGCCGGCAAGTCCCAACAACACAGTGTCCCAACGCATACGGCAAATTAGAAAACAGACAGTAGGGAGGAGAAGAACCACACGCAACCTAGCAACTCTCCAGAGAAAAAGCACACCACAAAAAGAAAGCCAGCCCCCAGATTGCAAAGACAATAACTTGGAAGAATTTCTGAGCCTTCCAGAAAGAGAATTTAAAATTGCCGTGATTAAAAAACTGACAGAAGTCATAAAGGAAAACAATGATAAGGGAAAAATAATCAACGATCAGAAGAATGCAATTGAGTCCCTAGAGAGGGAAAACAATGGTCAGAAGAAAGAAATTGAGTCCCTAAAGAGGGAAGTAAAAGAAATGCAGGAGATCAAAGAATTAATGGAAGAACTAAAGAATTCTGGGAAAAGCAATGAAAGCAGAATAGATGAAATGGAAGAACGAATAAGTAATCTTGAAGACACAGAAATAAAAAGAACCAAAACAGAAAAGGAAAGAGAAGTACGAAGGAAAAAGAACGAAGAAAGACTTCGGGAACTATCTGACTCCATGAGGAAAGGAAATATAAGAGTTATAGGAATACCAGAAGGAGAGGAGAGAGATGTAGGAACAGAGAAAATATTCAAAGAGATAATTGAAGAGAACTTCCCAAATGTGAAGAAGGAGCTGAAAATTGATATACAAGAAGCAAGAAGAACACCAAACTTCCACGACGAAAGGAAAAATACAGCAAGACACATAATAGTAAAGCTCCCAAGAATCCAGGACAAGGAAAAAATAATGAAGCTGGCAAGAGGGAAGAAACAGATAACATTCAAAGGAAAACCAATCAGGCTGACATCAGACTTCTCCGAAGAAACACTACGGGCAAGGAGAGAGTGGAGGGACATAGTCAACAGACTCCAAGAAAACAGATGCCAACCAAGAATACTCTATCCCGCAAAGCTCTCCTTCCTCTTTGAAGAAAGAATATGGACCTTCCCAGACAAACAGAAACTCCGGAATTTCATTGCAACTAAACCCCCACTCCAAAAAATACTACAAGGAGTCCTAAAGCCAGAACCTCAGAGGGACGAATAACAATGAAAGAAGGCCAAAAAAAAAAAAAAAAGTTATTAAAAGAATAAATAAATAAAATCAAAGGAAAGACAAACACAATGGCAAATACAGATGTTAACATATCAATATTAACTCTAAATGTAAATGGACTAAACTCTTCAATAAAAAGACACAGAGTGGCAGCCTGGATTAAGAAACAAAACCCAACCTTTTGCTGTCTCCAGGAAACACATTTAGCTACAAAAGATAAAAATAGGCTCAAAGTTAAAGGATGGAAAACAATCCTACAAGCAAATGGACCAAAAAAGAAAGCAGGAACAGCTATACTTATATCAGATAAGACAGATTTCAAACTCAAAAAGATAAAAAGAGACCCCAATGGTCACTACATTATGATCAAGGGGACAATACTTCAAGAAGAAATAACACTCATTAACATATACTCACCAAACGAAGGAGCACCAAAATATATCAGACAACTGTTGTCCTCTCTGAAAACAGACATCAGAGAAAACACATACGTAGTGGGAGACTTCAACACACCACTATCAACAATGGATAGATCAACAAGACAAAAAATAAGTAAAGAAACCAAAGCTCTAAATAAGAACCTAGAGCAATTAGGCTTAACAGACATCTATAGAACACTAAACCCCAAAAAAACGGAGTACACATTTTTCTCAAGCGCACACGGATCATTCTCCAGGATCGATCACATACTGGGGCACAAGACAAACATCAACAGATACACCAAGATTGAAATCATATCAACCATCTTTTCTGACCATGAAGGCATCAAACTAGAAATAAACCATAAAAAGAAGGCAAGGAACTTTCCTACCTCATGGAGATTAAAAACCACACTACTGGAAGACCATTGGACTAATGAGGAGATCAAAGAAGAAATTAAAAAATTTTTTGAATTGAACGACAAGGAGGACACTAATATCCTAAATGTATGGGATGCAGCAAAAGCAGTAATAAGAGGAAAATATATAGCAATAGAAGCTCACATCAAGAAACAAGAAAGAACGCAAAGAAACAACCTCATCTCGAAGCTCAAAGATCTAGAAAAAGAACAACAAAAAAACCCCAAAACCAGTAGAAGAAAAGAAATAATAAAAACCAAAGCAGAAATAAATGAAATTGAAACTAAAAAAACAATCCAAAAGATCAATGAAACCAAGAGCTGGTTTTTTGAAAAAATCAATAAAATAGACAAACCCCTAGCCAGGCTCACAAAGGAAAAAAGGGAGAAAGCACAAATAAACAGGATCATCAATGAAAGAGGAGAAATCACAACGGACACAGCAGAAATCAAAAGAATAATCAGTAACTACTATGAACAGTTATATGGAAACAAGTTTAACAATCTAGAGGAGATGGACAAATTCCTACAACTCTACAATCACCCAAAGCTAGATAAAGAAGAAATAGAACACCTAAACAGACCAATTACAATTAGCGAAATTGAAATGGTAATCAAAAACCTCCCCAAAAACAAAAGCCCAGGACCTGATGGATTTACAAATGAATTCTACCAAACATTCAGAGACGAATTAGTGCCTATCCTTCACAAACTCTTCCAAAAAATTGAGAAGGAAGGGACAATACCAAACACGTTCTATGAAGCCAACATTACGCTAATACCAAAACCGAACAAGGACAACACAAAAAAGGAAAACTACAGGCCAATCTCCCTAATGAACACTGATGCAAAAATCCTCAATAAAATTTTAGCTATCAGAATCCAACAATGTATCCATAAGATAATTCACCACGACCAAGTTGGATTCATTCCAGGGGCACAAGGATGGTTTAACATCCGAAAATCAATCAATGTTATCCAACACATCAACAAAAAGAAATATAAAAACCATATGATAATATCAATAGATGCTGAGAAAGCTTTCGACAAAGTGCAACACCCATTCATGATAAAAGCCCTTGAAATTCTGGGGATACAAGGAACATACCTCAACATCATAAAGGCCATCTATGACAAGCCAACAGCCAGTATCATTCTCAATGGTGAAAAGCTGAAAGCAATTCCATTAAGATCTGGAACAAGACAAGGATGTCCACTCTCACCATTGCTTTTCAATATAATACTGGAAGTCCTAGCCAGGGCAATAAGACAAGAGAAAGACATCCAAGGAATCCAAATAGGAAAAGAAGAAGTCAAACTATCACTATTTGCAGACGATATGATATTATACATAGAGAACCCCAAAAACTCCACAGAAAAGCTAATTCAACTCATCAATCAGTTCAGTAAAGTGGCAGGATACAAAATCAACACGCAAAAGTCAGTAGCCTTCCTATACACAAACAATAAATCTGAAGAAGAAGAAATCAAAAAGACCATCCCTTTTGTTATTGAAACAAAAAAAATCAAATATTTGGGAATAAATCTAACAAAAGAGGTAAAGGACCTATACAAAGAAAACTATAAAACACTGTTAAAAGAAATAGAAGAAGACACAAAGAAATGGAGAGACGTCCCCTGCTCATGGATTGGAAGAATAAACATTATTAAAATGGCCATCCTACCAAAAGCAATATACAGATTCAATGCTATTCCAATCAAAATTTCAATGTCATTCTTCAAAGAAATAGAACAATTATTGATGAAATTCATATGGAATCACCAAAAACCCCGAATAGCCAAAGCTCTCCTGAAAAAAAAAGAAGGGAATGGAGGCATCAGACTCCCAGACTTCAAACTATACTACAAAGCCATAATCATCAAAACTGCATGGTATTGGAACAAGAACAGACATACAGACCAATGGAATCGAATAGAAAATCCAGAAATAAACCCACAGATTTATGGTCAACTAATCTTTGACAAAGGAGCAAAGAATATGCATTGGAGCAAAGAAAGTTTGTTCAATAAATGGTGCTGGGAAAACTGGGTCGCTACATGCAAAAGAATGAAGCTTGACCACCACCTCACACCATACACAAAAATCAACTCAAAATGGATTAAAGAACTAGACATAAGACCTGAAACCATAAAATATATAGAAGGAAATATAGGCGAAACACTACGTGATTTGCACATCAAAGACATCTTTACAGACACATCACCCAAAGCAGTGATAGTGAAGGCAAAGATAAACAGCTGGGACTACATCAAATTAAAGAGCTTTTGCACAGCAAAAGAGACAATAACAAAAACAAAGAGAAACCCCACCAACTGGGAGAACATTTTTGCACCCAACACTAATGATAAAGGACTGATCACAAAAATCTGCAAAGAGCTGATGAGACTCAACAACAACAAAGAAAATAATCCAGTCAAAAAATGGGCAGAAGAGCTTAAAAGAAACTTCTCTGAAGAGGAAATGCAAATGGCCAACAGGCATATGAAAAAATGTTCAACATCACTTGTCATCAGGGAAATGCAAATCAAAACTACCATGAGATACCATCTTACACCAGTGAGAATGGCACATATTAAAAAAACTAGCAACAACAAATGTTGGCGAGGGTGTGGAGAAAAAGGAACTCTTCTGCACTGTTGGTGGGAGTGCAAACTGGTCCAACCACTGTGGAAAGCTGTATGGAGATTTCTGGACCTACTAAACATAGAGCTTCCATATGATCCAGCAATTCCACTCCTAGGTATTTACCCAAAGGACACAGAAACATCAATTCCAAAGAACACCTGCACCCCTATGTTTATAGCAGCACTGTTTACAATAGCTAAGCTTTGGAAACAACCCAAATGCCCAAAAGTAGATGACTGGATCAAGAAGATGTGGTACATATATACCATGGAATATTACTCAGCATTCAAAAAAGATAAACACATGCAATTTGCAGCAACATGGATGGCGCTGGAAGGGATCATGCTCAGCGAAATAAGCCAAAAAGAAAAAGAAAAATACCGGATGGTCTCACTCATAGCAGGAATCTAGAAAACTTAAATAAGGGACCAGGAAAATGAATAACTATAAGAAAGTGAAAATCAAAATCAACAAAAAACTATGAACCAGAGACACTTTTAGGGGGCGGGGGTGGGAGGGGAGGGATTGGGGTCAGAATGGGGGGCTGCAATTGTATGGGGAATATAACAATAAAATTTATTAAAAAAAAAAAATAAAATAAAAAAAAAAAAAAAAGAGAGAAAAAAAAAAAAAAAAAAAACCAATCAGGTCTTCCGGAAAACCCAGCTTTTCCTACCTAGGGACAACAAGTGCATGGGATGCCTGCGGCAGGATTGCCGGGCTAAGCACTGACCACCCAGACTGTGGAAGAGAACAACTGTGGCCTGTCACTACATTTTATGGTGGCTTGTTAGCAGGAAAATAGAAAACTGCCAAACACACTCCCAGCATGATTATAGCTTGTTTATACTCTTACCAGGAAAGTAGGACATTATCATATGTTGGCAATGATATGAGTACATTCTTATATTTACTAGTGAGAGATTTGGGTGGATAGATAGCGTTAGTCTTTTTTTTTTTAATTTTATATAGAATCACAACACAATTCATCCATTTAAAGAGCCCAATTCAGTGGTTTCTGGTATATTCACAGAACTGTGTGAGCATCATCACAATCATGTAAGAGCATTTTTATCACCTTAGTAAAGAAACTCAGGCCCAGGGCCTCCCCGGTGGTGCAGCGGTTGAGCACTGGGCTGCGAAGCTGCCTGCAGCCTCTGCAGCACTGGTTCAATCCCCGGCCACCAGCAAGGGTCCCACATGGAGCACAGACCTCTCCTGCCAAGCCCGCTGCTCCCCTCAGCAGTGTACTTTGTCAATCTGCCTGTTCTGCTCCCCGCTCTGGCTCTGGTGAGTTCTCTTTCCCTCCCGTGCTTCTGACTGTGCCCAGTGCTTGTGTAAATAAATAAATAAATCTTAAAAAAAAAAAAAAAAAGAAACTCAGGCTCATTAGCAGTTCTCATTTCCTTCCAATTCCTCCAGCTGTGGGTCACTCCAACCTACTTCTGTCTCTCTATATTTCCATGTTCTAGACACTTTAGTGGAATTATAGAATATGTATCTTTTGTTACAGTATCTTTCCCTTAGTGTAATATTTCCTATTGTTATCCATGTTGACACACGTAAGAGTATTCCATTCTTTTTTATTGCCAAACAATATTCCATTGTATGGTGTGGTAGATGGAATAATGGCCCCAAAAGAAGTCCATATCTTAAGTCCTCCTCAATCTGTTACCTTGATAGACATTTGGATGGTTCCCTCTTTTTTGGCTATTATGAATAATGTGGCTATAAACACTGTTTACAATTTTTTCTGGGCAGATATTTTCATTTCTCTTGGATAGGAAATTGGGTGTGGACTTTCTATATTATATGATAATCCTGTATTTACCCTTTTAAGGAACTGACAGAATGTTTTCCACAGCAATTGTACCATTTTACATTGTCACTAATAGTGTGAGGGTTCCAATTTTCCACAAGTTACTAATATTTTCTGTCTTGTTTATTATAATATCCCTGTGGTATGAAGTGATCTTTCATTAAGGTCTTGATATCATTGGTGACTAACAATATTGAGCAACTTTTCATGTGCTTATTGTTCATTTGTATATCTTTGGAGAAATGGCTATTTAGATACTTTACCCATTTTTTCCAAAGAATCATTTATACACACACACACACACACACACACACGTTTAATCATTTATGCTGACTAAAAATTAGAAAGAACCTAAAAATTCTAGAGTGAGAATTGATTAGCTATATATGCAATAGCATACTAAGTCTGCACTAGAGGTTATATTTCTTTATTTATAGTGATTTATATTTATGGTTTGTCAAACAGGTTACAAAACAGAATTGTACCATTGTTGTAAACACACATATATTACAAATATCCACAGGAAAATTGTTTAGAAGGTATACATCAACTTATGTTACCTTGGGGTGATAAAATGATAAAATAATTTTCTGCTTTACTTTTTCAGTATTTATTAATTTCTTTGATAAACACACATTATTTTGTTTAGAAAGAAAAGTTGCTTATCTTTCAAACATATTGTTTTAAACCTGGAGGCTGCATTGTAATATTAAAAATAGATATTCCTATTTTAACTTTCAAAATATGAATTGGGCTTGCAGATTTGCTAAATAATTGGAATCTTTCTATAGTTAGGCTCCCAAAATCCTTCCTAGTCCCAAAACATAAAGAGCTGGGGATCTGAACCAAACTACCACCAAAAGATAAAGCTGAAATCCAAACCTAAGTTCATAGAGAAAATCTGGTCCCATAATTCCAGAGGAAAAAATAACAAACCATCAGAATGACAATGTTTTTATAATCTGGATTTTCCTCAAAATCCACCTACCCTGTCCATGATAAATGGACAAGACCTCTGTGGTCATTATCAAAAGGAAACTGCATAGCATTAATAACAGGTAATCACTGCCATGTTCCTGGGGGTTGTTCTTAGAACCCACTTACCAAAACTCTGAAGATGATCCATTCCTCACCATGGATGAACTGCCTCTTTATGTCTGGAGCCAGCAGGGCTGTTTTAACTCCCTTAGTCAGTTTGCAGTCCTCAGGCACAGACTGATCCTAAGCAGCCCTCTAGAATGCTAGGACACCATCAGTGTTTCCAAATTTCATTGGCTCAGGTCCAGCTGATGTGCACAGTGGCCATCTCTTCTGCCAGAAAAGCTTGGGAAATGCTAACACAGGCTCTCCAATTTCATCGCGCCCCACTCCTTTCCATTCTGCCCATTCTTTTTTTTTTTTTTAAGATTATTTATTTGTGCATACAAGAACTGGGACACAGATAGGTGCAGGTGGTGAGAGTGTTCACCAGAGACAAAGTGGGGAGTAGAACAGGCTGACTGGCTGAAATACACTGCTGAGGGGAGCAGCGGGTGAGACAGGAAGAGGTCTGTCTGCTGCACCATGTACATAGCTCCCTGGCCCCCGGGGGATCAAATTCATGCTGCAGAAGCTGCAGATAGCTTCATAGTGCTGTGCTTAACCCCTTGTGCCACCAAGGAGGCCACCCCCCCTTTTTTTAAATGAAAGCTAAAATACTACTTCATGGCATGTTCAGCTGGAATAAAAATATTGTGTGTATCTCTGAATCTAACCTAAAAGTAAGTCAGAGCCATGAAAGAGGTCAATACCTAGGGAAAGGATGAGGCCATGCTTTATATCATCAGTTGTTAAGAAATTTTAATGCAGTATTCTAAAGCATAGCCACAGCCTGGCTTCCGTTAAATTGTCTCAGTTTACTTAACTATAAAGTAAAAGTATTTTTTTTTAAGATTTATTTATTTATTTATACAAGCACTGGGTACAGTCAGAAGCACTGGAGGGTGAGAGAATCCACCAGAGCCAGAGCGGGGAACAGAACAGGCAGACTGATGAAATACACTGCTGAGGGGAGCAGCGGGCGCGGCAGGAGAGGTCTGCGTGCCATGTGGGACCCTCGCTGGCGGCCGGGGATCAAACCGGCGTTGCAGAGGCTGTGGGCAGCTTTGCAGTCCAGTGCTCAATCTCTGTGCCACCAGAGGAGGCCCGTAAGTAAAAGTAATCTTCAAAAGTAATCTGCAGCCCTTATGGAAGGGCTACCATAAGGATTAGACATCTGATATGGATCTTAGTACATGAATAATGACAAGTACTTCTCAAGACATCTAGGGGAGAAAAGGTCCAGATCATTTCTTCTTTCACATATTGCTGCAGAATATTCAACAATGGTCAATCAGGAGAATGGGATGGAGGTTGTGGATGTGTCAGAGTCAGAGGAGAGGAATGAGGTCACCCTTACCTACTATTCTTAAGGAATAGTAAGGATAGTAGTAAGTAAGCAATAGTAAGAATAGTAAGCAAGCACCCGTCTCTCCTTATACCCCAGGATAAGCAAATAATTTTGAAAGACTGTCTCGAGAAGTCATTCCCAACAGGCTTTCGACTTCACATGCCTTCAGGGACCAGGTAGATAAAGGATTACACTGTGACCATATTTGGGGGATTTATCCTAAGAATGAAAGTTTGGTTTAACAATCAGAATTGATTAATGTATGTTAATGTACTAATGTAGTACACTGCTTAACGAGAGAAATGTATCATTAGGCAATTTCGTAATTGTGTGATCATAGACATGTACAAACCAGATGCTAGAGCCCAGCACACACTTAGACTGTATGCTCCAGCCTATTGGGACCACTGGCACATATTTGGTTTAACATTAACTGAAACGTCACTCAGTGAAGTATGACTGGAGCATTGTTAGGGACAATAATCACATGATCTTAATAGTTGTAGAAATGCAACTAACAAAATCCAACACCCTTCATGATAAAAATACACTCAAAAATATTATATTGATGCTTAATTTCTTGATTGTGTTAAGTCTGCTCTGGTTAATACAAGAGAAAGTGCACACTGACGTACTTTTAGATAAAGAGGTACCACATCTCCACTTAGTCTTAAATGGGGGAGGAGTGAAGAAAGAGAATAATAAACAAATAAGGCAAAATGAAAATGCAAATACAAATAAATGGATTAAAATAAAATAAAAAATAAAAATAAATAAAAATACACTCAACAAACTAGGAATAGAAGAAACTTCCTCAACCTGCTGAAGGTCACCCACAAGACCCAGCAGCTAGCATTGTTACAGGACAGGGAGAGGGGCACCCCAAAACCCCCAAACCTAACATCTCTAAATTGGTTCTACCATCCACTGCATCAAGACAAAACATACTCTAGTGCTTTAGACCTTCGATGGAAAGAAATGTTAATACCGTTAGTGTGCAATACAGAAAAGGGGAAAAAGAGAGTTTTCATATCAAGCTCTGAAGTTACCCATCCCCTTGTGGGTAAATGCTCAGACAGCCTGCCCAAAAGCCTGCCCCAAGTCTAAAGCACCTTCCAGTGGGGACCCATAGGAAAGGGACAGAAACAGCCAGACAGGTCTGGGAGGAAAAGAGCAAAATCAAAATCAAGATCAATGCTGCCGTTGTTAACCTCCCCAAGGGTCTCTCACCCACATCTGTTTCAGCCAGTCCAGGACCAAGAAACAAGCACAGCCTCTTCACATGTCTCTCTGCTCCACGTGCCTCCTCCAGGTCTCCTTCTGGCTCCCCATCCTGCTTCCTTCCTTCTCCAGTCTCCTCTCCAGCTACTTGTCCTCCCCGCTTAGCTCCATCCTCCTTTGGGTGGGGCAGGGAACATGGAACCTCCCCTTTTCCTGGGGACCACCTTGTTACAGTGCCATGTACAATCGTGAAAGACCTAACTTTTCCCCATTTCTATCGTTTAACTCTTTAGTGATGTTTCTATTTCAGTTATGGTTCAACTCCAGCATTTCCATTAGGTGCTTTTAAACAATTTTTTTTTCTTTGCATGATGAGACATTGTCATCATACCTTCTTTTACTTCTTTAAGCATGATTTAGAACTTGACTAAACTTTAGTTTCATGAGTATATTTACAATTGGTGTCTTAAAGTAAGTTTCTCTTCCATCTGACACCTGCGCCCTATCACTGGCATATGAATCTCACCCCCATGTGAATCTCACACTCCTATTTCTTTGCATGTCTCCTTTTTTGTTTTTGAAATCTTCATACTTTAGAAAATATATCGTAACAACTCTGGGTACTGATTTCTGCTCCTTCCCTGAGGCTTCTTGTTGCTGTTGTTGGCTTGTTTGCCTCTTGGCTTGACTGTTTTAATAAACTCTATACTCTTCACACTGTGAAACTTCTGATGTCATCCTGCAGAGATGAATCACTAGCCATGTACAGTCACCCTGGATGACTGTGGTCTTTGTAGGGCTTTCTCTGACTATTTTTTCTTGATCTTTCTCTTAAGCTTTTTGCCTCTGTTGATAACACATCCAGCTATTAGACCCCAATAACTGCTGGCTGATGGCTCTATTGTTTGCAATAATGCCCTGGGATATAAACTTAGCCACTCTCAGATCTAATTCAATTTGGAATACCTTGCAAGGTAGTCTTTGGAAGCAATCTTCTTATTTTGTTCTGACCCCAGGAGATCTCTTTAGCTGTTTCTTTTCCTGGTTCCCTCTGGTAAATAAGGTAGCCTATAGTTTATTTTATTGCTCTCATGGAACTACTAGCTTCCTTGTAATAGCTTACCACCAAAGTCTCCATCATTTTATAGAGTATCTTTGGCCTTAAATGCTTATGCATTCTTTTCTAAATAAACAAGTTGAAGAGCCTCCCCTGGTGGCGCAGCGGTTAAGCTCTGGGTTGTGAAGCTGCCTGCAGCCTCTGCAGTGCCAGTTCAATTCCCCAGCCACCGGGCGAGGGTCCCACATGGTGCGCAGACCTCTCCTGCCACCCGCTGCTCCCTTCAGCAGTGTATTTCGTCAGTCTACCTGTTCTATTCCCCGCTCTGGCTCTGGTGAATTCTCTCACCCTCCCACGCTTCTGACTGCACCCAGTGCTTGTATAAATAAATAAATAAATCTTTAAAAATATATATATATATATAAACAAGTTGAAGGTGCTTTGTTCTTAAGTCCAGCTTTCTCTGAGCAAAATTCTCCAAGCTAATGCTCTGGAGCTGGGTGGGGACAGCAGCTCATTCCCATTGGAATGACACCTGGGTTTTTATGCAGGGCTTTGTTTGTTTGTTTAATTTTTTATATATATTTTTTCATCAATTTTCATTTTAAAACAATGCTTACTCCCCCAGCCCCCCTCCACCTCAGGTGTAGTCCCCATAGAATTTCCTTCACCAGTGAACCCGTGCACTATCACCACAGTCCCCTGTGCTTCTCCCTCCCTCCCTCTGCTCCCTCTCCCTCCTCCTTCCCTATGCAGGGCTTTGGTGAGGGGTGGACACTGCTGATCTTTTTGGCTTGACTCTCCTGATATGGAACCTCTGGTTTATGAGCAAGCTGGGCCAAGGGTAATAAGGACCCCAGTGTTTTCAGCCTGACACAGCATGAGTAGAGCCTTTACCTTAGGGGTCAGGGTAAGAACTGGGTAGAAGAAGGAAATCCTAAATCTCTTTGTTGGCTGTAGTCACCAGGAATTTAGCCTCTGCAAAGCAGAGCTGGAGAAGATCAGACTGTTCACTTGTTCCTCCTAGGGAGGTACCAGGAAGGTATTTCTTGGAATTTATTCTTTTTTTATTTTATTACCTGGGAGTCTAAGGGAGAGAAAGTCCCATTTTGTTGGCCACATGACCCTACAGTGGAGTGTCAATGCTTAGTAGGTAGTGGGGCAGGGAAGTAGGGAGCAGGTTGTAGCTCAAGTGTAACAGACTTGCTGTTCTCTTGAAGATTCAGTGGATTTTCTTGAATATTTATTTGCTGTCTGCTTTTAGACCTTTTCTAGAGATTTTGGTGTTTACTTATTTCTTTAATTTTTAAATTTGTTTAAAGATTTATTTGTTTATACAAGCACTGGGGTACAGGCCAGAGGTGCGGGAGGGTGAGAGAGTTCACCAGAGACAGAGTGGGGAGCAGAACAGGCAGAAGGACCGAAAACACTGCTGAGGGGAGCAACCGGCAAGACAGGAGAGTTCTGCCTTGCCATGTAGGTATCTCCCTGCCTGGCCGGGAATCGAACTGGCTCTGCAGAGGCTGTGCACAGCTTCACAGCACTGCGCTTAACCCACTGCTCCACTGGGGAGGCCCTATTTCTTTAATTATGAAAGTAAGTTATCATTCATGGTTGTATCATTGGGGAGTAGATGTGCAGAGCCCCTTATGCCAAAATTCTATAAGTGACTCTTCCTTATAATGTTAATTTTAATCAACAGAGGCTCTTCATTTAATGAAGTCCAGTTATATATTTTTTCTTTAAAGACTAGTGCTTTTGTGTATACTGTTTAAGAAATCTTTGTCTTCCCCAAATTTATGAAGGTAGTCTCCTGTTTTCTTCTAGAAGCTTTTCTTTTTCTTCTTCAAATTAATTCTATGATCCATGTCAAATTTTTCCTTGTTTATGGCAAGAGAAGATTCTGGGTTTTCCCCTTGATATGGAACCATCTGAATGAGCACCATTCATCAAAGATAATTTTTTTCTTGCCGAATTATGCTTGTGTCATGAATCAAATGGACATTTCTGTGTGAAACTTGTTTTGTGCTCTTTATTCTGTTCCATTGGTCTACAGATAAAGTATTGGGTTTGGGCCATATTGTCTTAATTAGCACTATTATATGATAAATCTTGAAATCCAATGATCTAAATCTCAGAACTTTGTTCTTTAAGATTTTCTTTTCTATTCTTGGATTTTGCATTTCCATGAAAGTGCTTGCCAATGTGTACATGCACACGCACACACACACACATACATACACACACACTGCAGTTGGGATTTTGAATAAACAGAATTGACATTATAGATCAATAAGGAAAAATTTGACTTTTAACAATGTTGAATCATCTGTTCCATGGATATGGATGGTACAGTCTTCATTTACTTAGGTCATAATTAGCTAGTTTTAGTAATACTTGGTAGTTTTCAGTGCCTTTCACATCTTTTATTAGATTTGTTTTGAGGAATTTGATTTTTTGATATTATTGTATAAATATTGTTTTTCAATTTTAATTGGAATTGTTACAGTAAAGAATGCAATGTATCAATTTACTGTCATGTTTTGATCTCACAGTCCAGCAACTATGATCAATTTACATACTCATTATTTGTAAATTTATTTGTTTGAATTTTCTATGTGACAAATCACTCTAAATCTCATTTCTACCCTGTCGTGTATATTTTTATTGTTAATTATTCCTTCCACTATAGGGCTCTACTTTTATAATGTTCAAGTATAATATGCATCATTTTCCTGTTAGTATATATTTATTCTGGTGGTTAGGCAACAAACTAAAAAGAATGAACTGTAGTTGAAACTGGACACTTCATTGGCATATCTAACTGATTCTAGTATATAACAATTAAGTGACAAAAGCTAAGAACAACTCAGATGAGATTTTATCTAGTTCAGTTAAAAACTTCCTGTGTACATCAAAGCTTAAGATATCTTTTTTCTGCTTTGGATTTCCTGATTACCACGTTATTGTCTCTAAAATATTTCCTGTAAGGTTTATCATTAGTCAGAGTTTTATCTGCTAACTCCTATAAACATTCATGTTTTCTTATTCCATTCCTTTGACCTTCCTGAAATGCAAGTCTAACTACTTCCTCTACAGTGTATTAAATAGTAACATTTCTTCCAATAATTTCCATGGTGATATACTCTGTTACGGTCACTAAAAGTCTTTCCTCATGTACGTCAAAGGATGTGATTAACTTCAGTTCCTTAACATAATAACATAATTCTGAGAGCTTCATAGCTTTGTATGCAAATCATTTTGAATATCAAATTTGAGGAAATATTTTGTAAGATATGTTATCAGTAAAATTCAGAGAATTTTCACAACAAGTAGACTTTGGCTTAATTATGGTTTAAAAATTACTCTTGGAAAGAATTGCAAAAGGTATATATATGTTCTTTAGCTGGAATGCCAGTTCAGTTATTCTAAGATGATATTGGCACTGAGCTAGGGTTAACATCGAGGACTATACTTGCTTTGTGTCTTGTGTAAAGTTAATATTTATTTAACACTTTTTGATTGACTTAATGAAAGATGTCATCCCAGAACCAGTCAAGACTTCTTCATAAATTCAAGGGGATCCTCTTTTCTACTATGTCTTCAGAAGAACTTCTAAATTCCCTAGATTCCTTCAATGCAAGAGAAGATGACGTGTTCCTAGTTTCCTACCCAAAATCTGGTAAAGTTTATTTCAATTTCTTTAATGTAGAAAAAAATAACGATGCTCTTTCAGAATTTTTCCACAGGAAATTAAAATATTCTAAATGCTTATTTTAATGAAAAAGCTTGACATCAGAGAGCCAAAAGATTTAATTTGAGAAAACTCAATTGGAGAAATTAGAACCTTACTGGACTCTTTTATTCATGATCTATAATAAGCAAAATATCTATAGCATTATAAAGTTCTCTTTGAACATTGTACCAGGCCCAGTAATAGTGTTTGTTCAGTTCATATTAATGATTGACTTATAAATAATTTTTTTCTTCTGGGTTAATGAAAACCATACACATTTTTACTGTTCAAGTTTATACCTTATTCTTCAGAATTTATTCCCAATACATATCTATTCTTATGAAGGGACCATTATTATGAATAATGTCATTCTGAAGCCATTCAAAATTAATGATAGATTATTTTTGCTTTTGAGAAGTGGCCAGGATCTAGAATACCCAAGTGCCTCTTGCTGTTTCTAGAACAGTGGAGTGTGCAGATGGGCATGTCCCTACTGGCATGGGTTCAGCAACTAAGAGCTAATTTTCCTTCTAGTGGAGAATGTGGGGAGTGCAGAGTAAACCTCTTGTTTATCTAATTGGAAGTCAGGTCCAAGAGGTCCTTCTCATAAGCAACACAGAGTTCACAAAGAGCCAGATATTCCAGTGTGCTTTTAGAGAATAAATATAAACCATACCTGTATCTCTTTTATTGGAAAATGTTGCTGCACATGGAAAATGATTGCTCTATAATAAACTCTATGAATAAGTAGTCCCTTCCTTTTCTGCAGGGAATACCAGACCCCAGTGGATGCCTAAAACTGTAGTACAGAATCTTTTATACTGTTTTTCCCTATATGTACAGACCTATGATGAAGTTTAATTTATAAATTAGGCACTGTAAGAGATTAGCAACAATAATTATAAATGTTATAAATCATAACATTCTGTAATAAAGGTTATGTGAATGTGGTCTCTCTCAAAATATCTTACTGTACATAATATTTCCACACAGGTAACTGAAATCATGGGAAGTAAAATCATAGCTAAGGAGAATCTGCTACAGAATAAATCAATATGTTTTGTTCCAGAAATGCAAATATCATACTCTATGAGCCATATTTATATGAATATTATAAATATTTACAACTGACTACCATTAGAAGCTAAAACGGTCTTAAACTTAATACACAAGGCAAATGAGAGCACTACTAACCCTATTTAACTGTAATTTTATTAATATTGTGTGTTATTGAAATTGCTATGAGATAAATGGAATTTGACCTGATTTAAACTATTTAGGGGCATTGCTTTCAAATAAGCAAACATCCTGCCCACCCACACTCCTGCTTCTCTGCTGCATTGACCATCCTCGACAGCACTGAGGTGTATCCACATTTGCTAGACATAAACAAAAATGGTATTCCTCCCAGGCTCCCCGGTGCCAGGGTTGCATCTCTGTGATGCTGGGATACAGCATTTGTTCATTGTTCAAATGCTTTGTTTGAACAGTTGCTCTAAATCTATACACAGATAGAAATAAGATTCTGTGTCCATCTTCAGGTGGAATATGGCAGGTGGACATGAATGTGAGAAGGGCAACTATATTCTGGGAGGTGTTCTAAAGGTGGGTGCGGGGTGCACTTGGGAGGAAAAGAAAGGGATGAACAATTTGGTCAAGAGAGTGAAGGTTCAGAAAACAGTTTATAAAAGAGCAAAATGCATGCGCTACAGGACTAGTAGGAATCCTGTATAGAAAGAACTGTGTGTCTGCACAATGGAACAAAAAAAAAAACCCAAGTTGAGTGGTAGCAGAGGAGAGGATTTTAAGCTGAGGAAACAGCCTGTTAATTTCTCATATATGGTCCCACCTTGGTACATGCCATGTAGATGAATGGTGGTCCTAATAGAAGGGGCCAGAGAATTTGAATAAGGTGGGACCATCCGGGTGGGCATAATTACACTATGATATTGGCACAACATAGACTAAGGATGCATTTCTCAGAACACTTCCCAGTCTTTTTTTTTTTTAAAGATTTATTTTATTTATACAAGAACCGGGATACAGACCAGATGCGCAGGAAGTGAGAGGATTCACCAGAGACAGAGCAGGGAACAGCACAGGCAGACTGACAAAATACACTGCTGAGGGGAGCAGTGGGTGAGACAGGAGAGGTCTGTTCGCCATGTGGGTTGCACCAAGGCCGGCGGGGATCGAACAGGCATTGCAGAGGCTGCGGACAGCTTCACAGCGCGACACTCAACCACCTGCACCACCAGGGAGGCCCCATATTTCCCAGTCTTAAGCAGCAAGTTTATCTTCATGCTATTTAAAATGTGACTCTTTCTGTAAAATGAATTAACATCTCAAATGTTTCAACAAATTTCCATGAGCATCCAGAGGTAGTAGTAAATACTGACAATAAGTGAGGCATTCATTTCTTTTATAACTTCATATTTTTCTATATCCATTTCATCAAGAGTGTCATTTAATTTAAAAATGCATTTCATTTTATTCTGGGGTGAAGGTACTCACTGGATTGCAGAAGTCTTTGAGAACATTCCTGATACTAGAATCACTCTAATATCTCCTGTTGAATTGGGAGGCCTCTCTAAATTTGATGAGCTAAAAATGCATGGTTAAGAGAAGAGTTATTCCAACACATTTGAGCTATGACATACTACCAATGAATATTAAACAAAAACAATACCAGGTAAGTGCACACATCTGAGTGTCCCTTCTTGTTCTGGTGCTCTGGGCCTGTGATACCTTAGAAAATTGCTGACTCTCTCTGAGCTTACTTTATGCCATAGAAGTACAGAAATATCTACTTCATAGATAAGTGTAGCAAAGATTAAATAAAATAATGCATGTATAGTTGTTACTATAGTATTGAGGATATAAAAATTATTTTAATAATCCTCCAGTAATAAAAAAAACATGGCTATTATATTGGTATGTCAACCATAATTATATTAGACAGTGTCTTTATATTCTGAGTCTGGTTTTTGACTTTTCACTTTAAACATTGATGTGTAGGAAAGAAAAACTGCTTTAATAACTTTATGTTAATTATTTTATCTATCATTTTGCAAGGGATTATAGGAATAAAAAATAAACTGTAATATATAATGCTAAAGAATGGTTACCTTAATGTCCTTTCTAAAATATGCATATTATTATAAAACTAAATTGCAATTTAAAAGAGTGTTTTCTATTTTCATTTCTTTCTTACCGAACTTATGTTCTCACAGAGAAAGGCTTGTGGAATAAGATTCAGCAGAAACCAGGTTTTAAATCCTGAATAATCACAATTTAATTAAAATATGCATATCAATGCATTAAAAAGGCTAAATGTAAATATATCAACATACCAACTGATTTTCTATGGGATTGTATTAGAATTAAATTTGATTTTCTTCATAAATGTCTGAGAGTATTTTTATAATTTTTTTAATTTTAACTGTGATTTTTTTTAACCTTAACTGTGACAACTTTTTAAAAAGCATTTATTGAAGCAATATTGGTTTACAACATAATTTAGGTTTCAAATGTACAGCCTTTTTTTTTTAAAAAAAAGATTTATTTATTTATTTATGCAAGCACTGGGTACAGTCAGAAGCGCGGGAGGGTGAGAGAATTCACTAGAGCCAGAGCTAGGAGCAGAGCAGGCAGAAGAACCAAAGTACACTGCTGAGGGGAGCAGCGGGCGGCAGGAGAGGTGAGTGCGCCATGTGGGACCCTCCCGGCAGCCAGGGATCGAACCGGCGCTGCAGAGGTCGCGGGCAGCTTAGCAGCCCAGCAGCTTAGCAGCCCAGCGCTCAACCACTGCGCCACTCGGGGAGGTCCTGCACAGCCTTTTAAATCCACATCTGGATATACACCTTGATGTTCACTCCAGAACACCAGTTTCCTTTCATCACACACCACTGACCCCTTTTATTCTCCTGCTCCCCTCTAGTAATCATTATTTGTTTGTAAAAGAGCAGAAACCAGGTTTTAAGAAAAATCAGTTAGTATTCTGATTAAAATTCAGTTTTGATGAGATAAAATATATTCAAAAAGCAAAGTATACTAGTTCCCAGTCATGAAATGAAAACAAAAATCACCTCCCTGTTCAATGTCCATCACATCATCTTGATTGTGACTGTGAGCACAGTGTCACCACACCCGCCAACTGCTCTTCTGTGCAAATAAGTGATGACAATCAACAGAGGCAAACTGTCACATTGCTCTACCTTAACCTTGCCACATCTGCCAGCACAGGCAACTTCACTCTGCCAGGGATTGTCGTGTAGATAGACCGTCTCTAGCACGGTAACCATTCTTTAGAGAGGACTTGGGGAGGAGAGGAGTCTGCATACTCAGTGACTCTTGCTCAGGGCTGTGCAGTCCCCCTGATAACTAACAGTTGTGGAGAGTCCGGTTTTTGCAAACATTGTAACAGTGACAAGAGTAGGTTATTTTTGTTTCGTAAGGAAACTGAAGCTCAGAAATATTAGGGTGCTTCTTAAAACCACCACACTCAAGGAACAGGCCTTCCGAGTGATCCCTGATGAACCCTGGTCTCCGCCAACTAGTACTGTCTGCTGTTGTTAATGGCGGATACCTGAGCACCAGGAGGCGGGCCTGGAGCCTCCTCACCTGTGGGCAGGACCCCATCACACAGCAGTTCCTGCTCTCATCTTTCCCTACCCTTGGTCTCCTATTTTCTTCCTGATGCTTTCCACTCCTTTTTCAATGTTTTCAAACTCTCAGGAAATTTTGTATTCAAAAAGTTTCTTTCTTGGCCTCCCTGGTGGCACAAGAAGTTGGAGCAATCCGCAGCCTCTGCCGCTGCGGTTCGATCCCTGATGGTCAGGGAGAGACCACATGGCGCAGCAGACGTCTCCTGTCTCGCCTGCTGCTCCCCTCAGCAGTGTATTTCAGTCAGTCTGCCTGTTCTGTTCCCCACTGTGTCGCTGGTGGATCCTCTCACCCCCCACATCTCTGGCCTGTACCCCAATTCTTGTATGCATAGGTGAATAAATCTTAAAAAAAAAAGTTTACTGGACCTCCCCTGGTGGTGCAGCGGTTGAGCGCTGGGCTGCGAAGCTGCCCGCAGCTTCTGCAGCACCGGTTCGATCCCTGGCCACCGGGCGAGGGTCCCACATGGCACACAGACCTCTCCTGCCACGCCCACTGCTCCCTTCAGCAGTGTATTTCGTCAGTCTGCCTGTTCTGTTCCCCACTCTGGCTCTGGTGAATTCTCTCACCCTCCCGTGCTTCTGACTATACCCAGTGCTTATATAAAAAAATCTTAAAAAAAAAAGTTTACTTCTTGGTATTTAGTTAGTATTTAATCCCCTCCACCCCATATTATTCCACCTTCCCTTCCAATAGCACACCCATTCCTTAGTACTTCTTATCATTTCTTTTAGAATACCCTGTAGAGGCAGGAATGGACACAGTGCAGGTTTTCTGATCCAGTAGACCGGGTAAAGGAGGAGTCAGAGTCCTCAGTGGGTTTTGCAGGTCTTTTTTCGGGATTACCAGGTACATGGGAGGCAGGGGCACTGGGGGGCCGGTAGGCTGGCAGGCCTCCCAGCCCCCAACAAGTCTTTACTCTTTCTGGACTCTCTGGCTTTCTCTCCGCTTCTCTGCTTCTTGGTTTCTCTCTTGGCTTCTGCTGTTGTCCCCGTGACGCCGCCCTTAAAAGCCCAGTCTCAGCCCAGGTGAATCCCATCTACCTATGCCCACACCCTACTCCAGGTGCCCGCCATCAGGCATGCATTCAGGACCGCAAGGATCCATCATCTATCCTGATGGCAGGAGGGCAGAATAGTCTGACATTTTCTTTACCCTACACACCCTCTTTTAACTTTTATTGGCAAAATACAAATTGATGGTTTGAATTGTCTTCCCACCAGGTAATATTGACATGGAACTTTGGGAGGGGGAGGTGTCACTAAAGGTCCTGAAAAACCTCTTTTTTTCTACAAAACAGAAAATCTCCAGCTGGATGACTGCGCACATTTTGCCATTTTATCCCTGATTGTAAAGGCAGTGGGTTTTTTTTTTTTTTTATAGAGGCATGTTATTTATTTATTTGTTTGTTTTTTGTTTATACATGCACTGGGTACAGTCAGAAGCATGGGAGGGTGAGAGAATTCACCAGAGCCAGAGCGGGGAACAGAACAGGCAGAAGGACCGAAGTACACTGCTGAGGGGAGCAGCGGGCGGCAGGAGAGGTCTGCGCGCCATGTGGGACCCTCCTCTGGTGGCCGGGGAGCAGCCGGGGATCGAACCGGCGCTGCAGAGGCTGTGGGCAGCTTCGCAACCCAGCGCTCAACCGCTAAGGCAGTGGGTTTTTAAATGCTCTTTGACTCTTGGCGCTCAGAGCCAGCTCAGGAAGCTAGCTGGAAGCAGTGAGAGAGATGCCTGAGGTTTGGGGTACTTGTAACTTGTTGGGGTGATGTAGGGGCAGGACAGGAAGGACACAGTGCTGGTTTTCTGATCCAGCAGACTGGGTAAAGGAGAAGTCAGAGTCCTCAGTGGCTTTTGCAGGCTTCTATTTAGATTTACCAGGTATATGGCAGGCAGGGGTGCTGGAGGGGCAGGAGGCTGGCAGGCCTCCCAGCCCCCAGCAAGTCTTCACTCTGGACTCTCCAGCCTTCTCTCGTGTTCTCTCTGCTTCTCTGCTCTCCTGCTTCCGTTCGTTCTTGGCTTCTGCTGGCATTACCGTGACACCGCCCTTAAAAGCACAGTCTCAGCCCAGGTGAATCCCATCTACCTATGCTCACACCCTACTCCAGGTGCCCGCCATCAGGCATGCATTCAGGACCGCAAGGATCCATCATCTATCCTGATGGCGGGAGGGCAGAAAAGCCTGACATTTTTCCTTACACTACAGGTGGAGAGAAGATAATGGAGGTGTTGGGGGCATAAAGCTGGCTCTTCAT
Organism: Talpa occidentalis; assembly: GCF_014898055.3. Taxonomy (NCBI): domain Eukaryota; kingdom Metazoa; phylum Chordata; class Mammalia; order Eulipotyphla; family Talpidae; genus Talpa; species Talpa occidentalis. The sequence goes on from NW_023601653.1 coordinate 54,671,643, forward strand.
TGCTTGCACTGTGGCCTTCACACATCTCAGAGAGGGAGAGGGTTTGGGGTCAGCCTCGCCCTATCGATAGTCACGTTATCGGCTGGAATGCCTGGGCTCCCACCTGGCAGGAGCTGAGCCACTTCGGAACCAGGGTCCTGGATGCGTGGATTGATATGATAGCAAGATGCATGTCAGCACCAAGGGACGTAGAGAAAATGAGTGTAGGGTAAGTAAATAATATCAGACTTTTCTGCCCTCTTGCCATTAGGATAGATGATGGATTCTTGTGGTCCTGAATGCATGCCTGATGGCGGGCACCTGGAGTGGGGTGTGGCATGCGTAAGTGGGTACTCCTGAGCTGAGAGCCTGAGCTTATAAGGGCGGCGTCACGGAGACACCAGCAGAACCACTAGAGAGGAGAGCAGAGAAACAGAAAGAACACGAGAGCCCAGGAAGAGTGAAGACTTGCTGGGGGCTGGCAGGCCTGCCAGCCTCCCAGTCCCCCAGCACCCCTGCCTGCTGAGTACGTGGTAAATCCCACTAAAAGCCTGAGAAGCCACCGAGGGCTCCAGGACTCTCTCCTCCTTACCCCGTCTGCTCGGATCATAGAGAACCTGCTCCATGTCCTCCTGACCTTACAATGAGATTTAATGCTTAACAGGTATGAAGGGAACCCCGCCCTTGCTAACCTGTAATGAAAGTGCCTGCTGCTTTGCACTGCCAAGGCCACTTTGCACTGCCAAAGCCTGGGACCACACAGTGAGGTGGGTGCAGGGACTTAGGTTCCTATTTCTTGGGGTACAGTGTGAATGCCCAGGCTTTCCCAGGTTCAGTCTTTAGTGGTGGATTTAAAACATGAGAGTGCGCAGCAATCAAAAAAGATAAACTAGTGCAATTTGCAGCAACATGGATGGAGCGGGAAGGGATCATGCTCAGCGAAATAAGCCAGAAAGAAAAAGAAAAATACCGGATGGTCTCACTCATAGCAGGAATTTAGAAAACCTAAATAAGGGACCAGGAAAAAAGCTAATTATAATAAAGTAAAAATCAACAAGCATCTATAAACCAGAGACACAGTGTGGGGGGAGGGGTGGAGGGATTAGAGTCAAAATGGAGAGGTGGGAATTGTATGGGGACTATAACCAAGATGAAAATGCACACATTGTGCAAAAATGAAAAATTATGTAAAAAATATATAAAACAAAATAAAACAAAACGTAAGAGTGTGATTTAAAGCCCAGGAGGGGAAAAACAAGTTGTTGGGCAAAAGGTGAGTTATCTAGAAAAGGTGAGCCTCAAGGCTGGGAGGGCCTGGCTCTTGATCTAGTTGCGAGGCTGGCAGGGTGTTTCTTCGAGATGGCTGGCTGCACAGGGAAGGCCTTGGCAGTGCGAAGCAGCAGGCGCTTTCATTACAGGTTAGCAAGTTAATGGTCAGGCACGTACACTGACCCCACAAGGACCACGAACACTGTACAGAAAGAGTTGTTATTAAAAAGGACTCGTGGGAATCCACCTTTCTTTTTAAATAATGAAATGCTCTACTATATGTCTAGTTATCCTTAGGCTCTAAAATCTACTCTTAAAATCTATAGTTACACTTAGGCTGATGTTAAGTAAATGTAGTTCAGTTTTCTTGACAATGTTTTCATACTATGTGTTTCTCAATCTTTTTATTTTCAAATTTTCTGTGCTTATATTTGTTAAATTAAAATGCTGTTTGTTTTAACCTAGTCTAATGATCCTTGTCTAAATAGGAGAATATACCAAATATTTTAGGTGATTACTTATAAATTTTACTTTAAACCTATAGTCCTAAATCTAAGTTCATGTAAAAAAATTTTTTTCAGATTTATTTATTTATGCATACAAGAACTGGGGTACAGACCAGAGGCATGGGGGAGTGAGAGGTTACACACACACACGCGCACACACACACCCCCCCCATAAAAGGCACCCACCACGACTGCCAGTTAAAAAGCATCTGTTGGACCTCCCTTGGCGGCACAGGTGGTTGAGCGCAGAGCTGTGAAGCTGTCCGCAGCCTCTTCAGTGCCAGTTCGATCCCTGCCGGCCTCGGAGCAACCCACATGGCGAGGCAGACCTCTCCTGTCTCGCCCACAACTCCCCTCAGCAGTGTATTTCAGTCAGTCTGCTTGTTCTGTTCCCCGCTCTGTCTCCGGTGAATCCTCTCACTCTCCCGCGCATCTGGCCTGTGCCCTGGTTCTTGTATGCATGAATAAATTAATCTTTAAAAATAAATAAAATAAAAAATAAAAAGTATCTGTTGCTCGTGCACTGTGGACGGTGACTGAAGATTGTCCTGTCACACCCAGCATCTCACACTGGTTTCTAGAGACTTCTTAGTATGTTCCTTCTCCACGCTTTACTTCCTCACCACAACCCTCAGAATGGGCGTTGCCTGGAGTGTGTCCTACTACTCTCTCTCCGAGGACTGCAAGTTTTGAGAGGGCTGCAGCCACTTCTGTCTCGCTCACCATTATATTCCTTGGAACAGTGCTTGCTGCCTGGTATCTAGTTGGTACTAAGAAAATGTTTAGTGAATTGAATTAAGTTACGGTTGCAGTGTTTATATAAATGGGGAGGGTATTTCAGATACCCTACTCTTTTGGAGATTGAATTGTAGAAAAAGGAACTCCAAAATATCATTCTTCCTATACAAACATAGGGTTTTCTCATGCCTGCCCTGAAAAGATAGGGCCAAATTTAGCAGGTAAATTGAAGAAGTGAGGGTGTTTCCCTACCTGGGAGTGTTAGAAACCAGGGGTGCCAGGCCTTGTGCTGGACCTTCTGAATCAAAATCTGTATTTTAATACAATTCCTGATGAGTCTAATACACACTAAATTTCCATAAAACTAAACTAAGTCTATGTTTTATAATCAGCTAAAGTTGCCCAAAATATTGTGACTTGCCCAGGAATGTTTAGCTGCAATGTTTTTTTTTTTAGAAATTAGTTTGCACTGGGACTATTTCCATCCAAAAATAAATATATTTTTTTAACAGATTACATCATTAGGAATCCAGAAGATACTGCTGTTTCTCTATTCCACTACTACAGAGAGAACCTTCATCTTCCCAGCATTGAAACATGGGCTGCATTTTTAGAGCTGTTCCTCAGAGGAGATGGTAAATATAACAATGATTTTTATTTATAATATGCAGTGAAATTTTCTGTTCAAAGTGAAAGCAGAAGTTTAAATGGAGCCTTTCTACTGACTTCCAGAAATACACTTGAATAGTTTAAACATTTACTTCTAAACAATGTCTTTCTTACTTTGCTTTTCAGTCATGTCACTTATGGGTTACACAAATTAGCGATTACTTCTTGAGGTGGTTTTCACGCTTTCACAACAGTTTAACTTTGATCAATCTTTTTAAAAAATATACCATCAGTCTTTATAGTGAAATAATTATGCACAGGGATTAGAATACAGCAAGAGATAGCTGAAACCTACATGGATAGTCCGAAACATTTATTCATACATATATGAATATATATGTATGTATATTTGTGTTGCTGTGTGTGTATGTATAAACAACATATATACACACCAGATTCCCCAAATAAAGCAAATATGAAAGAACAAGTCATCTCGACACTTGGTTTTACAAATGATATCCTGAAGATATCACAAGGATACATCATTTTCTGTGCTACACAGCCCACCTTAGTCCTGCCACTGTGCATGACCTTTGAATTTATTCCTTTTTCTGTGACCCAGTGGTATTGGAAGCATTTTTTAAAAAGAAAAAGATTCTGAATTCCCAAGCATTTTATTAAACAAAAGAAGATACCAAGACAATACAGAATTTAGAAGAGACACGATTCAGAAATGGTGTGTACTCAGAGAATCTGACCTCTTGCTAGGCTTTCAGTAGATCTTTCCGATGTCTGGTTCACCATTTTACTTGCAGTTGTTGGGCTTTTCCTTGTTAATTTCAGAGAGGCCACAGCAAGTGTAACCTTAACAGGAGGACATTGGGAACTCAACAGCAACAGAGTTTAATACTTTGGCTGTGGAAGAATATGCTCTGCTCACACCATTTCTACCCCTGTTTTCCTTCTTATTTAATGGCACACATTGTTGGAATCATAAAATTTCAGGAATGACAAGTACATGAAAGGTCATCGGGCTAACACACCCACATGATGTTTGAATCACCTTTACAACATCCCCAGGAATTGTAAAAGCTAAACTTGATCTTTTTAAACTTGAGAGTAAGTTCACACCCTGCTCACACACCACACTCTTGTCCCAAAGCAACACATTCCTTCTTGGTACTGCTAAAGTTGAAAAATAAGTCTTGCCATGTGATAGACACTTAGCTAAGTGCTCATATCATTCTCATTACAACACAGAAGGTAGATGTTATTATCCTCATTTTACAGGTGAGGAAAGTGCAGACCGCTGGAGGAAAAATAACCTGTCCGCAGATGCCTATCCAGCAGGGAGCAGAGCCAGGTTTTAAATTCCTTTGTTCTCATCACTCTACCTTCGCTCATCCAGAAAAAAAAAATCTGCCTCCTGGTCATTATTTCCTTTTCCACATGAGAACCTTCTAAATATTTGAAGACAGCATGCCTCCCTCTGCCTCAATTCCATTTCAGGAATAAGCAGAGTTTACATATAAGTTATTTTTCATAAACAGATCTGGAGTCTGCTTTTTCTCAAGACAAGAAAAGCTGTGTTCATCCCCCATGGCTTCACATTGTGGTTCACCAGCCCTCACTCTGCATCAGCTCTCATTTGGCCACAGGGCCAGGATTTTGCAGTACCTAGAACACAATGCACCCTCTGGATGTGGTCCGATGAGGTCAGGGACAGCAGACCTGTTACTACTACCATTCTGGAGATGCTTTGTCTGTGAGTGAGGCCACAGAAAGGCCGTCTGGTCCAGATGTCACATAGCATCTACCTTTGTGCCAGCATGTTATCAGGGTTATAGCCAAATATCCAGGAAGGGTGGATTGTAGTTAGGAAAAATTTTCTAAGATTCTTTTACACCTTTGCAGTTCCAGAGGGATTTGTAGTTATAGAGGGATTTGACTTTTAAATATTCTACAGTCAGGTAATCCATTGCAGGCAAACCCAATGAACAACAGGAATTGTCTCTGAATAACTGAAAATTACTGACTCGGGTGGGGGGCAGTGACATCACTTTTAACTGTTTATTAGCTGGGTGTGTGTGTGTGTGGGTGTGTATGTGTGATATGCATATGACTATCTCAGAAATGTTCTTCAATACCTTTTGAGGGAAGGGTCATTTTCTCTTGCAAAAATAACAAACTATGGGGCCTCCCTGGTGGCGCAGGTGGTTGAGTGCTGCTCTGTGAAGCTGTCACAGTCTCTGCACCGTGGGTTTGATCCCGGCCAGCTGGCGAGAATCCCACATGGCGTGGCACACCTCTCCTGTTGCACCCACTGCTCCCCTCAGCAGTGTATTTTGTTAGTCTGTCTGTTCTGTTCCTCACGCTGTCTCTGGTGAATCCTCTCACCCTCCTGTGCATCTGGCCTGTACCCCGGTTCTTATATAAATAAATCTTTAAAAAAATATAACAAACTATGGAAGCAGAACTTGGATCAAGTCCTGTGTATGATTTTATTACCTGGGTGACTTTGCACAAGTGGCTTAACCATTTTTAGGCCGAGAGTCCTGGTATCAAATGGGACTAATAAAACTTAACTGCTTTGTAGCATTATTGAGGTTCAAATTAAGTCATGGTGAAGCTTTGCTGTAGAAAATTACTTATTCCATCAGACGTGGGTTTGTTTTTTTTTTTAAGATTTATTTTTTATTTCTACAATAGCTGGGGTACAGGCCAGAGGTACGGGAGGGTGAGAGGATTCACCAGAGACAGAGTGGGGAGCAGAACAGGCAGACAGACCGAAAGCACTGCTGAGGGGAGTAGCGGGTGCAACAGGAGAGGTCTGCTGCACCATGTGGGAATCTCCTGGGCCTGCCAGGAATCGAACCTGAGCTACAGAGGCTGCAGATGGCTTCACAGCGCTGCGCTCAACCTGCTGCAGCACCAGGGAGGCCCCAGACATAGGTGTTTGTTTTTTTTAAAGACACACTGATGAAAACTTTTAATAGTTTCACATTATGTTGGAAATGTTACACGTGAATATTTCTTTAGAGAGATTATCTTCCAACTGAGGCATCATGAGATCCTGTACCCATCACCAAACCATAGACATAAATACACAGTACATGACAAGACAGAGCCATAAAGATGTAGATAGCTACACATTTATCTAATCATATAATTTATCTTTGCATTTACAAATATTTTATAGGTTTTTAAGTTAAACAATAATGACAAATTGTGTTCTGGCAATATCCTGACAGGTTATAGCTCAATGAAATCATCTATATGTATTAATATTATACCTCTTTTTTCTATCACCACTTCTGTTGTTTTATGTTAGAACTCTTTATTTCCTAAGCTACTTCATCACAGTAGGTTTTGTTTTCTGCACAATTACCATATCAGCAAAGTGCCTGCTAAAACTAAAAAGGAAGGATCTGAAAGTGGAGCAGAGGGTTCGCAGAAAGTGTGGGCGGTTTAAAGTAGCTGATGTGAAGCTTAGAAGAATGTGTGGATACGGGACAAATAGGTTTGCAGGCAGCCTTGGGGCCCTTCAGGCTGGAGACAGAATTTTCAGCGGGTGCACATAGAACTATATACATTTTTTCAATACATCTCAATAGCCAGCATTGAGAAAAGAAGATGAAATGTATATATTTAATCCTAGGTGATTTTTCAGGTGATTGAACTAAGGGGGCAAGGAAGTTGAAGATATTACTGAGAAATCTTTGTGGGGATTAACAAGGGAAAGAAAATAAAGAGAGAGAGGTATGGAAATGGTCAGTGTGTGGGGGGTGTTGGAAAAACTGTCCATTAAAGTCAAGCCAGTTGGTGGCAAGATCTGAGAGGACACATCTCTTCCATTACTTTAAGGGGGGAGGCCACATCAATTTATGACCTAGACAAGGAGGGGAAGAGTGGAATATTCAAAGGACATCAGTCTTCAAGGGTTTGAGTTGTATAGGAGGAAAGTCTTCTGAAAGTTGTTTGGAAGCAATGAAATTGCTGAATCCTGCAACTCAAGGGCAGGAGAAAGGGCCACTTTCTATTCAGGGACATTTCAGGGGAATGTCCCTGCATTCAGGGTGCATCTCCATGGATGTTAAAGCCAGGAGGAGGTAAAATAAGTTTATAATTAAGTGCAGGATGTGAAGAAAAGTGTTTCCCATAAAAGAAAGACTGTACACCTCTCTTTGGGGAGCTATATTTTCTTTAAAATGTTTGGTCTTCTAATGACCTGGACAATGAGGATTATGATGGAAAAAATTAACCAAAAATGTAATTTCTTAATTCCTAAGAAAAACTCAGGCAGCCAATATTTTAAGATTCTTCCGACTGCTTAAATACTTTGAAACACAGTATAAATTAAGTTTTCAATAAATGACTATGTGGCCCTCAAGTTATGATGAGTCTGTGATCTGAAAGTTTATTCCTAAATCTATTTTGGGTGGTTTGGAATACATTTCCCGCTGAAAAAACATAATGCGCAAGGTCAACTACACTCCTCTCCTCTTAAGACACTGACACTAGATCTTTGTCCTTGCCCAGCCTGCGAGCCAGAGAAGTCTGGACTCCCCTTCCAAATTCTGGGCTCAGCAAGGCCTGGAACTCGAGGCAGTGATATCATTCAGGAGGTCTGGATAGTAGCTTCTGGGGGAGGTGGTCTGATGTGCTGAGACTGTGATCGTAGAATGGGGTAGCTAACTTCTTAAATTTGCATGAGAGAAAATCACTCTTCTTCCATCCATATATTAGTGCCTGGAAAGAAGTTGGCCATTCCAAGAAAATAAACACCTTATCAGAGAAATGGTAACTTGGGGTAATTCTAAGAATAAGTGTTAGGTAAGTCACTGAAATAGTGATGATATTGCTGATGACTGAAAACTGTATCCGGCAGCTTTTCTAAGTACTAATCCTTCTTATTTTTTCTTACCCAGCCCTCTGGGTCCATGAAGTGGAAAATTGGACTGACTCTTTAATGACACCACTATAGTCCCAGAAATTCTTGTTTTAGAAATGCATTATGGTTATTTTCCTTATTTCCTCAGAGCTAAAGTCTTGAAAAATGGCAGTTAGTTTGGACTTAATTATACTTTAGTCAAAGCTTTAATGTTCAAAATGTATGTAGCATGAGGTCTGGCAGACACTAATGGCTTGATCAATGTTTATTAAATGAAGCAATAGTCAGCAGATCTGCAGGAAAGTGCTCATCCAGTAGCTCTTTATGATCAGGGCTTTAGGACGAATTAAATTGTTGCATGATGAGGGTGCAAGGGAAGTGGTATACTTAGTATTTTAAATTAAGTAAATTGTATGCTTTAGATTGTTAAGGTAGTCAAATTTCTGTGGTGACAAGATTGCTCACATTTGGTTTTTCATCATCACTGCTACAGAGGTTATTCTGTGTGATAATTATTTTACTTCTAAACTCTGAAGATTTTTTAAGGCTGTCAGTCTAACAGAGTAATAAAGAGATAACATCCACGACATCTGTGTCCCTAAAATAAGTGAATATTTTTTAAGGATATATAAACATTTTTTTAAAGATTTATTTATACAAGAACCAGGGTACAGGCCAGATGCACGGGAGGGTGAGAGGATTCACCAGAGACAGAATGGGGAACAGAACAGGCAGACTGGCAAAATACACTGCTGAGGGGAGCAGCAGGCAAGACAGGAGAGGTCTGCAGCACCATGTGGGACCCTCGCTGGCCGGCTGGAATCGAACCGGCGCTGCAGAGGCTGTGGACAGCTTCACAGCACTGCACTCAACCGCCTGCTCCACCAAAGGAGGCCCAGGATGTTATAAACTTTTATGCTGAGAATGTATAATCATGGAAAGTATGTCACTTTACCCAAAGGACACAAAAAAATCCTTCATGTTTTTCTATTCCTAGCAAGTTCCAAAGTAGTTACAGAACACAGCGACTGGGAAAATTTGTATCTCTGCTGTCAATTCTCCTGATGATGCAAAAAAAATCCGAGAAATGAGAAGAAACACTACAGTTTTATTGAAAGATATAGCCATCTAGCTTCATTTCACAATATTGTATCTGTATATCTGGTATATATCTGTATATCTGGAAGAGTGGTGAAATTGAGCTCCTGCAGGGAAAGCTCTTTTCCTCCAGAGACCAATCTGTGTGTGCCTTACCTAGTTGGTTGTTTTACTCAAGTGCAAATAACCCAGGGACACAAAGCCATCAAGTTTGATGTTAACACAAAAATTCATTTTTCTTTAAGTTGTGTATGATCCTGGTTTGATCATGTTTTAAGTTGGGAAGAACACACAAATGATAAAAACATGCTAATTCTATTCTATGAAGAAATGAAAAAAGTAAATCTTTCCTAATATTTCAATAATCAGGATGGAAGTCAAATTAAGTTAAAATAGGACACCCATCAGTGAATTTTGTTTTCAGGATTCAGGGCATGAATTTGATATTTTGATAAGACTTATACTTTTTTAAAAATTTGCTTATTGCTCAGGATATCTCTAAAAGCATAAAAAAACTGCTTTCCTTGGTATAAATTTGAGTGACAATGAAATAAATAAGATTGCTTGGAGAACATCATTCAGTGAAATGAAAAATAATGCAGTAAAAGAAAACAGTTGACCCAAAGCACACCATCTGTGACCTCACCTCTGACAGGAAGCTGGTCTTTAGGAAATGCAAGAGAGGTGGTGTCTGATATTTCAAGAGGCACATATTTGGAAATGGTTCAGTTTTCCTGTATATAATCTCTCATCCCACCTCCCTCCACCTCATATCTTGCACAATAGATTGTCCATTGTCATCCCTCAGTGAAAGTTTATTAAATGAAATTCTTGAATTGCATTTTCTACAGACATTGAGATTTCCAAGTCCCCTTAGGAACCAGTTGAGAGTCGGGGCCTTAGAGCCAGGTGTCACACAGATGGAAGCGATCAAGTTTTTTGAGAATGTGTCTCAGGTCTACAGCCTAGTGTGTTTGCTGACAACTTACCCTGAATTATGAATCACACACACACACACACACACACACACACGCACACAAACAATACGTGTGCTTTGTCCCAGCCAGTCAAATGCAGTCTTGTCGCCCCTCTGGGTGGGCCCCCTGAAGCACGGTGGGGAGCATAATGACACCTATTTCCTTCAGGAGAGAGAAAGATGTGGATGCAGGTGGACAGTGCATTTCCTAAAGTCACCAGTTAAATAGCTGACCCTGTAGAAACAAGTCAAGAAAGGGGAGAGAAGCAGAGACTGCTAGCTATGCTCCTTCACATGGAAACACAAAAAGAAGGAAATATGGGGTCTCCCCTGGTGGTGCAGGTAGTTGAGTGCAGTGCTGTGACGCTGTCCACAGCCCCTGCAGCACCGGTTCGATCCCGGCCGGCCAGCGAGGGTCCCACATGGCACTGCAGACCTCTCCTGTCTTGCCCGCTATTCCCCTCAGCAGTGTATTTTGTCAGTCTGGCTGTTCTGTTCCCCACTCTGTCTCTAGTGAATCCTCTCACCCTCCCGTGCATCTGGCCTGTACCCTGGTTCTTGTATAAATAAATAAATAAAACTTAAAAAAAAATAAGGAAATATGAACAAGATTGGGCACATCTGGATGGAGAAACATCTTGAAATCCATGTGAATTTTAATTCCGGTCTGGGGCAGGAAATATTTTAATATTTTTAAAGTATTTCATAACTTGCAATGACAAATTTTTCTCTGTTTATGTACTCAGGTTTCAGAAAGTGCCCATTTTCCCACCATTCTTTGGGGTCAGCTGGATAAATTTACTCCCTAAGTAAATGTTTGCTAACTCACATGGAGTTGATATTTTCTTAACTTTGCAAATTTCTTATGCCCTCGTTGGTGGCTCATTTTTTTTTATTGCCTTAGAGTTGCGAAACCAGGGCTGGAAGAGAGAGAATCAGTTCAGCAAATATTTATTAATAAACTATTTTCCAAGAACTAAGATTCAAAAATGGAATCAAATGCCACTCTGTCCTTGCATAGCAAGGTGAGCAGATTCATAGAGCAGTGTGAATGAAAGATTTTCTCCTAGCAAAGTAGGTGAGGAGGTCACAGTGGATCTGGGACTGGAAGCACAAGCAGGGTTTTACTGGGGAAATGACAGAAAATCCCTTCCAGCAAGAGCTAGCAGCAAGAAGAAAAGCTCAGAATCACCATGGATTTAGGTGTCATTTTCTAGAAAGAGCAGGCAGCTAGAGTGATATATGTGTGAAGCAGAATGAAAGAATAAAGGGTGGACCAGGGAGTAAAAACTTGGATGGACATCTTGAGGTCTCTCCCTTCCCGCTCCCTCCCTGGCTTGCTATTTTAAGAAGGGCTCTGACATGGTCAGACCTGTGTGCTAGAAAATAATAGAATCAGATAGAAAACTGGCTGGAAGAGGCTGAAGGCAGAGGCACAAGTCCAGTTAGGATGTTGGTATAGCCTGGTGAGAAACCCAGTGGGTGACTGTTTGGGCAGGGGCAGTGACCTACTTTGTGATGGACCTCCATTAAGAAATCAGTTTAGGAGCCATCAGCATATTGTGGAGTCAAGTAAAATTGTGCAGAGTGACTAGGAAGGCTAGTGCAGAAAGGGATAGCAGGGAGAGCACTAGGGACCATAACTTCCATGGGAATGAAACAGTCCAAGCCAAGGAAGGCCAACGATAACCAGAAGCAGGTCACTGTCACCCTTAGCCCCTTGTTTATCATGTGTTTCTTGAGAGTGCAGTTTCCGTAGTAGTGGGGATAGAGGCCAAATTAAGGGGGTTGACAAAATGAGAGGTAAAGAAGGGGAGCAGCAACCAAGGACTACTCTTCAAAGATAATTGAGAATGGAGCACAGGAGCAAGATGACATGGAGCTTAGGAGAGAGGCAGGGTCAAGACAAAGATAATAAGGGGTTAGGTGGAGAAGATAAAGAGCAGGTAGAAAGAACTTAGAATAAGACCCATGAAGGGTGATGAAATAGCAATAGCGAGAGAGACAGAAAGAGATTGGGAGAGGCTGTGGTCAAGAGGATGGAGCAAAAGAAGAAAGTTCTGAGAGTTCCAGGAGTCCAGTGCTGCAGTCCACACTTACATCGTTTGTCACCACCCTCTGAGATCTGATTACATTCTCAGTGTTAATATATGTTATCCTAGAAACTTGAGAAATTTTATGCTAATGAAAATAATCTCAGACCACCTGGTGCCATAGCCACTAGGCCATCCGGGTTGCCCTAGCAAACATCCCAGCTAATATAGCAACACAATTGTAGCAAACAACATTAATGCAGTTAAATTCTGTCTAGTAAGTAGTTTCCTTACATCTAACCAAGCACCATGGAATTTTCCTCACTGACAGTAGTCACTGTGAATGCCTCTTGGCAAATGTGGACTTCATGAGAAATTAAGCTCAAGGAAGGATCAGCAGAGCCCATTCTCATTTCTTCCATTGGCTGGATGGGTTAGGAGTGGGGTATTCATTCTCTGAAAATAATTGTCTCAAATTAACTAGTTGACTTGATGCAGAACCCTTGGCACACATGAGGACGTGTGCATGTGCAGTTGTCTTTAAAGTCAGAAATAAGCTCATCTAGAAAAGGATTACAGAGATGAGGTGAGGATACAGTGCAGTGTTTGCATGTCAGAATCCAAGTGCTCACACATACTAAAATTTGGGAAAGTGACAGGGGCAGAAATATGTATGGACAGTAGCGTTTGCTTCAATACTGCTTATAACAATGAAAACCTAGAATGCGCGCCTCTCCCATGGCGCAACAGGTTAAGCGCCGTGCTGTGAAACTGTCTGCAGCCTCTGCAGTGTAGGTTCAATCCTCGGCAGGCCAGGGAGATTCCCACATGGCGCAGCAGACCTCTCCTGTCTCGCCTGCTGCTCCCCTCAGCAGTGTATTTCGTCAGTCTGCCTGTTCTGTTCCCTGCTCTGTCTCTGGTGAATCCTCTCACCCTCCCGCACCTCTGGCCTGTACCCCAGCTATTGTATAAATTAAAAAAATAATTTTTTTTAAAAAAAGAAAACCTAGAATGCATTTAAATGGCCACTAATTAGAAACTGTTAAATATATTAAGTCACATCCATTCATGGAGTCATGAGAGGTGTAGAGTGAGAATAACTAGCGTTCCCAAGTTCTGGCTATTTACTGGCACATTACTTGATTTATCTTACTCAACAAGAGGCTTTTAGGAAGAGAATCATATTTTCCTCACTTTATAAGACTCCAGCTATCTGGATAACATATCAGTGTCATACACTAGTAGCTGGTAGACTCAAAATCTTGAGTCTATATTCAACCACAACTTCTATTGTAGGTATATAAATACTAATATAGGAAGATGACCAATGTATAATAAGTGAAAAAATGGATTATAATTGTACAGTTTTAAAATGTAATATATGTAATGTATACACACACACATTGACAAAGAAGAATATCTGAAAGAATTCATATCAGCCTGTTTGTCAGCTATATAAGTCTAGTATATTTTCTTGATTTTTATCTTTGACTTGTATGTATTTTCTGTTACACGCAAATATCACTGCTAAATTATTTTTTAAAGATTTTTTTAAATCTTTATTGAAAGAGTGATAGACTAAATTCAAAACTAACAGAAAATCATTAGTTAAGTCAAATGAAAGAAGACAGGTGTGGGTCAGGCAAATTTTTTACCAGAGGCTGAAGGGAGAACCAAGAAGCACCAAAGAACAATAATAAAGAGCATTAATGGCATTAATCTTGCTTTTCAGGGCTGTGTACTTCCACCTCAGGAAATTGACTTTGTACTCCTCAGTATGTCTCAGAAGCAGAATCATTTCCTAGCTGCACAGTCTTCCTCAGATGCTACTTTCTTCCTTTTTTCCCCCCTCCCAATTCGACTTTTCTTCTGGAGCTCAGTCTTTTGACCCAGGCATCAACAGCATCAAACATTCTTAGGTCGTATTACATTCCTTTGCTGCAGGTGACTGTCCAACATTCACTCAGGCAGCATGTTTATTGAGCACCCACTCAGGATCAGGTCCTGCAGATTACATACCAACAGTATCTCCTAGTCTTAACTTGAAAGTGTGTATTAACGGGAAAGAAAAGATAATAGAGAACAATTATCAGATAGTCTGTAAGAAGGGATGAAATGATGTATTACCAGCCCCAGGCATCTTGATCCCAGGGATGAAGTTTGGGGCCCATAGTATGTAAGATAGCTGTGGGCAACAGGAAAGCGACTTAATGGAGGTGGGAAGGGTGGTCCTGAGGGTGTGATGCCATGGCCTGGGCTGAGAGGTTGACTCTTATTCAGGAGGGGCCTGTGGATGGAATGAATTGTGTATTTTAGTTCAGTCTCCAAAAACCTTATGTTGAAAGTGAGGCCATCATACAATTCACCTGGTGTTTGTGGTCTCAATTGTCTATTATCAATTTTGTAGAATGAATATCCTTAAAACGAGACCATTTGCACAGTCTGTGGTGTGATAGGAGCTCAGCCACTGCCACGGAGCTGGGCAGGGAACCAGCCCTCACATTTGTCTGCTTTATATTTTTATTACATTAGGAGATGTACTCTTTGCCTGCTCTGTTAAACGCTAGGGCATTTATAGCATGTATGTATTTTTCAGTCTTCCTTTCTTTTTAAGAAATAACCTTTTAAACTGCAAAAATTAATATGTAAACCCTACCTAGGAGATAAAGAACAATAGATACATAAAAGAAGAACCCCTCAATATCTTATCACCAAGAGATGAAATCGTTTAAATTTCCTTATAGATCTTACAGATTTCTTTTGTGAGTACTATATGTTGAAATTTGTCCTTATCTGATATGTTTCTAATTTTCCCAGGAGCAGTTGGTGATTGGATAAACTACTTTACTTCAAAGCACAAGAGAGTATTTGATGAACTATTCACAGAGAAAATGAAACACTGCGAACTAGTAAGACACTTTGAAGATTACTTTTAGTATAAATGGAAAATGAAACCAATTTCCATTTGATGTGATGCACTGCTTGGTGAATACATAAATATTTTTCTACCAACGTGGAAAGCATCTAATTCTTTCCGTGAGAAATGGACACTTTATGAACATGTCAAAATTGGCGTGTGTGAGAGACTATTTTATTTGACTATAGCAGAGAATTATTAATAAAAGGGAGCATATAATTTTTGAATGGCTGAATTATACATCTGCTTTAAGTATATCATAAGGCAAGGAGATTAATTCTACTCAGAGCATAGCATGTGGGTGTTTTATAGGATGCATTAAGGTACAACAAAAGAAAGAGGTTATCTAAAATAGCAAACTGCTGAGAATAATCTATTTTCTGCCTGTTTGGATCATTGTGACCTCAAAACAAATATTTTCAGTTCCACATTCCCTGGTATCTGTGTAGAAATATCCTCTGGTGACAAAAAAGTGACAAATGTAACCTTACTAAAGGAGAAACACCAAACAGGTAAATGATATCAAATGATATTCCAAATATTGACAAGAATGAAGAATGAAAAGATACTTGTTCACATTTAATGAACACCAGCTTAGCATTCCAGTATTTTCTTTATCTTTAATAAAATCAGTTAGTTACAAACATTTCTTTTTTCCTAGGTTTGAAAAATATAATTTATTTTGCAGTGTCACAGAACTGAAAATCAGTGTCAAAAAAGAGCAATGTAGCATTTAGCCCAAAAATAGATGATTGGATCAAGAAGATGTGGCATATATACACAATGGAATATTATTCAGCAATCAAAAAAGATAAACTCATGCCATTAGCAGCAATGTAATGGAACTAGAGGGAATTATGCTCAGTGAAATAAGCCAGAGGGAAAAAGAAAAATATCGGATGGTTTCACTTATAGCAGGAATATAGGGGAACCAAATAAGACATCAGTGTAAAAAAATAATAATAGTATAAAGCACAGCAAAGCAAAAACAGACAATTATAAATCAGAGACATCCTGCAGGGGAGGAGGCGGGAGAGGGATCAGAGGCAGGGAGGGAGGAGCACAGGGGACTTAGGTGATGGTGAAGGAAACTCTATGGGGACTATACCTGAGGGGGGTGGGGGAAGCAAATATTGTTTAAAAATGAACAAGGATGTAAAAAATTGAAAAAAATTAAATAAATGAATAAATAGAAAAAAGGATTAAAAAAGAATAATGGATTTAAATAACGTTCACATTGGTTTTACTTATTTTTACTTTAGTTTAATAAAAGAATTGTTTCTAAATGTGCAGGGCAGACTGAGATGAAAATTTTTAAGGATTTAGCAGAGGAGGAAGTCGGAAACAGGCCATATGGCTACTTTGGATGAAAAGCTACACAAAACATGAGTAAATAGTCTTCAGCTCTCTAGTCCTCCCCCTACTACTGCCAATTAGGCAGCCAATTATAGGGATATGCTGTGTGTGCACCAATTAGATAGGTCAGTTTGGATTATTATCTTTCCAAAGTTTGAGGAGAAAATTTTCAAGTTCTATCTAAACAGATTTGGGTAAAGTAATCTGGGCAATTTTTTATTCTTCATTTACAATTTAATGTCATAGTTTACAATCTTTGTGACTTTCTCTGCAGACTTCCTAATTGTTGACTAAGTTATGCCTGGGATGAAAAAAAAATCTCAAAATATAATTAGTAATAGCAGTACTTTCCAGGTCAATCTGTCTATGTGTGTGTGTATGTGTATATATATAATATGTATATATATATATATATTTAACAATATGATTTGATTCAGTTCAAATTGGCTTTTTATCTCAATTTACAGTATCAGATGTGCTCTAATACACATGAAAAAATATGGTTTTTAGATGCTCTGAAATAGTTCGCTTGCTCCTTCATTTTGTGAAAACTTCGTAGTCTACTCGGATCTGTTTAATTGACAGTTGCAGGGAGACGCAGGTGGGTCAGAAGGAAGAATACCCTTTGATAACTAGACAGTTTGTGAGTAATTGGCTCTCATGGAATTTTAATTAAAATAAATTAGTGTGACCAGCTAAATCCTACTAGGTAGTATACAACTAAACTGAAAATGATATAGAGAAGTTTGTTCATTCCAGACAGAACTTTTTTAATCAAATCTTGATTTACCATTTTCCTTACAAAAATACAGACAATTCTGGGGAGTGCATGTTCACTTAACATGTGCAGATGCTTCATTGACCCACCACCAATTCTCCAATCCTGTACCCTACCAGCTTACCCTGTTGTCCCGCCATCCCTCTCCTCTATGGTAACCATATTTATATGGTTATGTCCCCCTCCTCTATGGTAACCATATTTATACGGTTATATCCCCCTCCTCTATGGTAACCATATTTTTCAGAGTCTAACAGTTATTTTTGTTGTGTTCTGCCAGTTCATTTGGTTATTTATTCCACAAATGAGTGGAATCATTCAGCAATTGTCTTTACTTTCTGACTTACTTCACTGAGCATAATCACCACAAGCTCCATCCATATTGCCACAAAAGGCACAATGGCCTCTTTTTTTAATAACTGAACAGTATTACATCGAGTACATACAGCAAATTTTTTATCTAGTCGTCTGCCGAGGGGCATTAAGGTAGATTCCATATCTTGGCTATTGTGAGTAATTCTACTGTGGACATAGGGTGCATATGTCTTTTTGTATTAGTGTTTTCATATTCTTCAAAGAAGTAACTACACGTGGCATGGTTCATATGGTATTTCCATTTTATATTTTTTTAAGATTTATTTTTATACAAGAACTGGGGTACAGGCCAGAGGCGTGGGAGGGTGAGAAGATTCACCAGAGACAGAGTGGGGAGCAGAACAGGCAGACAGACCAAAAGCACTGCTGAGGGGAGCAGTGGGCGAGACAGGAGAGGTCTGCTGAGCCATGTGGGGATCTCCCTGGCTGGCCGGGAATTGACCCACACTACAAAAGCTGCAGACAGCTTCACAGCGCTGTGCTCAACCTGCTGCGCCACCAGGGAGGCCCCTCCATTTTTAGTTTTTTAGGGAAACTCCATACCATTTACTATAGAGGTTGAACCAATTTACATTCCCACCAACAATGAACAAGAGTTCCTTTCTCACAATACCTTACAAATACTTCTTTCCAGTCTTTTTGATATAGTCCATTCTCACAGGGTTGACTTGGTATCTCCCTTTGATTTTGATTTGCTTTTTCTGAATAATATGAGATGATGAACATTTCTTTAGATACCTGTTGGCCTCTCTATGTTTTCTTTGGAAAAGAGTATATGTCTTATCCATTTTTTGATTGAGTTGTTTTTTTTTGTTGTTGAGTTGGATAAATTCTTTATGTGTTTTGTAAATTGACCTCTTCTACATGTGATGTGTAAATATCTTCACTGCATAGGTTGCCTTTTTTGTTTTTGTGGTGGTTTCTTTCACGGCACAATTTTTTTTTAATGTAATCTCATTTGTTTATTTTTGCTTTTGTTTCCCATGCCTTTAAAGTTGCGTCCCCAAATACATCTCTGAGGCTGATGCCCAGGAATATGTCCCCTGTTTTCTTCTATGTATTTTATAGTTTCAGGTCTTAGAGCCAATTTTTTAATCCAGTTTATACTAACTTCTGTGTGTGGCATTAAATAATGACCTAATTTCATTTTTTGCATGTAGCTTAAACAGAAATATTTTAAAATCATCAGGTAAATGCATAAATTAACAATGTTAATGTTGTTCAAAAGGACAGCTCTAGCTAATCTAGCTAAATAGTAAGTATTTCACTTCATTCTTCTGTATCCTGTTTAATGAGAGGTCAGCTTCTTATTTCTATCTGAAGTTATAAGGCTTTAGTGGCCAGTGGGGAGAGGTAGAGTTTCCCCCTTGAAATTCATGAAACCTAAGTAGGAATTCTTTGAGCACTTGGGATGGTGCAAGCACAACTAGGGCCGCAGTTAAGGAGGCTGCTCTTTGTAGGACACTTTCAAGCTAGGGAGCCTAGCGTCTCAGGAAGGACGACCAGTGCGTGTACCCAGCAGGCCTGTTTGTTACATGTGCAGTTAAGAACAGTGTTCTCCAGGCCCAAGAAGATCCCGGTTGAAGAGGTGTTGTCTCTAAAGTTTTGTGTCATCCTGGGTCTTCCTTTTAAATGAAAAAAATGAAATTCAAAGGAAGAGAACTTGGTCAGTATTTATTTCTATAGAACAAGGAGACTGTAGAGGATCCCTGAGGACCCATCTGGGTCAGCACCTTTCCCATGCTTGAATTGCCTCCCTCTGGGACACCTCACTGAGGAATGGGAAGAATGAGCACTGTGGGTCCAGGGTAGGGTAGAGGCTGGAAGGGACAGGACACTGAAATGTCAGAGTATTTCCCTAGTCATGTTGGCTCCTGTTATTACTCCTACTCTTGCCAGTACAGTCCTTTTTGCTAAGCAAATGCAAAAGGGCCTCCACCTGGAGAATTAGTCTCATCTTTTTACAGGTGATGGGAGAAGGACTGAGAATCCCATAGAACACACTCCAGGTGCTATACTAGACCCGGAAAATATTTGTGAATAAACCAGAAGGTGTTGCCTTTTTGGTGCTTACCTTGAGAAGTGGAGAGCAACATGTAAACAAGTAAAGTACAATGATAGGGCTCTCCAGGCCTCCTGAATGTCTGCATTTGGGATTGGGACTGGGGTCCATAAAAGAGTTTAGGGATTGTAGTTGGGTGGCAGGGGTCCCCCACACGTGGCGGAGCCACTCGATGTGCAGTGTCTTGTGACAGTGGCCCTGACCGCCCACATGGCCCATCAGGTCTTGTCATATGCAGAATGCTGCCTTCTGGCCAAATGGTCAAGCATGAGGAGAAATAGACCTGGCTGTTTTGCCTTGTTTGTTTTCTTTGGCTATTTATATTTCACAAATGAGTGAAACCATCTAGTAACTGTCTTTCATTTTTCTGGCTTATTTTACTCATTATAATCATTTCAGGTCCATCCATATTGTTGCAAAAGGCACAATTTTATTTTTTTTAAATAGCTGAGTAATATTCCATCGAGTATACATACTACAATTCCTTTATCCAGTCATTCATCATTGGGCATTTAGATTGATGTATTGTCCTGGCTATTGTGACTAATGCTGCTGGGAACATAAGGGTTCAGAGACCTTCATATGTGTTAGTGTTTCCAGAGTCTTCATGTAAACACCCTCATATAAACATGCTTTACCTACCCACCACCAAAGCTCAGGGCCCATGCCTGTTACCTTACCCCACAACCTCTTCCCTCATCCTCTCCATCTCCCTTTGGTAATCACCCATATATTTCACTTTGTAAGTGAATGGTAATAATAAAATTGTATATCAGAAAGACTATGGCTGAACTGCTGGCACCTTTACTCTTACTCCTGGGATGTGGAATTCAAGCCTGCCTGGTCTCTGGAGCAGCAGAAAACATCATTGTATAATTTTGTCTAGAAGTGTCTTTTTCTAGCTTTAAAAACATGTCCTTGGTGTTCCCTGTCCTTCCCTCTTATTCTTTAAGACAATTTCTCGGGGTGTATGTATTTCACAGAAATACATACAAGCTAGGCTTGTATTTCAAGCTAGGCTCCCTAGCTTGAAAGTGTCCTACAAAGAGCAGCCTCCTCAATCACTCCAAGGTACTTGTTAAAGATTCCACTGAAGATCTAATTCTCAAAACTGAGTTTTTAACTCTGGCTGCACATGAGAATTTTTAGAATTTTTAGAATTCTCTGGGCCCCACACACAGAGGTTTTGACCTGCTTGATCTGGGTTAGTTCTAAGCATCGGTGTGACTTTGCAGATCTGCACAGTGACTTGGATGCGCAGGCAGGATTGAGAACCCTGAGTTAGAGGAGCCTCCACAGGCGAACAAGAGTGTGTCCCAGGAAGGGTGGGTTGGTGGGCTGGTCCCCTGAGTAATCAGGGGCACGCCTCCAGTGTACTCAGAGAGTCTAATGAAGCTTCTGAGAAGCTCAGGCACCCAGAGTCCATTCTCTCTCTTCCCTTTCTGGGGGAAGGGGCCTTCAGTGCCACTCTCAGGGATTCTCAAAATTCAGTGAGCAAGAAAGTCAGCTGCCAGGACCTTACTCAAAAGCAGATATCCAGATCTTACCCCAAAGGTTCTGATTCAGTAGCGCTGGGATGCACCTAAAATAGATCTTTTAACATCGATTATATATAATGATTTCCATGTACAGTTATGATAAAGGTGGTTGAAAGATGCCCACCCTTTGACAACATTGCAGAGACCTTCACCAGAGGAGGTCTGCTACTCTTGGGAGTGTTCTCTGTCTTGCATCATGGCTCTGCCACCTAAGAGTCTTATTGCAGGTATTTGTTAAGCTCTCTGTGCCTCCATTTCTCCATCTGTAACCAAAGGACTTACTTTATGGAGGTTGAGCAGATGAAATAAAATTAAGACAGGTCATTTTTATGGCCTGAGGTCACTGGGTGACTGAGTGGGTAACTTTGGAAATAGTCTTTCTATTTAGTTGCTTCTGGTCTCCTGATAAGGCAGCAGTACAACTGTTTCCATGTCCTCATTCAGTTTTACCCTTCCCACCCCACTTCCCTCCTCACTCCAGGTCTACTCCAAACACTAGTAAAAGAAACCTTTTTTCCATGTGATTGTTGGGAAGACTAAAAAAATACTGAAATTGCACTTTACAAAGTCTTCCTTCTAATGGATGGTAATGTTCAATGTGTGAATGTTCAACCATGAAAGGATCTTTTTAAATCTCATTGGACTCCATTAATTACTTTCCCATCAGCTGGTTAAAACTCCATCATTTTAAAAGCTAGATTTGTGATGACACCCAGTGGCCAAAATATTAACCACTGTGATTTTTTCTTTAAATATAGAAAGTATTTTCCTCAGTGTAAAAATAATTAAAATTGCATCTACTTTATCTTTTAAATTTGAGAGCAAGTCAGTAACAAAGCATGAAATGCCCCTGCAGTAGAAAGATCATCAATAAAATGTGGGCAAACCCAAATTCTTTAGTACTGTTTTAGTAGTAGAGCTTTCTCAATCAGCTCAGGCAGACAAGTGACATTCCTCAAGCTTTTAGACTAGGAAGAAGTGATTTGAGTGGTCTCAGTATGTAGTAAACAAACCTCAGACTAGCAACAGGAGGGTGTAACAGGGACTACTGAGGCTTCACCGTAGTCACACATGGCCCTTTAAATCCTTAGGAAACAGTGGGTGATTTAGGAACAGTAATTACCTGTTTCCCATACTAGATTGGTCTAGAACCTGTTCTTCTGTATTAACTCATTCAAGAAATATTTCCTGGTGCCCCACTTTGAGAAGCAGACTCAGAGAGGAGATTAGTGTTGATCAGTGAGGGAGTGCTCTTGGTGTCACTCTTGGGCAAGGGGAAGAGAAAAAGGGGGGGTTGTATGGAGGGGGAGGGGCTGTGATAATCTCATGGTACCAGCTGTCTTCATGGAGCACCCTGAAGTTATTGTGGCCCTCAGTGTTATCTTCTGCAAGGGGGTCAGGACCCTGGTCCTCTGTGTCCAGCCAGCCAGCCATCCTGTCACTGGATGTGGGTTAGCCCCAGGAAAGGATTTATCCTGGGTGAAGCAACTCTCATAGCTGAAGAAGTGCTGAACGGGGCTGACTGTTGAGGCTTGTCTGCTGACAACACCCCAGCCTAGGGATCAAGAATTTTCTTTTAAAAGTCACACCTGATTTGGTCCTAGATGTTCTCATTTCTCAACATTTCCTTTTAGGTCTTATAGATCTTGTACACAGTAGGCCTCTTCCATTTTCTGAACATGTATTAACTCCATTTCTTTAGTTTTTTTTAAGATTTATTCATTCATGCATACAAGAACCAGGGTATAGGCTAGATATGCAGGAGGGTGAGAGGATTCACCAGAGACAGAGTGGGGAGCAGAACAGGCAGACTGACTGAAATACACTGCTGAGGGGAACAGCAGGCGAGACAGCAGAGGTCTCCACGCCATGTGGGTAGCTCCGCGGCCAGCCAGGATTGAACCCGCACTGCAGAGGCTGTGGACAGCTTCACAGTGCTGTGCTCAACCACCTTCACCACCAAGGAGGTCTTCCATTTCTTTATTTTTATCTTTTGATACCAAGTTTTCTGCAATCTTTAAGGCTCACCTCAACTATGACCTCCAACTGAGAAGCTTTTCCTGTCGCAAGCCCTTTAAGGACTTCTCTCTACCCTATTCTTAGAATAAAGTAAAAACTTTTTAATGTCACTCACAAGACTTTTATGATCTGGTCTGTTAATTTACCCGTCTTTATGAATCTCTTATCCCATTCCCCTATATTCACCTGCCAGCCACGGGGGTGAAATTATGTCTTATTTTCCTTTTTATCCTCAGGGACTATTACAATGTCTTTGACATGATAGATGTGTCATTGTTATGTTGAAAAAAAAAAGTAAATAAGTCTTCACAGTAAAATTACTTTTTTAAAGAGCTGCTCTCCTTAAAAGAGCCACAGAGTCTCATCAGCGTTATTCCTTATCCAAGTATATTGTGATATGAAGAAATTTACAAGACTTCTGCACTTTAATTTTATAGCCAGTCATCCCCAGAGCCCTAACTATGTGCATTTATCATAAATATGGTGTATATTCTTCTCTAGGAAAGATTTCTTCTAAGCTAAACTTGAGTGCATTTCCAACTCTAAAGTTAGAGAAGCTATAGAAGTCATCTATTATAAATTCCCCACTTCACAGTCAAATATACTGGTCTGGGGAAGTTAAATAATCTGCCACCAGTCTCTTTGGTAGTTAATGACAAAGTTGAAGCTACAATCTAAATGTCTTGACTGCTAACTCAGTTATCATTGTTGTCATCAACATTGAGAAACCCTTTGTGAAACAAGTACACTTCTAAACATGATGGTTACTTTTTCACAGTCCTATGAAGTGATACTTCAATTAGAATATTATTATTAGCTTCAATTGGAGTAAGGAAGTTCAGGCAGAGAGGTTATAACTGCAACACAACTGCAACAGTGGAAAATACAAATACATAATAATAAACCCTCAAGCACACCTTTTTCTTTCAGCTTCCCCAACTTCCATATCAGTGAGACATATCAAGAGACAATGCATATGTACTATATCAATTCATATACTATATTAAAAGTAGATCTTCCATCAGGAGGTAGAATCAATTTCCTGACCCCTCATCTGGACTGGATGGTCAGCACTTTACCTCACTTATTAACTAATAGAATTGGGGCTGAAACATGTGACTTTTAAGGAAACCCTCAAGAGGTGTTGCAACATTAAATCTCACCTTCTTGGGCCTCCATCATGGGGCAAGGGGTTAAGCACCGCACTATGAAGCAATCTGCAGCCTCTGCAATAGGAGTTCGATCCCTGGCTGGCCAGGGAGCTACCCACATGGCACAGCAGACCTCTCCTGTCTTGCCTGCTGCTCCAGGAGTGTATTTCAATCTGCCTGTTCTGTTCCCCACTCTGTCTCTGGTGAGTCCTCTCACCCCCTGCATCTCTGGGCAATACCCCAGCTCAGTGCTAGTAAAGAGATTAGGCCATTGTAAGAGCTGTTTTTACGTCATTTGTTTGTATACATAAGTAAATCTTTAAAAAAAAAAAAAAACTCACCTTGCTGCTATGGGATTGCCATATCAAGAAGCCTAGGTTAATCTCTCTAAAGTTGAAAGATAGCAAGAAGAGAAAGGCCCTGACAGCATGTGAGTGAAACTATTGTTGCTGAATGGTTGGGATCTTGTGTGCAAGTGATTGAGGAATAATCATGCTCAGGTTTATTGCAAGAGAGACTCCTGAAAGCAGGAGGTCCAAGTGAGGAGCCCGTTACTATTGGGGGTAGATTTAATTTCATAATCTCTCATGGAAACTTTCACCATTCTGGTGCTTTTCCACTACCCACTTTTGCCTCATTGTCCCACCTTGCCACCCAGAAGTGTGAAGCTACCACAGGGTACTGTGTGTACCTCTGCATGCCTCTTGTGGTTGCCAGCCTCTGCCTGCTAGGTCAGCAGCTAGTAGCCTTTGCCTGTCAGCCTCAAGCACCCAGCCTCAGTCTGCTAGCTTACAACCAGCCCTTGCCAGCCAGCTTGTAGCCAGTTCTTGCAAGCCAGCTCCCTAGCCAGCTAGCTCTCTACTGCTTCACTATCATGGATCATTCAGTCATTCTAGCCACCAACTAGCTGCAACCACAAGACTAAACCCAGGTGAGACCAGAATAACCATGCTGGGCTTAACCCAAACAGCATTGTAACAAAACAAATGGTTGTTGTTTTAAACAAATATATTTTAAAGCAGTTCATTATATAGCAATAGATAACTGGTATAGTATAATATCATTGCTTAATTAGTGTCACATGGTGTTTTTTTCCCCATTTTTTTATTGTTAGAATTTCTGAATCTGTAGATAAAATAAATTTGGGATAGACAGCATATAATTTGTTCTATTTTTTCTCTTTAATCTGATGACCTCTGTCTTTTAATTGGTATATCTAGATCATTCACATTTAATGTGATTATTGTTTTAGGCAGATTAAAATTTACCATCTTTGTGACTACTTTTTATACATTGTGATTATTCTTTCTGTTTTCCCCTCTTTTCTTTTTGATATGATTCCATTTTACTTCCTCTCATGATGCATCATTTAGATTAAAAAAAAACATTTATTGCTTGCCTTAAGGCTTACACTATATTTAAAAATAACATAAGTTCGCCTACAAATAACACTATATTGATTCACTTTATAAGTATACTTCAAATTGTTCTCTTCCACTCCCTGTGACATTGCTGTCAATCATTTCACTTACCCATTTGGTAGTCACCCAGGACAGATCATCCAGACAGAAAACCACTAAAGAAACAGAAGATCTGAATAACACTATAACCCAAGTGGACTAACAAACATATACAGAACACTCCATCTAACAGTTCTAGAATGCATATTCTTCTCAGGCACACACAGAACATTCCATAGGACAGAGCATATGTTGGGCCAGAAAGCAAACTTTAATCAATTTAAGAAAATTTTCTGACCATATGAGTATGAAACTAAAAATCAATGCCAAAAAGAATACTGGGAAATTAAAAAGTGTCTTAAAGACAAAATTGAAACAACCACCAAAACTTAAGGAAAACTGCAAACCTTTTTAGATTCATCTCCATACAAAAGCCTACTTTCCCATAGGAATGGTGAGCAGTACTGAAAATATATACCAGTTGAGAGAAGGGAACTCCATACCAGCCGACTCCAGGCTTCCAACCAAGAGGAGAAAACTCCACAGTTAACAGGGGAGAGGTCATCACAGAAAAAAATAGGGGTTTTTCTTGAATCCTGGGAGAAAACTGTTGGCATTCCTGGAGAGGAAGTGTTCCCCCATGATCACCCCCATGGCTATGGTCTCTAGGAATTTCTCTTCCCATTAGTCCACACTTTATCTCCAGCAATTCATAAAAATTATTAGTCAAGTGCTCCAATTAGTTTACTGTAACCAGAAACGTTTGCTCCAGGTAAGTAAGTATCAGGGACTGTCTCTGGATTTGCATGTCTTTTCAGATTTTAGGGTGGTTATTTTCCCTTTGACAACAGTTCTCTAATCGACTCAATAAAAGTTATGGGTTCTGTTTGTCTAGTTTCTCTTCTTGTAGGGAGGAAACTTCTAAATTCTTTAAACATCAGAGCAGCACATAGATTATCGTGACTAAGAACCTCAACTACTGAGAACACAGGAAGTAGGAGGATTATCTCCTTAAACCTGGGTTTGAACTTGTCACTGAAATGAAGTCAGGGTTTAATACAATCTATAGTGTGCACAGTATTGGGAGGTATTTTGGCAAGTGTTTTTTTTTTTGTTTGTTTTTGTTTTTGTTGAGAAATGAATGATTTGTGTGGTAAAGTAGGCCTTGAAAAGAATAGGCTAATAGGAGCATTGTTGGAGAAACGCAGAATAGCTGGATTGGATTGGAGTAACCCTTAAGAATCAGTGGGAGCTAAAGCTGGAAATGTTAGGTTGTATATTTGGACTGAGAGATGTTTATCACATTCTGTGGTGAGCAGGGAATCACTTTAAGATTTGGAAAGGTTAACAGCAAACACGTGAACAATTAATAATCTAGCAACAGTATTGGGTGAACTGTTAATGACACTGAGCACGTAGTATCAAGCTCAGGATTTGGTTTCTGACTATATGGAAAGGAAAAATTGAGGAGGGCTGTGATATCTCATTATTAAAATCTGAAATACAAGAGGAAAAGTCCAGGAATCTGGCATACAATGTGAAGAGTCTGAAATACAAGCGGAACACACAGCAGACATTAGATTTCAAAGGCATCTGTATGTATAATGGAGCTGGCACCTTGAACATATATTTGATCTCTGAAGAAGAACAAGAACTAGAGTTAGAACCTTTGGAAATGTGTAAATTTAAGGTGATAGGAGAAAATAAAGCCAGGGAGGCAAAAAAAAAAAAAAAAAAAAAAAAAAAGCCAGAAAGACAGGAGTAAATCCAGAACAAGATGAAAGAAAATTAAGACAAAAGATGGTCCTTTTTCTTTTCCAACTTCTGTTAGGCCGACAGGGCTGACTGAACTGTACAAATCCAAGCTGTCCTGCTAGAGGAGAACCACTTCCACTCCAGCTTGGCCCGAAGGCTTCTTGCGAGTTTTTACATGAATTCTTTCAGCAGTGGAAGTAGATGTAAATGTTCCACAGGAAATGGTTAGTGTTTATCTGGAAAAGTGTCCACATTTATGAGCTAAAGCCCTATACTTGGACTCAAACCAGGTAGCACAGTGATTTGTGGTGGCTGTAAAATTGCTCTAGCCAAATTTAGTACATAAATGACCATGATCTCAGAGGTAACTGAAAACTTTTTACTCCCAATCAATATATCACCCTCATAACATAGGAATTTCTTCAGATCTCTGTATTCGTATAATATAATGTAATTACACACACAAAAAGAACAATGAGATGACTTATGCTTGTTATTTAATAGCTTGTTTTTTTCACGCTGATAGCATGGCCAGTGTTTGAAGGAAACCAAGCATGTCTGATAAGTTTTCTATAGGAACAAGGCAGTTTTCATCAAGTTTGTGAAATGTACTTTTATTAGTTAATAGAAGGGTATGTCCTATCAGACACATTGTCCCGAAATAAATAAAATCTCAACATCATTGAAAGCACACAGACACAGTTTTACAAGGTACAATACAAAGTTAATTTGGATGATATTCTTATTTTCCATTTGCTAAAAATCTGAGAATGACTGTAATCAATCTCTAAATAATTACCTTGCAGAAGTAGAGCACAATCATTTCATAGGAAGTGTGGAGTGACACTTTTGAGAGACTTTGCATTAAAAGATATCAAGATCTATCACAAATCAAATCACACTCTATAACGTTACAACATGGAATTGAACTTAATCAAAAACAAAAGTAAAGCAGCTGACACAGGCTGTATACTTTCTTTCCCAAAATTGGACTAATTTCTATTTTTGGCATGAATTGTTAACCTTTTCCATCAGCAGGAAAATGTGCTCTGCAAACTCTCGGAGGGCACCACGGCCACCATTAGATTTGCAAATATAACCAACAGCCTTCTGGGCAGTGGAACAGGCATCAGCGGGGACACCACTGAGGCCCACTTTCTTCAAACACTCCTCATCAGACACTTCATTGCCTATCAAGCAAGAGAAGCACAGGTTGAGTATATACAGAGACAAAGAATATTGTTTCGAAATAAGGCAATAGCAACCAGTCAGTAATACTAGTAACTTTAATCAGGCCTAAGGCACTGCATATAAGAGTACCCAAGGCTAGGTGGAACAAAGTTACATTATAGTATTAAAAAGTATAACTGAGATCTAGGATATTCCCCTAAGGAATTCAAAATAAACTCTGAAGGCCTTGGAGAATGGGGTATACTTTGTACTTGCATATTACAATCACTAGAAATTCTATATATAGATTATGAACTTAGGCTAAGGAAAATTCCAACCGTTTGAAGAACTCCAAGTTCACATGGAATAATTATCAATGTTTTAGATCTTTCATCAAAATTTTCTCTATTCTCCAGACCCTAGTTTTCTAGAGGAGAGGGAGAGGGATTCCCAGTTATTGTATTTTACCCTGAAAACTCTTTAGAACCTGTAGATGAACATTTTTTTAAAAGTGACATAGTATCACCAAACTAACAAAATTAACAATAGTTCTTTATTACCTACTAGTAACCTAATGCATGTTCATGTACCTTGAATTGTCTCAAAGTTGTTCTTTTACAGTTGATCTATTTGAACCAGAAGCCAAACAAGGTCCATATACTGCATTTTGTTAACATACATCTTAAGTACTTTTAAATCTGTAATACATTTGCTTTGTATACCACTTATTTGTTGAAAAATCACCACCACACTGACAAAACAAGAAATCCTTTCTCTCCCTGCCTTGCTCTTCTTCCCCTGTCCATTGTTTTTTTGATAGCATGAATTTCATAAGCTCCCAGTACCACAGGTTTAGTTCACCACTCAGAGTATAATTATTTCCATATCATTGATGAAATACTAATACTAAAATGCTGGTTAAATGGTTCCCACAAAAAAAAAAAGTTTAAATTTCTTCTACATTTATTACTTCAATTTTTTCTTTCATTATTAAATGCAATGAAATTTGTTATTTTCCTCAAAGATGATTAAAATTAAAGTTGATGTTTCTATACAATCCACCCTTCAAACTAAGTTTTATTTACTAAATTTTACTTATGAAAGTGGTGATATTTTTAAGGAATATATTTTATACTGTTTATGACCCATACAAAATACTTCTCTGATTTTAAAAATAAAAATTAGAAGTCTATTTTCTACTTTGATTTTTAACCACTGCTTTTTAGTTTTCTTTTTCTGTTATAGAAGTAATGCATATTTTTGGTAGACAGCCAAAAAAGTTAACTCTCACTATTTATGATCCTAATTATCACTATTTATGGAGGAGATAGCATTTATTTTAGAATTTTATCATATATATGGCAGACATGATTATTACCATATGCACACATTACTGTAAACATTTTCTATTGTTTTTTGCTTTTCTTTCAAATGCCTTGTAAAGTTTATTTGTATTTATTTGATAAACAGGAAAACAAAGACATGGACAAAGTTTGCTAAGGTGACACAGATAATAAGTACAACTGGGATTTATTATGATCCATGAAAATATATTTTCTTCTTAGAAAAACTGGATCATTTTCTATCAAAGATTCTGTAGTACTTTTCTCCATTTAAGCTTCACATATGATTCAAAGGCTATACCTCGAGTCCCTGGATCATATGCTGCCCAATTATTCCTGTGCTGCTGCTTCTGAGATCCATGTTTCCCTGCATTTATATCATATTGGTCTACAGATATTTATATATTTTAGTAACTTGTCTTATTAACAGTGTGCATGTTGACAGCATCAGACAATATGCTCTGTAAGCAATTAAGTCCCAGCAACCAGGTCCAAGCAGCACAGAGTAGACACCTGATAAATACGCTTAACGCTAAAGAGAGAAACGCGTGACATAGGACCATGTACATTTACTTAATAAAGACAGACCAACAAAATCATGTATATATACAAATATATATCAAAAAACATACAGTGCTTTTTGGGACAAAAAGCATGGATCTTGAGGAGATATGCTAAGTGAAGAAAGTCAGATAGTGAAAGACTAATACCAGATGGTTTCACTCATTTGTGGAATATAAATAACCAAAGAAAACAAAGTGGCAGAATACAACAAAAATAACCTAAACTCTGTGAAAAATGTAATGGTTGCCAGAGAGAAGGTGAGAGGGGAGGTAATGTGAAGGGTATGGGTAGACATGGAGCTTGGTGGAGGGTAAGAGCCACATGTGCCCATGTTGATGTGTGAAGTTGTACTCCTGAAATTATATAGCTAGATAAATGATTGGCAAATTAATGAAATTTTATTTAAAAATATAGATTATAGCATTGTTTTAAATGGTTGCACAGTATTCCATTTTATGGATATGCTATTTTTGTAGGCTATCTAGGTGTGTTCTTTTTTCTCCATTAGTGGCACAGTGGTTCGATTTCTTTCTTGGAGTTGGAATTTGAGGGTCAAAATGATGTGTATTTTATTTTATTTTTTTTTTTAAGGTACTTTTTTTTTTTTTTAAAGATTTCTTTATTTTATACAAGCACTGGGTACAGTCAGAAGCGCGGGAGGGTGAGAGAATTCACCAGAGCCAGAGCAGGGAGCAGAGCAGGCAGAAGGACCGAAGTACACTGCTGAGGGGAGCAGTGGGTGGCAGGAGAGGTCTGCACGCCATGTGGGACCCTCCTCTGGTGGCCGGGGAGCAGCCGGGGATCGAACCAGTGCTGCAGAGGCTGCGGGCAGCTTCGCAACCCAGCACTCAACCGCTGCGCCACCGGGGAGGCCCAAAATTATGTGTATTTTAATAATGGAAAAAAAAATATTTCAAAAGTAAACTTCTAATACATTAGCAATCTACTATTGTTACATTATCTCATTAATCCCTATAATAGACCTATGCTATCGGTATGCTTGAAATTGGTATAACAGATCTATAACATCCAGTTTACAGGTGAGGAAACCAAGGCTTATCTTAGCAAAGCTGGTTAGTCAATGGTGGGGTCTGAGTCTGTGACAGATACAGTAGTCATTCTATTGGATTACTCTTGACATATGCTATGGAACTCACTTCCAGAAGACCTTCCCAATTTAATAGTTTGTCAGCAGTTCCTATTGCCCTACTCTCATGTCAATCTTGGAAATAGTCTTTCTTATTTCTCTATTTCTTACTCCCCCACCAAAAAAATCCTTGCCTATTTCATTATGTCTGAACAAAAAGATACCAACCAAGATAAGCCACTTCTTTCCAGCACAGGCCCATTTCTTTTCTCCATTCATCTACAATTGCTAGCTTGTCTGGTACGTTGACTTCCATTTTGCAGTCCAGTTTTAAGGACGAAAGTGTCTGCTTTGAACAGGCCCGTTCTGAGATTAACCTCACCTTAAAAAAAAAATAAAAGCAAAATGAGAAAGTAAAGGAAATAGAAATCTTTCATAATAAAATACCTTGTAAATAATTTGACCTTCTATAAGACCAATTAAGTAAAATCAATTAACTGTCATTTTATATTGATTATGCTTAAAACATTTCATCTTTAATAGCCTCATGAAGGTGAAAGACACTTTTCTACAGTGGAAAGGAATCCATCCAGAGGTAAAAAATGTAACATATAATGTAACTAATAAAAGATTCCCCAGTAATTCAGTTTATCCAGAGGAAAGTATCACTGTCTTGTACTGCTTAGGAACACTTATTTATTTCTAGAGATTTATTTAAAAAATCTAAATGGTTTTTGAAAATAAACTTGAATATATTGATTTTGAATAAAAATTTTGATTTAAAGAATGAACTATATTTTAAAAGTCCACAAGATATTTGCTTTTTTCCTAAATGCTGACACTCATTTTTATGAAATCTTTCTTTTTGCAAGATCCTATGGGAAAT
This sequence comes from Talpa occidentalis, assembly GCF_014898055.3. Lineage (NCBI taxonomy): Eukaryota > Metazoa > Chordata > Mammalia > Eulipotyphla > Talpidae > Talpa > Talpa occidentalis. The sequence goes on from NW_023601653.1 coordinate 54,704,203, forward strand.
TTTAAGAATAATGGCTATACTTATTAAACAAGCAAGAAATATTTCAAAAAGATAAAAATATTTCCTAATTTTACTCACTTAAAGGAAAATGGGAGGGTTAAATTTCAGCTGTTTTAACAGATATATTAAAAACATAAATCTCTATTTACCTCACATATTCTTTAACCCTGAGTCATAATCTGAAAACAAAAACAAAAACAAAAACACTGCTATATTCAGGGGTACATACCTCAACACCACTTTTCTTTAATAAACTTATCCCAATAGCATCTTTTACATCATAAGATATTATTTCTTTTTGGTCTCCTGAGACATAAATGTGGCCATTGGTGAGGCATCCATCAATACTGCAAACCAGAAGTTTTATCTCCTTAAACTTCTCTTTGCCAAAATAGCCATATCTAAAAGGAATCAAAACAGACCTCTGAGTAAAAGTGCAGTACTAATCTCACTCTCTCATCTGGCTAACATCAGTAAACCTAATAACCATTCCCACTCAATTAAATACCACCCTTCCACTTTACTTTATATATATATATATATATATATATATATATATACACACACACACACACATGTTAACTCATGGTGCACAAGCTGTAAGTTGTGTGGTCTAACCAGACTCTCTTTCTTGAGTTACTGAATAAGCCATCTACAGCTGTATTTTTAATACATATGTCTTCCTCTCACATGCAAACTAATTACAAAGAGAAAATGTTTGAAGCATCAGAAATCAGTGTCTGTAAGTATTGGGTTGTCGGAAAAGTCATGACTTGTTTTTTGTTTTCAATGTAAAAATGCATAACGACTTTTCTGACAACCCAATATAACAACATGTATTGACTAAAATGTGCTAGGGTCTAGTAAAAGGCTACACAAGTCTTACTTTTCTCTGTGTGGAGGACCCACAAACTACTAAAAATAGAGCTATTGTATTACCCAGCAATTCCATTCCTAAGAATCTACCAAAGGACACAAAAACATTAATTCAAAAGGGAATCTGCACCCCTGTTTATTGAAGCACTATTTACAGTAGCTAAGACATGGAAACAACCTAATTGCCCAAAACAGATGACTGGATCAAGAAGATATGGTATATACACACAATGGACTATTATTCAGCGATCAAAATAAACTCATGCCATTTGCAGCAACATGGATGGAGCTGGAAGGGATTATGCTCAGTGATATAAGTGAGAGGAAAAAGACAAATATCAGGTGGTTTCACTTATAGGAGGAATATAGAGAAACTAAACAAGAAAAAAAAAGATAAAACTAGCAAACAAACTATAAATCGGAGACATTCAGCAGGGAAGGAGGAGGGAGAGGGATCAAAATAGGGAAAAGAAGAACACAACAGACTATGGTGATGGTTTGTGGGTGACTTGGTGGTGGGGATTTTATGGGATTACACCTGAGACAACTCAAACATACAAATATGAATAATGATGTAGGAAAATATATACATGTAAATATATTGAAAAAAACGCCACAAGTCTTGCTTCTACCTTAATACTCTCTGTTCTGCAATAGGCCAGTCAATGTCCACATCTATATCCACACTGTGCTCAGCTCGCATTTCATAGTATGCCATTTTTCCACCCTAGAGATAGTACAATTGCATTAATTCACATATTTCAAAAGGTTTATCATGATACAGAACAATGAATTCATTTCTAACCTACTGAGAAAAATGGATAGCCCAGTAAAATCAGTAACATACAACAAATGATTTGTTAAACAGGGAAAAGCTTTTTGTTTGCCATTTAGTCAAACCAAATAAAATATCCTTAATATTTTCAAAATCTGTCAATCCAGTGCAAATTTTTCTTTAAGTAGATTTCTATTTTAAGATTGAAAAATGGGGCCTCCCTGGTGGTGCAAGGGGTTAAGCACAGCAGACCTCTCCTGACTTGCCCACTGCTCCCCTCAGCAGTGTTTTCAGTCAATCTGCCTGTTCTCCTCCTCACTCTGTCTCTGGTGAATCCTCTCAGTCTCCACATGTCTGGCCTGTACCCCAGTTCTTGTATGCATGAATAAATAAATCTTTAAAAAAAAGGTTGAAATACATCCTCCAGGATTCTCACCACAAGTAATTTTCTGGAACCCCCCTAACTGTTCCCTGTTTTCTGGCAGTCTCTCCCCCATCATTATCCAAAAGCTATAAAGATTTTTGGAATTTCTGTTCCAATTTGCAACTAAGAAGCAAGATAGGGACATAATGTCTCAGATCCCTCAGCTACAGGTGGAAGAGAAGAGAAATTGTCTGGCTCACATGTGGACAATGGTGTGGTCTATGTGATCATCTTGGGGACTGGGGGCGAGAGGCTGTTCTGTGATTGTGATCATTTGAATGTCAAGATCAACTACTGGATACTTTCCTTTTTCAGACTTATCGTGTCTCCATAAGTCTTGTTATGATGAGAAACGTCACCTTTTCTCCAAACTTGAGAACAGGGTCAGTTCTAGTCCCCTTTAGCAAAGATCTTGGGGAGGGTGGTGCCTATATGTGTCAAACCTAACTTTCCTGAATATTCAAACTTAATCAAGCAGCTGGTCTACTCTATCTATATACTGAGTAGAGGCTGGAAAAAAAATGCTTTTCCTTCAGACTCTGATTGCTTTAGAATTTTGAACACACAAGAGCAGAATTTTGGGCCTTTTTTAATGCTATATTTTAGCAATGTAAGGACCCGAATCCAAATTTTGATGGTACCGTCTATTTCCCTTTTAAGTTTTGTGGCAAGTGCTTCATTTTCATATTTGCCATTTCCTCCTCTGTAAAGCTGGGCTAGGGACAGCTACTTTGTTGTGTCACTATTGTGACATTTTAGGTAACCTATACAGACTATCTTGGATAGTCTTTGGGCATATAGCCAGTGCTGAATAAATAACAGCTCTAACTCAAATGACCAAATAGTACATGATGTAACAGCCATGTCGCCTCTAAAAATGAGAGAGACCTCAAATTTCTTAATTTAAATGAGAACCATGAAATTCAGGACAGATAAAATGATATAGTCAACATTACCTGGCTAGAGATAGAGAAGCATAATCCTGGTTTCCTAATTCCCAAGTTGGTGCTGTTTCACCTCTACTGTACTGTTTTTTGGTCTCTTTTTAAAGCAGTAGAAATTATTCAACTGTACAACCACAACCTGACAGTAACACAACCATGGGTTAAAAACAGTTTTGAATGGAACAATATGAATACCAGGACACACGTAGAACAGTTAATACTTGATTCATTTCTTGTCTTAATGTGACAATTGTAGATTGTCTTGCAAATTTACTGAATGAATTCCAACTATCAGTCTGGGGTGAGCTGCAGGATAAATGCCACAGATAAGCCTTGTCAGTTACTGCCTTTCCTCCTCTAGGGGTTGATCTTGCCCTCCATGAACTCTGCCAGCCCGACTCCTCTCTAGAACTCAGAGTATACACACAAAAGGGTTTAGAAGGTTTTTGCAAAATGAAGGCACAAACCTGTAAGTAACCCATCTCTATCAAATGTCTTTTAGCAAAATAAAATGAGCCATTTTCATATAATTCTCCATCCCAGTCTTGTCGACGAGGTCGTTTAGCTGGATTCAAATTCAGAGGCTCAGTCACTTCACGAACTAAAAGCAAAAAGCTATAGTAAGTCCCTTTTGCTTTGAATACTGAAAGTATTCATTTAGTAATTGTTAAAAAGCAAATAAAAGTTAACTCAGAATATTTTATATCTCTAGATAAATAATTAAAAGGGATTTCTTAAAGGAATAAAATCCCTAATAATTTTAATGACATCTTTGCTGTTAATAATAGTAGTAATAACAGAAAAAGTATTTTTTAGAGGAATTCTGAGTAATTAAGCTTTTTAAATATTTACAGGAATATAATAGTTTAGGAGGATATCAGTGCAACCTTAAAGTAGCTTCAGAGAACTAAACATGTCATAAACTACTCGTGTTCAACATTTGAGTCCTTTAATCTAGTTCTCACTGTTTGTGTCTATGGAAATACAATGTATGTTTGATTTATCTAATGTTGCTGAGAAATTACCTTCATGGGATTATAGAAAACTGTAGATTTTCCCATTAAATTATTGAAATTTTTATAGTGATAGCAATGTTTATATTATGTATTATATGCCTGCTATGTGTGTATACATACACTACGCATATCAATAATAAACTATTATCCTTGTTATGAAGGCTCGGCAGCACTGAAATGAATGATTTTAACATGATATAACAATGAACCCCTCAATATTAATATATAAGGATTCCCTTGCCTTTTCACTATTTTTCCTCCGAATTTGTGTTTGTGGATGTGTATGGGTTTGCATGCAAGCATGCCTGCACATGCCCAATAGCTGTGATTTTTCAGTAGCTTTCTTCCCTTCCACCATCAATACTGTGTAAAAAGTCTTTTAGGAATGATCTCTGCTTACTATGCTAATTAAATGTTCCCTAACTGCTCAACTCCATTGCAGTGTTTGAAGTGTTTAGGAAAAACAGTCTGCAGGTTTATATAGAATGTATCATAGTTTTACACTCATTGGAAACACAATGAGTATGACTCTGTTCTCCTGGAGTGTGCAATCTAGTTTAGAGAAAGGCAAAGAACAAAACTAGATAATTTAAGTGGTACTTTGAAGAAAAGGAAAGAGGGAAAAGTGCTTCCTAGGTGAATGATGACTAATGACTGCTTTCTTTCTGGGAATATTTGCTGAGTACAAGAAGGAGATGAGAGAAAGGTCAGCCTTCACATAAGAAGAGAGACTCTGCTGAGTGAAGGAGAAACCAAAAGTATTTTTAGTGGTCCTATGGACAGGAGTCATGGACTGTCATCTGCAGAAGCGCAAACACGGAGTGAGCTCTTCCTATGCAGTCATCCCCTCTGCTGAAATTCTGCTGAGTGCACTGTGGCACAAGAAGCTGGCTGGGAATAGGCTGGAAGACAGAGAGGCCTGAGTCTGGTTTTGTGGTCGCTGGATCTCAAAGTCCTGTTAGTAGAGGGGTATCAACAATTTCTGACAAGACACCTACACAGAGGTGAAAAGTTAAATTTTAACCCAGCTCAGTTCTGAATTGGACCAGAGTGATTCCTTATCCTATCTGCCTGCTACAAGAAAGGGTGTGCTCTCTCTATAGAGAAAGTTCTATTCTCCAGCTCCAGGCCAGGCAGATGATAAAATAGAAAGCATATGAAGAAGCTGACCAAAAGAGAAAAACAGTCACAGAAACAACTACTGAGTCCCCAGATACTGGAACTTGCCATCAAGGATTTAAACAAAACTATTGTAAATATGTAAGAGAAACTGGAAAAAAGATGGAAAAAAAATAGACTGATAAGATGGAGAATTTCAACAGGGTAGAAACTCTAAACAAAAATCTAAATTTTATTCTAGAGTGGAAAAATACAGTGAAATAATTCACTGGAGAGGATTTACAGTGCCCAGGCTGTAAATAAATAATGATCAATAAATTCAAATATAAGTCAATAGAAATTACTCAAAATGAAATACAAAGAGAAAAATAGACAAACAATACAGAACAGAATGTGAACAACATAGAGACACCATAAAATTGTTTAAAATCCAATTAAATTGGAGCAATGACTAAGAAAGGAGAAAGAGGGGAGAAAAAATACAGTAGAAGAAATAGTTGAGACTTTTTGAAAAATGGTGATAAGTATCAACCTAAATAGGAGAAAAGTTTAGAGAATTCCAACAGGATAAACACAACCACAGCAATACAAATCAGAGTTAAATCTGTGGAAAACTAAAGACAGAATTTCCTGAGAGAAAAAGACATATTTAGAGCAACAACTGCCTACCAATGAAGGACAGATAATGGAGTGGCCTGTTGAAAATGTATCTTCAAAGGAATTACATCTTAAAAATGTAATCTTAGGCTGAACAAGAAAAAAAGGCCAACCCAAACGTAATATGCACATCAGTGAAAATATCCTTTACAAATAAAGGCAAACTAAAAACATTTTCATATAGGTGAAATTGGGGAGAGTGTTAGGAACAGACACAGAAACACAGGTAAATAGTGAGGAATGAAGAACTGCAAAGAATAAATATGCAGATGAAAATAAGTAACTTGTTTAAAATTTTGAAAAAATACTATTTAAAATTAATATCCCAAAATGTCTTGTGGGTTTGTAATATGTAGAAAGAGATATATAACACAATTGTACAAAAGATAGGGAATCGATAGATCTTTACTATTGCAAGATTATTAATTATTTGTAATGTTGTAAAATGCTAATTCAAGGCAGACTATAACAAGTTAAGGGTGTATGTATAATCTCTAGCAGTCCTGTGCAGCAGAAATATAATATGAGTGCCACATGTAACTCAAAAATTTTCTAGACGCTACAGTGGTTAAAAAAAAAAATAGTAAAAAGAAACAAGTGAAATTAATTTTAATAATACATTTTTATTTAGCCCAGTGTACCTAAAAGATTTTAACATATAGTAAATACAAAATTGAGATATTGTACATAATTCATACTAAGTATTAAAAATTCGGTACTGTATACTAGCCACATTTTAAGTATTTACAGGGCTAGTGGTTATTATATTGAACAGCATAATTCTAACATAATGAGTGATAAAAGAATACGAAGTTACACAAAATAAGACAGCATAATGATTTTTAAAGTATTGATTAATGCACTAGCAGTAGTGATTTTATAAACAAGGAACATAAAAATAAAATCATAAGAAATACCACTCAACTTTAGAATTATTACTAGGGGCATTCTGTTTCATAGTGGTTCTAAGAGAATATAGCCTATGAAAAGACAAAGGCACTGTCCCTAACATTCAATCTTGATATTAAATGATATTTATTCAAACATTCCTAATTTTCTTAAAAAACACTTATGGATCTTTCATTTATGAATCTGTCATCTGTTTTATCTAGATAATTTCCTGAGCCTCTCTAACTTTAATCACAAAGCATATGAAGCTCAATGTTCAGTTTAATACTGGGCTTCTCTGATTGGTCATCTTATATCTTACTTCCAAGGTTGGTGGATAATTTAAAATTTTATACTTATAGTTTAACACAGAACCTAGCAAAAAGAAGATAATAAATGTTTATTAAATGAAATCATTAAATAAATGCATTCATTAATATATTTTATTGGTTTTGATAACATTCACCTCTTCAGGTTAAAAAAATCATTATTTTTAATAGTTTCTATCCACTTAATTGCTCTTCCTTTATATCTTCATCAGTTTCACTGTATTTTCCTTCTCTTTTTTTATTCTCCCCTCCTCTCCCTGCCCCTTCTATCTCTTTTAAGTCACACATAAGTTAGAAATAGTTAGGCCAGCTTTTCTATATTCAGCAAATGTCTGGGCACTCAGAGAAATCATAATGCCTGTCCTGAAGTGAATTACATTTACCCGTTTGTTGGTGATTCTATTCTTGATGACATATTTGGCTAGTTTATCTGTCTAGAAATCAGGCTCCTAGTACTCTTACATAATGTAAAAGAGTTACTTATTTTGGAAAGTAATTCCACAATTCATTCTTGAGATTCTCAAGAACTTTTTGGTGGAAGATTTCTATTCCCATGATTCTACTATATGATTTATATGGCATTTATATGGAATCAAACAAAGTTAGAACAAACATGAAAATGTTTGACTGAAAACAAAAATGACATTTCTGCCTCAAAAGTCATATAGCGTTACTTTGTAAAAAGTGCAGCAAAGGATCAATGTGGTCTCACTGTATTGCCTCATAATCACAAGATTTAGACCTGATTATAAATGTTATTACCGTGTTCTCTTTTACTGCCCTTAGTCCTAAAGAGTATTTACATATGAAAAACTGATTCCCTGCAAAATGAACTAAAATAAAGACTGATATCGGATTACCTCCTTTCTGAATTTCACTCCACCGAAACTGATGGCGTCTCACAACGGAGAAAACAGAATCATATCCTTCTTCTCGAATCATTTCTGCAACTTTCTGAAGGTCAGTAGGATGTAAACATGGAGAAGTAGCTTGAATATTTCCTACAATGTCAACCTCTTAAAAAGAACAAATGAAAAGGACATCAAAACAAAGTTCTTTGCAAGCAAGTGGTACAAAAACTTGCATTCACATGTTAAAACAAAGTCTTGTGAGATGATAACCAAACTGGAAATTTCAAATAAATTATTAAACCCATACCATTGTGATAATTAAGAAATTCTATGATGGCATCTAGTGAGGTAGAGCTGTCTTTTGAAACTTCAGAGCTTCGTCGATGAACTTGTGCACCAAATTGTTTGGCCACATTTTCAATTTCATCATGGTCTGTTGAAACCCACACACTGTACAGATATTAAAAAATAGATAAAAAGCCAAATCACTAAAAGAAATCATTAAATTTTTATAAAAGGCTCTACAAGCCAAAAATACCACTTACATTATTTAGAAGTTTCTGTACCACAAAAATGTTACAGAACCAAGGTAATGTAAAAAATTTTAAGAATTCTGAAGTATTTTGTATGTATATTTTCTAATGTCTGAACCAAAAATGTAATCCTTAATATTCTTATATTTATATATCATTTTTATTTGCACAAATATTTATGTAGCTCTAGATACTTTGATGCACTTGAAAAAATATTTGGGTTTTTTTTTAAAGATTTATTTATTTATTTATACAAGCACTGGGTACAGCCAGAAGCACGGGAGGGTGAGAGAATTCACCAGAGCCAGAGCGGGGAACAGAACAGGCAGACTGACGAACACACTGCTGAAGGAAGCAGTGGGCACGAAAGGAGAAGTCTGCGTGCCATGTGGGACCCTCTCTAGTGGCCGGGGATCGAACCGGCGCTGCAGAGGCTACGGGCAGCTTTGCAGCCCAGTGCTCAACCACTGCGCCACCAGGGGAGGCCCATATTTGGTATTTTTAATACTAATGGTATATATTAAGCAAAATAGTAGCACTAGAAGTTCATAATCTAAAGAAGTCAATAATAAAGAAGATCCTGCTATTTATATTTTATTTTACTTTATATATTTTTATATCATTTTTCATTTTTGCACAATGTATGCATTTTCACCTTGGTTATATTCCCCATACAATTCCCACCCTCCTTATTTTGACCCTAATCCCACCTCCTCTTCCCCTCCTTACCCCCGTAGTATCTCTGGTTTATAGTTGCTTGTTGCTTGTTGATTTTGATTTTTACTTTATTATAGTCTTTTTCCTGGTCCCTTATTTAGGTTTTCTAAATTCCTGCTACAAGTGAGACCATCCAGTATTTTTCTTTTTCTTTCTGGCTTATTTCGCTAAGCATGATCCCTTCCAGCTCCATCCATGTTGCTGCAAATTACATGAGTTTATTTTTTTGATTGCTAAGTAATATTCCATTGTGTATAGGAACCACATCTTCTTCATCCAATCATCTATTTTTGGGTATTTGGGTTGTTTCTATAGCTTAGCTATTGTAAATAGTGCAGCTATAAACATAGGCGTGCAGGTGCCCTTTTGAATTAATGTTTCTGTGTCCTCTGGGTAAATACCTAGGAGTGGAATTGCTGGATCTTATGGAAGCTCCATCTTTAGCAGGTTGAGGAATCTCCACACAGCTCTCCATAGTGGTTGGACCAGTTCGCAGTCCCACCAGCAGTGCAGGAGAGTTCCTTTTTCTCCTGCACATCCTCACCAACATTTGTTGTAGCTAGTTTTTTTAATATGTGCCATTCTCACTGGTGTAAGATGGTAGTTCATTGTAGTTTTGATTTGCATTTCCCTGATTACAAGTGATGTTGAACATTTTTTCATATGCCTGTTGGCCATTTGCATTTCCTCTTTGGAGAAGTTTCTCCTCTTTGGAGAAGCTCTTCTGCCCATTTTTTGACTGGAGAAGATTCTGCTTTTTATTCCTTATCTATTTCCAAAATATTGCATAAAGTATTTTAATAAACTTGGTAAGGACAGCTTGCCAAACCCTAAAGTGAAAAAATATCTAATTTAATGTGACTAAAAACTAAGTGCCCAAGTCTAGACTCAAGATAATCAGATAATTCAGCTTTTTTTTCCCGAACAATGGATATATAAATATTTGAACACAGAATCTACTGGGTTAAACCCATTGTTAACAATTACAGACATGGAGAACATGATTTAATTGGCTCAGAAGAGTATGCTTTAACAGCTCTATTAACTGTAGCTTCCACTCCACCCTAGTTGTTTCTACTGAATTTAAGTTTCCTAGACAACTGGATAGTCACATAGAAAAGGATGAAAGTAGACTATCATTCCATACACAAAAATTAACCCAAAAGGTATTAAAAAAAAAATACCGGGTGAAACTATAAAATAAATAGAAGAAAACAGGTAAAACACTCCAGGACACAGACTTCAGTGATGTCTTAAGGGATTTGACACCAACAAAAAAGGGAAACAAAAGCAAAAATAAAACAAATTAGATTATATCAAACTAAAAAGCTTCTGCAGGGAGAAAGAAGCGATCAGTAAAATGAAGAGACATACTACTGAATGGGAGAAAATACCTAACAATGGGGTTAATATCTAAAATCTGCAAAAAACTCATACAACTCAACAAAAAGAAAACAACCCAATCAAAAAAATGGACTGAGAAGCTAAAGCTAAATAGACACTTTTCCAAAGAAGACAAACAGATGGCCCATGAAAAAATGTTCATCATCACTTTAACATAAAGGAAATGCAAATCAACCCCACAATGGGATACTACCTTACAACTTGAGAATGGCCCCTATCAAAAAGACCAGAGACAAGGGTTGCTAAAGATGTGGAGAAAAAGCAACCCTTACACACCGTTGGTGGGACTGTAGACTGGTCCAGTTCCTATGGAAAACAATATGGAGGTTTCTCAAAATATTACAAATAGATCTACCATATGACCCAGCAATTCCACTCCTAAGATTCTACCTGAAGTATGAAAAATCGCTAATTTGAAGTTCTCCTGTGTTCACTGCAGCACTATTTATAATATCCAAGTTATGGAAACAAGCTGAATTGTTAAGATGTGGTGTGTATACACACACACACACACACACACACACAGTGGAATACTACTCAGCTATAAAAGAGATGAAATCTTGCCATTTACCACAACATGGATGTAAGTGAAGGCGATTATGCTAAGTGAAATAAGTCAGAAAGAAAAAGTCAAATTACTGGAACAGTCAAAGGAACAGTCAAAACTAAACCAAAACAAACTTTAGAAATCTGACTGTAGAACTGAGGTTCCCAGAGGGAGGACATAGGAGCTCTGGTTTGATCCATCTGGAAGTCTGAAATAATTTTGTAATAGATCTTTCATTAAAGAAATATCACAAAGGTATCAATGTGAAATACCAAAAAAAAAAAAAAATCTAGTGAATTTTTAAAATAGGGGTGTCAAGATGATTACATAGTAAAAAGTGAATAGTAAAAGCAAAATGAATGGGTCTTTTGACATCTAACTGAAGCCATTTACCTTACTCTCCTTATCTTTACAATGACAACACAAAAATAAGTAATTAAACTATAAGACCAAGTTACTGGTCCCAAGAATGGACAAGGAAGTGGCAAAGGGATGGGAAAATCAGGTAAAATGGGTAAACTATGTGGTGAAGGATAGAATTGAACTTTTGTGGTGAATTTAATGTACAATATACACATGTTGATTTATAATGAGGCATACCTACTTCTCTAACAATCCAATTTTATTTTAATATAAAATTTTAAAAATAATAGATATTTTGGAAGTGATTTCTCTGCTTTCTTTCCTTTTATTATTCATCATGAAATGTTGACTGAATGCCTGTTTGTTTCAGACATGCCACTGAACACTGGAGATATATTTTCCATTTTTTTGAGAAATTCAGCCTATCCCATAGATGGTTCTTACAGAAGGGCAACCCAGCACTGTAATCCTCCTTAAGCCATCAGGGAGAGAGGTAAGGAATCAGTAACTAACTTCTCTATAATGCTTTCCTTTTACAAATTATTTTTTATAGCACCTGCTACATACATAACAGGCACTCATTATATATTCATTGAATGAAAGAAACAGTAATATTTAAAAGCATTGATAAGTTCTGAAGGAAGGGGATCAAATCTTGGTTCCCCCATATGGTAAAGAGAAACCATCTCCTTAACCCTCAATTTTTAGTAAAATGGAGATGATAATAATAATAATTACCTCATGTGGTTGTCTGGAGAATTAAATATAAAAACAATGCAGAATAAACATTTAATCAGTTATTCACAAAAACAGGAATGGTAATGAAGAAACATCACTTAATCCTCATACTGAATTTGTTGGATCATCAAAGGTCCGAATCTCTAATATGCATGATGTATGGCAATGGCACTGTGGGTGGGAAAACAACACCCCACAAGTACACTAAAATACAATGATCATCATCTATTAAAGGAACTAAGTAAGGAAATGATTTTTCTCTGGCTTTGGGGCTTTAGGAAAAGGAAGGGAAAGATAAAGAAGGAGCAAGTGAGCAAACAGGTCTATAAAATTTTAAATCAAGTACAGAGCAAATGTCAAAGTCTAATGTCAGTGACTTTAACCTCTAGTGAAGTCATACTACATCTAAAGGACAAAAGGGAATATTTCATAGTGCATGCCTGGGAGAGCTGTAATTGCCATTTTAATGGTAATAACACAGTACAGCACCTTCATAAATCATAAATCCACACCCCAGAAATGCAACTAAAACTTATGTTTATTCTTTTAAAAAAGTATTTATTTATGCATATAAGTACTGGGGTACAGGCCAGAGGTTTGGAGGGTGAGAGGATTTACCAGACAGAGTGGGGAACAGAACAGGCAGATTGAAATACACTGCCGGGGGGAGCAGTGGGCGAGACAGGAGAGGTCTGCTGTGCCATGTGGGTACCTCCCTGGCTGGGGATTGAACTCATGCTGCAGTGGCTGCAAATAGCTTCATAGGTTGTGTCTTAACCCTCTGCACCACCAAGGAGACCCGTTATGTTTATTCTTTATGTTACATGACATTTAAGTCAGTGCACTCTGATGTTTACTTACATAGCAGTGAACCTCTGTTGAAAATCAAGTTCTTACAAACTCACAAACTCACTTCTAGCCATAACTTGTTGACTAGTCAGAAGTCTGGGAGGATGTGAGCAAAACTGTCAAGCACAAATAAAGTTGGGCATTAATTAAGAGTAAACCGGACAGGTTATATCGGTTAAGTAATGCAGTATGCCAGAGTCCAGCATGAACTTAACTTACTTAACAGGTACCCCAAGATAAAAAGCTGGGTGTACTAAGAGGAAGACATTTGAGAAGAGTTAAAGAGGGCTAGTCCACGTGGCCAGGTCATCTGCCTTTATTGACTGGTGCTTATGCAAGAGGAAGAACAAATTTCCATCATTCTGATGGGAGGAGGCAAGGTGCAAGCTGAAGCAAGGGTTCCATGGAACGTAACCTCTTATCCATCAATAGGGTCTGGGAAAGAGACTGTATTATCTCCAGAATATTTTCAATTTAAGGAAATGACTCTCAAGTCCTTGAAAAAATAGTTTTGGGTAGCAGAGAAGGGATTTACAGTTACAGCTTTCTAAAGTAAATGTTCTAAAAGAGGTTCAGAGGCTGGCAGTCTACCAGAACGAAAGTAAATTCTTCTGGCATCATGGAGCAAGCTTTCCCCAGCAGGCTTTCAGGGGTGTGGGGATCATATGTGTATAACCACCTTGCTTTCACAAAGAAAGAGTTTATCTAGAAGAATCAAGAAACAGAATATTCTGGTAAAACAGTGCACCATTCCTGTACTTTATTTTCCTGAAAAATATTACCACCAGATACAGTATAATTTGTTTGTATATTGCCTGTGTCTTCCCATTATAATGCGCATCCATAATACTAAGGGCTGACCCTACTGCTATTGCTATAACCTCCAGTAAAGGATACAGAACAGTGCCTGTCACATAGTAGGTAGTCAGTAAGTATTTCCTGGATGAATGGAGTGTTTTTTGCCCTTAAATCTGACTGTAGCTCAAACAGACTTATCTTTTTTGTTAAGACAGTTTGAAAAGGGTTTCCCCACAGAGGCAATACAAGAGTTACTGGTAAAGGAGTTTTTGTCCTCAGTCTACTGTGAATGTGATTTTGATCTCTAGTTTATTTCACAAAAATGGGATTTTACCATATCACTGTTTCCTGAATGCACTTTCTCTCAGTCCTTTCCTCTGTCCCACTGTGTATGTACCTTTGTAAGGTTAAAAGTGTCAAAATGTCTGTGAGCTTCAAAAGGACATGAACAGTGTCACATTCATCTTGGTATTCCCTAGGATGTGTATTGCAGAAATAAGGGCTCAGTAAATGTTTACTGAATTGAATCATAATCCCCAAGTCTTTCCCTATCTCTCATTAGCACATTTCCTGTTATATCAGTGTTATGTTCCGGGGACCAGTTTCTGTTTCACTCACTCCACCAGGACTTCCTTTAAATTACTATTAAGAAAATTTGTAAATGTATACTTTTTGGTATCTCCTTTTTTACCCAGATTGGTAAAATGTAAATCATTTACATATACATTTAATATGGGTAATTAATATCCATCAAAGACAGCCACCTCTTAAAAACCAAAACCCAAAAATCAAAAGGTTAAAATAATTTACTTTCCACAGTAACACATTCAAGCATAACTGGCTTTAAGTTACTATGTGTAAATTCATTTTTGGCACAGAATTCTGTCTCCCTTCTTTTATGAATGACATCAGCTTGTAACTCCTGACCAATATGGCATATGGCAGTGCCTCTAAATGCTGTACAATTAAAACTCTCCTTAGGGTAGGGAGCTTCCAAAGGTACAATAAAACCATTTACAAACATATTATAAACAGCCATCTGTACCGGCTCCCGCGGTCTCTCACCTATGGACAACTGTAGGGCGCTTTCTACATTATGCTGACTCATAGGCAGCTAGCTTAGAGTATTTTTCTAAGGTCAGGAAGGGAAGCTGAAAATGAAATTCGAAAGCCTTGACACCCCATTCCATTCATAAACCTGATGCCTTCCTAATGGGTGAGTACCAAGTGGTGATCGCAGGCTGATCTGCAGGGGAACCCCAATGGCTTCTGTCTAAAGGTGTTCCCAATTTATCGCAGATGTTTCACCAGGGGTGGCCTCCTCGTTTACCCCCGGGTCAACCCGCCCGGCGGGGTCGGTTGAGAAGAGGAAAAACTCCCCCTTGACGGATGGCATTCTCAAGGGCGGGGACAGGAACTGTCCCAGGTCAAGGCTACCAGCAACTGAGGAACAAGGAAGAAGCCGGAGCCCTTCCTCCCCGGGCTCTCGGCCGGGGCCCAGACACCCAGATCCTGCACACACCCCCCCACCCAGGCGAGCGACGTCCAGGAGCCGCGGCCCCTCCAGGCCCGGCTCCCCCCGACCCCGGCCCAGGCCGCGCCGCCCACTCTCGCACATGCGCACCTCTGGAAGACCCCCGAGTCCAGGGCTGCACGCAGGACCCAGCCAATGAGCGGGACCCCCGCCAGGTGCTTAATGTTCTTCAGGGGGATGCCCTTGCTGCCGCCCCGGGCCAGGATCAGAGCCGCCAGGTGCGGGGGCTTCTCCACCCCTCGGCCCTGGCCGCCGCGGGAGTTGCGCTGCAGCTTCGGGGGCCGGCCCCGCGACGGCCGCCCCCGCGGGTTGGAGACGGAGGTGGCGGCCCCCTTCTCCACCGAGTCCATCTTCCTCCCACGCCTTCTCCCCAGCTTCTCCACATCCGGGAGCTCGTCTCTCACCAGCTCTGCTGGGCGCCGCCCGATCACCCCGACCGGGCGCGCGCGGGTGGCTGTTCCCGGCCCCGCCCCCTACGCGCCCGCCCCCTACGCGCCCCGCCCCTATTCGCCCTGCCCCGCGCGGGGCAGGCCGGGAGTTGTAGTTCGCCGCTGCCAAGCTGGGTGCCACCGGCGGGCGACCTGAGCTGAGCTGGGGGAGTCCCAGCTGTTTCTGGAGCGCGGATATTGTCCAGAGAACGCCCCACTTAAAAGCTGTGCTGGGTTTTCACTACTTAATGCCTCCTAGTGCAAATCAATTATATATTTTCAAATTTATACGTTTTCATTTTTTAAAAGATTTATTTATGCATGCAAGAGCTAGGGTGCAGGCCAGAGGTGTGGAGGGGTGAGAAGATTCACCAGAGACAAGAGTGGGGAGCAGAACAGGCAGAAGGACCGAAATACACTGCTGAGGGGAGCAGCAGTCGAGACAGGAGAGCACTGCTGTGCCATGTGCATCCCCTCCCTGGCCGGGGATCGAACTCATGCTGCAGTGACTGTGGGTAGCTTCATAGTGCTGCATCTTTATCCCTTGCACCACCAGGGAGGCCCCTTGCCCTCCCTTTTGAAGACAGAATAGCCTTTCATGTTGCTGGTCATCAGAGGGACAGTGAAACTTCCCCTCTCTGAGTAGGAGGTAGCTGATGGCCCAAACCTTCCCAGGACTGTTTCTGGGGGAAGATGCTGCCCTGGCAGTTTGGAGAGGGTAAACAGAGACCAGTGCTGCCCCTCTAGATGGGAGCCTCCTCAAGAACCATCCTGGCGCTGGGGCCTAGTGGGCAGCATGTCCAAACACTGCTCTTCCAGAGAGACCTTTGCACTAACTGTGCTTTCGAGACGTAACCACACAGGGAGGACATCTACTGCTCCTTACACACCCAAGCCTCCTTCCTTCTCCATGCCCTGACAACCATGGAAGTCATCAGACGGAGTGGTTGCTAATTTCCCCAGTGATCTCTACAACCTCATAAACCCTAATAGGCTGCTGTACCTGAGTAATTATCTCCCAGGCCATGTTGTCCTCCACTCTGGGGGTGGAGCCAGTGACACCTCTGTTGCTTAACAAAAGCCACTGCAGGAATTTGTCCAAATACCAGGGCACTTGGACTACACCAGGAACTGTTCCTTTCTTGTGATATTCTCATTCAGAACAAAGTGTGGGTCACGGTATGTGTTCAGTAAACTTGAGTGAACTCCATCTCCTTTCAATTTTTGTTTCTGTCCACACACACATTTTTTTTTTTTTATTTAAATAGTTTTTTTTTTTTTTTTTTTTTTATATATAGAGGCATGTTTTCTTTCTTTCTTTATTTGTTTGTTTTTGTTTATACATGCACTGGGTACAGTCAGAAGCGCGGGAGGGTGAGAGAACTCACCAGAGCCAGAGCGGGGAGCAGAGCAGGCAGAAGGACCGAAGTACACTGCTGAGGGGAGCAGCGGGCGGCAGGAGAGGTCTGCGCACCATGCGGGACCCTCCTCCGATGGCCGGGGAGCAGCCGGGGATCGAACTGGCGCCGCAGAGGCCGCGGGCAGCTTCGCAACCCAGCGCTCAACCGCTGCGCCACCGGGGAGGCCCTCACACACACATTTTTATATAGGTTGAATCTTAGCAACATAAAGCATTTTGTCATTTTCATATTGTTACAGTACAATTTTGGCTGCACCCAACAACTGACTGAGAAAGATAGGGGTGGAGAGGCAGCAGGGGTTGGGGTGGAGTGTAGTGAAAATGGAACGTTATTCATCCAGTCCAGTGTATTGCCCCATGGATAACATGAATAATATTTTTCTTTAACAAAATTAGAGAATCCTCATTTAATATATTGTCTTCAGTGTAATCAGCGACATAGAGTTACAGTTAAGCAAGATGAATAAACTCTAACATCGTACCTGTGCTTAACAATACGTGGCATGCTTCAGCATTTGCTGAGACACTACATCTCCTGCTGTGTTCTCATCACAATCGAATAAAACTGAAAAGAGAGAGAGAGAATGGCTGTGCCAGGGAGAGGAAATGTTAGCTTTCTTTGTCTTTAGATTACATTGGAGAAATAAAAATAAACCACTTGGAAAGCAAATATTTAGTCACCCTTCCTTTAAAGACAGGTGTGAAGTGTTTTGCCAAAGAATAATTCACTTGTGTGCCTATGTAGTGAAAGAATACATCTTTTATTACCTCTTGCTTTATGACTCTGTATATGAGCAAACTTAATACATAAAGGAGTCCTTTCATTCATTCATACCTTTATAATTCTTTCATTCCACATGCCAGACCCTGTGCTAGATGTTCAGAACCCCAAGTTGAGATGGCCAGGATGGGGGGCTTAGGGGAAAAGAGGCAAACCTCAGTATTTTGTCTGGGGTCTCCTGAAATCTAAATGAATTAAAGTGTTCAAAGAAGGAAAAAGTGATCAATGATTTCAAATGTTTAGATGGTCATTGAGTAGAGACTTTCCCATTTAGCAATGTAGAGTGGCGGGTGATCTCAAGGAAAGGATGACCACTGGTTTAGTGTTGACAAGACCCTGCTTGGGGTAGGTTGAGGAGATTGGTGTAAGGAAAAAAAGGAAAAGGGACTGTAATTGTCGAGTGAGGTCAAAAGAGGTTTCAACTTGTTTTTAATTAAGAGGAAGGAAATAATAATATCGTGATAAGGGGAATTAGAGGGGGAAAATTAATGATGCTGAAGAAGAGGGAAGAATTGCTAAAGAATTGCTACTTTCTTGCAAATGGCCAACAGACATATGAAAAAATGTTCAACATCACTTGTAATCAGGGAAATGCAAATCAAAACTACCATGAGATACCATCTCACACCAGTGAGAATGGCACATATTAAAAAAACTAGCAACAACAAATGTTGGCGAGGGTGTGGAGAAAAAGGAACTCTTCTGCACTGTTGGTGGGAGTGCAAACTGGTCCAACCACTATGGAGAGCTGTGTGGAGATTTCTGGACCTACTAAACATAGAGCTTCCATATGATCCAGCAATTCCACTCCTAGGTATTTACCCAAAGGACACAGAAACATCAATTCCAAAGAACACCTGCACCCCTATGTTTATAGCAGCACTGTTTACAATAGCTAAGCTTTGGAAACAACCCAAATGCCCAAAAATAGATGACTGGATCAAGAAGATGTGGTACATATATACCATGGAATATTACTCAGCATTCAAAAAAGATAAACACATGCAATTTGCAGCAACATGGATGGCGCTGGAAGGGATCATGCTCAGCGAAATAAGCCAAAATGAAAAAGAAAAATACCGGATGGTCTCACTCATAGCAGGAATCTAGAAAACTTAAATAAGGGACCAGGAAAATGAATATAAGAAAGTGAAAATCAAAATCAACAAAAAACTATGAACCAGAGACACTTTTTTGGGGGTGGGGGGCGGGAGGGGAAGGATTGGGGTCAGAATGGGGCGTTTGCAATTGTATGGGGGAATATAAAAATAAAATTTATTATTTAAAAAAAAAATAAAAAAAAAAAAAAGAATTGCTACTTTCCTTAAGTAGATCCCAAGAGATGTGATCTACTTCTCTCTGTGTGGCAGGACTGACTTTGGCTAGCAACAGAAGAGAAGCTGAGCTTCATGGACTTGTGTTCAGGTATGTTGGTTGACGTGGTACCAAAACTGGACAAAGATATCACAAGAAAACTACAGACCAATATCCCCTATGAATATAAATGCAAAAATCCTTAGCAAAATACTAATGTATTAGTTTTCTGTGGCTGCCCTAGCAAATTACCACTACATCACTGGGTTAAAGCAACAGCAACATATTCTCTCATAGTTCTGGAGGCCAGAGGTCTGAAATCAATATCACTAAGCTCAAATCAAGCCATCAATAGGGCCATAGTCCCTCTGGAAGCTCCAGGGGAGAAATTATTTCTTGCTCCCAGTTTCTGAAGGCGGCTGGCACTCTTTAGCTTGTGGCTACATCATTCCAATCTCTACCTCTGTGCCTGTGCTGTCTTCTGTTTATAATTCCTTTCTGCCTACTTCTTATAAGGATATTTGTCATTGAATTTGGGGCACAATTGAATCATCCTTCATAATGTCCTCATCTCCAAACCCTTAATCACATCTGCAAAGTCTTTGCCATATAAGGTGACATTTCCCAGAGGGTATTCAACTAGACTGGTTGGTTCCTTATGTTGAATTTTGATTCAGGGCCCCACTGTCCCATTTGTGAGCCCATTCTTAGCAGGACCGACGTGAAATTGAACCGCTATCAAGGACACTCATTGGGTTCTTTTTCCAGATTGATATAACATGAATAAAAACAGTTCGAGGAGAATCATGTAGATTCTGACAGCCATGTCTTTTTCTTTTTTTTTTTTTTTAAGATTTATTTATTCATATGAGAACTGGGGTACAGGCCAGAGGTGCGGGGAAGGTGAAAGGATTCACCAGAGACAGAGTGGGGAGCAGAACAGGCAGATCTATTGAAACACACTGCTGAAGGGAGAAGCAGGCGAGGCAAGAGAGGTCTGCTGTTGACCGGGGATCAAACTTGTGTGCTGCAATGGCTGACAATAGTTTAATATCACTGTCTTTAACCAGGGAAGCCCCCAGTGACAGCCATGTCTTAATCTGGGTTCTGGCTTGGGTGGGACTTTTTTCTGCTGGGGTTGAGATATTGTTAAAGTGAAAGTCCAGGATCTGACCCATAATGAAATATTGGTGACTTGTAGTATCCGTTATAAGGTTTTAATATTGCTTACTCTTACCAGCTAGTAGGTGGAAATGAACCACACCCACCTCTTACTCTAGCAGCCCAGTCAGTCTGGTCAAGGAAGAATCCCAGATTCAGTATTTCTGGGAGTCCTCAGGGGTATCCTGTGAAAGTAGAAGTTCTGGCTGTCACTTAGAGCTGCAGCAATTGCTAGTGACCCCGAGACCCTTAAGCCCTCACTTCTCTCTCTAGAGTTGAACAGACTTTGTAACCAGCTTTTTTATATAGAGATTTTTAGAGAATTATAATTACAAGTTATAGACATATATTCTTTTAAAAGTCTATAGTATTACAATATCTTTAAACTTGTTGTTACAGTTTGTATAAAATGACTTTAAATCGACAGAGCATAATTTATTTAGGAAATCCTATGGCTGAATATTTTTATATAAGGTAATAATCCCTAATAACTGTGTGTGTAAATTTGTAATTATGTAGGCAATAGTTCCTGGAACAGATTTCTATAAATGAAATTACTCTATCAACACGTGGTGATTATCTTCCTTTGAATTTGAATTGAGTCAATGCTATCTGCAGGTGCTGACCATTGTTACTCACTATGTAAGAGTTATCTATTGCCATATAATAAATTACCCTAAAATTTATCAGCTTATAGCAACAAGCATGTGTATTTCACAGTTTCTGAGGGGCAGAGAGCCATTTAAATGGGTGTTTTTGGCTCAGGGTTTCTCATGAGGATTCAGTCAAAATTTTGGGGAGGGTGATGATCATCTCAGGACTTGAGGAGCTGGAGAACTCAGTACCCAGATAGCTCTTCCACGTGGCTGTCAACAGGCCTCAGTTCCTGGAGACTAATGGACCCAGGGCCTTAGTTTCCCAGGGCCTTAGTTTCCCAAGCATTTTCTTGTTGGCAGTTGGTAAGAGGCTCCATTAGTCCTTCCAGATGGACCTCTCTATGACTTGCTCAGATAAGGTGATCCAAGAAGGAATTAGAGCAGCCAAGATGGAAACCATAATTTCTTTTAAAGACCTCATTTCTGGAATCACGTGCCATCACTGTGTTTTATCCTATTTGTTAAAAGTGAGTTACTGAGTTCAGCCCAGTCAAGGAGAGAGAAACAGCTGTCTGCTTTTAAAGGGAGGCACATCAGAGAATTTATTAACATATTTTTTAAAACACCATAGGGGGCCTCCCTGGTGGTGCGAGGGGTTAAGCACAGCACTGTGAAGCTATCTCCAGCCACTGCAGCACGAGTTTGATCCCTGGCCTGGGAGCTACCCACATGGCACAGCAGACTTCTCTTGTCTCACCTGCTGCTCCCCTCGGCAGTGTATTTCATCAGTCTGCCTGTTCTGTTCCCCAGTCTGTCTCTGGTGAATCCTCTCACCCCCCCAACCCCACACCTCTGGCCTGTACCAGAGTTTTGTATGCATAAATAAATAAATCTTAAAAAAAAAAAACCTCATATTAAAAAAAATAAAAATAAAAAAATAAATAAAAATAAATAAATAAAAACACCATAACCAGGACTTGTGCCTTCCTTCCTTCCTTCCTCACTTAGACCCACCCCAGCCTGGGAAGGACACTCAGAAGGCCACATTAATAATCCCAAGTAGGCCATACATTGGTAGAATTTTTTCAGAAACCCCATTTGAGAATCCACATGATTGCCAAATCACAGATATTCCCCGAAAATGTGACAATAGGGTCCAAAGAGAAGAGCTAAAAACAGTGCAAGTATGCTGGGAGAGAGGCTTCCATAGCTACCAGGTTACTAATGGTTTGGTGTTTATGGCCTTACAATTATTAAGATTTGAATTGGTATTTAAAACCTGGAATAGACATGTTGATTTTTGAATTTATATCAAAATAAAGGATTTCCATAAGCATAGGTATGTTAAGTGTTAGAGAAATTATTCCAAAAATCAGCATGCAAAGGAGCTGTAGAAAATACACTTGAAAGTGTGCATGGAGCCAGGGAGAGGACGGCTAATCTGTGGAGAAATGGACTGTGGAAACTCAAATTATTTGCAAGACTTGACGGACTCACTGGATCCTTCTCTGACTCCCCCTACAAAACAACTACTGAGAATGATTTTAGTAGGAGGGAGAAAAGAAGGTGCCTCAGAGCTGATGTTGTCAGAGCCAGCAAGGACTTCATCTAGTTCAGTCTGGGACGACCAGATAAGGCTGAGGTCTGAAGGGGGCGGGCACCTGGTGGTGGTAAAGACATCAGCGAATCACCTGTCCTCAATTAGAGAAGCCCAGAAGGAAACATCAGATTCTTTCAGGCACACCCAGCCATGGGGTGGTGCTGGGGAAAATATAAGGTGATAGGAGCAGGCCAGAGCTGGTTCTGAGGCTGACAACATGGGTCAGGGAGGAGCCAGCACTGAGTGTCTGTAAAGGCAGGAACGGGCACAGTGCAGGTTTTCTGATCCCATGCAGACCGGGTAAAGGAGGAGTCAGAGTCCTCAGTAGTTTTGCAGGTTTTTTATTTGGGGTTCACCAGGCAAATGGCAGGCAGGGGTGCTGGCTGGGGGGCTGGGAGGCTGGCAGGCCTCCCAGCCCCCAGCAAGTTTTCACTCTATCTGAGCTCTCTGGAGTTCGTTCTGCTGCTTCTTGGCTTCTGCTGCTGCTACTGGTGCTGCTGGTGCTGCTGGTGCTGCTGGTGCTGCTGGTGCTGCTGGTGCTGCTGGTGCTGCTGCTGCCGCTGCTATTGCTGCTGCTGGCGTCCCCATGACGCTGCCCTTATAAGCACAGTCTTAGCTCAGCTGAATCCCATCTACCTATGCCCACACCCTATTCCAGGTGCCCGCCATCAGGCATGCATTCAGGACAAGGATCCATCATCTATCCTGATGGCGGAAGGGCAGAAAAGCCTGATATTTTCTTTACCCTACAGTGTCCATAAAGCTATGGAACTGAAGCTGCAAATATTAGCTCTAAAGCCCACGAAATCAGAGCTAGTTTGCCTAACTGTGAAAGAACACTGTTGGAACAGTACTCTACATGTGGTGAATTAAAATATGGCCTGGGCCTCCCTGATGGCGCAAGGGGTTAAGCAACGCATTATGAAGCTATCCACAGCCTCTGCAGCACAAATTCGATCCCTGGCCGGCCAGGGAGCAACCCACATGGTGCAACAGACCTCTCCTGCTGTTCCCCTTAGCAGTGTATTTCAGTCAGGGTGCCTGTTCCGTTCCCCACTCTGTCTCTGGTGAATCCTCTCATTCCCCCGCATCTCTGGCCTGTACCCCAGCTATTGTATGCATAAATAAATAAATCTTAAAAAAAAAAAAATACAGCCTGCCTGTCCCTTACTGCTAATGTTAAAGGAGAACAGTCATTTTCCAGCGGGATGTGATCCTGACTGCTGTGAACATTTATAGAGGAGGTGTGTACCACGCTGTAGTGCCAGCAAGGCTCAGGGCAGGTTCTCTATTCAGGTAGATGGGTAAAGGAGAGTCTGGATCCCTCAGTGGCTTTTTCAGGTTTTAATTCTCTTTCTACCCCAACTGTTGTGGTGGCAAGCCCGAAGGCTGGCGAGGCTGGTGGGCCAGGAGGCTGGCAGACCTCCCAGTTCCTGGCAACTCTTTACTCCTTCTCTTTCTCTTTGGGCTCTCTCTAGCTTTCTCTCCTGGCCTCTTCCTCTTGTAGCCATTTGTAGGGTAAGTAAAATATCAGGTTTTTCTGCCCTCCCACCATTAGGATAGATGACAGAACCCTGCGGTCCTGAATGCATGCCTGATGGCGGGCACCTGGAGTAGGGTGTGGGCATAGGTAGATGGGATTCACCTGGGCTAAGACTGGGCTTTTAAGGGCGGCGTCACGGGGATGCCAGCAGAAGCGGAAGAAGCAGAGAAGCAGGAGCAGAACGAATGAAAGAGCAGAGACCACCAGAGAACGCTGGAGAGCCCAGATAGAGTGAAGACATGCTGGGGGCTGGGAGGACTGCCAGCCTCCCGGCCCCCCAGCACCCTTGCCTGCCATATGCCTGGTAAATCCCAATAAAAGCCTGCAAAAGGCACCGAGGACTCTCCAGGACTCCTCCTTTACCCCGGTCTGCTAGAATTATAAAGAACCTGCACTGTGGCCATTCCTGCTCCTACACATTTGTAAGGTCAGGAATGGACACAGTGCAGGTTTTCTATGATCCAGCAGACCGGGTAAAGGAGGAGTCAGAGTCCTCAGTGGTTTTGCAGGGTTTTATTGGGATTGCTAGATACATAGCAGGCAGGCGCGCTGGGGGGCCGGGAGGCTGGCAGGCCTCCCAGCCCCCAGCAAGTCTTCTCTCTCTCTCTCTCTCTCTCTCTCTCTCTCTCTCTCTCTCTCTCTCTCTCTCTCTCTCTCTCTCTCTCTCTCTCTCTCTCTCTCTCTCTCTCTCTCTCTCTCTCTCTCTCCTCTCTCTCTCTCTCTCTCTCTCTCTCTCTCTCTCTCTCCTCTGCTGGCATCCCCGTGATGCCGCCCTTAAAAGCCCAGTCTCAGCCCAGGTGAATCCCATCTACCTATGCCCACTCCCTACTCCAGGTGCCCGCCATCAGGCATGCATTCAGGACCACAAGGACCCATCATCTATGCTGATGGCGGGAGGGCAGAAAAGCCTGACATTTTTCCTTACCCTACAACATTGCTTGTCCTCTCGTAGCTGTCCCATGGTAGCCCTCTCCATCCCTTATAGCATCAGTCTCCCGGCTCTGGTGTGCACACTTAGCATGCCCACTCCATACTCCAGGTGTGCACCATCAGGCATGCGTGCCCCACGCCCACGCTCCCAAGCTCCTTCATTCAAGGTCTCAGGTGATAGCCACTGAGGCCAATGGTGTAAAAGCCTGACCACTTCATTTACTCTACCCATGCTTTACCCACGTGATCTCATTTCATTTTCAATACAACCCTAACCCTATCTCTTATGCCCAGGTGAGAAAATGGAGGCTCTTTCACTCTCTAACTATAAGTTTCCCTCGATACCCAAAAATAGTGTTACCATGAAGCTGTTCTCAAGCCAAAATGGTGCAAAGCAAACACACAATTTAGATTATAGGGAAATATTCTGAACATTCCCAGACTCTCCAAACAATTTATCAAATCACACCAAGTGGCACGTGAAACCTAAAATCACATTCACATGTGACAATGCATAAAAAACCTCAGTGAATAACATGTGACATATTCATGTGAATAATACATGTAATATTTGTGTCTTGGAAAAAAACAGTTTATGCACAAAGTTCCCTATTTCATTAGAGGAGGGATCGTGCTCAGTGAAATAAGTCAGAAAGAAAAAAAACACACCGGATGGTCTCACTCATAGCAGGAATTTAGAAAACCTAAATAAGGGACCAGGAAAAAGACTGATTAATACAAAGTAAAAATCAAAATCAACAAGCAACTATAAACCAGAGACACACTACAGGGGGGAGGGGTGGGGAAAGGAAGGATTAGGGTCAAAATAAGGGGGTGGTGCAATTGTATGGGGAATATAACCAAAATGAAAATGCATACATTGTGCAAAAATGAAAAATGATGTAAGAATTATATAAAATAAAATATTAATTAAAAATTGAAGTCACATTGGCTTATATAAGTTTCAGGTGTACAATTTACACATTAACCTGTGTATCTTGTACATAAGGAGAAAGCCTTCAGAGGCCCATGGGTAGAAAAGGCAAAACCTTGGAGAGAAAGGAGGAAGACATAGCTTGGAGGAGCTCAAGCGAGGGCATTTTTAAGCTGTTTGCTGTGCTGTGAACACCTTCCATGTCTTCCAGCTTCAGCTGGAGTTGGCTCTGCACAAGGTCTCCAAATACCTGGGTTGGGCATTAGAGTGCAGCCCCCAGGGTCACCCACGTGCAGTGTGGGGGGCAGCGTGTCAAAGCAGGATGGACATACACAACGCCGGATGTAGGTGCAGTGGATAAAGGATGCTGCAGACGCAAGAATTCAGAACCTCCCAAGACTCCTCAGAGAAACTGGATACCAATTACATATAGTTTGGAAGTTGAGATATTTTATTAAAATCTTGAAGTCCAAGGAAACCACAGCCGACTCAAGAACTTTGAGGACTGATTAACAACTGATACTTGGGTTACAATTATTTGTGTTTTGCTGGAGGAGGGTTTCAGTAGGCTGAATAACAGCTCCCAAAAGTGCAAATTCTAACCCCCAGAACCCAAAGTATATTACAAAGCGAGCTGCAGGTGCTGTGAAGAATCTTTTTTTTTTTAGATTTTTTATTTATTTATGCAAGCACTGGGCACAGTCAGAAGTGCGGGAGGGTGAGAGAATTCACCAGAGCAGGGAGCAGAACAGGCATACTGACAAAGTACACTGCTGAGGGGAGCAGGGGGCGGCAGGAGAGGTCTGCGCGCCATGTGGGACCCTCGCCCGGTGGCCGGGGATCGAACAGGTGCTGCAGAGGCTGTGGGCAGCTTTGCAACCCAGCGCTCAACCACTGAGCCACCAGGGAGGCCCCTGCTGTGAAGAATCTTGAGATGTGGAGAGGCGCATGCAAATCCAGGTGGACCCACTGTAATCACCGTGCAGTATAAGAGGGAGGCCAAGTGTGTCAGCTGATGAGAGAAGACAGAAGCCTGGAAACAGGTCGGAGAGGAAAGACATAATCTAGCTCCTGTCTTGGAAGACAGAACATGAGGCCTTGGGGGAGGAAAGTAGGTGGTGTCTAGAACATAGAAAAGGTAAGGAAATAATTCTCCCCTAAAATTTCCAGAAAGAACAGAGACCAGTCAGGGGGTTTGAGCCCACTGAAACTGATTTTGGACTTTGACCTGTAAGAGAATACATTTGAGCTCTTTTAAGCCACTAAGTTGGAAGTAATTGATTTTAGCAAACTGATACAAAAGAGGAGTTGGGGCATTCATGCCAGCATGGGCAAGGGGAGAGAACGGTGAGTTCTGAAAACTTCTGGGCTGGCAAAGGAGTTGCTGCGGGTGGACAGGAGGGAGCTGCGGTAGTGTGGAGGCAGGACTGGCGTGGGGAAGCGCTCAAGGCACAGGGGAGGCGCAGCTAGCAGTGCTCTTGGTGTGTAGGCTTGTGTTGCATTGGTGAATGGCTGCATTGGTGAGTGCCCTGTGGCACCGCACAGAAAAGCTTGTGAGTCCATGGGGTGGGGAGCAGGGTGAGATGGTGCCAGGAGAACCAGCTGTCTGGAGGCCGGGCTAGTACCTGTTTGCAGAAATGTTAGCCATCCATGAAGCCTCGTTGAAGGACTGGAGGGGCGCTGGTGGAAGGGTGACTTCTAACATGAGCAGGGAAAGCCAGGCAGGTGGGATTATTATCGTTGCAGAGAAACGATAATAATCCAGTTTCTCCGACCTGGAGAAACTCGGATAACAAAAGGGTCTTAGTAGCAGAGTTAAGAATCCTGGTACTTCTAGTCAAATAGATTCCCAGGGATGAATGGAATGAGAGACACCTGCAGCCAACCTTGTAAACATGAACGGTCTGAAGACCTGAAGTGAAAAGATGGTGGTGGGGAATCGTATGGCCACTAGATGGCGCCCTCCCGAGCAGGACAGCTAGTTGAGTGATTTCTGCCCCTAAGGGCTGGAAACACCCTGTGGGGTTGTCCTCTCAGTAAACCTGGGGGCCTGTAGCCTCTGCATACTATTTGCTACTTGTTTTACAACGTTTGGTCATCTGTTTTCACCTAAGAAATAAAATGAAATTGTTGTATGTTACATCCTAGGCAGGAGCTAAAGAATGACTTTGAAATTCTCTTTAAGATTCCATTTCTTTCTCTTTTTGATAAGGACAGGATTGTATAGTATATGAAAGAACAACTGTTTTTGCACTTTCGCATTGTCAGCTGCAATGATATTCTCATAGCCAGCCATCTCTTTATCCAGCGAATGTTTATTGAAGCCCCATTTCCATTTCAGTAGGTTATATAAATTTTAAAAAACCACACAACTACAGTTATAAAGAAATCTTAACATTTCATAGAGGAAGACAGATATATAAATTATTGAATATGACATATGGGGGATGATTTACATAATACATTTTATCTTCAGTCTTCCGGTAGTCAGTCATCCCTTTCAGGCAGATATTTTCCACATGATACATTGGTACTTCCTTTCACTAACATTTATAATATTATGATGCTAGGAAAATGTTTAAGTTTTAACAGCTGTTTTAAGAGCCTCATGCTCTACCAGTTGAGCTAGCCAGACACTTTAACAGCCATTTTAAACTCAGCATCCATAAAGAGATATGACAAGTATCTATAAAATTGTTCTGAATACATTAGAAAGCCTGGGGAAATAGGAAAAAGCACTTTTACAGTACCCGCCTGTGGGGGCAGGAAGGACCACTGAGCAGGATTTCTATGATCCCATGCAGACTGGGTAAAGGAGGAGTCCTGGAGCCCTCAGTAGCGTTTGCAGGTCTTTTATTTAGATTTACCAGGCATATGGCAGGCAGGGGGGCTGGGGGGCCGGGAGGCTGGCAGTCCTCCCAGGCCCCAGCAAATCTTCACTCTCTCTAGTGTTCTCTCTGCTTCTCTTCTTCTTCTCTTAGCTTCCATTCGTTCTTGGCTTCTGCTGGCGTCCCCGTGATGCCGCCTTTAAAAGCCCAGTTTTAGCCCAGGTGAATCCCATCTACCTATGCCCACACCCTACTCCAGGTGCCCGCCATCAGGCATGCATTCAGGACCGCAAGGATCCATCATCTATCCTGATGGCGGGAGGGCTGCAAAGCCTGACATTTTTACCTTATCCTACACCTCCTAATGCCCACTGAAAAAGAAATAAAAATAATTGTAAAAGAAAGGTATTGTCATGGGATGCTATTTTGAAAATACTGATAATATCCAAAATATACTAAAGTGTTCTCCCTATTACTTGATTGTCCTCACCACTTTCGAGTAGTTTTATATCTATATTTATAATGCATGCTGGTCTCTAGCTTTCTTGTGCTACCGTCTGATTTTGGTATTAGAGTAATAATGGATGCATAGACTGAATGGAGAGGTGTTCATTCCTTTCCTAGTTTTTGGAAATGTTTGTGCAGGACTGGTGTTAATTCTATGATAAACATTTGGTGGAATTTATTAGTGAAACTACCTGGGCCTGATCTGTTGTTTATTTGTGTGTGTGTGCGCGTAGCTTTTATTACTAATTCAATCTCGTTAGTTGTTACAGATCTCTTCAGATTTTCTACTTTTTTGAGTCAGCCCTGGTAGTTTGCTTCTTTCTAGGAATGCGTTCATTTCATCTGATAGCTAATACATTTTGATCACTAGTATTTTCATTACCAGTGAAGACTTTTATTTAAATTCTAGCAGCCACAAAATAACATTCCTTCCTTCCCCTCAAATCATACAGACTCATATATAATATATACACACCCCTGTACACAATAGATAATACACACACACACACACACATTCTTCCTTTCCTAAAGATTATTTGAAGTCCAGGAACCTTTATCAGGTGATGTCCCCTCTGCATCAAATTTCCCTGAACAGATTCTTCTTGAGTCTTTCCTGAATAAATGTCTTCTTTTATTTCAGGGATATTACTTTGTATGCTACAAATATGTATTGTTATCTTAGATGGGCATTTCAGTAGTATATGTGTTGCCTGTCTCCACTCTCCATTTCCATTTTTTCTAATCATTGTAACTCTTCATTTTCTTCATTTCACGTTGTGGACTCGTGTTGTTTTTATCTTCTATGTCCTTTACTGTATTTCAGGAATACCTACTTTTCCTTGTGCTTCTTCCATGTGGTGGGATTTTTTTTAAAACTATAACCCAATCCTTTTTTAAAATGAAATTTTATTGATTGGCCACTGATTTTATAAAATGATAGAATCTAGTGGGGTACATCTCCACCTCTGCGTGTGTATGAGCCTCAGCTTATCCACCACCAAAGTCCAGTGCCACTCCTGCTGTTGGATTGGAACCCTCTTTGAATGATTGTTTTTTCTAGCTTATGGGCCATTTCTTTTTTTCTTTTTTTTTAGAGATTTATTTATTTATTTATACAAGCACTGGGTACAGTCAGAAGCGCAGGAGGGTGAGAGAATTCACCAGAGCCAGAGTGGGGAGCAGAACAGGCAGACTGACAAAGTACACTGCTGAGGGGAGCAGCGGGTGGCAGGAGAGGTCTGTTGCGCCATGTGGGACCCTCGCCTGGAGGCCTGGGATCGAACCGGCGCTGCAGAGGCTGTGGGCAGCTTTGCAGCCCAGTGCTCAACCGCTGCACCACCAGGGAGGCATTTCTTTATGTTTAGTCACAGAATCCTTGCTGAGCTGCTGCTGGATCCGTTCCTTAGTCTCAATTCAAAGAGGCAATTGCTTAATCAAAAATTTTTCTCATTTCTATTAACTACCTGGAGATAACCTTATTTCCTCGTAGTAGTGTTCTAGTAAAGTGTCCTTAATTTCTCAGTTGATTTTTCTGTGCTTTCCCCTCCTCCTCCTCCTGTCTCCTTGTGGATCCCAACAGAATGGCTTTTAAAAACTCGTCATGAAACAAGCCACTTCCTCCAGTTTCTGCAGGGGTTTGGGAGAATGAGAGTGGAACAAGGCTCAATGGCAGAGTATTTGCTTAGGTGATCATCAGGGTTGTTTAACAAGGTGATGACGCTCTTCTGCAGCTACAGAGCAGACGACTTCATTCCAAATGGCCTTTCCCTGTCATTCCTCTGGCTTCGCCTGCTCCTCTGTTTGTGTCCCTCCTTTCTGCTGTTGCAGAGCAGGGTTCTCAGCCCTTGGACCTTAGCATGTGGCACTCTGTTTCAGGAAATGTACTTTTGGTCTGGATCTCTGTAAGCTCTTCTGAGCAAACTATCCTGTTAGCAGGAACATTTTTTCCCTTTGCTTCTTTGTAGGAATGTTGTCTGTTTCATCCTCATAGCTTTTAAAGTGCTTTCACCTATTTTTAACTGTCTTCTGGTTTTGCCAAAAACAAATTCATTGTTTTTGTTTCTCTTTTTAATGCCTTTTGAATGATTTCCAGGAAGAGAAGATAGAAATGCTGTCTTTATGTACTACTTTGAAACGAAACAGTCGAAGCTTAAATTTGGACATTTCTTATCTTTTCTTCCCCTCCCAATCTTTACATTCTTCGTTGTTGTTTATCTATGCTCACAATAAATCTGGCTGAATTCCTGGTAAATTGTCATCTCTATCCCTGGCTTCTCTCCTTTGGATTATTCCCTCCTTTGCCTGTTGTCAACTTGGAAACTAATATTTCTCTTCTCTGTGCTCCCTATTTCATCTCTTGGACAATGACAACCCAGTTCTCTCAACTAATTGAGCTGAAAATTGTATTTTTGCTTCACCTTCTCCTTGTTAATTTGCATGATCCCATCCCAGGACCCCACACCTGTGTTCCACCCACTATTCTTGGCTGTGTTGGCCAATTCAATCTATTACTCTTCTAGAGTTAGCATCCTTAAATAAACCCCATCCTGTCATTCCTCTGCTCAAAAACCTGCATGGTTCACCAACATGAACAGAACAATTTCTTGAACCTTCTATGTACTCTCAGTTGATGAACATCTAAACTCAGCATGAAACGACTATTTCCTAAAAATTGTCTTTATTCCTTTATTAGCATAACTTTATCTTTTGTCCAGTACTCAGTAGTTCTGTTTCTTTAGCCTCGTTTGTTGATGTCTTGGTAATTTTCAAGGTTCACTTTCAAGAGGCCCCTTCAAAATACTCATTAACTCCAAAGGAGCTAATTACTCCTTTGCCTGCATGCCTGTAATTGTTTTATCCCTTCCCTGTTACATACAGCACTTGTGTTGTGTATGTGTCTGCCTCTCCCGCTACTTTGAATGTCTCAAGAACAGGAACCACACATTCCCAGCTTTGTTACCCACATTATGTGATGTCAGTCTATAGGGTAGGTAAAAGGTATCAGGCTTTTCTGCCCTCCTGCCATTAGGATAGATGAGGGAACCCTGTGGTCCTGAATGCATGCCTGATGGTGGACACCCGGAGTGGGTACACCTGGGCTGAGAGACTGGGCTTTTAAGGGCAGCAGCAGAAGCAGAGAGAGAGCACGCGAGCCAGAGAGCCCAGATAGAGTGAAGACTTGCTGGGGGCTGGGAGGCCTGCCAGCCTCCCGGCCCCCCAGTACCCCTGCCTGCTGTGGACCTGGTAAACCCCAATAAAAGCCTGCAAAAAGCCACTGAGGACTCTGACTCCTCCTTTACCCGGTCTGCTGGATCATAGAAAACCTGCACTGTGTCTATTCCTGCCCTTACATGGTCCTTCCTTATGTAGTGGACCACATTCATTCATTTGAACTTCAGTTATGCTAATAGATAGTTGTAGTATATCCAAGTGGAGATAATATATAAATATGCAATTTTATTTTTATATGGTTTAATGGATGTTAGTGTTCAAAAGTAAAAAAAAAAAAAACCTGTTTAAAGATTTTTATAATTTTGATGTAATCCTGTAAATGATTTGCCAATGTAATTTTTACTTATTAATCTTTTAATATTTTAACTTCATTTTATAATCAATAAAAATAAAAGCTCCTAGATCTATCCACCTTTCCAATTTCTTGAAATATTTGTGTAGAAGGTTATATTTTTCCTGGGGACCAGGTTATCAGCACATTTAATAATTGCTAGTTGTTATGGTCCTTGTTGTCTTTTATCTTTATCATGTTACTGCTTCTTAGGCTCATTTTCTGCCTCTCCTTCTTCTCCCCTCCACCCCCTGTATTTCTGAAAGCACCAAGAACCATCAAAGTGGTGGTAGCTCTCCTCAGTTTTACTGATGATGTGGGCTTAGAGTTGTTGAAACCAGGTCAGCACAGAAAGTTCCATCCATGCCAGCCACAGAGAAGTCCTCTGTGGACATTCTCCTTGGGGTCCTGCTTACTGATTTCTTGCTCATCTTTTCCTTCTCAACAACACCCCCCCCCAACAATTTTGCAAGATGTTTACCCATAATTTAGTGTTTACCCATAATTTACCCATAATTTAATTATGTTTACCCATAATTTAACAATCCCCTAAAGTGGCTATCTGTTCCACCCCTCAGGGAAAGATTCTTGTTCCTTTCTAAAATAATACTTGCAGCAGGTAAAGAAAACCCCATTCAAAGCAATGCTTAGTAGGTTACCTTCTTTCTCTATCTCTCCTCATAAAATACATGCAGCAATGCCGGGTATCATATTTAAATACAACATTCCAAAGCACAGAGAAACTGTCTCATCAGTTTCTCTTATTTAAGAAAACAAATTCAGCTTCTAGAAACTTCTAAGCATAATTCCCTCTTGTACTAGTAGGCTTACTTAGACATACCCTTGAGTTGGGGGATATGTTCACCTTTGTGTGGGGGCAGACTTGACTATACCCACAATTTTGTTCATATGAAAGATACAGAAATATAATTTGGTAGAGGCAAGCAGGAGTGTTTGTTGTCTAAACTTTTCCTGCCTAAAATGTTTGATGGGTATCTCACTTTTGCAATGATTCCATCGGGCTAAGGTATATTCTCCAGAAGTACAGCTTTTTTTTTTCCCTTCATATGAGGAATCCTGCCTACTTCCTAGCTTCATTGGTCTAAACTGCAGCAGAGATTTATTAAATATTTTCCTCCTGTTACAAATAGATGCCTTTCAATTTCTCTCAAGATTTCTAAGATATTAGTAAGAAGCATACTATCTAGGTCTTGAATTTTTTTCTTATTCTTGGTGGAAGAACCGAAAAGAGAACTTGATTTGGCTGCGTGTCATATTTTTCATCACCTTAACATCAATTCTATAATTTGTCCCGGCTCTTTACTTTCACTGGTTTTAATATCTTCATCAAGTCTCTTAACCTGTTTGAGTATGGATAAAATAACTGTTTCAGTTTTAAGGCTCTACAAAGCTGAGGGACTAAGGAAAGCATGGATTACTTGAGGAAAACTTCTTCTGTTCAGTCTATTTTCTTTTTTTTTTAATTTTTTACATCATTGTTCATTTGTAAACAATATTTGCTTCCCTCCACCCCCTCAGGTGTTGTCCCCATAGAATTTCCTTCCCCAATGCACCTGTGCACCATCACCTCAGTCCCCTGTGCTACTCCCTCCCTCCCTCTGATCCCTCTCCCTGCTCCTCCCCTGCAGGATGTCTCTGATTTATAATTGTCTGTTTTTGCTTTGTTGTGTTTTGTACTGTTATTATTTTTTTACACTGATGTCTTACTTGGTTCCCCTATATTCCTGCTATAAGTGAAACCATCCAATATTTTTCTTTTTCCTTCTGGCTTATTTCTGCTCAGTCTATTTTGTCTTGACATACTTACATCCATGGTAATGAAATGCCCTGTTTAACTGAATATGCAAATAATGAATAATGCAGATAACTTTTATAAGAGCTTATCATCATGCCAGTGTAGTTTTGATGCATTTGTCTTTATTGTCTATTTTTGGATGTCCATATATTTTAGTGTCACACAAGTGTTCTCAAGAGGTATTTTGCGTTGCATTTATAAAATTAGAGTAAAGGTCAAAACTCCTAAGATTGGGGTTTAATGAACATGTCTGTATACTACTTTTATGATACATGTTCTGCAGTCTTAAAATATCAAAGCATTTTCATGATTTCATTGGCTGTTACAGTTTTGTGAAATACCAAGCAGAGTCAATTGAACAAAATTGATATCCATAGGATAATGCAAAATTGTATGAGCATACCTTTCTCATAACCCCTGCTAAAAATGTATGAATTACCTAATTGTGAAATGTAAGAAAGGATGACCAAATTAAGAGTCATGTTTCTGTAAGTTTAAATAGAAAGCAATTTAATTCAACTTGTACTCACTGGGTGTATACAAGATACCTAGTCGGTATAAATATGAGGAAGCACTTAGTCTAATCAACAAGCTGATGCAAAAAATTTTAATTCACATGACCCAAAAGAAATTGTTTATTTATGTTAGGATATAAAATAAATATAATTTCTATCACCAACATAGGGTGTTGTTTACTTATTGGCTATTTGGGGACTTGATTAATGCAGAATAAACTCAAATGATAAAAAAAGATAGCTAAAGATCTTTCATTTTAAAACTCACCAGTAAAACTGTTAAGAAACTACAATAATATACATTTTTGAATAGGGGCCTCCCTGGTGGCCTAAGAGTTAAGTCTCAGCACTATCACCACTGTGGCCTGAGTTCAGCCTGATCCCAGGCCAGGGAGCTAACCCACCTATGGACTCAGCAGATCTCTCATGTATCACCTGCTGCTCCCCTTAGCAGTGTATTTCAGTAAATCCTCCTGTTCTACTCCCCACTCTGTCTCTGGTGAGTCCTCTCAACCCCCTACTCCCTCACCTTTGGCCTATACCCCAGTTCTTCTATGCATAAATAAATAAATCTTTTTTTAAAAAAAAATGTACATTCCTGAATAAAGTAATCAGAGGGAGTAGGATGAGAGAGAAAAGTCTATTAGTTTACCTAAGAACAAAATCCTGAAAATGTTAACCTAGTTTTTTTTTTCCCCCCCTGGATTACATGTTCAGAAAATACTGCAAATGTCATCTTAAAACATGCTCAGAACTACTCACAATTCCTTCTTCTGGATAAAAATTCCAATTTTGTCCTCCAATCCTAAACTACTGTTCTAGGCTCTTTGTATTTCTAACCAGAGCTATTGCTTAACTAGATGCTCACCTGCCTTACTCAGAGGTGAGTCGGGGCAGGGGGAGGGAGTGCCTGTAGGAAGCCCTGTGTGGGGCCAGATACCTTCCCTTTAATTCTAAATGCACTTTGGGTTCTACCAGTAAGCGCTCTGATGCTGCTCTGACCATCTGCTGACCTGTAGTGCTGCTTTGCGTTAACCTCAGCTCACAGGCACTGAAGAAAATTGGCAAAGCAGCCTTGCTCAGAGATGACTGTGATTATTGCATATGTTTGATTTCTGCATGCTGTGGCAAACTATCAAATATTGTTCAGTTTGCTTAGTAAACACAATTGTGCTTTTTTTTTTCCGGTCTGCTCTTGATTTGATCCCTCAAACACAAGTACTCTTTTGAACACTTCACACGCTAATTGGGGGGATTTTCCCCTACAAGGCATTTTTATCATAACTTTTATAACCTGGAAAAGTTTTATTCCACTGGGGTCTGTTTGCTTTATAGTGATCCTGAGGAGCTATGATAGTTTATAAACTTGGACATTTCTTATATATATAATATATATTATATAGAATATATATAGACTATATGTTCGATATAGAGAATATAAAGGAATATATGATATATGTATCAGTACATGCTCACACACACAGTTTTGAATTTGATTCATTTATACTCCAAGCTTACTAAAGACAATAGGTGTTAAGCAAGTCAGTTTGATTTGTGTAGGCAAGTATGCCTTTCTAAGGTTTAATGTGATCAACATTTAAAAGACACTAGAAAGAATAAGAGAGAGCTTAACTCTTAAAGGAATTATTGAAGGGCGTGATACAAGAAGAGTTTAGAGATGATAAATGGAGAAACTTGGGTGCCAAAAGATAGATGGTAAGAGTAGGGTACTTACAAGAGGAAACAAATCACATCTAGTTCAGAGGAAGTGTGTTGAACAAGACTTGAGGGGTTACTTGGCCTTCTGAAATAGTGCTAGAGGGACAGGACAGGCAGGGCCAGACCACGCCTGCTCTTAGACACCACGTGTTCTCATTGCACTGCCACCACTACTGTCTTCTACACGGAGCTCCTCCCAGCCCTCTATTTTTTTCTCTTTTATTGCAGTGTCTTTGGCTTATCAGCATTGGTGTGTTAGAAATATAGGGTCTCCCCTTCGCCCACCACCAAGATTCCCATTGTCCACCTCCATCATCCATTGTGCTCCCTCCCCACCTTTTCCTGTTAAAAATCACTTTTTGGGGCCTCCCCTGGTGGCACAGCTGTTGAGCACTGGGCTGCGAAGCTGCCCGCAGCCTCTGCAGTGCTGGTTCGATCCCTGGCCACCAGCGAGGGTCCCACATGGCACGACAGACCTCTCCTGTCTCTCCCGCTGCTCCCCTAAGCAGTGCTTTTCATCAGTCTGCCTGTTCTGTTCCCCGCTCTGGCTCTGGTGAATCCTCTCACTCTCCCGCACTTCTGACTGTACCCAGTGCTTGTATAAATAAATAAATAAATCTTTAAAAAAAAAATCACTTTTTGTTTTCATAGAACATATTTAGCTCTCATTAAGTGTTTTTCTACTGATGTTTTTCTGAGAACATTTTCTATTCTTACTACTAAAACTCAGTATATCCCTATTCCATTCATCTTCGTTATTGCAATTGCTTTTCCCATTTAATCATGCTTTATAAATTGGTAGCCAGATCTAAGCAAGGTATATAAGGAAGCCCTGCTTCCACCCTTGTTTCCTCTATTCTAGTTCTCTTCCACTCACAGGACTAGTTTTTTCATGGTTTATTTAGAAATAAACACATTTGTTTATATGTGTACATACTATATACATGATGTACATGTTCTATAACATATAGAATTCTATATAATATATAAAAATAGACTTATATATTTATATAATCATGTGTATATAATATATACATATATAATATAGTTATATTCTATAACAATATAGAATATAATATATTCCATTACCTCCCTTTTCCTAGATAAATGATAGATTATATACAGTTTTGACTACACTTTTACAATTAGCAGTATATCCTAGAGACAATTCTATAGTAAATATGTTAAGTGAATGATTAAGCAAATAGTTTGGGGTTATATTTCATAAAATTGAAATCACTTCTAACTTTTTGAAAAATAAGTCAAGGTTCAACAAATATTGAACAGTTACATGCAAAAACAGTTGTCTACTAAAGAACCATATTGGTTTTTTGGTAATCAGGACTGTTACCTTCAGCATTTACATCCTAATAAGATAGTCTGATGTGTGCATACATACATTCATACATACATACATATGCTTTAGTAAGCTTTTGTTACTTTTCCTAAAACCTGTGAGAGGTAAGGGCTGGATGTGTAATGAGCTACAGTTTTTTCTTATTGAAATAATGGGATATATTCTCCAAGTGGGTATTACTACATAGAATATTTGATTTCTAGAAAAGAATGCTGAAAATTACTGGAAAATACCTGTGTTTTTTTTATATTCCCCATAGAATTACACCCCCTTATTTTGATTCCAATCCCTCTTATTTCTTGATCCTAATTTGCCAGTATGGATGTTGTGATTTAAAAATCAAACAGTAGGTGGCACTATAAGTACATCATCTTTAGAGACCATATTAATTTCTAATAAACTTCAATGTGTAATTTATATTACTTGAAGCTCTACCTCATGACATTTGAAAGGGAATGAACCATTGCCTGAACCTGAGGTCTAAAGGTATATTTGAGTATTTAGAGTTTCTATTCAAAATTTAATTTAAATACTATGAGTTGGGGCTATGAAGGGGTCTGAGAGAGAGAGAGAAAGAGAGAGAGAGAGAGAGAGAGAGAGAGAGAGTAAAAAGATAACATTACTCACTCATAACAGGAATCTAGAAACCTAAATAAGGGACCAGGAAAAAGAATAACTATAAGAAAGAAAATAATCAAAATCAACAAACAACTATGAACCAGAGACACACTTTTGGGGGGGGGGCAGGGAAAGGAGGGATTGGGGTCAAAATCAGGGGGTTGCAATTGTATGGCAAATATAAAAATAAAAAAAAATAATAACTTAAAAAAATAACATTACTGATATACCAATAACAAAATCTACATCTAAACATGGTATTTCAATATGGGAAATAATTTTGATGGGTTATATATTCCAGGGCTGGAATATCCAAAACACTGAGTAGATTTTTCCTCCTCATTGTTTTTCCTCCTCATTGTTGCTTCTGTGTTAGCTTCTTCCATTTTTTCTCCATAATTCCCTTTTAATGTGAGAGTGCCCCAATGTTTCCCAACTTTTCTTTCTTTTCTTTTTTTTTTTTAAAGATTTATTTATTTATACAAGCACTGGGTACAGTCAGAAGTGCAGGAGGGTGAGAGAATTCATCAATCAGAGCGGAGAGCAGAGCAGGCAGACTGACAAAGTACACGGCTGAGGGGAGCAGCAGGCGGCAGGAGAGGTCTGCGCTCCAAGTGGGACCCTCACCCGGTGGCTGAGGCTCAAACCTATGCTGCAGAGGCTGCGGGCAGCTTCGCAACCCAGTGCTCAACCCTTGCACCACTGCAAGGGTTGGAGGCCCCAACTTTTCTTTCTTTTTTTTTTTTTTTTTAAATAATAAATTTTATTTTTATATTCCCCCATACAATTGCAAACGCCCCATTCTGACCCCAATCCTTCCCCTCCCGCCCCCCACCCCCAAAAAAGTGTCTCTGGTTCATAGTTTTTTGTTGATTTTGATTTTCACTTTCTTATATTCGTTTTCCTGGTCCCTTATTTAAGTTTTCTAGATTCCTGCTATGAGTGAGACCATCCGGTATTTTTCTTTTTCTTTTTGGCTTATTTCGCTGAGCATGATCCCTTCCAGCGCCATCCATGTTGCTGCAAATTGCATGTGTTTATCTTTTTTGAATGCTGAGTAATATTCCATGGTATATATGTACCACATCTTCTTGATCCAGTCATCTATTTTTGGGCATTTGGGTTGTTTCCAAAGCTTAGCTATTGTAAACAGTGCTGCTATAAACATAGGGGTGCAGGTGCTCTTTGGAATTGATGTTTCTGTGTCCTTTGGGTAAATACCTAGGAGTGGAATTGCTGGATCATATGGAAGCTCTATGTTTAGTAGGTCCAGAAATCTCCACACAGCTCTCCATAGTGGTTGGACCAGTTTGCACTCCCACCAACAGTGCAGAAGAGTTCCTTTTTCTCCACACCCTCGCCAACATTTGTTGTTGCTAGTTTTTTTAATATGTGCCATTCTCACTGGTGTGAAATGGTATCTCATGGTAGTTTTGATTTGCATTTCCCTGATTACAAGTGATGTTGAACATTTTTTCATATGTCTGTTGACCATTTGCATTTCCTCTTCAGAGAAGTTTCTTTTTAGCTCTTCTGCCCATTTTTTGACTGGATTATTTTCTTTGTTGTTGCTGAGTCTCATCAGCTCTTTGCAGATTTTTGTGATCAGTCCTTTATCATTAGTGTTGGGTGCAAAAATGTTCTCCCAGTTGGTGGGGTTTCTCTTTGTTTTTGTTATTGTCTCTTTTGCTGTGCAGAAGCTCTTTAATTTGATGTAGTCCCAGCTGTTTATCTTTGCCTTCACTATCACTGCTTTGGGTGATGTGTCTGTAAAGATGTCTTTGATGTGCAAATCCCGTAGTGTTTCGCCTATATTTCCTTCTATGTATTTTATGGTTTCAGGTCTTATGTCTAGTTCTTTAATCCATTTTGAGTTGATTTTTGTGTATGGTGTGAGGTAGTGGTCAAGCTTCATTCTTTTGCATGTAGCGACCCAGTTTTCCCAGCACCATTTATTGAACAAACTTTCTTTGCTCCAATGCATAGTCTTTGCTCCTTTGTCAAAGATTAGTTGACCATAAATCTGTGGGTTTATTTCTGGATTTTCTATTCGATTCCATTGGTCTGAATGTCTGTTCTTGTGCCAATACCATGCAGTTTTGATGATTATGGCTTTGTAGTATAGTTTGAAGTCTGGGAGTGTGATGCCTCCATTTCCTTCTTTTTTTTTTTCAGTAGAGCTTTGGCTATTCGGGGTTTTTGGTGATTCCATATGAATTTCATCAATAATTGTTCTATTTCTTTGAAGAATGCCATTGAGATTTTGATTGGAATAGCATTGAATCTGTATATTGCTTTTGGTAGGATGGCCATTTTAATAATGTTTATTCTTCCAATCCATGAGCAGGGATGTCTTTCCATTTCTTTGTGTCTTCTTCTATTTCTTTTAACAGTGTTTTATAGTTTTCTTTGTATAGGTCCTTTACCTCTTTTGTTAGATTTATTCCCAAATATTTGATTTTTTTTGTTTCGATAATAAAAGGGATGGTTTTTTTGATTTCTTCTTCTTCAGATTTATTGTTTGTGTATAGGAAAGCTACTGACTTTTGTGTGTTGATTTTGTATCCTGCCACTTTACTGAACTGATTGATGAGTTGAATTAGTTTTTCTGTGGAGATTTTGGGGTTCTCTATGTATATTATCATATCATCTGCAAATAGTGATAGTTTGACTTCTTCTTTTCCTATGTGGATTCTTTGGATGTCTTTCTCTTGTCTTATTGCTCTGGCTAGGACTTCCAGTATTATATTGAAAAGCAGTGGTGAGAGTGGACATCCTTGTCTTGTCCAACTTTTCTTTCTTAAGTCCACTTCTTACTGTTATCCATGAGGTTTATGCTTTTATTTTTTTTTAAATAGTAATTTAATTTATGTCATTTATTTTCTCTATTCTTTTTTCCATTTTTATTTATTTTTAATTTTTTTACATCATTGTTCATTTGTAAACATTTGCTTCCCCCCACCCCCTCAGGTGTAGTCCCCATAGAGTTTCCTTCCCCAATGCACCCATGCACCATCACCTCAGTCCCCTGTGCTCCTCCCTCCCTCCCTCTGATCCCTCTCCCACCTCCTCCCCTGCAGCATGTCTCTGATTTATAATTGTCTGTTTTTGCTTTGTTGTGTTTTGTACTGTTATTATTTTTTCACGCTGATGTCTTATTTGGTTCCTCTATATTCCTGCTGTAAGTGAAACCGTCCGATATTTTTCTTTTTCCTTCTGGCTTATTTCACCGAGCATAATTCCTTGTAGTTATATCCACGTTGCTGCGAATGGCATGATTTTATCTATTTTGATTGCTGAATAATATTCCATTGTGTATCTATGCCACATCTTCTTGATCCAGTCATCTATTTTTGGGCATTTGGGTTGTTTCCAGATTTTACCTATTGTAAATAGTGCTACAATAAATTCACCGTGAACAAAAATCAATTCAAAATGGATAAAAGAACTGGGCAAAAACATAAAACCAGGTTTGTGGTTTTAAATACAAGTAAAATGTCTACATTTTAAGTGCAGAAGATGCAACTGTATGAGGAACTGCTGCCTTATTTTAAGGCTAACCTGGTACAGACTATTCTGGCAGCTAACTGGGTTGTATGTAAATTCCACAAGATTGCGAGGTGTGTTGTCGTGGGTGCTATATCATGTCGATGGTGATGACACTCAAGCTTACAGCTTTAACCTAGACCCCTCTGTGAATCCCAGACATGTATTTTGCTGCCTACCTGGTAACTTTACTTGAACATTTCATTTTCATCTCACCCCCCAAAGCCACCTCTATTCACAGTCTTATTTTTATCAGCCAATGCCAGTCCCATATTTTATTTGATCGGGTCAAAAACATTGAAAATATTCTTGATGTCTCCATTCCAACCTGTTAAGAAGTCCAGATGACTCCTCCGCCTTCACAACTACCCAGAATTTGACCATTTCCAATCTTACCACCCAATGCAGTCATCATCTCTCACTTGATTATTGCATTCATTGTCCAACTTTACACCCCTCACTGTCCAGTCTGACTGCCTTTCAATTTTCAGCAGAGCAGCCAGAGAGGTCATGGCTCAAAACTCTGAAATGGTTTCACTTTTCTCCCAAAATAAGAGAGTTCTTACAGCAAATTAGCAGGTCGTATAAGCCTTGACTTCTGACTCACTGTGTTCCCCATCCTGGCCTCCTTGCTTTTCTCAAACAGCAGGTTTGAGGCTCAAGACCTATGCACTCACCATTCTCTTTACCTGAAAGGCTTTTTTCCTAGAATTCATATGATGTGGCCTTTAACCTCCTTGTTTTCTTGACCTCTGAATTAAGGAGTATATTGAGGTCCTATTTACAATTTTGAACTTTATTCTGACTC
Source organism: Talpa occidentalis (assembly GCF_014898055.3). Lineage (NCBI taxonomy): Eukaryota > Metazoa > Chordata > Mammalia > Eulipotyphla > Talpidae > Talpa > Talpa occidentalis. The sequence goes on from NW_023601653.1 coordinate 54,747,548, forward strand.
CCCCTCTTCCTTACCTTACTGTTCTTTCCAAAGCACATATCATCTGTGATGTGCTATTATTTTTTTTCTGTACTAAAATAGAAGCTTCCAATGAAGAGACAATTTTGTCTTCATCACTTCTCAGTGACTGGCATACTGTGGACCATCAATAAATCTTTGCTGAATGATGAGTGAATGAATGGTGAGGGGGAATAGCACATCACAATCTTTTCATTAATTAGGATCTCTAAATATTATTTCATTTAGAAACTATCAGTCATTTTGAAGGATGACTCACTGTTATGACAAGTTTTTTTCTTTCAAGTGGGTTGAACAATGGTGAACCCACTAGAAGGAAATCCCAAAATATTAACTGGCTTAGTTAAAAATACAATTCACAATGTCAGGTATAATCAGTAGGTGCCTAATATTTAAAGAATGTTGACTATCTAGATGCCTGGTAAGGAAGGAAATTGACATTCATTGGGCTGCTGACATACCTATCACACTCTATGCCTTTTATACACACACACACACAAACATGTTACCATTTACTCTTTTGCAATTTGGTGGTCGAGAATGCCTGAATTTTGCTGACTAGGAGGTTTCCACTCAGAAAGACAAAATTGCTTAGCCAACATCACACATAGCATGTAATACAGCTGGGAACGAAACCCAGGCTTGAGTCCTAAGTTCATGGTGTTTCCATGCAACTCACTACACTGCTTCACTTCTTTATGTTGTCTTCCTTAACTATGTATTACATCAACACCAGCTGTATGAAAAATAAAATCATCCAGTGATTCTTGAACATTCATAGCCCAGGGGCTTCTCAGCTTCAGGACTCACCTCTAATTCCAAGCTGATCCTCTCAGAATGAACTCAATTTTATTTTACATAAAAAATAGATTAAAAACAACCCAGTGGTGTAGATCCCTGTGTACAGGCCAGAGATCTGGATGATTGGAGGTAAAATCCTCTAGCCCTTTCATAAAGAACGAGACAGTTCAATCTATACAATTAAATTATCCTGACAAAAATATGGCCAGTCTGGTTGTGGAAAGTGGTCAAAGTAACCAATCTCGATTTTTGTTTTGATTCCCATTAGAAAATTAATACATGCCATGACCTAAATTTAAATGGGAAAATAATAAAACAAGAAGACTTTGGTCTGAAGTCGATCCTCCTTCCGGTCCCAGACTCTGGCTGACATGCACTCAAAGGCCACAGCACTGCAAGTGCCTGCAAGATCTTAGGCTGCTGCTGGAATTGAAGGGAGTCCGCTGGCTCACCTCTGCACCCTGGACCCTGCTGCTGATGAGCCAGAGCAGTGGAACCCACCCCCCTCTCCCCCCGCCCAGCCCACTCAGTAGCAACATCAACAGGAAAAGTGTTCTTCCCCTGGCACCTAAGGGATCTCTCAAAGTCACAGAAAATTCTTTCCAGTCTCAGGCCCTGGTGTGAGTAGAGCCGCTCTAGCATGGGGGGTAAGGGGGGGGATATTTTGCATCACTTTTATTTTGGGATCCCACGTCTTGACACAGCTGGTGAGTGTTAATGGCCAGGCCACAGCGCTCAGGTCTGCACGTCCACTCTCCCTATTTCAAAACAAGGGAAACATCCTGGGTTGTGGTTCTCACAACACAAAGGAGACAGGACAGCCCTGAGATGATCCTAGTGGGAGACAGGCTATTTTTCAACTTGGCTTGGGACCAAGTCCTGAAAAGACATGAAACCATTGATTACATAGGACTCCTTGTGGCCAGGGAGTCGACATTACATAAACACGCAAGAAAACGTATTGTGTCTTTCCCACATTCTTCCTTTGCCCCAGATGTATTGTTTAAATTTGAACAGGCGCATGAACAATCCCATGGGAATGACACTTTCCCCAGAACTGCTTCCTTGCCTGTAAGAGACTAATTCCAATTCTCTGGAGACTGAGGGGCCAATTTAAGGCTATGGGAAGTCCTCATCTGCCATATGTGTGGGGGAAGGGAAAGAAAAGGGTGAATCCCAAATCTCCAAGTTGTTAAAGACTGGCTTATGTGTGGTGCTGTTTAGCGTTGCCTTCACGCTATGCTTAGCTGTGCCAGCATGAAGCCCTGGTGATTGCAGAGAATACAAGGAGATTGACGGAGGGATCAGTGCAGATCAATAGTCATGCATTTACATCTACACAATAAGAACTTAGTTGAAAATTCAAAGGTGTGTTACCTTCTGTCCTTGCCATAAGCTTTACCTTCTAACTGGAAAGAATGGGCTAGAATTGAAACATGGTGCCTCACAAACCAAAAGCAAGAATCCCACCTTGAGCAGGGAGCTCTGATTAATTCTCTTATAGCTCTTCTCAGCCCAATGATCCTACCCTGTGGACCACTATCCATCCTGCGGGTGAAATGAATTAGCAATTTCAGCTAATGATCTAGTTAAACGAATGAACCATCTGAAGTAAATTGAAATAGAGAAGCAGTTTGCCTGGGTCCAGAAGATAATTTATGTATTGTTATCTTAGGAAGCTCAAAATATGATCCTTTCTAAAGCAGAAAAAGAAAAGGAATGTGGATAAAATTGGGACGACTTAGGAAGTTATCCTGTTTTATTTGATAAATATTATTGTTTGAACCATTCTGTTATTGGAACCTATAGGGTCATGTTGCCCTCATATCTAAGACTGAGGACTTCTGATTCTTTTTCTGTTATGAGGTCTCACTTTATTTAAAAAAAAAATTTTTTTAACTTGTCATTGGTTCACAATACTGGGTTAGTTTCTGGAGTGCAGCTTCCCACGGTGATATGTTGTAAACACACATACTTGCCACCAAACTTCTAGTGCCCTTAACCATAATCAGATTGACCCCTCTCCCTAATTCCTCCTCTCCCTGGCCATTCCCCTGTGGTATCCACCATATTTTTCTTGGTGTCTGAGAGTTATTTTTGTTGTTTTGTTTATTCATTTGTCGTGTTTATGTTCCACATGAGTGATACCATCTGGTATTTTTATATTTTCTGATTTACTTTACTTGGCATAATCGCCTCAAGTTCCATTCACGCTGTTACCAAAGGCAAGATTTCATCTTTTCAATGGCTGAATAGTATTCCATTGTGTATGTGTACAACAGCTTCTTTATTCAGTCACCCATTGATGGGAATTACACTATTTCCATGCCTTGGCTATTGTGACTAATGATGCTGTGAATATAGGGGTGCATATAGTTTTTCAAATTAGTGTTTCCATACTCATTGAATAAATACCTAAGAGTGGGATTGATGGATAATATGATGGTCTTAAAATTTTAAATATTATATGGAATCTTCATACTATGTTCCACAGAATCAGCACCATATACTTTCCCACCAGTTATGTATGATATTTCTTTTTTCTCCAAACTACTGGCAACACTTTGTTTCCAGTCTTTTCTTCCAGTTATGAGATGGTTTTCCCAGGTCTGATTTTGATTTGCATTTATCAGATAAGTGATAATGAGCAGTTTTTCATGTGCCTGTTGGCCATTTGTATTCTTTGGAAGTGTATCTGTTTAGATCATCCATTTTTTTGGATTAGATTGTTTTTTGTTGCCATTGAGTTATATGTGTACTTTCTGTGTTTCACATACTAGCCACTTGTTGGATGTATGATATATAGATATCTTCTCCCACTCAGTAGTTTGCCTTTTTTGTGTGTGGTGGTCTCTTTTTGTTACATAAAAGCCTTTTTGATTGATGTAGACCCATTTGTTTATTTTCACTTTTGTTTCCCTGGCTGTTGGGGACTCACTTTACTACACATAAATTGCTGCTGTTGAACAACACACTTTAATCTACAACAAAGCCTACTGAGCAATTTATTGAGCCTTACCAGTCTCTCTCTGATGTACTCGTCTGTGTATCATCTTAGTATTGTTTATAGGAATAAATTACTAGAAATGATTTAACTTGCCCAAGGTTAGTCATCAGCTAAGTCATTCAGAGTGAAGGTATAAACTGTGACCACTGATAATAAAATAAACTGTGCTCAAATTTTAAAAATTTTGTCACAAATTTGACTTTTTAATAAAAAGTATTTTTACTATATATGTAATTGCTACTCGAGAATATCTTTGTGTTTTATAGAAATTCCAGATTAAAACTTGAATTTCACAGTTTTAATCTGCCTGAATGAATAGGGGTTTATTATTTCTATGTGCTAATGAGGGTGAAATAGTTTTCTCAAGCAATTTTGGGAAGAAGGCTTGAACATAAAGAAAAAAATTATGTATGTGTTTTTAATATTTCTTATAAACACAACCAATTTCTTACCAACTGATTTCTACCAACTCATTTTAAAGTACTATATACAACTCTTCCTTAGGATGGGGTAAGGTCCTGAGAAGCCTATCTTATGATATTTGCCTTTTTCTTATTTTACTTGGCATAATCACTTCCTGTTGTATCCATGTTGTCACAAATGGCAAGATTTCATCTTTATTTTTTAAAGCTGAGTAGATTTCCACTGTAGATACATCTCATCTTCTTTATCGTTTCATCTGTCATAGGACACAGAGGTTGTTTCCATTCTTTGGCTTAGGAGTACATGTATCTTTTGGAATTATTGTTTTAATACTCTTCAAATAGATACCTAGAAGCAAAATTGCTGGATTAGATGGTATTTTAATTTTTAACTTTTTGAACAATCTCCATATTGCTTTCCCTTAAGGCTATAGTGATTTACATCCCCACCAGCAGCATAGGGGATTTCCTTTTTTGCCACACTATCCAACATTTGTTGTTTCTGGCCATTGTCACAGGTGTGAGGCAATGATCTCATTGTGGTTTGATTTGCATTTCCCTCATAAGTGAGGATGAACATTTTTTCATGTGCCTGTTGACCATCTTGGTTCAGTTTATCTTGTAAACAGTTACTGGCAAGTTTAAAGAATAAAGACAGTGGGCCAGCTCCTCATTAAGAACCCTTTTCTAGGTGGGCTACCTTTCAAGAACTGGTTAGGTGGTATTTGGCCATAATAATGACTTTATTTCAATTTTCTACATTTGTCTATAAAAATTAGGTGGAGTTCTTAATTTTTAGTAGGACTTCAAAATGCAATGCTAATTAAAATTTTTTTATTCTGTCAATCCTGTTCTTTATTGTCCTAAAGATTAAAAATTGCATGCTGAAAGAAACTTTAGCATTCTTTTAGAAATTAACTCTTATACTAATAATTTCCTAATTTAATAACTTCATGTGTTGAATATATATATATATATAAAATTTTGCAAACTACAGGGATTAGGATAAAATTTATCTTTGAAAGAAATAAAAAGATAGTATAAAAGCTTTCTTCTTAGTTCCAATGTCTCTCCCTCTTTATCCCCCTTACTCTTTCCCACTCTCTTTCTGAAATCAGACTTTTAAATTATGAATCAAACTAATTCTTGGGACATTCATGTCAAGCTAAATTGAGAAGAATAATTTTGGGCAATTTTCCAGATAGTTAAAGGAAATAGCTAAGACTGATAATTAGCAGACAGTGCATTCATTGCCTAAACTCAACTGATAATTGCTCATATCTTTATTTTCCTTTGTTTACACAATGTAGATTTGATCCACGTACCAAATTATGTTGCTTCTGAGGAGATTTCTAAACATTCTAACATCCAAACTTGGTATTACTCTTCCCTTTCTATGTAAGAAGCAAAATGGAGACTTAGACACCTCAATCTGTCATCTTACTCAAGAAGAACTGTGGTCTGGATGGACTATCACTGGTTCCTGTATCCTGTACTTAAACCCTCCCTGCAAAGCCTGAATTCTCCATTGAGGCTTACTGCCTGGGAGGAGCAAAGCAAGAAGGAAAGCACAATGATGTAGTGGCCTAGAATCGCATTTTCCCAATACCCCACATAAGTAGGCAAAAAAAAAAAAAAAAGTAAAGAATTCATTAGAAGAAACCACTTTTAGAACAAGATAAGGTCATACATTTCAAAAATTTTATTTTTCAATGCCAAAGATACTTAAGTGACTGGGACAAAAGGGAAACAAAGAAGATCCTGAAAAATACCCTTCTACCCTTTATCTTGGAGAGAAAATGGCTAAGGGGGTAGGAAGACAGTGCCAGGGACGATCCATGGATAGATCATGCTAAATCACTCAAGAGTAGAAATGCTTGCATCCCATCTGCAGACCTCAACTGGCTCCGTGGCACTGAGCTGAGGTAGAAGAAATGAGCTGCTGCCCAGAGGGGTACAGCCTGAATGGGTAGTGTGGACTCAGACACAGGATGAGCAATGCGGTTTTAGAAAACTGAACAGAATCTAGTTCTTGAAGGTCTTTAACCCCAGCTGTGTTCCCCTATTATCTCTTCACCATCAGACTAAGGCAGGTACATAGATCACCTCAAGTGTAGATGAAAGGGATGAGGGAATGGTCTGGGATGACAGGGAAGAAGACATTTATTATCCCTTCCCAGAAAAAATTTCCACATTAGTCATTTAGGAAAATGTCTCTCCAGTATGGAACCCTTAGGACCGGCTTACCAGTCTGTTCCACATGGACAAATGACGAAAGAAAGAATTTTGACATTAGTTTTTCAAGTGTGTCACTGCATCATAGTTATATTTTTCTAACCCCAAAGAGTATTAACTCTTTCCCACAGTCATTTTGACTTTTCCAATGTTTCCTTTTAATCAAATTGTCATTAACATCTGTGTCAAGCAACAAGACGTTCCCACGGTAGCAAAACTATGATGATTTTTTCATATGGAGAATGTGATGAAAACGTATGAACTGAGGAAAACAAATCAACTTGAAAAACTGGGGGATCAGGGAAGATATTTTGATTAACTTATGTAGGCCTTATATTGTGGGGAGGAATAGTAAGAAGAATACTACATGTGGTAGGTTCTGTGACGAAAGCTGCTGAGAATCCATCAGTAGCTGCACTTTGGTTATTCCAAGACAAGCCTTAACTAGTTCCTCTGTCTTACCTTTTTGCTTACCGATCTTTCCTAAGATGAAACTTTCAGACTTTTTTTTTTGTCATTGTTCTGTGTTGTCATAAGCAATGTGGGAAGACAAACAACTTGTCCTCAATAGATGTAGTACAGGGTAAACCTAGCAGTGTGGAAATTTCTCAAAATGGATCTGCCATATTACCCAGCAATTCCATTCCTAGGTATCTATTCAATTTCAAGGGACATATGCACTTCTATCTTCTTTGTAGCACTATTTTCAATTGTCAAGTTATGGAAACAACCCAAGTACCCAGACAGATGAGTGGATTAGGAAGATCCACTTCCTATGTGTATCTTCCTATGTGTGTATGTAGTACATACACACAGCGGACTGCTACTCAGATATTAAAAAAAAAAACAAAAAAACTCTTGCCATTTGTGATAACATATATGGAACTGGAGGGATTACAATAAATAATCCAGAATAAAATCAATACTACTATATTGAATATGGAAGGGAGAATGGACATGATGTCAATATCTAGCAATCTCTGCTTCCTCGAATATATATGTGTGTATATATACACTTGAACTTCTGTTCTTGGTCACATAGACAAAGAGTTAAATTACAGTGAAGGGGGATGATATCTTTGACTGTAGTTGGACGGTGCAATGAAGACCTTGTGCTGGGAGGAACCTGTGGATGGATTGGATTGTCACCCAGGTTCTAGATTTGGTTTTGGGCGGAAGGTTTGCAAGTGCTTATTTCAAGGTTGAAATGTGCTGGTGAGCTGAATCAGTAGGCACAGACCATGCATGAACAAAGAGCAAAAGCTTATCATGAGTCAAGATTTCTTGTTAATCCATTTCATAAAGGATGGGGATATTTTGAAATCCTAATCTTTTTAGTTTGCATATGAAAGGATATATGGATGGAAAAGAAAAAAATGAGTAAAGAATAAAAAAAAGTCCACTGTCAGATTTTAAAACTTCTAACACATCACTTTAATTAAGCACTGAGAAACCATGCTGTCATAGCTCCATGGGAGGACATCCTTTGCACATTTTATTGAAAGTAATGGGAAGGACATCATGTGTGCCCTTCTCCACTAAAGGAAGGTGATCTTTGTTATGCTCATTTGATCTCATTTTCCTGACTCACTAGACATTTCTGCTGAGTCATTATGCCCGCCTGCTGCAGGATTATTGGTTGCCTAATCCACTATCTGTTCTCTCTCTTTCCTCCTGGATCTTATCAAGATTGTCAATGATATAGAAATGGAGGCTTGTAACTTCTGGGAAATTTTCCGAAAAGACAGCTGGTGTGCACCCTTTGACCTTCCTGCCATTTCCTCCTTCCTGAAATGCAGAACTAATCCTTCTGTGAGCAGAGGAGTTGGGAGAAGTCTGTGCATCTCTGGAGTACCTAAAACACACAGAACCATTGTATCAGGCCCGCGCTGCATTCTGTGACCTTCATTTGTGCTCTTAAGCTTCTGTAGTAGATCTGTTATAGCACAAACCTAATCTTAGTTGACATACTCCCCTTCTCTGTTATTTGCCAAGCAATTCTGAAAATCAGAAGTCACATGAAACTAGCAAAAGAATGCTAAGAAGACTAAGTTCTGCAAGAGGACCTTCAAAATGATGGTGACTGATCCTCCCACACACAGGAAAAGAGGATTTTCTGAGATACACGTTCATGATATTTTCCTGTTTTCTCACAAATAGGAATGTTCCCTCTTCCAAATAAATCTCTTACAAGAGCTCCTTACACTAAGACCATGTAGTCAGCATTCTATATTTAAAAATGTAAAATGGAACTCAAGTCAACCGAAATTCTCCACGATTAATTGATAGTTGAACTTATGGTTCACAAAGAATGTCTGGTGGAGTTTAAATAATATCTAGGCACCATTCCTAAATATTTGCAGCTCAACAATGCTGACGGACTTCTGGTGGTATTCAACACAAGAAAAATCCTGCCTAATTCCCCAGCCACTGCTACTCATCTGAAGGGTGATGCCCCTCAGTACACGCACATCTGGCCTAAGCTTTGTGTCCACTTTTGGGACTAACCTGGTAATAAAATTCCCTGACTCGAAACCCGTTGCCAGTGGAACCCACCTGCTTCTGCCAAAGCTGACCTGTGCTCTCAAAGGAGTCTTTTTAAAATACTGAAGGGAAAGTTATAAATCCACTATTTGTTTCCAAAATTTAGAGAGGCATTGATGGTATCTTTAAACCTTACTTACGTAGTCAAAGAATCACTAAAATAGAAAGACCTAGAGGTATTTTCACCCTCAAGGGTATAAAAGGCTTCCTTCCATTTTTCCCCTCTAGCACACACACTCACTAGATGGGCTACAACTCTTAGCACCAACGTTCTTAGTATTTCCTCTGCTTTTCCCACTTGAGAGTCTCTCTGTCTCTCATATGCTCTCCTCTTTCAACCTGAGAATGGTTCTACCTTTCCAGAGGAGTTTTCTGATCTTTGTGTTGATGTATCAACAAGTGATAGGAGTGGACAGATGCTACAAGAGATGGCAGTGGAATCAAAGAAACAAAGGGCCATGTATAAACTTTATGGTGTTTGTGGGAAAAGAGTAAAGACTTGGAGTTATTTTGAGATTATCTTGTAGCTTCATTGAGCTTTCACTCTGAGACTTTAACAAAGTCATAGACATAAATTCTCATAACTCTTTAAAGAAGACCTGCCTAAACCTTATTTCTCAATGTTGAGAACTCATGCTCCCTTTTGACTCTCTACTTCCAAGAATTCTTACGTGGCCCCATAGTTGAAAGTCACTGGGTCATCTATATTTTCCCAATAGCCAAGGTCATCATGTCAAGCTTTGCTTTTTGGGTAGATGGAATTATAAAAGCAATAGAACACTTTTTCAAGTATGCAGGTATCTTTATATTGGGTTGTATAGGACTTCCCATACCCAAAAGTTGGACGTGTCCACTCCTGTCACTCCCTATGGGAAGTCCTTGCTTCAAACCTGAAGTTGAGTTGTAGAGATCCTAGCCAACAACCTGCAGGCCAAAGTGCAAAGTGCAGTCAGCTTTGAAGTTGGAACTGTGTAGATTTAAGGCACTAGGGGAGCAGAGGAGGAAAATAAATACGGGAAGGAATGGCTGACTTGAGATGAGTGTTCAGAAGAACTCTTACCGGGTAAAGTAAGCTTTGCTAGAATCTATCAGCACCCCAAAATTTTCTGGGATTCATGGCAATTCAGTAGTTCTAGCTTGTGACAGGCAGAATTCCTTCAAAGTCTGTGGGTACAGTTTCTAACTGGCAAGAGTCACTGCTAGATTAGAAATTGCTGTGTGGCTTCTTACTAAGCATATTTGAATCGCATACCTCATTCCTTAAAAAATCTATAGGTAGTTAAAGAACTAATTATTCCAGCCTTTGTAGCTATTATGTGATAACATAGCTATTAAAATTTTGAAACTACAAAAGGCCCGTGAAAAAAAAAAATTTTTTTTAAGATTTATTTATGTAAGTACTGGGTAGAGTGAGAAGCACAGGAGGGTGGGAGAATTCACCAGAGCCAGAGCGGGGAACAGAACAGGCAGACTGACGAAATACACGGCTGAGGGGAGCAGCGGGCATTGCAGGAGAGGTCTGTCGCACCATGTGGGACTCTCCCCGGTGGCAGTGGCCGGGGATCCAACCGGCACTGCAGAGGCTTCGGGCAGCTTCGCAGCCCAGCACTCAACCACTGCGCCACCAGGGGAGGTCCACATATCTAAAATTTTAAAATGTAAAGTTCAAGGCAGAATCTGATAACTTTTTTCCTTTTGTTCTGTTTTCTCACGGTGTGATTCAAAGGTTATTTGAACCAAATATCATAGAGATAGGAGGATAATTGGGATCCTACTCTGACTTACAGAAATACTTTCAGGGTGTAAATGTTCTCTTTTTGCAGTTAATCGATTAGTTAAATAAGCAAAATGTTTCCACTGTCTCGGGAATATCCAGTTTCTTAACTCGGCACTAGAGGGAGTAACACTGCAAAAGAAAAATGGCAAATATTAGAGTTTCACCATTATCATGGGAACATTAAACATGACAAAATTTTAGAAATGAAAAGTTGTAAGCTAGTGACAGACTGATAGTGAGCAGTTTCTACAACCAGTCACTAAAATGCCTTCTAGGTGAGATTAGGGGTGGAAGTTGGGGTGCTGCTTTGAATAGCTAAAATTTTCAGGGAAATTTTTCAAGACTGGGGCTTTTCAAGTGCTTACATTATCAGGAATCTCCAGAAGGGTAGGACTCCTCTCCAGGCTAGGATGGGCCATTCTCATGGACTTCACTGCCAAGTCTAGCTAACTAGCTGGATCAAGGCAAGAATAAGTAGAACCATTTTGGGGCCAAGAGCATGCAGTTGTGACCTCGTCTTAATCATCAGACTCCTGGAAACAAAGTATTTTCAGAATGAGTGAAAACACTATAATGCAGATAGCTTACTATTCTATTCCCTGGTTAAAACATTGTTTTTAAAGAGTAAAAAATTTTCAATCACAAGAAATTAAAGAAAAATATCACAAAAAAATTACTGCAATGCTGAGGACAGAAAAATAGCTAACAAGAACAAAGTACCCATCCTTGAGTTTTAATATATGATGTCACACTTCTCTATGACCCTAGCATAGGGCGTATCAACCATATTTTTCTTTTTTTCCCCCAACCATAATTTTCAAATCAAGAAACTGGTTCATTATGAACCAAGTATTACACTGACAATTATTTGATTATACTACTAGATATTTATATATCACAAGTGATACAAAACATGGTTAATTTTATTTCAAATTTTTGTACAAATAATGGAAGAAAAACTTAGTTTTTGGTGTTTTTTATTTATTAGAAAAATTAATCCTTCAAAATTAAACTATATTTCTAATTACCAAAAGAGAACAGTTAGCTCTTATTGTTCTTGGTGGTTTTAATATTAACTTACTTGAGTCGTGTATATAAATAGGATGTGTTTATGATCAGAAGTAACTAACAGCTTGTTAAGTCTCTGATTGCTTAGGCTGATTCAGGTGATGCTGATGTCATTTTCTGCTGGTGGTTTCATGACATGAATGTGTTGATGTGTACACGAGGATAGGATGTACCAACTCTGACCAACTCAGATTCTTTGAAGTAATCCATCTGGTGTGAAGGAAACTTGCTAAACTCAGAGCTAAGAATAAAACATACTATCAATCACTTTTAAGCACAAAGAATGTGCCCTTCATGGTACTCCTGAAATATGGGGCATCCTACCTGGAAGTTTACAAAGTGTTGGTTTCCCTCCAGAACCTTGAGGGGACAGAGAAAAGTCACTTTCTCAAGACTACTTTCTGAAGCATTGAAATCTTCTCCAACACTAGCCTTAAGGTTTAGGGGGTTTCTAAGAATTGCAGAATGCCACTGGCTTCTCATCTGGAGATTTCTGAAGGTGTGAAGGAGTTCACTGAAGCAGGCGGCCAGCAGGGTCTGAGTGTCTCCTCATGTGCCATGAAGAGGAGGCTGGAAGGCCACCATGGTCCTGTCACTGGAGCATGAAAGCTAGTGTCCAGGAAGCCACGTGTGTAGGTCCACAGCTGCATGAGGGACAGGAGCCTCTTACAGTGTTGCTTACATATCAGTGGAGACAGCTGATATCAGACTGAATCTGATTGAGAACAGGGATTGCTCTCCCATCCCTCTGAAGGCCCCTGACTTTGACTCTGGCTGGGAGCTCCAATTCCAGGGATCAGCCCAGAGGATGACTTTGGTGACAGAGGTCTGTGAGGATGAACAGAATTGGAAGAGGCAGAGGAACTTAGGGGAGGTGAAGAAAGATGCCATGAGAAATGAGTAAAATTTGGACAGTGCAGATGAGGGAACTCTGCTCAGGAGCAGCGTGGGAGTCACTGAAGAATTAACTGGGCATGGGGTAAGTAATAGTTCAGAGCATGGGAGCCATTTTGAATACTGGCTGCTCCATGTTCTAGAGTGTAACCTTGAACAATTAAATGTAATTTTTGAGAGAAAGGGTTAGACCATAAGAAACACTCAATACATGTTAGAATGATGGTGGTGCTGGAAAGAAATTTCACAGCAGTTGTGGGAAAACTTTGTTTTTATTTTAATTTTTAAAATTTATTTTTAATATTAGGATACCCCCCAGGGTATTGCCACCATAGTTCACCCACCCCCCCCAAATCACCCACAGTCCCCCACCATAGCTCATTTTGGTCCTCCTCTTTGTTCTAACTCCTCTCCCACTACCTCCCCCAGCTAGTCTAGTGGCAAACAAGAAAGACAAGGTCCCTCCTCTTAAAGAGGTGACACATAATGGGGAGGGATAGAATAAATAGGAAGACCAAAAATGAGAAATACTGACATTTGGATCAGTGGTCAGAAAAGACCTTCTGGATAATAAATTGCCACTTACTAGAACACAGACTCCATAGAAGCCAAGATGGTCTCTTCTGTTCACTGCTGTATCCCCAGTGCCTAGGACAATACCAGGAACATAACTGATCCTCAGTAAACACTGTTTCTGGTGCAAACATGAGTGAAAATGCTTTTAGGGAACTCCCTGGTGGCGCAGGGGTTAAGCAGCGCACTATGAAGCAATTCATAGCCTCTGCAGCGCGAGTTCGATCCCCGGCTGGCCAGGGAGATAGCCACATGGCACAGAAGACCTCTCCTGTCTCACCCGCTGCTCCCCTCAGCAGTGTATTTCAGTCAGTTTGCCTGTTCTGTTCCCCGCTCTGTCTCTGGTGTATCCTCTCACTCCCCGCATCTCTGGCCTGTGCCCCAGCTCTTGTATGCATAAATAAATAAATCTTAAAAAAGAAAATGCTTTTAGAATGCAAGGCAGTGCGTGTTGGGCAGAGGAAAGAGCAAGTGCAAAGTTCTAGAGAAGGAAAAGTTTGGCATCTTTGAGAACACAGAGAAGGCCAGAAGCCAGAGAAGATAAGGAGCAAGTGGAGGGAGACAGGGTTTGTGGGTCCAGGCCAGGAAAACAGCAGGAAACCCCTGAAGAAAGATGGATACTTGCACATAGTTTCATCATAACTTTTCATGATGCTTTATAGTTTTCCTTTTTTATTGAAGTGACATTGCCTTGTAACATGTTTTATATATATATATATATATATATATATATAATTTTTTTTTTTTGGGGGGGGACCCTCGCCGGCGGCCGGGAAACAAACCCGTGCTGCAGAGGCTGTGGGCAGCCTCACAGCCCAGCACTCAACTGCTGCGCCACCAGGGGAGGCCCTGTTTTATATTTTTATGAGCCATTCTATTGCGTTCACTTTTTCACTTTGTCATTGTTTTCTGCTCCTTATTCCTTTTATTCTACCATCTTTGTATTTAGTCAATTTTTAATGCCTGATTTTGATACTCATTTAAAAAAAAATTCTTCATTTTTAGCAATATATGAACATAACACTAAAATTCAAGTATTACCTTAACTATCCCATTAGTTTGAGTATGCACTGTTTTTATAACACACAAACTTTTACTCTCAATTTGAATTTCTTCTTTGACAATTCAATTGTTGAAAAGTGTGTTTTTAATTTTTAGATACATGCACTGTTGGTTATCTTGCTTTAAATTTTCTTGTGCAAAAATATGTGTCTGTAGGGCCTCCCCTGGTGGCGCAGCGGTTGAGGGCTGGGCTGTGGGGCTGCCCGCAGCCTCTGCAGCGCCAGTTTGTTCCATGGCCACCAGCGAGGGCCCCACAAAATAAATAAATAAATAAATAAATAAACAAATAAAATATATATATATGGGTCTGTATAATAAATTTGGTGGCATTTTATGCTATTTGGTTTGTAGCCAGATTTTGTAACTGTTATGTGTGCTTCAAAATAATGGTGGTCTCGTAATCACTAGATGCAAGTCTCTCTCTCTGTGTACTATATCAGTATACTATGTTGCTCAAATCACCTATATCTCTTGTGATTTTCTATCTGACCCGTCACTTAGAGAGTTTATAATCGTGAGAGGAGACTTCTCACCTTTTTATGATGATGCCTGTTCCTGTTTTTCGTAGTGATGTCATTCACATATATTGTTAAGTGTATGTACCAGTTTGGAACTGATAATCTCTTTTTGATTGGTTGCTCCTTTTATAATATCCTTTCAAATATAATCATGCTTCCTTCCTCTCTAATGTCTGTATTGGATACTGAAATGACTAATTAGCTGGTGCTACCATATCATTCTGGTCTCTTAATTCCTATATTTTACTTAGTATCATTTCTTCTCTCTACCCGTTTTTTCCCTAGAAGCTGGTGCTTTTTTCTTTTTCAAAACTTCATTTTATTCTTTTATTATTCTATGGCAGCAATGTGATTCACTTTCTGTTCAAGTAGATAGTTGCAGTCTTCAAAATGACATAGAAAATGTGAAAACCATCTCTTCTCTCAGACAACATAAAATTGATAGAATGCATTAACTCTGAATTTCCTCTGTGCTCTACTTACTCATCATTATTTCTAAAATGGATCTTGCTTTAAGTCTCCAGCTCCCTGAAAGATTTGTTTGTGGATCTGCTTGTTTGAGTCAATGCTAATTTAATTTATCCTGAATGTGTTTACCCATTTTTGTTCCCTCTGTTCCATACTATTTCTTGCATTACAGACTTTCTTTGAGAGGTCAGTGCCTTTCTTTTGTGACAATCTTAAGTTCTAAAATCTCACAGTCACTGTCCAAAAATGCTTACCCGCCCTCTTTATGTGATATTTTGCTCATGTTTAATTTGTTAACCATTATTTTCACTTTGAAGACATTGTATTGCTGTCTTTGGCCTCTGCTATACTATTGTTTGCATACTCCTTGTTCTCTCATAATTGTTATAGATAATCTGTCTTTCCTATGTAATTATTTTTAATGTGGTCTTTCTACTTTTTTATTGTGGAACATATTTTCAATGCAGTCATTCTTATTTATCAGACTTTAATGTTTCCAACATTGTCTCTCCACCATTCACTCTGTCCTTTGTAAAGTTTGTGAATCTTTCCTTATTTCCTTTTATCTCCTAAACTCTGTCATACTTTCTACTTTTAGGTCTCTCTGTCTGTATCTTAGATAATTTACATATTCTGTCAAGTTATTTTCTCGTACAAAATCCTTAGTAGTACTAATACTTGTGTTATTGATTCTGCAGATCTGTCTTAGATTTTTTTTTCTCTTGTATGTTTTGTAATTTTGGGGTGAAGTTTGTCTTTAGAGGTGCTTGTTTATTTTCTGGAGAGACTTCCATGAGTGTGTTTTGGGCTACATTCTTTAGAAGCAGACTTGAAATGATAATTCAGTGGTTGTCCTTAGTAAGGGGGGAAATGATCACACAAGTAGGGGAAAATAGGGCAGAGAAGAGGCTGTGATCCCAGGCAGAGACCCACAGAAAATGATCTCAGGCTGCTGCATCAGGGAACTCTGGAAATTAAGCTTGGTGCAGAATTATTATAGCCGAGGCTGGGTGCTGTGAAAATCATGGGCATAGGAGGGTGTATGTTGGAGGGAATTCTCTTTAAAAGAAGCCCAGTAATCTTGGTTGGAGAATCACATGGAAAAAGGGAGCCCCTGCCCCAAGTAAAAACAGTAAAAATGGATCCCAGGGGTCAGGGCAAAGCACAGAAACTGATGCTATCCATGCTGTTGTTTCTGCAGGGTGATTTTGCCAGACACTTAAGAGTATAACTGGCTGAGGATCAATATTTATGTTTGTGTCTCAGCATGGGTATTCTGATACCATGTGGATTTCTATTTTGAGAAGTGCAGGCCAAAGAAGTTAATTTCTCATTTAAACCTCGTTTTCCCACAAAGTACAAGCCAGGATGAAGTTATATGTTACCTCCCTGAATCACTGAACTAGATTTTTCCTTCCTACTTCCTCCAGGAAAGATCATTAAACGAGGTTTCAGTTCTGAACCCCCTTCCCCTAGTCTATGCAAGGATTAAAATCCAATTCAATATTCATTGTTCTAATTATCCCTTCCTTCCCTTCCCCTACAACCCTAGGGCTGCCTCAGTAAAACTAAAAGCTTGTGCACTGACATCTCTTTGATTCTGACCTTTAGGTATTTCCTTCTCTTGGAGAGCTTTTCTACACATCAGTCTTTTTTGTTAGGTTTAGAAGTTTGCAGTAAGAAAGAATTTCATAGAAGGTGTCTCTACTGACTTACAGAAGCCAGAGATCCTGTGATAACTTTTGCTTACCTGTATCATGAGACTATAAGCTGCTTTTTTTTAAAGATATTGTAATCATTTTTAAAAATTTTTAAATTTTATATATTTTTTACATCATTTTTCATTTTTGCATAATGTATGCATTTTCATCTTGGCTATAGTCCCCATACAGTTCCCACCACCCTTGCTTTCATGCTACTCCCTCCCCCCTCACCCACTGTGTCTCTGGTTTATAGTTGCTTGTTGATTTTTTTACTTTATTGTAATTAGTCTTTTTCCTGGTCCCTTATTTAGGTTTTCTAAATTCCTGCTAGGAGTGAGACCATCCGGTATTTTTCTTTTTCTTTTTGGCTTATTTTACTGCAACCAATGTTGGTGAGGATGTGGAGAAAAAGGAACTCTCCTGCACTGCTGGTGGGAGTGCAAACTGGTCCAACCACCATGGAAAGCTGTGTGGAGGTTCCTCAGTCTGCTAAAGATGGAGCTGCCATAAGATCCAGCAATTCCACTCCTAGGTACTTACCCAATGGACACAGAAACATTAATTCAAAAAGGCACCTGCATCCTTATGTTTATAACATCACTATTTAAAATAGCTAAGCTATAGAAACAACCCAAATGCCCCAAAATAGATGACTGGATCAAGAGGATGTGGTACAAATACACAATGGAATATTATTCAGCAATCAAAAAAAAATAAACTCATGCAATTTGCAGCAACATGGATGGAGCTGGAAGGGATCATGCTCAAGAGAATATAAGCTTCTTACTGTGTGGTTTGATCTCTGTAACCTGACCAGGTGCAGTTATAAGCCTTTGATAAGTATTTATCAAAGAACAACTAAATGGTTAAGAAAATATTTATCTTGATGAAGTAAACACCTTGTGTTAATAGTCCATATTTGAGACAAAAAAAAATTGTCAATGTTTACCTATGAAAGAATAATACCAGGTAAATATTAGTAATGCTGACATAGGATAAGAACTGTGCAAAATGAGAGCTCATTGTAAACCATTGTTTCTTGGTCACTTCTTTAAGAAATGAGTTGAAGAGAAAAGTGCCCTAGTACTTGATATATCCTGTATTAAAATATATTCATTTTTCTCTTTAACTCCTTCATCACCAGCAGGTTGTTTGTAAATAACCCTATGAACTAATTGTATTCTTCAGAAAATATATTTTTCTGTTAATAGCTCCATCTCAGAAATTTTGGTCTAAAACTTGAGACCATTATTTCCTCCCCTTTTCCCTCCTATCTCACATCAACTAACTCCCAGTTTATGTCAATTCTATCTCCAGGAGTCTTCTGTTCTGTGCTTTCCCATAGAGACCCAGACAAGCCTCATGGCTAGTGCATGTCTTTGTTTCCAGTAGCCTCTTTCCCATAGTTAACCTGTGGATACCCTCAGCTTACTCTACCTAAAATACAAAGAGTCATTGTCTTTTTCTTGTTTAAGGATCTTCTATTGTTTTTTCCTATTGCCCCCTGAAATAAGTTCCATAATCTGTTATTTAAAAATCTCCTCAATTTGGGTCTAGCCTGTTTGCTTTCCATCTTTCCTTCCTCTCCTGTTTATTTATTTGTTTGTTTATTTATTTATTTAAAGATTTCTTTCTTTATTTTTATTTATTTATTTATACAAGCACTGGGTACAGTCAGAAGCGCGGGAGGGTGAGAGAATTCACCAGAGTCAGAGCGGGGAGCAGAGCAGGCAGAAGGACCAAAGTACACTGCTGAGGGGAGCAGCGGGCGGCAGGAGAGGTCTGCGCGCCATGTGGGACCCTCCTCTGGTGGCCGGGAGCAGCCGGGGATCGAACCGGTGCTGCAGAGGCTGCGGGCAGCTTCACAACCCAGTGCTCAACCACTGCACCACGGGCGAGGCCCTCCTGTTTATTTATTTTATTTAAAGATTTATTTATTTATGCATACAAGAGCTGGAATACAGGCCAGAGATGTGGGGTGTGAGAGGACTCACCAGAGACAGAGTGGGGAACAGAACAGGCAGATTGACCGAAGTACACTGCTGAGGGGAGCAGCGGGCGAGTCAGAAGAGGTCTACTGCACCATGTGGGTAGCTCCCTGGCTGGCCGGGGATCGAACTTATGCTGCAGAGGCTGCGGATTGCCTCATACTGTGGTGCTTAACCCCTTGTGCCACCAGGGAGGCCCTCCCTCTCCTGTTTAGTTTCACCCAGAACTCTGGTTAAATGGAGTCTTACTGTTTTTGATTGTATTACAGATTCTTTACCTTTATGTTAGTCTTTTTGCCAGCCATGAATTCTCTTGGCTAAACAAATGTTTCAGTTATGCTCAAGTTGGTAATTGTGGGAACGGAATAAATACTTGTATTATTAACTGTCTTTTGAATTATTTTCAAATAATTATTTGAAATTAATTATTTGAATTATTTGAAAATAATTATTTTCAAATAATGCAGTCCTGAGCTGCATTATAATTTTTTTGTATTTTTATATGTTTTATTATATTTTTAATTTTATATATTTTTACATTATTTTTCATTTTTGCACAATGTATGCATTTTCATCTTGGTTATAGTCCCTATACAATTCCTACCACCCTTGCTTTGATCCCATTCCCTCCTCCCCCACCCCTGCAGTACGTCTCTGATTTATAGTTGCTTGTTGATTTTGATTTTTACTTTATTATAATTAGTCTTTTTCCTGGTCCCTTATTTAGGTCTTCTAAATTCCTGATATGAGTGAGACCATCTGGTATTTTTCTTTTTCTTTCTGGCTTATTTCATTGAGCATGATCCCTTCCAGCTCCATCCATGTTGCTGCAAATTGCGTGAGTTTATCTTTTTTGATTACTGAGTAATATTCCATTGTGTATTTGTACCACATCCTCTTGATCCAGTCATCTATTTTTGGGCATTTGGGTTGTTTCCATAGCTTACCTATTGTAAATAGTGCTGCTATAAACATAGGGGTGCAGGTGCCCTTTTGAATTAATGTTTCTGTGTCCATTGGGTAAGTACCTAGGAGTGGAATTGCTGGATCAGATGGCAGCTCCATTTTTAGTAGACTGAGGAACCTCCACACAGCTTTCCATAGTGGTTGGACCAGTTTGCACCCCCACCAGCAGTGCAGGAGAGTTCCTTTTTCTCCACATCCTCACCAACCTTCATTGTTGCTTGTTTTATTAACATGTGCCATTCTCACTGGTGTAAGATGGTATCTCATTGTAATTTTGATTTGCATTTCCCTGGTTACAAATGATGCTGAACATTTTTTCATACACCTGCTGGCCATTTGCATTTCTTCTTCGGAGAAGTTTCTTTTTAGCTCTTCTGCCCATTTTTTGACTGGATTATTTACTTTGTTTTTGTTGAGTTTCATCAGCTCTTTGTATGCATTATGATTCTTTGGTCACTTTGCCCAGTATTAAAATGATAGTTGAGGTCAGTAAAGCATCTGTGGTTTTTCTGTTTTCAGTGAGAGTTACTGTAATCAGATTATTAAATGTCATTTTTACCAAACTGGCATCCTGTTGACATTCGGAAAAGTGTAGTGAATTAGGAGTCAGTAGCCATACATGTTTGCGCCTTATCTGGCCAGAGACAAGACTGTGTCTGTGAAAGTGCTCCTTACTCCTATTTCTCCTTACTTAAGCCTTCGATTTTGTTGTTGCTTTATTGCAGTGACATTGGTTTACAACACTGTATAGGATTTCGGGACATAAGTTTACACCTCAGATGCTTGTCACCACCCTCACCATCCAAGCAGACATAGTCCTTTATTCCAGACCATTGGGCTCCCTCCCTACTTGGTTTGCAGACCCACTCTCCCTCCCCTTTTAGTAGCTTCAATTCTACACCCATATTTCTAGTTTGTTTTGGTTCAATTGTGTCAGTTCTTTTGTTTCTCTGTATTCCACAGATGAGTCAAATCATCTGGTATTTGTTTTCTCCTGATTTATTTCACTTATTTAGCTTAGCATCATCTCCTCCAGGTCCATTCATGTTGTCTAAGCCTTCCGTTTTGGATCTTCTACCCTGTCTTACAGTTTTTTTTTGTGGGAAGTACTTCAATTCATTTGGCAATAATCCACTTGTGTCTATGAAAGTGTCTTCATTATTTAAAAAAAATAAATCCGGGGTTGGGGAAAGGAGGGATTGGGTCAAAATAAGGGGGTTGCAGTTGTATCGGGAATAAAAAAAATAAAATTAAAAAAAAATAGATCTGCCCTTTTGGAAATATATAAAAAAATGTAAATAAGATTCTTCACCTGCTAGTCTCAGCTTGCTCTTGAGTCTTGAGTGCCCACTAAATGAATCCTGATTGTTAAGCTCAATAGATGAAGAAATATTGGGTAGAAGGTATAGAGAATGGTGTGAGATCACAGACTTCCAGAAACTGAAGTGGGGAAAAGTTGATATCCCCAAGAAAGAAGATCTTGTCACCACCATAGCCAGAAGAGGAGGTGAACATATTAAATGTGCTTGCACATTTCCCCCAGCCCACTGGAATTCCTTTTTAAAGTCTTTTCTCCTGCCTCTCTGGAAGCAAATCCTTTCTTCCTTAAAGTTTTATATATTTTCTTATACTTTGAATCAACTGTGTTGTTACTGTTTTTGTTTCCTAATAAAGAGTGGTAGCTCTTGGTCTTTATAATTAATAGGTCCACTTTTGAATGTGAATTATGTCCATCATGTTATTTACTGTGTTTCAAAAGAGAGGTTTCACTCCATTTAGCTTCCTCTTTGTCTTTTAAAATAATTATTTGAAATATGCTCCCTAGTGTTTTTCCATAAAAACACAAAGTTAGGAGAGGGATGGAAAGAGAAGGAGAATTATGGAAAATGTTTTAAGTGAAGTTGTTTTTTTTTCCTATGTTTTTCACTTTTCTTGCCAAGTTTAAAGCCATGAAGTCTTGATTAGATACTAAGTGCAGGAAAGTCCCAAACAGACAGCCCTGGGTTTAAGAATGAGTACATTTTCTGGTAGTCTGCTTCGAGAAAGGATTGTTTCTGTGTAATATGTATTTATACCAAATAAACACCAAATAGTACTAATCCTTACAATTTCATGGTACTTATCAGTTTGCCGAGGGCTTTTACTTTCTCACATTTTAATCTTGTGTAAAAATACCCAGAAGACAGAACTGTTC
This sequence comes from Talpa occidentalis, assembly GCF_014898055.3. Taxonomy (NCBI): domain Eukaryota; kingdom Metazoa; phylum Chordata; class Mammalia; order Eulipotyphla; family Talpidae; genus Talpa; species Talpa occidentalis. Next base: position 54,769,786 of record NW_023601653.1, read on the forward strand.
TTGTTAGCCTTCTCAGAATCTTTATATAGTACTCAGAAGACTGAATTCGTGTACAATAGAATGATCAAGTGAAAGTTTTGCTTGAGAACATGTGACCCCAGAGCCCAGAGATTCCAAACACACACTGGGCAGCCTGCCCCCACTTTCTGGGTGGGAAAGACTTGGGAGGGTGATCCAAAGCACAAATGAATGGGTCCAGCTAATGGGATTGCAGTTTTAGTATTTCTCAAACTTCAGCTCTCTTTTTTAAAAAAAAAAAATGTTTATTGAGATAATGGTTTACGAGACAGTTGGCAATTTAGAGGTAAAGGCTTACCCCTCTTGAGATGTCTTTTGCCACCCCATCACCCAAGTCCCAAATCCTCCATCACAGTCCATTAGGTCTCCTCCCCACTTTGCTCACCTCTCCCCCTTCGTGGGCTCAGTTCTTCAGTCATATTTCTAGGGTTTATTTTGGTTTGGTTTTATCTGTTCCTTTGCTTTGATGCAGCTTCTCACCTTTTAGAATTGTCAGCATGGTACTGTTTAATATTTAGTTCCCTCACACTGCAGGAGACATGTATTCAGCTCACCAACTGGTCTCTTTAAATCCCCTCTCTCATGACTTACGGTTAGGAGGAAACTTCTCCTATCCTTACTCCTTAGGGGAGCTCTATTTAAAGTCTCTTCACCAAAAGTTCCCTCAGAAATCAGCTTCTCCTCAGAAACTCCTAACGCCTGTGGGAAAGAAGGCTTGAAGATTTGTCTAACTGGTTCTGGCCAGTTACTTCTGGCAAGTCCTGCAGTGTGTAACTTCCTCACTTTGATATCTGGTTTCTGTTGCTATCAGCCCAAACTCACATTCTGAGAAATTGCAACAAATAGATTTTTTTCGAAAAAAAAGGAGCACACAGGCCCTGCTTATAAGGAGAAATGTCCACCACGAGAACTGGTCCTGTACCAAAATCAGTAGCCCTGATTTCAAAATCCACCCTGATAATGTCAGTGACTTTGTATCCCAAGAGGTCATCGCTCAACATTTTTGAATATTTAAATATTAACAAGAATGATAATATTCTGGAAACCTTCACTTAATGATTTTTGAAATGCCTCAACCTAGAAAAATATAAAGTAATTTCATATGTGTGAAGTAAAAGAAATACCACATTTAGTAGTAATAAAAAAATGAGACTTATTATAATAGCAACTTGTAAGGTAATTTTTATACTTTCTGTGACAAAGATTGTTAATTGTTTTCTCTTTTTGGGACACCAACTGGATTATTTTTCCCAGTTCTATTAACAGATGTGTAGCCTGGGTGCCTAGTTTTAATAGATGAATTTGCATCCCTTTGGAGACAGGCTTTTAGGGAATGTGTGTGCCTTTTCTCATCTCTAGCTGGATGCCTGGTTCCTGCTCTCCCTCCCCAACATTCTGATTTAATTTATACAGATTTCTTATAAATTATCAAAGGAACAGGATTTTTGAAAATTCTCAGGTGGTCCTGATGTGCAGCAATTTTGAGAATCCCTCTTTTAGGGCATTGCAGAGCCAGTTGTTGGAAGAAACTGGAGGTCTTGACCTAGGGAATCTCTTTGACAGAATAGTTACCATAACCTTGAATAAATAGATTTGGTAAAGTTGTAAAATGTACAAGAGATAAATTATAGAGGTTATAGTGAAATAGTTTACTCATATGTATTGCTCCTGCAAAGTAATATATTTTTTATGAAAAAATGAAGTTTTCAACCTTATGTATCAGCAGTCTATTCTTAGTAAAGGATCAGAAATAATACAACACCAAAAAAGTACAAAAGATCTCTATGTGGGCTCCTATAAAAATGGAAAAATAAAAGAACAATCTAAATGTTCATCTGCTGGCTGGTTTCCAATGGATATTAGAATAAAATTCAAGGTGTTGTGTTGTGCTTTTCCAAGGCCCTGGCTGTTCTGTCTCATTTTACCTCTCTCTCTTTTGCACTTACAATGTACTTCTATAACTGGTCTACTGTTGCTTCCTCAAGGGCATTTAGCTACTTCCTCTGCAGGGCCTTTACACATGCTCTCCTGACTTATAATTATTTTCCCTAATCTTTCTGACCCTTCACCTTCCATATTCCTCCATCCTCCAAGCCTACTTCCAACCATCCTCCAAGTATACTTCTCCTTCCATCCTCCAAGCCTCAGCTTCAATGTCATTTCCATAGGAAAACACCCTTGCCTAGGTCTGGTCTCCAAATAATATGCTTTCACTAAACTCTGCTTTGTCATGCTAGGACTTTTCATAATTTTATTTTTTAAAGGGTTTATTTAATAACAAACAAATACTTGCTCTATAAAAAGTTCTAGAAGACAAAAACTGCATTTACCTTTTTTTCTTGTTTTTTCTAATTTATTTTAATTTATTTATTTTATACAAGCACTGGGTACAGTTAGAAGTGCGGGAGGGTGAGAGAATTCACCAGAGCCAGAGCGGGGAGCAGAACAGGCAGAAGGACCGAAGTACACTGCTGAGGGGAGCAGCGGGCTGCAGGAGAGGTTTGCGCGCCATGTGGTACTCTCCGCCAGTGGCCGGGGAGCAGCCGGGGATCGAACCAGCGCTGCAGAGGCTGCGGGCAGCTTCGCAACCCAGCGCTCAACCGCTGCACCACCCAGGAGGCCCAATGTATTTACCTTTTTTTAACTTATTTTCTCCTACTATTTGTGAGACATACACTATGTCGTCAATTCAGTATCTGTTGAAAGAATAAATAAATCCAAGTCCTAATACTGTTTTTAGAAACAAAGGCTTTGGAGGTTTGTAGTTGGAGGAACCAAGCATCAACCTGTTGGTTTTTAGGATTTTGTTTTGAGAAGATTTAATGAATTATACTTTCTCTGGCTTGAGACAGATTATGTTTTCCCAAATGAATCATAGAAGAAGGAAATGCACTCTTCAAATGGTTCACATTTGCAAAAGAATAAAAAATTGCTATTACGTGACTGAGTCAATGTAATCTTTAATGCTTATCTAAGTTTATTAAATGCCCTTAGGATCATTTCCCAGATTAGCCTTTCTGATCTGCTATTCCAGGAACAACATCATGTTCTTTCTTTTTTTTTTTAATTTTTTTTTTAATTTTTTTTTTTTTTTTACTTTACCCTTCTGCCCTTTTATACTACTTCCAAAGGAAATTCATCTGTTTTCACAGCCCCAACAGGAACTTTGACTATTCAATATTAAATGTATGTATAAGTAATAAGAGTAATAAGATGCCTAATAGTGGAGATACAAATTTTACTTAGGCCTTTTGTTTGGTGTTAGCATTATGAGTATCCTTTATTCCTAAAAACCATCTTTGGGAAAACTGCTGTCTGATTTCTATTGCTCAACTCGTGATGGAATGCGCATGATTTGGAACAAAGTTCATTGCTTTAAAAACATATCCTGGGCTCAAAAATCCTTCTGGGCTCATACCTACAAGGATCCTCAGTGACATCTGTTCAAGAACATAGCTCATTGCTCTTGTGCAGTTCTTTCCACTGGAAACTCTGTTCTCATTTCAAAAAGACAAAAAAGGTCCTGCAGAAAAAGAGAGGAATTAACTACCTATGTAGTGGGAAGTTTGGATTTGATAGTGTAGTGATTTCATTGGCCCATGGAAATAAAGATCATGAATTGAATTTTATAGTCTATAAAAATGTTATAAATTTTAATTCCCTTAGCCCAGTTTCCTATGGACTACTGGGAACCCAGGCATGATTTTCCAAGATAGAAGAAGACTGCTTTTTTGACTAGATTCCACTTACTTTTTCTCATTTGTCTTCTGGGAGATCTGCGCTTTGCTCTGGATGGGAGGAGAGAATGATCCGCAGTCACTAAACATGTTGTCTTCTAGATTATCTTGACCAGGGAGGAGGGGGCTGGCCAGAGCTGAGCCTATGTTACATGAGGGAAACACTGGAAAAGCCACAATGCGGGGCTCACTATGACTGCAGTTACAGAAAGAAGGGAGCTGTAATAAGAGCTGTTGCTATATCTTCTGCTGGGTGATGCAGAAAATGAGTTGTGTGAGAGGAGTATTGAAATATGGCAAGATTCAGAGAAAATGCACAAGAAAGACCATGTGGTGAGTTGGGTGAGCAGGTGCAAGGTCACTGAGGTGGTTACAGCAGGGGTAGGGGCAGGGCTATGAGTTCATAGTTTGGTTAGAAATACAAGGGATTAGTGAGGACAGGCAAGCTTTACGAGGACTATATATGCCAAAGTGAGTCATGAAAAACTTGACAATGTGGTCATGGTATAGTTGAAGATGCATTTTCTTAAGATTAATATGTATGTGTAGAATGATTTAGGTGGAAACAGACCATTTAAGAGTTTGATTGAATAATTGTAAATGAGCACAGGATCTAAACACTGTCATCAGGTCAGAATCTCTGGTCAGTTCGGAGTCTGCTCACTTACCACCTCAAATGCAAACACAGGGGCCTTTGGTGCAGGGAAAAAAACCAATTTATCCTTACCAGCAGGGGAGAAACACTAGGAGAGATGAAGTGTGAGGTGGAGCAGCTTTTACAGGAGCCAGCAGGCAGCCAGACTTGCATGTCTGAACCAGGGCCTGCAGCTCCCCTGGGCAAAGTCTTATCAGTCCTGCCATCACTAGGGCAGCAGGGAGCATGAGGCTGTTGAGGTCAGGGACTCCCCCTACCCTGGGAAGGGGGGCAGGCATTAAAGCCCCACTGTCTCTTCTCATCATTTTCTGGGTATTTGCTTACTACACTTCAAAATTCTATCTAACCCTTATTGTAATTATGATTACAATTGCTTGTTTATTTATCTCAACAGTGTTCTCTATGCTCTTGAGGGCAGCAGGGAAAATCCTAATTATATTCCCAGAACTACTGGGTTGGTGTTGAGGTTGGAAATAAATGCTTAATAATTCATCTTTTCATTAGTTTCTTCCCAACATAAAAAGGATTGTTAAATACTTGGCTTGTAGAATTATAGTGAGGTTGAATAAGATGCTTAACCTGGTGCCTGGCTAGTTTCCCTTCTGTCTCCCCTTCTGGGCAAAATATCTACATAGTTATGTTATTTCCTATTTCGTTCAACAATTATCTAGGTTATGAGGATGATTGCCTTTCCACATCAGAGTCTAGATAAAGAGCCGAAACAGCCTACAGAAAAAGAGAGGCATTAACTATCTATTAAGTGGGAGGTTTGGAGTTGATAATGTAGTGATTTCATTAGCCCATAACTAACTGAATCAGCAAATGAAGATCATGATTATATAGTCTATAAAAATGTTATAAATTATAATTAACTTAACCCAAGAGCATCATTACATGCATTTAAAAGCATTTCAAGAAGTTTTCCTGATAAGCAGTCAGCCATGAGACCACTATACTGTCATTGTTTCTCAAAGTGGGGTGTGTGCATGGAACTCTTGACAAGAGTCATCATAGTGTATGTTCCTAGTACACTGATTTTCTTGAAGATATGGGATGTGGCATTTTTTCCATTCATATCAACTTGGATAAATTAGTCATTCACTGGATATTAATGTATTAATGCTCCTTGGCGGTGGGAGGGTTATGCATTGTTTAGTTGAAACACAAGACAACAAGGAAATTTGATCTTGAAGTAGACTTCTTTGGATTAAAATACCAGGTCCATGTACATTCACTCTCCCTCAGGGGAAACTCTAGGAAAATCTTGAAGGTAGTTCTGGAAAGCTGGATAGGTGTGAGAGGAGTCTATTCTGGTATACTTCATCGAGCAGATGCAACTGAAGCTGCCAAAACTGAGAGAAGTTGACAGTCTTTAGTAAAGAGATAATGTGTTCATGGAGACTGGTGACTGGTTCTGAACCGAAGAATCATCTTGCTTATGGCTCTGAACCCAGTGCAGGAATGACTTTTGCTTTGTTATGAGTTGTGGAAGGAACTGGAGAGCTACCTTTTTGCCCTTCTACACCTCCTGCACCCTGACACAAATGTCTCCTTAAAGATACAAAGCAGTGCTCATAGCTTAAAACAACCTTTGTTAATTTTGTCTACTCCACATAATATATGTGGTTAGATAAGCACACAAACGAAAAAAAATACATTTGGAGATTTACATCTACCTATTTGAATCAAGAAAACTGTCACAATTAGATGTAGTTAGACATGGCCTAGAAGATTTGGGCAAATCTGAGATAATATACAATATTAATGAGAAAGCACTTCTAGAATTCTGGCCACTAAATTCTTTTAAAAATTAAAGAGAAGGCCAGTTCCAATAAAAATAATTATAAAGTTCACAAAGAGAAAGCAGTTAATGACTTTTATCTAAGGCTAATTAGTTTAGTATGCTGTCTCTGGAGTTTTCCTTTTTAACAAACACATGGATGGATTCCATGTAGGGCTAGGGAAGACTGAAATGATCAGATCTGTGTTTGCAATGATAAGTTTGGGAATTGTGGAGGAAAGGTAGAGAATAACAGTTCACAGAAATGCCAGTTTGGAGATTTCAGAATAGTGTCAGTAAGAGACAACAAGATTATGAATTAAGGCAGCTACAGTGAGACAGGAGGAACAGGGAGAAATGACAGTAATTTGAGGTAAACTTGGTAGACATTATGATCAATTGAGTATGCATTTCAGAGCTGAACCAAAGGTATCAAAATTGAGGATAAGGCAAGTGGCAGCATGAACTGAGGTAGGAGATCAAGAGCTGGGTTGGTGAGAACAGTAAGATAAATGATAGAAGTAGTGAGTTTTATGCTATTGGACTTATGGAAAAAAAAATCACTTCACAGGCAGCAGTGTTCCTGTCTGGTGAGTTTAAGCAAAATGAGAAATTTACAGGGACCCTGGGACAATTTAAGCAGCCTGAGAAGGAGGTATTCTGTTGGCTTACGTTAAGATATTCCCAAATCAAGCAATTCATTATGGTTTATAAGAAAAGGGGAAAAGCATACCATCAACACAATAGATGCAGAAAAAAAAAATTCAAAAAGTTCAACATCCATTTGTGATAAATTCTTTCAGCAAACATGGAATAGCAGGAAAAGCTTCTGACCTGGTAAGAGTTCTATAGGAACCCCACAGATGACATCTTATTCAGGAGTGAAAGACAGTTCTTCGATCACTCAGATTAAGAACAAGCCAATGTATCCACTCTCGTTATTTCTATTCAATATCACATAGTAAGTGCTAGCTACTACAAACAGGTGAAAAGTACAAACAGAAACCAGAGAGAGGGAAGAAAATAGTAAAATTTTCTTCACTTATAAGTGACATGTTCAGGAATGTAGACAATCTTAAAGAATCTCTAAAAATACTAGAACTTATAAGTGACCTTAGCAATATTGCAGGATAGAAAGTCATTTCTAAATTCTAGTAATGAACAATTAGAAAATGGTACTGGAAAAGTACCACTTATGGAAGTATAAAAATATACATTATTTTGGGATTGATTCAATAAACTATATTATGTACAATATCTATATACTGAGAAGTCTGGGAGAAAAAAGACATGTCAATTGAGGGATGTGTTGTGTTTAAGGATGGGAAGACTCAGTACTGAGATGTAATTTCTCTCCCAAATGTTTTGTAGATTCACACAATCACAATTACACTTTTTGAAATTTGACAAACTAATTTTAAAATTTATACAGAAACAAAAGGTTCATTGAAAAGCTGAAATAATCTTAAAAATGAACACCTTTGGAGAATTTATCCTACCTGGTTTTAAGACTTACAAAACTATGGTGATGTAAAAGAGTGGTAATGTAAAAGAAAAGTAGACATAGAGAGAAATGGAATAGAGCAAAAAGTCCAAGAGAACACCCAGCTTTGGTCAGATGATTTTTGACAAAAAGTGTCAAGGTTATTCAGTTGGGGAACAGAAGTGTTTTTTCAACAACTAAATTCACACATGAATAAATGAGACTCAACTTCTGTGTCACCTGATACACAAAAATAAATTCAAAATTTACCATAGACACAAATATAAAAGCTATAGTCATATTTCACATTTATAGAAGATGTAGGAGAAAGTATTTATGGTTTTAAGTTAGAAAAATATTTCTTAGAGAAAAAAAAAAAACCCTCAGATCTGAGGCACCCAGAGGGGGAGGGATGGGGGGATGAGAAGGGGGCAGTACAGTGGACTAAGGTTGGTGAACTATGTGTGCTTTGGTGGTGGGAGAGCTACCCCTATGGTAACCACACCTGAGGAGAGAAATCCTGTACTGTCTAAATAGTAATAAGGATGTGAAATGATAATATACTATTAAATAAATGAAAAGCATGATACCAAGTGGCAGAAAATATTCTCAATACTTATAGATGATACATGATATATCCAGAATATATAAAGAAAAGTTCCAACTCAATAATGAAAAGATCATCAACCCAATTGAAACAAAAATAGACACTTTACAAATGAAGTATATTAGTTCTCTATTGTGGTGTGCCATAATACCTGAAACTGAAGTGGCTTATTAGACCCATGTGTTGGCTCACATTTCTGTAGGTCACAAGTCCAGGTGTGCTCCACCGAGAGCAGTGCTTGTGGGATCTCTCAAGCCAAAGTCAAGGTTTGTTTTTATTGGACTCTTATTTGATGACCTGGGGGAGAATCTACTTCTAAGCTTATTCAAGTTGTTGGCAGAATTCAGTTCCTCATGGTTGTAGGACTGATATTCCCATTTTCTTGCAGGCTTTGGCTGGAAACTGCAGAATTTTTCTAGAAGCTGCACTCAGTTTTTTGCCTCATGGCTCTCTTCATCTGAGCAATAGGGAACCTCCATGAAGCCAAATCATTCTCATTCTTCAAATCATCAAAAGCTGGAAATAACCTAAAGATATCTACTCATCTATAGGTGAGTGGAATGTTCAGATAATGGAGCTCTCAGAAATAAAAAGGATAAACTGGCCAAAGAAAACTCCTAGGAACAAGAGTCCATCATTGTGTCTACATTTACATGAAACTTTCAAAAAATGGCAAAACTAATCTCTAATGATAAATCTCAGATTAGTGGTTTTCCCAACTGAGTGATGATGAGATTCACGCTAGTTAGAGATACAAGAAGAGAACTTCCAGGGGAGATTGAAATATTGTGTATCTTTTTGAGGTCATAGTGATGGCAAAACAATTTGAATTTACATATGTATTGGATGATTTTATTTTATGAAAATTATACTTTACAAAGTTGATTTTCAAAAATGTTGTATATATTTCTAACAAAAACAAGTATTTTGTCTCTTACTCTTTTAACACTATCCTGGAATATAGAGTTGATAAAATACAAATAAGTTATAAAATACAAATAAGTATTTGAAAGTGGGAATAAGTTGACTTACTCAGTTTGCTGAAAATAATTATCATATATTGGGTAGCTTAAATATCAAACCTTAATCTCTTGCAGTTCTGGAGGCTGAAAAGTCCAAGATCAAGGTAGAAGCAGATGGGGTTCTTGGGGAGTGCCCTTTTCCTGATTTGCTGACATTTGCCTTTCTGCTCTAGCCTCAGATGACACAGAGCAGAAAAAGCAAGCTCTACTCTCCCTTCTTTATAAGGAGGTGAATCCCCTCAGGACCTGTACTGTAACTACCTCTGAAAAGCCCCACCACCTAATAGCATCATATTGGAGCTTAAAGTTTCAATATGTGAGATTTGGGGGGAAGCAAACATACAGTTCATAACATGAGTGTACCACAATTTGCAGATACAATCACAGTAACATGGCAAAACAACACTACCATGATTGAAAAAGTATAGTAAAGTGCTGAATATAAATATAAACATATCTGCTAGAAATTATAAAAGTATTCTTAATAGTATGAAATATGAAAACAAAAGAAATTTGTATCATTAAAAAAATGTATAGACCTCTATAAATTTAATATTGAGATAGACAGACTTAAAAACATGGAAAATCATTTTCTGGATGGAAAGACATAGCACTAAAACATAAATTATTTCCTAGATTTAATAAAATTCCCAAAAAAGAATAGCTACCTAAGAAAATTTTGAAAACAGTAGAAAGGCACTGCCAGAGTTAAAATACAAAACCATAAAAATCAAATCCTCCTGCCTGTAGTAACAGAATAGGAAAAAAAAAGAAAAAAGTATCCATTTAAAGAAATAAGTAGCTCTGTAACAGATATTATCAAATAATCACATGTGGTATTTCATATTTGGACAGAAGAATAAGATTATTCAATGAATAGTGATGGTGTAATAAATAAAAGTTTAATATAGGTTATAATCCCATGGCTTATACAGGAATAAATTCTAGGATAGAGTAATAAAAAAACTGAAAAAATAAAGATGAAGTTTAATATTTATGAGCTAAGATATTGGAGTACAATACAGTGGTAAATAGAACCACTTTGCTTATGTAAACCTTTCTTTAGGAGGTGCCATGAAACGGACACCCCGCAGGTGACTCACCACTGATCTGTGACCCACAGGAAGTAGAGCACATGATGTGGGCTAAAAATTTCTGGAGAAGATATGAAAACAATTGTTTTTATTTTTTCAAAAGCAGCAACACTATCATTTTTTAAAGTGACAAATTGGAAAAAATATGTCATCTGTGAAACAGGATGAATATCCTTCTATTAAAAATTCATGCAAATAACTTTCATGAGATAACCAAGTATGTGAACAAACTGTTCACAATTTACCATAAAGATAAGTGCACATGTAAGAAAAATGCTGAATATTAAAAACAAAAGTTTGCAAGTTACCTGTCCAATGACAAGATTAAAAAGAAAACCATTCAGAGCTCTTTTGGGTGTAAGCATATGGAAGGTCATTTTAAATGGTTTGGGGGAAGAGTTAATAGAAATGTTTTAGGAAAGTACTTTTGGCATTCTATACCTATATCTTAAACATATTTACTCCTTATGATGACCCAATTGCCTTTCAAAAATATATCATAAGGAAATTAACCCACTGTAAAGAGAAAAGCAAAGGATTAAAAGAACTTATCGTAGGACACCAAATCGTGGTGAAAATTGGGGAGTGACATGACCAGTAACAGAAAAATGGATTTGAAATTACAGTTGTGTCACAATGGACTATCATGCAGCCATTTATGTGATTTCTATGAGGCTTTTAAAATACCCTTGGAAGATACTTGTTTTAAAGATACTGTAAGAAGGTAAATAATTTTGTGACTGTCTAAAAAATGTGCATCAGAAGGTGGAATAAGGATGACAAAGGAACTGTCTGCTTTTACTGAAGGAGTTTTAAAATGGTCTGAGCGCTTTAAAAGCATTGTCCCGGTTACCCTCACCTGGAGCCTCGCATTGATAGCTTGTTTTGTCCCATTCAACAGATGAGGAAACTGAGGCAGAGGGGTTGAGCAACGTGTCCAAGACTCTGAGCTAAGTGAGCGGTGGCAGGATTTGATTATCAAGGTGTCCGTGCCTTTAGTCACTGCATTTTATCCTTTTTCTTGTTAAATACAACAAAAGCAGTTCAGTAGTTTTATAGGTTTGGGGACATGCACTTTTCCATAATTGCTGAAGTTCCTATAATAGCATGACTTTTTATCATTACAAATGATCAGAATAATAATGCTAATTTAAAATAAAAATCCCGTAGTCACCTTGATATTGTGGATTCACACTCAACATCTGCATCTGGTAATTACTTGCACTCTCTGTTTTTATTCCCAAGTGCAGAAGCCCCGTAAGTCTCTGATGCCCCTTCTGGCACGTTCACTGGGTTTTCTCCCTGCCACCCACAGTCCCCCACCCTGTTCTTGCAGGGCACTCTGCTCTTTTCTCCCAGGGCCTGCCTCCTAGTAAACAGATCTAGTCTTTTGCCAGGATTTCAATAACCGAAGTTTGGGTACTTTCCCGGGTGCCTCCCCAAGCCCTGCAGACCCCTAGCGGCTGCGGGTTCAAGTTTCAGTGGCCTGCTCGGCGCACTCGCTAGGATACGCAGGAACCTTGGGAGGAGAGAGGCGCCCCTGTGACTGCCTGGCGGGAGCCTGCTCTCTGCCCACAAAATCCCAGAAATGGGGTGCGGTAGTACTGGCATTTAAGGTTCAGGTAGGGAGGATCAGTGCCCTTTGGAGAACAGGCACGGAGTCTCAGAAGCACCAGCCGCCGCTGGCAGCCCATCCTTTATCAGGTTAGAACAGTTACTGAAAACAAAGATTCAAACTGACTGAGAACTGGCCCTAAAAAAAAAAAAAAAAAAAAAAAAGCAAACAAACAAACAACCTAACCCAAGTGTAAATGAAAGAGGATTGTCTGAAACAAAATTTGTTTTGCACCCTGGGGTAGTGATTAGGAGATCCGTGTATTTTAAACTTTCTTTCCTTGGAAGTTAATTATCTCTTTGGTCAGGAGCAAGAATGAGGGGAAAACTGAGCAGCCGCGGGAATCAAAGCCCCACTTCAGGGGAGCTAGAAGAAGGGGATTCTTGAGGAGCGCACCGACTGTCCGGAGGGGTAACCAAATTACCGGGTTGCTGGGACAGTTAGCGGGTTTGAGCCTGACTATCTCCTGGGACACGCTCCAAGCGCTGTTTCAGCCCGGCAGCGGGTTCCTCTGCTGCAATGAGTTCTTCATTTCCCGGGTACCGCTCAGGAGAAAATGGTGAACCCCCCAAATGCGCTTCCTTATGTGGTTAACAAAAGGGCATGGGGCGTGGGGGGAATACAAATGTAAGTTATTACCACCTTGCGTATTTTGACTTTGAAAACCCGACTCCGTAAATCATTGGCTCAGAGATGGCAAGTTTCTGTGTCTGATGAAGCTGGGGGAAACACAAAATTGCTTGTGTTTGTAAATCTTTGCATCCGCGCCCCAAGTTTGCTGGTCGGGGCGGAAAGCTGGGCTGAGCGGGGGTGGGGAGGGTCTCCAGTCCCGGGCGTTGCGCTCGGGGCTTCTGCCCAGTTTCCTGCCTCCGGAGTCGCCGTGTCCGCCCAGCCTAGAGCAGTTTGTGCAATTTAGAAACTCGATAGGAGGCAGCTGATCTCCCACCACCCTAAAAATAATCCGCTCCGGCGCACTGCGTGCTTCAGCCAGGGGAGGAAAACTCTGCCTTCGGAGTAAGTGAGTCCGTGTCTTTTACATAAATATCATTTACAAATTTTAAGAATAACTGTAAGCTGTTGACTTTGAGCTAACATTTCGGGGACCCTAAGACTCTCGGAGCTTTGCCTGCACAGGCACTATTACTAGGATCAAGGATCCCGGCCCAGCCGGAGCAGAGAGGGCGTGGGATCAGGTTTCCAGCTTAACTTACAAGTCTGCCCTCTCCTACTTAAACCAAGGGGAAACCTCGCCAGGCGTTATCACTAATTTTTCTCTTAGAGGTCTCCTGTTCGTTCGTTCAGGAAGTAGCTTTCTCTATCTGCTTAATTTTTGTTACTCTTTGCTTTTTAGTTTTGCATCCCGGTTTGAAGTTTACACTTAAGACAGTGTAGGAAGACGGTGCTTTGAAGGTAGAGCAAGTGTTCCAGTAAGGGGTTTGAAGCAGCCTCAAGCGACTGCCCAAGGTATTTATTTGTGCATTTGTGCATTTATTTGATCAGTCTGGGATTTAAAACAAAACAAAACAAAAAAACCAAAAACGCACAAATCCCATTGGCATGTGTGTCTAAGAAATCTTAATGGGCTGAGTAGTACCAGCATTGCCGTTGGTGTGCCCTGGGGGTGAGGTGGGTGCACTCAGATCAGGAACTGCATCAGAAGTCAGTGGTCATGTTTGCCAGTGATTTTCCTTCCTGATAGATGAACAGACAGACAAACACATCTTGTTGGTAAAAGTTTATGAATTGTCTACTGAATAACTTCAAAGAAGTTACTACATTTGTTTTCCTAAGCAGGCTGATTCTGAAAATACCTTAGATAACTCTAAAACTCTGAGTAAGTTCTTCAAAATGTCATGTTTCTCTCGGGTGATATAGTTTGGTGAAACTCTAGATAACAACAGAATGAGTTATTCTTGTAAGTAAGGAAAGCTATTATGTTGCTTTTAGCATGTTTTCTGCAGGTGTTGGCAGCATTTTACATTCTGTGCTGTTTTCCCATCTAAATTGACACTTTTTTGCGGATGAACAGCTCAGGATATTAGTTTTCACCTACTTTCCTACTTTATATTTGTCAACTAAATCCAAGTTGTGTAGGTTCCATGGCTGCAGAATTTCATAACCTGCATTGCAAGGTTTAAGGGGGCGCAGCGGTTGAGCGCTGGGTTGCGAAGCTGCCCGCAGCCTCTGCAGTGCCAGTTCGATCCCCGGCTGCTCCCCGGCCACCGGAGGAGGGTCCCACATGTCGTGCAGACCTCTCCTGTCGCCCGCTGCTCCCCTCAGCAGTGTACTTCGGTCCTTCTGCCTGCTCTGCTCCCTGCTCTGGCTCTGGTGAATTCTCTCACCCTCCCGCGCTTCTGACTGTACCCAGTGCATGTACAAACAAACAAACAAATAAATAAATAAATATACATGCCTCTTCAAAAAAAAAAAAAAAGAATACTGTATACTTTCTTGCCATGAAATTGTAAATTTTGGTCATCAAAACTTTCCTTTTATGTTGTCTGCTCTCTAGACAATCCCTATAATCAAAGTTTCACTTTGGGTATTTGTCTTAAACTTTATTCAGTCAAGTTCTCCAGTCCTATAGGCTGTCATAAAACATGAACCATTCCTGGGCATTCACTGTGGAGAGAAAAATGCCATGTCTCTCTGTCTGGCCTCTCTTGTTGCCCTCCTCCCTGATGCTTGGGCCTCTGTGCTTAGCTGAAGACAGGGCTCCAGGGGGGCAGGGCTAAGGTGTCACATGACAGAGATTAGAGTGCAAGAGCTCAAATCGTACCCTTTCCTAAGCCTGGCTGACTTATCCTGGGCTCTGGGAGGGAAATACTAAGTGGTAACTGAAGACATAAGAATTAGATATCCCAATTTAGTAAAACACCTTTGGTGAATACAGTGATTGTAAATACATCTCCACAATAAGTTCCCTCCTTGTTGTGAATACTGGGTGCTAATATAGGCTTTGGTTAGAATTGCCATATGCACGGTGCCTGTTGGAGAAGGAGGCTAAGGGCCAAGAGAAAAAGATGGAGAAGGAGGTGGAAGGAAAGAAGCATGTGTTGAACAGTAGTGAAGTGTGAGGGAAGTAGGAGAAGCTGGTAGATGGAGATCATTCAAAAGCTTTTACTTTACTAATCTCAACTGTATACCTTGGTGTGATTATGTTATATTTGTTCCTATCTTTTAGAGCAGAGCTTTTAATGATATCAAAGCTATTGGGGTTAGTGTCATCTGATCTATGTGGTCTGCACTCCTGGTGCTAGCTCAGGACCCAGGACACCAGACATCAGATACATTGTGGAAATGTTCTTTGACTTTTTCAGGATGTTTTCTTTCTTTGATACTTTCTTTCCACAATTCAACAGAATTTTTCAAAAGGTACTAAATTTTTTTAATAGATATTATTTTGTATTTATATAGCGCCTTCTTCAAGAACCTTAGATGCTTTACAGACATTATATCTAATTAATCCCCACAACAACCCTGTGAGGTAGGTATTACTCCCATTTTACAAGATAGGGAGACTGAAGCACAGAGAGGTTAAGTGACTTGCCCAAGGCCACACAGTTAAATTCACCGAAGAGCCAGGACCTGAGCGCCTTAGCCTCCCAGCTCTCAGTTGAATACCTCGAGAGAATCTTTTAATGAAAAGTATCTTTAAAGAAAGTGTCAAGAGTAGTATGTCATGAAAATGAGGTCTTTCTTCTGACATCGAGGAAAGAAAAAAAAACCCTATGCTGATGGATAGAGGCAATAGGACCCATATATTACACATTTGCTTTTTTCCTCAAAAGGTACTAAATTGATGGGCTTTGCAAGTGATTACAAATTAGGCAGTGCTGATACCTCAAAGTATATGTTTCATAAAATATGTGCAGCATCTGGCTCAATGACAGTAATTAAATATCACAATTTATAAATGTCACCAATTGGAATATTATGATTTTGGTTATATTATAAAACTAGCTAAAGTAAAAATTATCTGATTTATTCCAGGAAACAGTTATAACTACCTTTCAATTAGAGTGAACTTAAGGTCTCCTTTTATTATTTCTACTAAATAAAGGAATACTCTTAAAAGCTCGATCACAAGCTATTTTTTAGTTTCTGTCTTTTATCTTTGCCAAAAGTTCATTAACATACAATTGTGACCTCCATTTACTGTTATTTTAAACTCATGTTCTTTTCATTTCTTTCATCCAGCTTAGAAACTTAATAGTTCAAGAATTTACCAAGTATATAACTTCATCTTGAGGTATTTTTTAAAAAATACTTTTTTCTAAAGATAAGAAATTGTTTCAACTAGAGAGCATATTAGTAATTTATTAAAATTGGAGTTTACCAGAAATAATATGTGTGAGGAATTCTATATAAACATTTCCAGACTGTAAACACACAGGCTTTCTGCCTAATTGTTCTGGTCACATCATGCTTTCTATAACTTTCACTTGAAATTTGAGTTCTCTGATAATTTGCCTACTGTTGCCCATCTTCTTTGAATAACACTCTGTTTTTTCCTAGACAAAATATTATTCATGACCATTGCTAAATCAATTATCAATGAAAGGAAAGAGAGAAAAGGGACTACTTGAGTTATTCAAACCTTTGCCAACCTTTCATAATCTTACTCAGAATCCAGTGTGAAATAAATATGGAAAATAAAGCGCAGTGAGGAGAAAATCTTGAACTGCCACTTATTTTAATAAGAATAAATATGGATATTTTCTTTTAAAAAGTAGATTAGAGGCTACATGATGGCAGTGGGAAGAAACTACTTTATAGACAGACACGTGGGTGTAGATTTTCCCTAATCCCCTGGCCAGCAAGTGACTAAATGGGTCTGAACTTGAGTATCCTCCTTTGTAAAAAGGGGAATAACTCCACTTACCTTGCACGATATTCTGAGGAATTAAGTTAATGTTTGCAAAGTACCTAGAATTTAGTCGGTGCTAAATAAAGAGTAGGCATTTAAAAAGATGTAAAACTCTTGCTGTAATTTCACACTCATATTTGGGTGGAATAGACCTTGGTTCTTAGGTATCTGTTTTGGCACAGTGAAGAGAGAAGTTCATCTAAAATATAAGTCAGAGCATGTCACTTCTCTGATGGAACCACCCTCAGTGACTCTTTCCCCAGAATAGAAGCCAAAGTTCCAGCAATGGTGAACAAAACCCTGTGTGATCTCGTTCTGTTTCCTGCTGAAATTCATCCACTTCTGCTTTAACGGAGTACAGATTTCTGATTAAAAGATATCTTTGCTTTCAGAACTTGAGAACTTTTACTTTCAGAACTTAAATTTCATGTAAGACTGTTCTCTGACGTGGCACTTGAGAGGTTTCATTCACTTGAGCTGTCTTTAATTTGTCTTAAGCACTGGATTTTAATCTTCTGAGAAAGGACATTTTCTGCCATGGTGGTCTCTTTACTATTCTCTTCAGTTAATGGAAGAGTCCTCTAAATGGTGTCTAGCTAAAGCTGCTGGTTATAGCAATTTCAAAGAATGAACATGAGGAAGGATTTGATGCTCTACCATTTTGACTTTTTAGTCAAGACTTTGATTTTTTTCCTTTTTTCTTTTTTAATAATTTTTAACAAAGATTTATTTATACATACAAGAACTGGGGTACAGGCCAGAGGTATGGGAGGGTGAGAGGATTCACCAGAGACAGTGGGGAACAGAACAGACAGGTTGACCGAAGTACACTGCTAAGGGGAGCAGCGAGCGAGTCAGGAGAGGTCTGCTGTGCCATGTGGGTAGCTCCCTGGTGGGGGATCGAACTCATGCTGCAGTGACTGCGGATAGCTTCATAGGTTCCATCTTAACCCCTTGTGCCACCAGGGAGGCCCACTCCCTTTTCTTGAGAGATCACCTTTTTTGTTCTTCGTAACCATTTTTGTCAGGCAAATACTCCTTTGCAGTACCATTGTTGGTAGATATTAGTTGTTATATATTTTCCAAACTCAAATCTTTTTCTCTGAAAAAGACTTGAAAAGTGGACCTTCTAGAATGTATAAGGTCTTTATAAAAAACTTACAAATGATTTTGGTATAGAATTTCCTATATCTTCAACTGCAAAAATAAGGGGGATAAATGTTATCAAATTATACTTTTTGGGGCTAAATTTTATGAAAGAGAATTTAATAATGAGACCTTATTTTCTTTCTTTTGTAGAGAAAACCAATTAAGAAGAAATGAGCCTTTCATTCTGTGGTAACAACAGTTCTTCATACAACATCTGTAATGGTGTGTTACAAAACCCCTGCTTTGTAGATGCCCTCAACCTGGTCCCTCATGTCTTCCTGCTGTTTATTACTTTTCCCATTTTGTTTATTGGTAAGTAATCTGCTGTCCTTTTCCACATCACTTTTATTTATTAGCTTTGTTTATTTAAAGATATAAAAATTGTTTCTTAACATTTGTTTATTTATAAGGTCTTCTTAATGGCTGAGATTTGTTCTCCTGTTGACTTAATCTTTCCATCATAGAAACAGTTAAGTACACCTGTAAGAAAAGAACAAGCAAATATTTTATGTTTTCCAGTTATTTGTTTTTTTGGCATATGACACTCCATAGGTAAATCAGAAGTCACTTGCCTTCTTAAAATGAACTTCAGCTAGCAGCAGCAGCTTGCTAAAATGAGGAAATAAATGGGCCTCCAGGGTGGCGCAGCGGTTGAGCGCTGGGTTGTGAGGCTGCCCGCGGCCTCTGCAGTGCTGGTTCGATCCCCAGCTGCTCCCCGGCCACCGGCGGAGGGTCCCACATGGCACGCAGACCTCTCCTGCCGCCCGCTGCTCTCCTCAGCAGTGTACTTCGGTCCTTCTGCCTGTTCTGCTCCCCGCTCTGGCTCTGGTGAATTCTCTCACCCTCCCGCGCTTCTGACTATACCCTGTGCTTGTATAGATAAATAAATAAATAAATAAATAAATAAATAAATAAATAAACAAATCTTTAAAAAAAAAAGGAGGAAATAAATGGATCTGAAGAATTTGTTCAGCAGTGCTTTGTTCCAGGTGATAAGTATAGGAAGTGGCTATAAGGCAGTACTTGCTTGGAATGGACACTGGAATTGTCCTGGAAATCATGTATCAAAGTCAAGAGAAATGCCTAAGCCCATTTAAAGATAGAGGAACAGATTATGTGGTCTAGAACCTGCTGTAAAAACTAACTCATCTTGGGGCTGATGGGAAAGATTACATAGTGAGTGACATCAGGCATTTGAAAGGATAGCGTATACAAGTTAAAGTGGACAAGGAGATGGGGAAAGAAATGGTGTTTCAGGAAGAAAAAGTAAAATCTACAAATAGATAAAATCCAATTATTTAGAGCTGTTACACATAATTTCTCTAAAATTACAACAAAAATAGATCTTTAGACTTTTTTAAATTATAAAATATTTTCCATATATAAAAATGACAGGCTAATAAACATCTATTGAACCTACCACCACTCCTCTTAAGGAGTCTCAGCCAGTATATAAGTGAATCTGCGTACCATTTCCAGATCCCGTTCCTCTTCCCACATCCTGCATTCCTGTCTGGGAGGTAACCACTGGTTTGGAGTTGGTGTTTAATATTCCCATGCATGATTTTGCTCATAAAAATAAATGACAAGGCTGTAATACTGATTTTTCTTAGAGTCAGCATATCTTTCTGCTGTAAAGGAAGGTTTAAAAATAATTTGTATGTTTTCCTCATTAACAGATATTGAGACACTACTACATGCCTAGCATTCTAACAATGTCAAAGAATTTCTGTTATATGACATATCATCAGAGGCCGAGTTACTCTTGTACATAGTTACTCATGTTAAGCAAATGAACAGATAATATATTTGAACTACAGTGGCCATATGTAGAAATACCAATTTGTTTATGTGCATTAAGAATGCCCTTTGGGGCCTCCCCGGTGGTGCAGCGGTTGAGCGCTGGGTTGCGAAGCTGCCCACACTCTGCAGCGCCTGTTCGATACCCGGTCACCGGGCAAGGGTCCCACATGCCGCGCAGGCCTCTCCCACTGCCCGCTGCTCCCCTCAGTGGTGTATTTCATCAGTCTGCCTGTTCTGTTCCCCACTCTGGCTCTGGTGAATTCTCTCACCCTCCTGCGCTTCTGACTGTACCCAGTGCTTGTATAAATAAATAAATCTTTAAAAAAAAAAATGATCTTTGGCCAAAAGTTGAAAATAGATTTTTATGGCAACTGTAATTAATAACTCGTTTTTTGACATCCTGTTTAATAACTTGGGAAGCAATCATGGTGACAGTCCTGTTTGCATCTCTAGCATTGAAAGCAGAGGCTGGCAAAAGCATCCCATTACCCCCACTATTCAAGAGTAGAGCATTTCTGGGCCTCCCTGGTGGCCTCAGGGTTAAGTTTTGGCAGTATCACCACTATGCCTGAGTTCTATCCCTGGCCAGGGAGCTAACCACATGGCACAGCAGACCTTTGCTGCTGCCATTGCTCACTGCTTCCCTCAGCAGTGTATTTCAGTAGATCTGCCTTTTCTGCTCCCCACTCTGTCTCTGGTGAAACCTCTCATTCCCCACATCTCTGACTTACACCCCAGTTCTTCTATGCAAAAATAGAAAAAAAAGAGCATTCCTATGAAACCTTTTTTAAGCTGGAGTGACATAAAGCAAGTAAACAATTACCAGTAATATTTTGTGTTCCCACACCCCAAAAATAGCCTGTAATGGCAAGTAATGGCAAAAGTCACATGAAACCTAAAATAACACTCACATAGAGTAAATGCAGGACTGATGTGATAAACACCGAACTGTATAAAGTACTTTCAGGCAAGGAGCTTCTTGCTGCTGTCTCCAGGCTCCCTGTCTCTGGTATGGCTGCTGCAAAACCAAAGCTGAAGCTGTTTGCTTTTTCCCTCTTGCCCTAAAAGCAGAAATTGTCTTCAGACTTTTCAGTTTGTTAAAAAAAAAAAAAAAGTCAGTACTAATGTGGGTCTTTTTGTAAAAAATCAAAATGGCTGAACTTGAACTTTGAAAAAGTGGACACATGTATAAATGCAATGGAATTGGAGTAAACACTGTAAAAGGAAGATGACAGAAAAATGTAGTCTATAACACTGGCTTCTTGAGTTACTGAGAAAGCATAAATTAATCTCAAAGAAGTATCAGTTAACAGAAAATTACAGTGTTTCAAAAAACAGCTTGCCTACAAGAGTTTAAGTCATAAATTCTAATAGAATAGGTTAAATGTAACTGATCTTCTAATAATGAAATTTATTTGGGAACAACTAAGACAAAAATTCCTTTTGCCTAGATGAAAATCTCTTTCTGCAGTGTTTCAAGCACAAGCCCCCATTTATTTTTGAGTATATAAGGCTTCTTTGCAGGTAAGAAATGAGGAAAAAGGGATGACAAATGCTGGGTCATTTCCTAGCATTTCTTCTATGAGTTGGCATTACTTTGGCTATAGTTTTTGAAGGCAGACCATCCAAATTTTACTAGAATGTGATCTTGAACTTTCCTTCAATGCTGAGCTAAGAGCCAACCTCCAGTGTTCTTGAAACCTGCTTAAAAACATCAAAATTAATGAACAAAACTTAAGCTTTCTTTGAGAAAATATTACCACTGTCTATCAGTGCTCACATAGTCTTAGATTACCATGTTTCTCTCATGGTATACATGTGATTATGAGTTGACTCATCTAATGAGTCCTGTATGTTTTCACCAAATACGGTATTATTTTACTAATCTTCCCACCAAATCTTATGCCTTGAAAGACATCAGACACCAAATTGCTTTTATTAATAGCATTGATTTGTCCTTTTGAATGAATCAGAAACCTGTCAGTAAGAACTCTGTTTAGCACAAAATAACCACATAGTCTCCCAGAGTTGTTTTATTCTTCTAATAAAATTTTATTGATTTACTATCAGTTTACTCAGAGTTGATTTTACTCTTGAGAAATCAATGGATGTTAATATGGTAGCATATGCAGTTGCATAAAGATCAATTGAAATTATTTCTTCTAATATAACAAAAATGGACAAGATTTCCTTTGCTACGTTAGAAAGCATTAAGATTTTAGGAGGCCTCCAAAGCATATCACAATGTAAATTAATTTGTTTCCTTTTTCCTGTTTTCAGGGTGGGGGAGTCAAAGCTCAAAAGTACAAATTCATCACAATACATGGCTTCATTTTCCTGGACATAACCTGAGATGGATTCTGACATTTGCGCTTCTGTTTGTGCACGTCTGTGAGATAGCAGAAGGCATTGTTTCAGACTCGTAAGTGGCTTGTCCTTCTTAGTACGACCACGGTATACTGGTGGGTATGTTGGTATGGATTGTGGCTGAGAGCACAGTAATTTAGGCTTAACTTTTTGGTTAATTATGCCTCTTGCCCATATATTTGTTTTGTTAAATTCTTTGTCTAATAACACAAGTTCAGCTCTGGGATATGTTGATTTGTTTCTTTGCCTGCTCATCTGGGTAGCCCTTGCAGACTGTGCTCTTCCTTTAAACATTGATATTCCCTTCTCTCTCAAAATAGGTATAAGTGGCTTGTCTATATTGTCTATATAGGTATATGCTTGTCTATATTGACAACTAGCTCTAACAGCTACTTGGTTACATGGAACCGGTTCTCTGATGTTTGATTAATTTTGTAAAAATCAAAGACAGATGACTGGCGTTAAAGTCTGAATTAGTGGCAATGCAGCCACATAATTGAGGCATATGTATATATAAAGATTTATTTATGCATACAAGAGCTGGGGTACAGGCCAGAGGTGCAGGGGAGGGGGGTGAGAGGATTCACCAGAGACAGAGCAGGAAACAGAACAGGCAGACCGACTGAAATACACTGCTGAGGGGAGCAGCAGGCAAGTCAGGAGAGGTCTCTTGCGCCATGTGGGTAGCTCCCTGGCCGGTCGGGGAATCGAGCTTCTGCCGCAGAGGCTGTGGACTGCTTCATAGTGCTGTGCTTAACCCCTTGTACCACCAGGGAGGCCCCTAAATATATTTTTAAAACCCATATTTTTTTTTTAATTAATAAATTTTATTTTTATATTCCCCATACAATTGCAATCCCCCCATTCTGACCCCAATCCCTCCCCTCCCGCCCCCCACCCCCAAAAAGTGTCTCTGGTGCATAGTTTTTGTTGATTTTGATTTTCACTTTCTTATAGTTATTCATTTTCCTGGTCCCTTATTTAAGTTTTCTAGATCCCTGCTATGAGTGAGACCATCCGGTATTTTTCTTTTTCTTTTTGGCTTATTTCACTGAGCATGATCCCTTCCAGCGTCATCCATGTTGCTGCAAATTGCATGTGTTTATCTTTTTTGAATGCTGAGTAATATTCCATGGTATATATGTACCACATCTTCTTGATCCAGTCATCTATTTTTGGGCATTTGGGCTGTAAAACCCATATTTTTGAAGGAATTTTGTCACTCTTCTACAAGAAGTCTGTAGGAGGCAGTAAGACTATAGTGAATTCTTTTTTAATTGAGATAACATGGGTTTACATTATTGTTTACAAATTAGGAGGTTAGGATCTCCCCCCTTGTGGGTGTTACCATAGTACCCCACCAAGACACCCATAGTCCTCCACCATAGTCCATTGTGCTCCTTCCCCACATTGCTCTCACCCTTTCAACTCCCCCTCTGGTAGCCTCATTTCCACAGTCAGCTTCTACATTTCTGAGTTCTGTTTATCACATAGTAACAGAAAATAAACTCAAGAAATAGGAAAACTTGGTTATGAAATTATGACAAATGGTACATGTTTAATTGAGGAATTGATATGAGAAGGTCTTAAAGTTTTTAAAAAGAAAGCTCCAAAAATCTTTTTCTCCTTATCTACTAAGAACCTCCCCTGACATCTGTTTATGTTTTTCTGTTGCAATTAACAAGGAATGGAGCTTCTACGCTTTTGTCATGAGCCAACTATTTTGTAATGTTTTATAACAGTTCTCTGCATTTATGTGCATATCTTAGTTTTTGATAAAAAAGAAAAATCAGAGAATGATATACCATGCCTCCAAGTATTTGGAAGCATTATTGGCTATTATCTTTTTGGTAACTGTTTAAAATCCTGTGGTGTATTTATATTATTTTGCATTGGCACAGCCAAGTCTAGTCTTGGTTTATAAAATTCCCTTTACACATATGCTGATTCGATGTATTTCTGGGTGTGTGTAAACTGGAAGTTAGATAGTCCCAATCTCTCTGAAACTGAACATCACATAGGCATTATTTCCAGTCCCATGGTTGATGTGTAGCTTCTGAGACTGAGGACAGAGTTTGAACTAAGAATGATGAGGAATATGCTAATGGCAGAGACTTTTTTTAGTGTCAGTGACACAAGGTCAATCCAAAGAACAAGCAGAAATACATAGTACATCTTCCCCCATTTTAACTTGGCTTCTTAAAAGTTACCTTCCAGTTACTTCTGAAACCCCAAATTAGTTTGCTTTCCCTCCTGCCTTCTCCTGTTCTGGAAACTGTTTTTATCAGAATCTGAATGAACATTAATGACATGTGATATGTGTATACTATTGTTATAGGGCAGCCCTGGCAGCCCCGATACAAAACGGGGTGCCTGACTGTGGGTCCTCACCCGCGCACTTAAAAGGACTTATCAATGCTCTACTGCAGGCACACGCGAAAGGTTAATAAAAGCTTTATTTACAAGGGAAGGGCAAATGAGGAAATGTACAGCTCAGGGAGAAAAGTGGGAGACAAAGTTTTAAATGAGTCCTACCCGATCCGCCGATCAGGAATCCCAAAATGGCACTCTGAGAGCTGGCCGCAGGCCAGGAGCCGTGAAGCCAGGAGGAGAGCAAGAGAGCGAGAGATCCCAAGGCCCACGTGTTTGGTTTTTATACCCAACCTGGCTGCTTAACTCCACCCTCAGGTCCCAGCCACCTTCCCTTTGGTGATGACGGGATTTGTCTTTCCCAATGTCTTGATGGCTTTGGTCTGGAGTGGGGGTGGGGTCCACAAAGCCTGTATGGGATTAGCGCAGGACATCCTTTCCCCCTAACACTATGTGTTTATTGTGTGTGTGTATTTGGTCATTCAAATATGTTTCTAAAACATATTTGTTTTGTGGCCTTCAGTCACAGTTCCTGGCTAACAGGTTTCCCAAACCCTTGGAATTTCCTAAGTGTTAAGGTGTTAAAAGTGTCCATTGTAATTTTAATGAGGTGACATTGGGAAAATACCTGAGGATGGGGGCGGTTTCTTGGGGAAACAACTGGGTGGTGATTAGAAGGTTAAACTTCCAGAACCACCCTCTGACCTGCAGGGAGGAGGGAAGGGCCAAAGGTCACTCAGTAGCCAGTTGCCAAAGAGTTAATCAATGATACCTATGTAATGAAGCCTTCATAGCTGATCATTCCTCTCTTCTTTTATTCTTTTTTTAAGAACAAAACCTTTGAGAAAATATCAGAAAAGTTCATTATAATTAGCAAAACAATGACAAGTTTTTCCTAACTGAATATTTGACTTGTTTTTTTAAGTGACACTAATATTAAAGCTTAATAATACTTCTTTTGAGATACTCTTTACCTGTCTTGCACATGTTTTTCTAAGAAGTCTTCCTTTTTTCTTTAAAGATTTATTTATTTATGCATACAAGAGCTGGGGTACAGGCCAGAGATGTGGGGGGTGAGAGGATCCACCAGAGACAGAGTGGGGAACAGAACAGGCAGACCGACTAAAATACACTTCCGAGGGGAGCAGCGGGCAAGACAGGAGAGGTCTGCTGCGCCGTGTGGGTAGCTCCCTGGCTGGCTGGGAATTGAACTCGTGCTGCAGAGGCTGTGGATTGCTTTATAGTGTGGTGCTTATCCCCTTGCACCACAAGGGAGGCCCAGAAGTCTTTATTTCTATCTAAATAACTAGATCTCATTTAGATATTCTCTTCTGCCTAGGAATCATTTCCAGTTTGCTTTTCAGTCTAATTTGATGAGGTTATTGTTAGATCATGTAATTAGTTAAACAGCTCTGGGGATTTATTAACATTTTTATTGTAGTCAAATCTTATTAATGTTTAATGAATATTAAAATAATGTTTTATTTGTAGGAGATAATTTTATTGTGTTTACTGGTTGGATTTCCAAAGTTGCCCCTCTTTCTGTGTGTGTGTTGATAATTTTTATACCATTTAATAATCCATCAAATTTCTTCAAGTGTGTATTATCTTCACTACCACTGAATTTTCATGTAGGTTTTTATTTTTATTCTTTTCTCTTTTTTGAAATGATTCTTTTGTCCTCAATGATATATGGTTTCTGATTTGCTGTCTCTCTGACTACAGATTTCTGCTATAGTGGGATGTGTGTGCTTCTGCTAGAACACTGGGGCTGTGAATCACACTCTAAAAATAATAGAAGTTAGAGGGAAGAACAGGGTGGGGCATCACTCAAAGTCCATAGAACTATGTAAGCAGAGCACTGATAATATAATAGCAATCCTAATAAAAATAGTATGGTTACAAGGCACATCAAGTCCCTAATAAAGAAATACCACAGTATATAGAAAGCCTTACCATTGCTGCTGCTGGTTACGTCACCCCTGTATAATTACCACCTTCAAATTGCTTCGACATTCTTTTTCTGACTTCTTGAATTAACTAATTTGATTATTGTAATTATTTCTCATTGAACACGCTTAAGGTTATAAACTTTTTTCTGGGTATGATCTTGACCACATTTTGCAGGCTTTGATGTATGGTGTCCTTATTCTTAAACTTCTTAAATAGTACGTTATTATTTTATTCTTTCTTCATTTCAATAATAAAAGAACATTGAAACATTTCATGATTTCTTTACTGAAATGATTTTTTACTGATTTCAGTAAAGAAATCATGTTTCCTCCTTTTTCTCTTTGAATTATTTCTGGGACTGGTAGGTGGTTTTTAAACCAGAGTAGCTGCTCTGAGTACATTCACATCTGAATTGCCAGGTCTATATTTGTGGTTCTAAATGTACCACTGATGATGTTGAAATCACTCATGGTTTGCATGTTAGAAAACTCCCTTTGCCTATTTGTCAGACACCTTCATGATTCAAAAAGCCAAAGTCCCACTGAAATTTATTAAATTCCTTTTCCAATCTGCACATCTTCCTAAAATCCTATTTGGTCACACCACCATCTCCTTGAGTACCCTTGTAATTTTCTCTGCATCTTCATCACCATCAGCCTTACACCCTAACACTATCAAAGTGCTGGCCATTTTAACAATTACTCTTTTCCAGATGTATTATTTCCTTCATGTTAATTGCTGCCAGAGCTCCATCCAGGTTTTCCTTGGCTGTCATATGAAGTGTGCCTGTAGTTGGCAAAATGCTTTTCTTGGTTTCCTTTCCCTTCTCCTCAAGCACACACATTCCCTGTCAACTCCTTCACATTGTATCAGACGGATCTACCCAAACCTGAGGTACCATTGCTGCTTATGTGTTTCACTTTTCCAGGGGATGACATTGTAACTCCTTGCCACTGCATACAAGTCCTTTAGTGATAATCCTACCCCCTCAGACTTTCTATTTAAGGAATATTAACTACTTGGAATTTTGAGCAGGTTACACTGTTTTATGCTGCTGCTTGTTTTTCAGTTTTCTCTTTTTTATTTTCATTTTTATTTATTTATTTTTTTTTTGCTAGAAGCACTGATGTCAGCATAGAGAGCTATAGTTAGATCAAGGGGAACTTTGGAAAGAGAATAATTTAAGTTCTTAGGAAATGGAATCGATAGGTCATATAAGAAGAGTTATGAGAGAAAGTAACATATTTATTTTTTTTTATTTTAATAATAAATTTTATTTTTATATTCCCCATACAATTGCAGCCCCCCCATTCTGACCCCAATCTCTCCCCTCCCACCCCCGCCCCCTTAAAAGTGTCTCTGGTTCGTAGTTTTTTGTTGATTTTGATTTTCACTTTCTTATAGTTATTCGTTTTCCTGGTCCCTTATTTAAGTTTTCTAGATTCCTGCTATGAGTGAGACCATCCGGTATTTTTCTTTTTCTTTTTGGCTTATTTCGCTGAGCATGATCCCTTCCAGTGCCATCCATGTTGCTGCAAATTGCATGTGTTTATCTTTTTTGAATGCTGAGTAATATTCCATGGTATATATGTACCACATCTTCTTGATCCAGTCATCTATTTTTGGGCATTTGGGTTGTTTCCAAAGCTTAGCTATTGTAAACAGTGCTGCTATAAACATAGGGGTGCAGGTGTTCTTTGGAATTGATGTTTCTGTGTCCTTTGGGTAAATACCTAGGAGTGGAATTGCTGGATCATATGGAAGCTCTATGTTTAGTAGGTCCAGAAATCTCCACACAGCTCTCCACAGTGGTTGGACCAGTTTGCACTCCCACCAACAGTGCAGAAGAGTTCCTTTTTCTCCACACCCTCGCCAACATTTGTTGTTGCTAGTTTTTTTAATATGTGCCATTCTCACTGGTGTAAGATGGTATCTCATGGTAGTTTTGATTTGCATTTCCCTGATGACAAGTGATGTTGAACATTTTTTCATATGCCTGTTGGCCATTTTCATTTCCTCTTCAGAGAAGTTTCTTTTTAGCTCTTCTGCCCATTTTTTGACTGGATTATTTTCTTTGTTGTTGAGTCTCATCAGCTCTTTGCAGATTTTTGTGATCAGTCCTTTATCATTAGTGTTGGGTGCAAAAATGTTCTCCCAGTTGGTGGGGTTTCTCTTTGTTTTTGTTATTGTCTCTTTTGCTGTGCAGAAGCTCTTTAATTTGATGTAGTCCCAGCTGTTTATCTTTGCCTTCACTATCACTGCTTTGGGTGATGTGTCTGTAAAGATGTCTTTGATGTGCAAATCCCGTAGTGTTTCGCCTATATTTCCTTCTATGTATTTTATGGTTTCAGGTCTTATGTCTAGTTCTTTAATCCATTTTGAGTTGATTTTTGTGTATGGTGTGAGGTAGTGGTCAAGCTTCATTCTTTTGCATGTAGCGACCCAGTTTTCCCAGCACCATTTATTGAACAAACTTTCTTTGCTCCAATGCATAGTCTTTGCTCCTTTGTCAAAGATTAGTTGACCATAAATCTGTGGGTTTATTTCTGGATTTTCTATTCGATTCCATTGGTCTGAATGTCTGTTCTTGTGCCAATACCATGCAGTTTTGATGATTATGGCTTTGTAGTATAGTTTGAAGTCTGGGAGTGTGATGCCTCCATTCCCTTCTTTTTTTTTTCAGGAGAGCTTTGGCTATTCGGGGTTTTTGGTGATTCCATATGAATTTCATCAATAATTGTTCTATTTCTTTGAAGAATGACATTGAAATTTTGATTGGAATAGCATTGAATCTGTATATTGCTTTTGGGAGGATGGCCATTTTAATAATGTTTATTCTTCCAATCCATGAGCAGGGGATGTCTTTCCATTTCTTTGTGTCTTCTTCTATTTCTTTTAACAGTGTTTTATAGTTTTCTTTGTATAGGTCCTTTACCTCTTTTGTTAGATTTATTCCCAAATATTTGATTTTTTTTGTTTCAATAAAAAAAGGGATGGTTTTTTTGATTTCTTCTTCTTCAGATTTATTGTTTGTGTATAGGAAGGCTACTGACTTTTGCGTGTTGATTTTGTATCCTGCCACTTTACTGAACTGATTGATGAGTTGAATTAGTTTTTCTGTGGACTTTTTGGGGTTCTCTATGTATATTATCATATCATCTGCAAATAGTGAGTTTGACTTCTTCTTTTCCTATTTGGATTCCTTGGATGTCTTTCTCTTGTCTTATTGCTCTGGCTAGGACTTCCAGTATTATATTGAAAAGCAGTGGTGAGAGTGGACATCCTTGTCTTGTTCCAGATCTTAATGGAATTGCTTTCAGCTTTTCACCATTGAGAATGATACTGGCTGTTGGCTTGTCATAGATGGCCTTTATGATGTTGAGGTATGTTCCTTGTATCCCAAGAATTTCAAGGGCTTTTATCATGAATGGGTGTTGCACTTTGTCGAAAGCTTTCTCAGCATCTATTGATATTATCATATGGTTTTTATATTTCTTTTTGTTGATGTGTTGGATAACGTTGATTGATTTTCGGATGTTAAACCATCCTTGTGTCCCTGGAATGAATCCTACTTGGTCGTGGTGAATTATCTTTGGATACATTGTTGGATTCTGATAGCTAAAATTTTATTGAGGATTTTTGCATCAGTGTTCATTAGGGAGATTGGCCTGTAGTTTTCCTTTTTTGTGTTGTCCTTGTTCGGTTTTGGTATTAGTGTAATGTTGGCTTCATAGAACGTGTTTGGTATTGTCCTTTCCTTCTCAATTTTTTGGAAGAGTTTGTGAAGGATAGGCACTAATTCGTCTCTGAATGTTTGGTAAAATTCATTTGTAAATCCATCAGGTCCTGGGCTTTTGTTTTTGGGGAGGTTTTTGATTACCATTTCAATTTCGCTGCTTGTAATTGGTCTGTTTAGGTTCTCTATTTCTTCTTTATCTAGCTTTGGGTGATTGTAGAGTTGTAGGAATTTGTCCATCTCCTCTAGATTGTTGAACTTGTTTCCATATAACTGTTCATAGTAGTTACTGATTATTCTTTTGATTTCTGCTGTGTCCGTTGTGATTTCTCCTCTTTCATTTATGATCCTGTGTATTTGTGCTTTCTCCCTTTTTTCCTTTGTGAGCCTGGCTAGGGGTTTGTCTATTTTATTGATTTTTTCAAAGAACCAGCTCTTGGTTTCATTGATCTTTTGGATTGTTTTTTTAGTTTCAATTTCATTTATTTCTGCTTTTGTTTTTATTATTTTCTTCTACTGGTTTTGGGGTTTTTTTGTTGTTCTTTTTCTAGATCTTTGAGCTTCGAGATTAGGTTGTTTCTTTGAGTTCTTTCTTGTTTCTTGATGTGAGCTTCTATTGCTATATATTTTCCTCTTATTACTGCTTTTGCTGCATCCCATACATTTAGGATATTGGTGTCCTCCTTGTCGTTCAATTCAAAGAATTTTTTAATTTCTTCTTTGATCTCCTCATTAGTCCAGTGGTCTTCCAGTAGTGTGGTTTTTAATCTCCATGAGGTAGGAAAGTTCCTTGCCTTCTTTTTATGGTTTATTTCTAGTTTGATGCCTTCATGGTCAGAAAAGATGGTTGATATGATTTCAATCTTGGTGTATCTGTTGATGTTTGTCTTGTGCCCCAGTATGTGATCGATCCTGGAGAATGATCCGTGTGCGCTTGAGAAAAATGTGTACTCTGTTTTTTGGGGGTTTAGTGTTCTATAGATGTCTGTTAAGCCCAATTGCTCTAGGTCCTTATTTAGAGCTTTGGTTTCTTTACTTATTTTTTGTCTTGTTGATCTATCCATTGTTGATAGTGGTGTGTTGAAGTCTCCCACTACGTATGTGTTTTCTCTGATGTCTGTTTTCAGAGAGGACAACAGTTGTCTGATATATTTTGGTGCTCCTTCGTTTGGTGAGTATATGTTAATGAGTGTTATTTCTTCTTGAAGTATTGTCCCCTTGATCATAATGTAGTGACCATTGGGGTCTCTTTTTATCTTTTTGAGTTTGAAATCTGTTTTATCTGATATAAGTATAGCTGTTCCTGCTTTCTTTTTTGGCCCATTTGCTTGTAGGATTGTTTTCCATCCTTTGACTTTGAGCCTATTTTTATCTTTTGTAGCTAAATGTGTTTCCTGGAGACAGCAAAAGGTTGGGTTTTGTTTCTTAATCCAGGCTGCAACTCTGTGTCTTTTTATTGAAGAGTTTAGTCCATTTACATTTAGAGTTAATATTGATATGTTAGCATCTGTATTTGCCATTGTGTTTGTCTTTCCTTTGATTTTATTTATTCTTTTAATAACTTTTTTTTTTTTTGGCCTTCTTTCATTGTTATTCGTCCCTCTGAGGTTATGACTTTAGGACTCCTTGTAGTATTTTTTGGAGTGAGGGTTTAGTTGTAATGAAATTCCGGAGTTTCTGTTTGTCTGGGAAGGTCCATATTCTTTCTTCAAAGAGGAAGGAGAGCTTTGCGGGATAGAGAATTCTTGGTTGGCATCTGTTTTCTTGGAGTCTGTTGACTATGTCCCTCCACTCTCTCCTTGCCCGTAGTGTTTCTTCGGAGAAGTCTGATGTCAGCCTGATTGGCTTTCCTTTGAATGTTATCTGTTTCTTCCCTCTTGCCAGCTTCATTATTTTTTCTTTGTCCTGGATTCTTGGGAGCTTTACTATTATGTGTCTTGCTGTATTTTTCCTTTCGTCGTGGAAGTTTGGTGTTCTTCTTGCTTCTTGTATATCAATTTTCAGCTCCTTCTTCACATTTGGGAAGTTCTCTTCCATTATCTCTTTGAATATTTTCTCTGTTCCTACATCTCTCTCCTCTCCTTCTGGTATTCCTATAACTCTTATATTTCCTTTCCTCATGGAGTCAGATAGTTCCCGAAGTCTTTCTTCGTTCTTTTTCCTTCGTACTTCTCTTTCCTTTCTGTTTTGGTTCTTTTTATTTCTGTGTCTTCAAGATTACTTATTCGTTCTTCCATTTCATCTATTCTGCTTTCATTGCTTTTCCCAGAATTCTTTAGTTCTTCCATTAATTCTTTGATCTCCTGCATTTCTTTTATTTCCCTCTTTAGGGACTCCATTCTTCTGACCATTGTTTTGCCTCTCTAGGGACTCAATTGCATTCTTCTGATCGTTGATTATTTTTCCCTTATCATTGTTTTCCTTTATGACTTCTGTCAGTTTTTTAATCACGGCATTTTTAAATTCTCTTTCTGGAAGGCTCAGAAGTTCTTCCAAGTTACTGTCGTTGCAATCTGGGGGCTGCTTTTCTTTTTGTGGTGTGCTTTTTCCCTGGGGAGTTGCTAGGGTGCGTGTGGTTCTTCTCCTCCCTACTGTCTGTTTTCTAATTTGCCGTATGCGTTGGGACACTGTGTAGTTGGGACTTGTCGGCATCTTGGGTGAGCTTCACTGCTCTCCTCTGGTTCCTCCAGGAGTCATCTGTCAGTTTCAAGCAGTCTTTACTGGAGAAAGGTCCCTGTTCTAAAATGCCGATGTGGGGACACACTCCCCTGTGCGCCTGGTCTGCCCCAGCGGTGGGTTCCTGCTCCCCCTCTGGGCTTGGACTGCAGGCCAGAGGGGGTCTGGCGTGGGCGAACTTCCCCCGCTCACCTCTGGCTCCTGAGGAAGCCTTCTGCAGGTAGTCTTTACTGAAGAAATGTCCCTGTTCTAAGATGGTGATGTGGGACACACTCCCTGCACGTCCGGTCTCAGGCACACTCTTCTGCGCGCCTGGTCTGTCCCGGCTGTGGGTGCTCGCTCCCCCTGTGGGCTCAGACTACTGGTCGGAAGGGGCCCAGCGTGGGCTAACTCCCCAGCTGGCCACTGGCTCCTCTAGGCGCCTCTGCTGGCTTCAAGTCGCTAGGTGGCACCAGAGATCTCTCCTGGAGCCCTTGGGGAGCTGATTTTCCACCCCGTGGGACAGGGAATAGAGCGGGAATGGTAGGGTAAACCTCAACGGCTTTGGGGTGCTGTGTCTGCCTTGTGCCCCACCGTCGTGGGGAACCCACGCCCCTAATTTCGTGTCCCGGTTGTCAGTTCCAAAGCCCTCAGTTCCAGGACTCAGGCTGTAGCCCAGTTCAGTGGCGCGGGAATGGCGCCTTTTGAATCCCGCTCCCGTGCCTGGGCGCCTGATTCCTGCTCACTCAGTGAGGGCCTCCGCGCGTCTCCCCGCAAGCCTAGGTCGCAGGCGCAGGGACCTGGGCAGCTGCGATCTGGATCCGCGTTTGCTTTTCAACTGCACTGCTTTTCCGCGCGCGATCCCGATTCCGATCCGCACTTGGTTTTCCAGTGTGCCGCTTTTCCGCGCAATCCTGACCGCGCTCCGCGCCTGCTTTTCCAGCGCGCCGCTTTTCCGTGCAGGCTTACCGGGCAGCCCGGGGCTGTGTGCTGGTGCTGGTCTCCTCCCCGAGGGCGGGGTCTCTCTTTAATGGCGCCCGGAGCTCACCTCCGCGGCTCCTGGAGGGTTCTCCACAGCTCCCGTTCACGGGGTGTGGTGGCTGCAATAGTTCCTTTCCGCTCACAGTCCCGCTTGCTGCGTCGTTTGTTCTTGTTGGCCGTTTTGGTTTGTTGTTTCCCTCCTCTCTGCCGGTCGGAGAGTGCCGCCTCTGTGGGCGGGGGAGGGGAGCAGGGTTCTGCGCTTCCCTCCCTTCTAGTCCTCTTTTATGGCAACTTTCTTCTTCGGGCAGTTCGCTGGCGTCACCTGTTTATCTTCCGTGTCCCGGTTCTCACTGGGACCTGCCGCTTTTCCTCCCTATTAACTTTTTTTAATGGGAGATCTTACTCGCAGCGTCTCCTCGCCGCCATGTTGCTCCGCCCCCTCCAGTTTTCTCTTTTTTAAAGAGCTCTGCCACCACTTTCCTAATTGGGAGGGGGGAGGATTCTCATTTATACTGTTGTAGAGCAACCCCCATACAAAACGGGGTGCCTGACTGGGTCCTCACCCGCGCGCTTAAAAGGACTTATCAATGCTCTACTGCAGGCACACGTGAAAGGTTAATAAAAGGTTTATTTACAAGGGAAGGGGAAATGAGGAAATGTACAGCTCTGGGAGAAAAGTGGGAGACAAAGTTTTAAATGAGTCCTACCCGATCCGCCGATCAGGAATCCCAAAATGGCGCTCTGAGAGTTGGCCGCCAGCCAGGAGCCGTGAAGCCAGGAGGCGAGCGATCGTGAGCGACCCCAAGGCCCACGTGTTTGGTTTTTATATCCAACCTGGCTGCCCAACTCCACCCTCAGGTCCCAGCCACCTTCCCCTTGGTGGTGATGGGATTTGTCTTTCCCAATGTCTTGATGGCTTTAGTCTGGAGTGGGGGTGGGGTCCACATAGCCTGTATGGGATTAACTCAGGACATCATTTCCCCCTAACAATACCTCAGTTCCCCTTAGCAACCATATCTTGTCTGAAATGACTCCCAATTGTCCCCCTCACCCCCTGCGCAACTCACTGTCTCTCTGTACTAATCTATTAAAGTAATTTGAGAAAAGTCAAATGTTATTGCTAAATGGTATTATTTGGACAGGTGGAATGAAGGGCCACATATGTGCAAACCTTGTCCTGGCACATTTCCAATCACTGGAAGTCTATTGCCCTTGAATGCTATCTAGTCTCCTTGAAGTCATGCTAACTAGCTTGAAATTCCCTTGAACATATCTGGCCTCTGTGCCTGTCCCCCCTCCCCAAGGGCAGTTCCTCATTCTTAGGGAAGTTCCTCATTCTTAGGTTTAGAAATCAGTTCCTTCACAAACTTCCTCTGTCTTAGACACTAGCTCTGCTCCCTTTTACCTGGGTTATAATTCCCTATAACTATTCTGTGTAGACTTCAAACTTGGTGACCACAGGCACTGTATCTTGTCTTTTTCACAGTTGCATCTCAGAGTCTAATTTGGTGTATAAATTGAATGAATGAATGAATGAATGAATGAATATAGAGAAATTGCCTGAGGAGCATAAATTTCAGGAAAGCTATCAGAAGAATAAACATACATTCTCATACTTTAGAGTTCCCGTTCACTTGATTGCTTTTTCTTGCTTTTGTTGTTGAATTATTTCTGCAGTTCTCCCCTTCCTGGTGGGACTAATTATGTATTTGCTTTTATTGTAACCTCTGCTTCAGGTCTGTGTACCCAGCCCTCCTCGTTAGGATAAATCTCTTCAGCACAGTTGTTTCTCCGATGACAGTTTTCCTTTACAAATTCTCTTAGCAACTACTCCTGCATTCTGTATTATTAACATCTTATTGCTAAGAGAGAGCTTTAATGAACACAGTGGGGAAAGCTGCCTGGACCCATTAGCTGTGGACACTGATACTGTTCTGCTCTCTGCAGACGGCGGGAATCGCGCCACCTCCACCTCTTCATGCCAGCTGTGATGGGCTTTGTAGCCACCACAACATCAATAGTGTATTACCATAATATTGAAACATCAAATTTTCCTAAATTACTTTTAGGTAAGTACAAGCAAGTGCTGGTTTTCTATTCCCCTCCAAAAGAATGATGTGTTTTTCTTTTTTCTCATAGTAACTACTCTCAGTGGGTTTGGGTGTGGATTGTCTGGGGAAATCACAGGCATTCATCTTAGGTTGTCTCTGATACACGTGGGGATGAAGGTAAGTGGGGTTCTCTAGGCTGTGAAAAGTCCATGCCGCAGGACATCTATTCCCCCATACATGGCCCCTGTGGTGTGTTGGTTTCTGACAGGAAGAAAGTGGACAGAATGGCCTGGCTTTCTGGGCTGTGGCAACTGTCTTCTAAGAATCAGCGCTTTTGCAAGGAGCTGGTTCAGGCTTCTGCCCCACCTGGCCCAATTCCACAGGCTTCTGGCTGTGGCTTGGTGTCCAGAGTCATATTTGCAGGTCTGTGTCTTTCATGGATGCTGTGGGAATGCCAGACTTGCCCCACAATGGCTGTGCAGCTTCAGGGCTGCTCCACGCAGCATGTTCACCGCAGGCTGAGGACTGTACGTCCTGGGAAGCGGCTGCCTCCAGAGCACAGCCTTCGTGTTAGTGACGTAGCCGACCATGTCACTTTAGCCTCTCTTGCCTTCTTGTCCTGGGGAAACCACAGAATCTCTAAAATGTTCTTAGTTTTATTTTTGTCTGAGGCTGAAATAGTGTAAGTCATCCCGTTTCATTATATTTAATAACTCTGACCCATCCTTTCATTCCTTGGATTACCATATCCAACATGCATCCTGAATGGATTTCAGGGCCTGTGGAATCTTCTAGAATGTGTGTCTGTGTGAATTGAATGCGTTAGAATTTTCTAAGGCTTACAGATTTTAATTGATTGTTAT
Source organism: Talpa occidentalis (assembly GCF_014898055.3). NCBI lineage: Eukaryota > Metazoa > Chordata > Mammalia > Eulipotyphla > Talpidae > Talpa > Talpa occidentalis. The sequence continues at coordinate 54,806,595 of NW_023601653.1, forward strand.
GAGTGTGATGTTGACTACTGATACAGAAATGAGAACATAATAATGAAACCAGAGTATTTTATTTGCTTTTTTCAAGGACATTAGAATTTTAAATGGGTAAGTGGAAAATGTTGATTATTTCTATGTTGTGTGGCATGATTAGGCAAAGGTAATCTAATAAAAAATAGGGTTAAATCCTAATTTTAAAGGTTTGTAAAATTCTAATTATCTTGATAGAAAGTTGTTCAGTTCCAAATGCACTTATAACAGAATTTAGAAAAGAAATCTGTGACAGAAATCTTTGTGAAGATGCCTCCTACCCAAAAGAGTGAACTTTCCAACAGGCTAGGAAAAAATAGCATTAGGTATTTTATATGCTAGAAATAAGTTTCTTGAAAATAACTGATGGTGGTAGAAGAGTTAGAAAGTGTATTTAGAAAGGAAATGTGCATTTTAATACATTTTAAAGCAAATACAACTGAAATTTGATTGTATTTTTTGTGTAGGTACAAGGCAGAGGACACACTTTGATAGTACTGCTGAAGCGCTTATAGAGATAAAACATGATCTAGCTTTTTCTTTAGGAGGGAGAAATTTGCATCTAGAAAAATTCAACTATTTTAAGATTGCACACCTAAAATTTGTATCCCATCATGTTATGAACATCATCAGGCATATAGAAAAAGTTGAAAAAATGATGTGAATACTCACATGCCTGCTACCTACACCCTTCAAACTATAGTTTTATTTGTTCTATCACATATCTACATCTTTCTAGACCTTAATCTGTTCATCTCCCTGTTTCATGCATTTTTAAAGTAAGTTGTGGGTATTTTTCCTCACCTCCTGATTTCTTCAGCTTGCATGTCATTAACTAGACATGTATATAATTCTTTTTGCGAGGTAAAATTTACATAGTGAAGTATAGCCATCTTCATTTACTAAATACTTGTACCTGTAGAACCATGTCATCATCCACACATTTTCTTGTGCTCCCTTCCAGTCATTCCTCATTTTTGTCTCCACAGAGGCAACATCTAGTCTGATTTCCCCCTCCACCATAGATAAGATTGACCTGTTCTACAACTTCACGTAAATTGAATCATGCAATATAAGTCTTTTGTACCAGACCTGTTTCTCTCCACCAAATTTTTTGAAACTCGGCCATAATGTAGTATCAATCAGTAGTTCTTTTATTTTTTTGACTGTATTCTGTTATAGAAACATACTACTGTTGTCCTGCACTCTGGTCACTAGCCACCTGGACCGTTTCCAGGTTTGGGCTATAATGGGAAAATAGTTGCTGTGAACATTCACAGACACATCTTTTTGTGGATGTGGTTTTTTTTTTTTTTCCCCCCTCAAATGAATAGGAGTGGAGTTTCTGGGACCTAGGGCAAGAAGGTAAATGCCTGTAAGAAACTACCAGATCTTTTCCCAAAGTGGTTTACTCTACATACTCACTAATAGTGTGGGATTTGCAGTTCTTCCACATGCTGGCCAGCTTTTGATGATTTTGGTCTCTTTAATTTGGCCCTGCTGGAGGGTGTGTACTGATAGCACTGTGGTTTTTATTTGCATTTCCCTGATGACTAATGATGTTGAGCAGTTTTTGATGAGTTTATTGGCCATTTGTTGTCATTGTGATTTGGCTCTTCATATCTTTTGCTCATTTTTTTATTGGGTCCCCTTTTTAATATTGAGTTGCAGGAGTATTTTATAAATGACTATATGTCATCAGATATATTTTTTGGGACTTTTTTCCCACCCAGTCTGTGCCATGCATACTCATTTCTTTGGCAGGGCTTTTTGAGGAGCAGAAGATTTTAATTTTGATGCATTATAATTTATCATTTTTTATTTTTAATGTATAGTTACTGCATTCTGTGTCTTAAGAAATCTTTGTGTTTCCTCGAAATGTGTTTAAATCATACTCTTGTTTTCTTCTAGAAGTGTTATAATTTCAGTTTAGTTTTTCAGGAGTACTTGCCATTGACTGTGTATCTGGTGTGAGGTTGGTGCCAGGCTTCTTTACTTCCCCAAATATATATCCATCTGTTCCAGCAACAGTTGTGGAACAGACATTTTTCTTTGTGATCTTTGTAAAAATAGTAAATTAAATACCTAATTTAGTTTTATCTATTTCCTGGCTGTCTTTTCTTCTTTTGATCTATTCATACTTGTATGCCATCTCCTTTCTATCTTGATTACTGTAGCTCTGGAGGTCTTAAAGTCATGTGTTATAACCACATAACTTATGTGTCTTTCTCCCAAGCAGCAATTGCAGATGGTAAAGTCAGTTTAAAAGTCTGCATACTCACACATCAGTCCGTAAGAGGGTGGGTTATCCGTAATGACCTGTCTCCTTATCTCTATCATACAAACAGAATTGGAATCGCTAACCTTTTCAAGTCATTGGCACACCTTCAGTTCAAAATTTAAAAAGTACACCAAGACTTATCTATTTTCTTAGAATTATCTGGGAAGAGAATACTTAAAAATGTCTTGGTTGTTAAAAAGCATTGTATTTATATTGACTGTGAAATTTTTAAAAAAATACCAAGGAAAGATTTTTCTTCTCTTTTTCCAGCCCTTTTCCTGTATTGGGTAATGGCCTTTATTACAAAAACCATCAAGTTGGTTAAGTACTGGCAGTCTGGCTGGGGAGTATCAGACCTCCGATTCTGCATTACAGGCATGATGGTCATTTTGAACGGACTCCTGATGGCTGTGGAGATCAATGTCATTCGGGTGAGAGTAGGTATCTGAAGACTCAGTGGGATTCAGGACCTTGCTCTTAAAGATGACAGTCAGCTGCTGGAGTCATTGAAGGATGAACAGCATACATGTCATGTGTATAAATATAAAGTTGAATTCATCAACTTTTGGGTCATTCATGGTTCTGAAATCTCAGGGTGACCCCAAATTTTTATTTTTCCACAGATACTGCTTGAGTGCCCACTCTGTGATTGCAGTGTGCTGTACTTCACACATGCTGTCTGTGGTGTCATGTGACAGATTAATGACTGATTGTTCACTATCATTTTCTACCAGTTCTTCAGCGTGCTCTGAAGGGCAAGAGAGGGCCTGCAATGATGCGGACAGGAGTTAGTTAACCTCAGTCAGAACCCAAATGAAGTGTCTCTACAATGCTATTGATAACATTTTAAAAATCGAAATCATGTAAAGATCTCCATTTGATAGAATTTATCCAAGGATACTATAAAGGTTGATTATTAGTGATAACTATGTTTTAAATGGATACTTATTTTTTAGAAATATCCCCAGGTGGATTAAATGTGAAATTCTGGCACTTAGCTAGTTAACCTAGTCATAATGAAAGGAAACTATGACAAAGACTATTTCAGAAAGGAAGGGAAGGAGGTATTACAATAAAGTTCTGGACTCTTAAAATAAAAAATGTAGAACAGGTTAAAATCTTAGTATGTAGGGAAAGAATTAGGTTACTTGTTATTCTGTGGGATTTTTCTTGCCACAGAGATATGTATTCTTCATGAATCCTCAGAAAGTGAAGCCTCCAGAAGATCTCCAGGATTTGGGTGTGCGATTTCTTCAACCATTTGTGAATTTATTGTCAAAAGCAACATACTGGTGGATGAACACACTTATCATATCTGCTCATAAAAAGCCCATCGATTTGAAGGCAATTGGAAAATTACCAATAGCAATGAGGGCGGTAACAAACTACGTTTGCCTGAAAGATGCATATGAAGAACAAAAGGTAATTTAGAATTTTTTTTCATTTTCATAAATGTAAAGAATGGCTTATTGAATATAAAGGCACTAAGTTGACATAATATCAATGGTTAAGGAAGGCAGATTTTCTCTTCTGCCTTTCTAAGTAGTTTCCAAGTTTGGGGATCTGTTAATGATATAGCAGAATAGCCAAGAAAATACAGTGTTATGGGGTTAGTTGCCCAGTCAATATATGAGCAGTGTCTTTTCTCTGGGACCAAGTGGAAAGTAAGAATCAAGTTCAGGGCCTCCCTGGTGGCTCAAGGGGTTAAGATGCAACCTATGAAGCCATCTGCAGCCATGGCAGAATGAGTTCCATTCCCAGCCAGGGAGCTACCCACATGGTGCAGCAGACCTCTCCTGCCTCTCCCTCTGCAGTGTATTTCAGTCAGTCTGCCTGTTCTGTTCCCCACTGTCTCTGGTGAATCCTCTCACCCCCCACACCTCTGGCCTGTACCCCAGTTCTTGTATGCGTAAATAAATAAATCTTAATCAACTTCAGTGATCAGGTATGTCTAATCTTTATAACCAAATAACAATAATTTGTAGAGCTTTTTTGTCTTTTTTCAAGTACCTTATCAATAATGTTATTTAAAGGGAAAACAAAAAAAAGGGAAAACATCATACCTGTTAATTAGCCACCTTTAAGAAATTAAAATCCTTATTTTAATTTTTAATATTTTATTTCAATATTTTCTTTGACAAACTCATCCTTATGTGTTAAATGGATTACAGCTTGCTTTCTCTAAGAATCCAATTGAGAATTAGTTTTTTTTAAGTTGGCATTTGTATAATGTGTTTTGTGATTTTTATCATACAATAATGAAAAGAATTGTTAAATATGAGCAGCACACACAGAAATGAGTTGAATTTTAGCAGTATGTTTTCTGCTTAAATAAAGTACAGATTATTAAGCCAGAGTCCATAGACACCTCCGCACCCCACCCAAGACTGTGAATGGGTTCTAGAATCTTATTAATCCCCTGAAAAAAGTCCTTAAATTATTAACCAAAGTTTGGACTCTGTATTTGTATTTCAAACCTTGGAAACTAAGTTAAATAAAGGAGCATTGTCCTACATGATATATCATCTTATACTCCTTGTGTCATCATACCTGCCTGCCACAATTGTTTGCTTCTGGAACTTCCCTTGAGTAATTATAATTGCTTTAAATATTAAGTATAAATTTTTGGAAATTTTCAATTTGTCTTGTTACTCTGAATATTCATGCATACTATCCACAGTAATAGGTGTATTTCAAATTGCAGCAATCTACAATCTATTGTAATGAAAGATACACCATTCACTATTGCATTGGAAGGGAAGGAAGGATGAGCTATAGAGTCAATTGAAGGGTTTTTGGCATTTTAAATCAAAACCAACAAAGCACTTACAGTAAATGATGAAAATGACCTCTGCCTTGTGTCAAAAAGTATTATGAAATGAATATTGCAGGAAATGGTTACTACAAATGAACCTGAGTCATCTCTCCAGTTTCACCTCTGGGAAAAGTATTGCCCCATTTTTATTTTATTTTATTTTATTTTATTTTATTTTATTTTATTTTATTTTATTTTATGATTTATTTTTACTTATTCTTGGATATAAGAAATGGGGTGTAGGCCAGAGGTGCAGGAGGGTGAGAGGATTCACCAGAGACAGTGGGGAACAGAACAGGTGGATCTACTGAATTACACTGCTGAGGGGAGCAGCGGGCAAGACAGGAAAGGTCTGCTGCGCCATATGGGTCAGCTCCCTGGCTGGGGATGGAACTCAGGCTCCAGGTCCTGGCGATAACTTGTTATCTGTAAGACTTTAACCCCTGCGCCACCAGGGAGACCCCTGCCTCATATTTTAAAAACTTCTCTGCCACAATAAAGAGGAACAATCTAGCCTAAGCATAGCTTCAGTTTTCCTAGTGCTTTTTACAGCACACATTAGCTTGAACTTGGTAGGTTCATGTATTTTATCAATAAACTTAAAAAGTTATTCAGTTTACAGGGAATTGAATATGAAACATAATTGAACTCTATTTCATTGAGATGGCTTCTTGGCCAAAATGGAAAAACTTAATCCACCTCCTCCTCAAGACTTAATTATGATGATGGTTGAGCTCTTAAACATCTTCAAAACATAGCCGTAGATGTGTGAAGCTATGAGCTGGTGTAAGATTGTGTGCCACTCTTCATTTTGCATTTTTCTGAGCAAGAACTAGGAAACACAACTAACATACTTTTAAAAATATTGACTGTCATTCACAGAGATGGGAAATAGCTGGAGGAGAAACAACTTGATGTTTGATTTGGCTTATATCTCTTGTGATCTAGTAACTCCAGAAATCTTGAACTGTCTGTCCATAATCTTGAACTTTTTATTTTGATATCTTCTTTTCTATCCATAGTAGAACACTTTTCTATTAAAGTGTTCTTTAATAACATTCATGACAGATACACATTTTCCAAATCAAAGGGAATTAAAATTAGTTCTGCCTTAAGAAATTGAAGTTAAAAATAAAACAGCATAACAAGAATTTGGGATCATTCTTTGAGAACTAAAAATAATACAAAGTCAATGAAAAACTAGCCAGGTTACTCTTTATTCTCTCTACTTCATTAAAATGCATTCAGTAACTACTGTTGATGTAGGCTGCAAGGACTGAAATGGACATTTATTTATCATTGACATTTATTTATCAATTTTGGAACTACCAAACTATAGTTAGGAATTTCTATAGTTGTTGAGACTGATTGCTGCTCTACATATTTCAGTTCATGTGGTTTTTTTGTCTTTCAGAAAAAAGTAGCAGATCATCCAAATCCGACTCCATGTATGTGGCTAGCCATGTACAGAGCTTTTGGGCGACCAATTTTGCTGAGTAGCACATTCCGCTATCTTGCTGACTTACTGGGCTTTGCTGGACCTCTTTGTATTTCTGGAATAGTTCAGCGTGTGAACGAAATGAAGGGGGTGAACATGACGAAGAATGGGACTAACACAGTAGGAGTAAGTTTGCATTACTTTAGAAGGGAAACATATTGTTGGTGCTGTTCATTGTAATTGTTACTTTTTATTAATGCAGTTTTATGAACAGTTTGAACAAGGTTATTTACAGAGACTTGAATGCTTAAAGAGTTTTCCATGTAGAAGAAGTCATATGTTTATGTATTCATTTAATAGATCTGGCCAACAAAATTATTTCTCAGATTCAGAGCCTATAAACATTTAATATGCACCTACAGTGTGCCAGAAACTATGCTCAGACAGTTCACACTGATCATTTATTTGATCTTCATTGCAATCCTTGAAGTATTCTCATGCATGAGTGCTTGGGGAGCAGGGGAGAGGTGAATCACTTTTTTAGGGGTCTGTGAGTGCTAATGTCAGCAGTGTAATTTGTAATATGTACTTTTTTTCTTGTCTAATAAAAACCATCACTTTCACAGTGATGGGGAAAATCAGACATATTTTTACTAGATGCTATGTAACTATGTGGGAGCCTCATGTGTAAGATATTATTTAGTTACTATATATTTGTTGTTACAAATATATCTTCCATTATCTGCTCTAAAGAAAATCTGCATCATGAAATTCCTCATGTCTTTGAAATATGAATTGATTTTCCTAATTGATTTCTCTGGTTTCACAGATAGAAACTCTAATTCAGATACATCGGTTTCCTTTTTTGTTTTTTCAATTTGCCTTTTTGTTTATTCGAAATAAACTTCAAATATGTAAATATATCCTCACTATATTGTCAGCGGATAACCAATCAACACAATGTGTATTAATTGTGAACCCGTGCTTGCAAACAACAGCCTGAAATTCAGTTTTCTTTTTTCTGTTCTTTCAATATGACTTCCTGACTGCTGTTCTTCACCTACTAAAATTTTCAGCATTTCAAAGCCTGCAGTCAATGCTGCCTCCTGAGTAAATCTTTTTCTGGTAGTGCTCCTGGAATTTGACCCTCCCCTAACAGTTTCCTGCATACTGGCACTGAGCATATGTGCTATTTATAATGAAGCACATTATCCTTGGCTGTGCTTATCTTTCCATGTTGTGAGCACTTGAAAAGAGAGACTGGACAGCTTATATTGGTGCCCTCAGTGCATAGCCCAGATCCCTCTGTCAGTGCTCCGTTGTTACTAAAGGGAACCAGATATTTTCTCCAAGAATACTATTGTGCTGTCTTGTCTCCGCTATTTACTCAAAATGTGTGCATTCATATGTGTCTCCACGAAGAAAGAGAACTAGAAGTAGAATCTAATGGACTTTAGCTATAAAATAAGCAGAGTGCCCAATGTGACATGATGTCCTTATTCAAGTATTATTTTCCCTCACTAACAAGTTACTGGATGTTGTCAAACCACACAAAAAGCCATCAGTGGTGAATAGACGCAGGACTTAAGTCATTTTCCCACTAAAACAGCTTTTTATAACTTATCTTTTATCACTAAAAATATCAAGTAAGTGTAATAAAAAGCCAAATTATGTATTTTATAATTTAAATGAAAAGATATGAAAACCCACAACATCAACTGTGTAAAATTATTTTAAATGAATAATGCCACAGAAGTTGTATTTTTGTCACATTGGTCTTGCTGACCAAATAGTTTTTTAGTTTATACTTCTAAATTAGACTAAGCTAATTTAGACTAATTTGTAGAAAATGTCAAGTTTTTAAAAATTGTACCTTTTCCCCTACAATTAGGCATTTCCAGCTAGCTTAATGATCAATTTGGGATCAATTTTACGCATTGAACTGATTTATATTGGCCTCTATCTGTACATGTTGTGAGGAAGCCAGTGACCTTGCTTTGGTTCATTCCACTGCTGTATTTAAAAATCATGTACTGTTTAATCAATGTGAGCTGCACACCTCATGTTTGATCAGACTTTTAATTTGTCTTTTTTTTTTCTTTTTTGGGGACAAGACTGCACAAACCCTTTCCTCAAAGGAATTTCTTGAAAATGCTTATGTCTTAGCTGTTCTTCTCTTCTTGGCCCTTATTCTGCAAAGGACATTTTTGCAGGCATCCTACTATGTGACCATCGAGACTGGCATTAACCTCCGGGGAGCCCTGCTGGTATGTACAAGTTTTGAATAATTTTGCTTTTTGAAAATGTTAACTACTATATGTATATGGTGGTAGGAAGGGCAATGGGTTCCATTTGGTTTTTTCATTTCCTCTTTGATGGTACAACATCGGCCCTTCTAGGACCTACTTAAGAAAGATGTTATTGGGCCTCCCCTGGTGGCACAGCGGTTGAGTGCTGGGCTGCAAAGCTGCCTGCAGCTTCTGCAGCACCGGTTCGATCCCCAGCCGCCAGCAAGGGTCACATGGTGCGCAGACCTCCCCTGCCATGCCCGCTGCTCCCCTCAGCAGTGTACTTCATCAGTCTGCCTGTTCTGCTCTCCGCTCTGGCTCTGGTGAATTCTCTCACCGTCCCACGCTTCTGACTGTACCCAATGCTTGTATAAATAAATAAATCTTTTTTTTAAAAAAAAGATGTTATTAATAAATCAATTGAATCAATTCAATTGATTGCATTAAAAATTACTTATAAAACATTAAGAAAAATATTTTGAAATCTTGCATTCATTTGCTTTTTCTGCTTATTCTAGAGCTTATATTTAAAATTGAATGTATGTTTTGATTGTAGTACCAGAAAAAAGTTTGTATGTAGTTAGGGACTAAAAATACCTATGCTAAAATGAAAATACTGGTTGACTTAAGATGACATGAAAGGTTTTTTCCTCCTTTTTCCAAAAAAAAGTAATGTGTTTTCTATGAAAATAAATAGGCATGGTGCTAAATATAAAATTTAGAGCTTCCAGTATATCTTTTTTTCTGCAGGCCATGATATACAATAAAATCCTTAGACTCTCAACATCTAATTTATCCATGGGTGAGATGACCCTGGGACAGATCAATAACTTGGTTGCCATAGAAACCAATCAACTCATGTGGTTCTTATTCCTGTGCCCCAATCTGTGGGCTATGCCAGTTCAGGTAGGTCAATATATGTTAAGATTCCCATATACAGAGGAAATAAAACATAAGGGTATAAGATACTTTATTTAGTAAGAGGTAAACTTTGTGACTGGACTAATAATATTGTTATGCCTCTTTGTAGACAAGGAAGCTGAGATGCAAAATACTATGACATAGGTTATGAAGGTGGGGTTTGGAATTATGCTGCTTATGTCAAGACAACTGTTCTGCCAAGTGGTCAAACCAAGTGGTTCAGTTGTGAGAAAGTGAATGTACAGAGGCAATGACAGTAAGCTGAGTGGCTGACCTCAGCTTCTTCAGTCTAAATGAGGGCTAGCCTTCGTGTTGTTAGGTGACGTGTAGGGCCATTGAGGAACCAAGGACAGTAGCTATTCTGTCCTCACATTATGATGCTGTCCCCTCCTTCCCATCCCCACTGCCCTGAAAAGCTAGTATTAGTCCAAGAGCACATGCACTATCCAGTGGGTGGGTTGGTGATGTGGTGGGTGACATTTTAAAGCAAAAAGGTCATGTCCTTTTAAAAACATGAAGACTGCTTTAGAAGTTCACAGGCATCTAAGGACCACTCGTGACTTCATGCAGCAAATGGGTTTGACAGCAAATCTGTGCTTGCACAGATCATCATGCTAAAAATAATCTACTACTTTGCTTTCCCCAAATAAATCACAGTAAAACTCAACTGTCATAGTTATGTCGACATGCAAATAAGCAATGTAATCATGAAGAAATGCTCCATTTTCATGAAAAAGTAACTCCTTTCATGCAGGGTTCTCCCTCTGCACCCCCATTCATTTTCTCATCCCCTGTTTTCTCCTTCTTAGATCATCATGGGAGTGATTCTGCTCTATAATTTACTTGGATCCAGTGCATTGGTCGGGGCTGCTGTCATCGTGCTGCTGGCCCCAATTCAGTACTTCATTGCTACAAAACTGGCGGAGGCTCAAAAGAGCACTCTTGTAAGTCACTTCTTCTGGAAACTTGATTAGGAAAACCTCGTGATGCTGTTTTATTTTTGAATACATAGAAAATCTGTGCATCCCACTCAGGGTGATTTGGACATCATTAGGTTTCATTTTGCTTCTTAGGCTGCGAATGTGTTTTCTGTGTTACAGGAACAATATCTGAAAATGGATTTGAAAGTTAAGACTCTATCTTAGAATCAAAATAGCAGAATCACCATTCCTGATGTTCATAAGGATAATGGGGTGATGAGACTTTGGATCTGCTAACTTGCTTGCTTCAAGAATATACTGAGGTGTATTTGGAGGCCGTTGGCTATCAGTTCTTGACATGGGGAAAACAGAGCAAGGAGGGAGTGAGGGTTCAGGTCTGGCATTTCTGAAATTAAAGTTGCCTAGGGTTGAGTCAGAATACATGGGGATCAATGGAATTGATTGTTTTTGTTGTTTTTTTTTTAATTTAGGTGACATTGGTTTAGAGCACTGTGTGTGATCGAGAGGTACAGGCTCACTCCCTTCAGGTGCTGGGATCACACCACACCCACCACCAGGGTGCCTGTAGTCCTTCACCATAGTCTATTGTGCTCCTTCCCCACTTTGCCCTCTCCACCTTCCTCCCCCACCATGGAAGCCTCAATTTTATAGTCCAATTTCTAGGGTTATTAGTTTGGTTTTGTCTGACCCTTTGTTTTGTTTCTCTGTATTCCACATATAAGTAAAACCACCTGCTATTTTTCTTTTTTCCTTCTGACTTATTTCACTTACATTTTCCCTTCCAGTTCCAGCCATGTCTTCACAGATGGCAAGAATTCACCTGTTATTGTAGCTGAGTAGTGTCGCTTCATGATGCTGTCCTTAATCTACTCATCTGTCTTTGGCACTAAGGTTGTTTCCACAGATTGGCTATTGTAAATAGTGCTGCAGTGAACACAGGAGTGCACATATCCCTTTGAATTAGTGTATTTGCGTTCCTCGGGTTTATACCTAGAAGGGGAATTGTTAAATTTTATGACAGATCAATATTTACTATTTTGAAAAACCTCCATGCTGTTTCCCATAGCAGCTGAACCAGCCTCCATTCCTACCCATGTATCCTGCAACTCTCAGTGGTAGCTTTCTGGGTGCATATATTCATGGTCAACTTGGCAAGGCAGAAAAAGCCCAATTATTGACACTCGCTGGCTTCAATTTACCATGAAATCATTTTATTTGAGCAAAAATTGGCTGCTTTTAAAGAAATATTTGCAAATAATACAATTGTTGACAGCATGTTTAGAAATAAAGTTTGATTAAAGATGAGCAAGACTATAAATCAGGCGTAAAATGTAGGGACTTCGCCACTGATGGAATTGTTTCCCAAGCTGGTGTTCCTGCTGTGACAAGCAAGTTGCATGTCACGCAAGTGGTTTTTATCACTTGTTTTTCTGCTGCTCTGGGTGCACTTACTCATTCTTCCTGCCTGAGCCATCTACTCCCTTGCTCCAGGACACGCATACTGAAAGGTATGGAAGAGGGCACAGTCAGAACTGGCTCTCCCCAGACATCTGTCTTTCATTGAGCTGCTCAGGCTATATTGATGCATCCACTTAGCACTCATTCAACAGGCATCTACAACCCCAAAGAGATAAAAATGTGAATGAAAACCAGGATACTGGCTGCTCTTGTTTCCTCCTATCTGCCTTTTGACTACTCTACCTCTCCTTTTGCTAATTCACAGGTCTTGTGGTACCTTCTTAGTAATTCTAATGAAATTTTTGGTGGTGGAAGAAGCTGAAGCAGTTGACTAGCTGATATGTTGTATCTTCTGCAAATCTCTCTGCAGTCAATCCAACTGACTAGTCTTCTGTGCATCTAAATTAAGCCTTGAAGAAGAGGTTAGGCGGAAGTATGTCGAAATATCTGGGAATTAAAGAGGATAGGCTTGGTTTCAATAATTGTATTTTATGAAGGTGCACTGTAAACACACCAACTGCAGCCTCCCATTCCCAAATATAATGCAAACTCATTTTTCTTAAATTCATTGTTTCCCTTCTATGAAAGATGATGCTGAGGGGAGAATAAAGTGATATAGTTATGAGAGGGAGCCTTGGAAGTATGTTCATCATTTTCCTGAATGTATATATATTTAATATATAGTATATAATTTATATTACATAGAATACATTAATAATGTAAGTATTATATATATGATCTGCAGACAGTATTCAAAGATATAATAGGAATCTTTTATTTAAATGAAAGCAACAGAGACATAAAAGTTTAGGCGCATAGAACTTTGATGCCAACTCATCAACCTATCTTTTTAAAGGTAGAGCATGAAGCACAGAGTTTAACAACTTGTCCCTGGACTCTCCCAGCCAAAGTTAGAGGCAGAGCCAGGCAGAAGTCGGAAGCTCCTCAGTCTTGGTGCTGCCCCTGGTCCTGCCCTCTGAGTCACTTGGATGAAGAATGCATTGTTTTTCATTCCTCTACTTTTTTATTTTTTTTAAGGATTATTCTACTGAGAGGCTGAAGAAGACAAATGAAATATTGAAAGGCATCAAACTACTCAAGTTGTATGCCTGGGAGCACATTTTCTGCAAAAGTGTGGAAGAAACAAGAATGAAAGAACTGTCCAGTCTCAAAACCTTTGCTCTCTACACATCACTCTCCAGTAAGTGCCCATGGCTCTAGAGACCCCAAAACACATGTGGTCTTTCACTTTAGATGCTGAACAATGAAACATTCTTGTTGTCAAAGGAAACCGATTTACAGTTCTACATGGGGGCTGTCCAGTAGCCACCAGCCACATGAGGTTGTTCAAGTTTAAAGAACAGGGTTAGCACAATAGCATCAAGTAGACCAGAATTCCATGCCTTACAAGTTGTGTGTCCTTCCCAGGCCACTTAACATCTGAAGTCTTTGGGGTTTGTTTTTTTAATTTTTTTTTTAATCTGTAAAATGGTCTCAGTGATGGTTGTCAGACTTGTAATTGAAACCCTTTTCCCAGGTAATATTTGGATGAATAGTTGTTTTTCAGAAAACTTTGACTTGTTTAAATGAGCTTGACTGTATTACTCTTGATGTTCTCCGAAGAGCCTGGCGAATGACCTCTTGTCTTACCTTTCTCTTCTGGAATATATGACATTGTGTTTTCTCCAGCATGGTTGAAATGCCCTTTTTTTCCTAGTTGTAGGAGGAAAAATACTGTCGGCATTTCCAGATGAAAGAAGCCAAATGACACTCAACAAAAAAATTCCCAATTTATTTTCAAGAACTTTTAAATACAGAGCACTGTTATCCTCACTGTAATGTGTAGAAAGCAATTGTTAAAAAATGCAAAGTGGTTTTTTCTCAAAGAGTGATTGATGAAGTACTTTCAAGGATAATGAGTTTATGTTAGTACAAGTTTTATGAACTTAGTCAAACTACTCCCACTAATATTTGATTTAATTTGTGTGTCAGTTTTGCTCATCTCTGTTCTTCCCAAGACTTTCAAGAACTTACAGTTTCATGTATTGTTGCCTCTTGAATTCTAAACTACTTTAATTCTTAGTGATTATAAACACGTCTCATATGAAATAGATGTGGAAAAATATTTGGCTTATATCGTGCATTGATTCTATCCCTAATGCTGATGCATTGGAAGTGAGATAGAAAGGACATTTGTCTTCAAGCTGCTAATATGATGTCAAAATGCTGGAATATGGAATAATTGATATCCACTGGCTCATGCAGTAGTCTTCAAAGCTGGTACTTTACATTACAGTCCCCACTTCAGTGGACTGAAATTCTCCTAGTGAGGATGGATCATCCAGAAATGATGATGATGATGATGATTACAGTGATGAAGTGGAGATAGTCAATTATTATCAGAAGTGACTTTTCATGTGTTAGCTCATTTAATCCTCACAACTGGCCAATGATTTAGAGTCTTACTCTATTTTTTTTTAAGAAAAAAAATTTTTAAAGATTTATTTATTCATGCATACAAGGCCGGGGTACAGGCCAGATTCGCAGGAGGGTGAGAGCATTCACCAGAGACAGAGCGGGGAGCAGAACAGGCAGACTGACTGAAATACACTGCTAAGGGGATCAGTAGGCAAGACAGGAGAGGTCTGCCATGCCATGTGGGACCCTTGCCTGCCAGCCGGGATTGAACTCGTGCTGCAGAGGCTGCACACAACTTCACAGCGCTGTGTTCAACCGCCTGCACCATGAGAGGAGGCCCACTAACTTTATTTTAGAAATTAAAAGATTGAGGTGGAAAACTTAAACTTGAACTACCCCCAGATCATGTAGCTACTGAATGGCAAACTGGGCTGTTAACCCAGTTTGTCAGTCTCCAGACAGGAGGTTTGGGTTGGATTAGGAAGTCAAATACAAAAGGAAAGAGAATAGAGGAGTCCTTACTAGAGGAGAAGAACCACAGGCCAGGAAGGTAAAAATGCAGAGTCATGTATTCTGACAGTAGCCATTGTCAATTCCATGATGTTAAGTTCCAATTAGACTCCCACCCTTTCAGGTCTTATGATTTAGTTCAGTACAATGTTCTTGGGGCTTCAGGGCTTAAAAGTTTGAAATTTGAGAATAGAACTGGCTCTAACTCCCACTCTGTCACTTCATAATAGCATAGCTTAGGTAGGTCAAGTTGCTTCTATCCTGCAAAACTCCTGTTTCGTCATCTGTAACATGAGCTCATAATAATATCTATCATGTTGGGTTATAGAAAAGACTAAAATAGATAATGAATACAAATGATGATTGACTCTGCTCCAGGCATTCTATCAAATGCTTCATACCCGTTGTCATGTATAAAGCCAGTGACACAATAACCTCCCGCGCTCAGTTTTCTCATCTAAAAATTGCTGTAATAATGATCATATCTATACCACAGATAGACTGTCAGAATCAAATGAGGCAAGGAATACGACACTTCTTAGTGACTGGGAAAACATTTTATGAGTAGTATTTGTCGAACTCCATGAGAAGACAAAAACGAACAAAGTCTACTGCAGCATACCGGTCGTATGGGGTCTTAGAGGGCAAGCTGACCTGAAATGAAATCTTCAGCAACTTGTTAGCTCTTCAGCCCGGGTCAGTGGCAGTCTCAGTTTCCTCATCATATATGAATGGGATGTATTAATAGCACCCTGGGTGGTTAAATAAGAATGTCTGTAAAGTGTTCAGGAAATTACTTGAAAATACAAAATGTCCTCAGTCAATAGTATCTGAAAATACTGAAAAGAAAACCAGCAGCACAAGTGCTAGCAGAGTGGAGAACTAGCTGAGTGAACACAGTTGGTCCTTCCTATCAGCATATTCTGCATATGATGGCTGTTTGCGAAATCCGTGGAACCCATGCATGTGGAGGATGGACTATACGGAACTTGAGTATCAGGGATTTTGGTGTCTGGGAGGTTCTGAAACCAGTTTCCCCTAGATACCAAGGGACAATTGCAGTTACAATTTTGGGGGGTCAAAAATTGTACCTGTATTTTTAATTATGCAGGGGTTGCACCCCAGCTCCCATGATGTTCAAGGGCCAACTTTGTGTGTTTTATTTTTTAATTTTTTAAAAGATTTAATTATTGATGCATACAAGTGGGGTGCAAGCCAGAGGTGGGGGGGGTGAGAGGATTCACCAGAGGCAGAGTGGGGAGCAGAATTGGCAGATCTACAGAAATACACTGCTGAGGGGAGCAGTGGGTGAGACAGGAGAGGTCTGCTGCACCATGTGGGTAGCTCCCTGGCTTGGGATCAAACATGTGCTGCAGT
The DNA here is from genome assembly GCF_014898055.3 of Talpa occidentalis. Classification (NCBI taxonomy): domain Eukaryota; kingdom Metazoa; phylum Chordata; class Mammalia; order Eulipotyphla; family Talpidae; genus Talpa; species Talpa occidentalis. The sequence continues at coordinate 54,823,060 of NW_023601653.1, forward strand.
GGCTGTGGATAGCTTCAGAGTGCTGTGTCTTAACCCCTTGCACCACCAGGGAGGTCCCTGTTTGTTTGTATTTTTAATTAAAATAACAGTTATCAAGAAGTGATTGCTTATTTAAAGATGAAGAATATAAAATGAGTTCTACTTGTTGACAAAGGGAAGATTTAAAAATACACTTAGAAAATAGTGACAAGAGCTAAAGAAAGGAGGCAAGCATGGCTTCTCCTCTGCTATTAAGAAGCTCAGATCAATGTTGGGGTTCCCAGTACCTCACAGAAATCCAGGTTTGATAACAGCCACACCTGGACCTACAGAAGCACAAGCTGATTCTGTGGACAGTGGCGAGAGCAGGCAAATCGTGGATTGTAAGAAATGATGGCATTTCTGCATGGACTCACTCCTGAGTGGTGAGAACTTGATTTCAGCTCGTGTTTTGCCATTGCCTTGCTCTGTTACTGACAATTTGCTGTGTTAATATTTTGTTAAATTTTTGTACTCATGTCATCAACCTGGCTTTTATCCTTCTGAGACTTGCAAATACTAGTATCTGAGCCTAAAGCGTGAGTTTTTCTTGTTTCAGTTACACATGCTACTATCATCAAATGACAGCAATAAATTCCTGGAGAGGTAGTTAAAGAAACAGAAGGTTCAGGATATAAAGTTATTTTATGAAGCGAAAGGTGCTCTATAGGTGAAAATTAGTATCACTGCTAGAAAGAGAAATTGAGTGATGTCAAATGCTTGTTTTGAATCTGGTAATAAAATTGGTAGTAACCTAATTTTCATGTATTTGAGTTAGTTGAGTGAACCAAACAAAATGTAGACAGTTAATACTATTGAATGAAGACTTATTAAATTCTAATAATGTGCATCACCAAAGAATTATCTGAATTTTGACTGTTTGTAACATTTCAGTTAAAAAAAAAAAAAGAAAAAGATCTTCTGGTTAAGACTAATGTGTGGGAAATCATACTACTGTGATGGAGCAAATACCTACTGGGGAACTGTTTGTGGCCTCCCGACAAAGTGTTATCTAATGTACTGGTCCTTCCTGTCTTCAAGAAAAGGAAAGTAATAATAGATGATTAATTAAAGTTACTGGAAATGTTTCACAGTTCAATGAAACTAATGTATTTAATTTCTTTCCACAGTTTTCATGAATGCAGCAATTCCCATAGCAGCTGTTCTTGCTGTAAGACATTTTTTCTTACTTTTAGAAGTGGAACTAAGTCAGTATGTAGAAGTGATTTATGAAGAAGAATGTGTGGGTGGTAATGTATAGGTCCTCTCTTATGCCAGCTTTCTCTTTGTGTTCTCCACTGCTGTGCTGCTCCTCTGGGGTTTTCAGATGTGGCACTGTGGAAACGGTGCCCCAGATAATTCTTTGTTGTAAGGACTTGTTCTTTGCATTAGGTTGTTCAGCCACCTTTCTGACTTCTAGCTCCTAGATCAGCAACCCCATAGTCACAACAATCCCAAACACCCTCTGCTATTGACTCCCTGTGCACTGAGGAACAAATTAATAGCAGTTGAGAACCAACTGGGTCTAACCTCCATAACCTGATTCCAATACATACTTACTGCAGAATGGGGCAGGGCTAAGATGGTAAGACAATGGGCTTTGGTGGAGGGTGTGGTGTGGTGACATACATTTAAGAGGTGCGAACCTACACCTCTAAATCATAAACAGTGTGGTAAATTAATGTTACCTCCATAAAAACATTAAAAATTCCATATAATGAAGTGAATGCAAAAGAATGATTTTAGCTATATTTATGTAAAAATGCAGTTAAGGAAATATAGTTATGCAGACATATACACACATATATATAAATATAATTTCACATATTAATCTGTAACTTTCAGCAAGAAAAAATATTTTAGGGGAAAATTCATGTGAGAATTATATGAGAAAGAAGTTGCAGATACACAAACATTCCTCTCTAGTCAAGAAAATGACCAACAAAGTGGATATTATGTGTAACGTCAGGCACAGCTTAGCTGAAAATATGTATCAATAGACTAAAAAGCCAAAGATTTTTATAAGGATGAGAAGATTGGAGAGAGGAGTCTAGTCTGTTTCAGCCGACTTTGTGGACCATGTGGGTGTCTGACCACAAGCAGAGTTGTCCAGCAGGCAAGACCATGTAGCAATTTGAAATTTCTATGGTAATATAAAACTGATTAAAACCCACCCACCACCTCCCAGAACTAGTACTATATTTAGAAATGTAAGATAGTCTGCATTGGCCACCAATATTGGCAGTTTGGGTAAAGACTCACATTAGGAACCCAGAAACAGTGGGGCGGTCCGTTTTTCCCTTAGAACATTCCGTGTTGGTTGGACAGAACGCGACTGGTGGTTACGAACTCCGAGTTCCCCTCACAGTTACACCTCCTACTCCATCATTTGACGGATCAGCTTCCTTATCTGTAGATAGAATCTGTTCTGGCCCATTCTGCCAGTTTCCTGCTAGGATGACATGTAAACCATTAAATACCAATAGCGAGAATTGTTTTACTTGGGGAGGATTTTGGATGAAGTCGTTGTTTTCATAGTTGCAGTGAACCTGCTGGCACTGCATGCTGTGTTAGGTATGTAAGGTTGAGGGGGGGCATTTGTGACACTTTCCCCAACTTTGTCTCAAGCAGTCTCTTGTTTACACAGACGTTTGTGACCCATGCGTATGCCAGTGGGAACCATCTAAAGCCAGCAGAGGCCTTTGCTTCCCTGTCCCTCTTCCACATCCTGGTCACGCCACTCTTCCTGCTCTCCACAGTGGTCAGGTTTGCAGTCAAAGCCATCATCAGGTAGGTGTGGGGATTCTGGAATTCTTTGCTCCATTTGAGAAATATTACCTGCTCCTAGTAGTACATTTGAAAAAGTTTTAAAAATTCTTCAGTACCCAGATATAGCTATTATTAAAATCTCGATATGCTAACTTTCAGTGCTTTATTTCATATAGAAATCATTTCTCTAAAAATTTTGAATTGATATTTTGGCCCCTGATTTCACTTACTATTTTTACTATCTTCCCCTTACCGTGTCTACTATGTGATAGCTCATTGCTTAGAGGTAGTCTAATTTATTTAATGATTACACTTCTATTGTGCATTTAGAATGTTTTCTCCCCATAAATATCAATAATATTCATATCAACATATTTGTTTAAACTTTTCTCTGGCTATTTTCTTAAGTCAGACTTCTAGACATGGCGATGCTACTTGTAAAAGTAGGCACATTTCTAAGTTCCTTGATAAATGTGGCTGTTGCTTTCCTCTTTAAGAGTTGGTCAGAAGCTATACCCACTTTTAATATTTTTTATTAATATGGCCATCATGTTTTCCAAAGAAGTGTGCTAATTTAATTTATACTTGTGCCAAGGACAAAGAATGTCCACATAAACATATATTTATTGTTTTCATTTTATTTATTTTTTAAAGATTAATTTTTTATTTATACAATAGCTAGGGTACAGGCCAGAGGCGTGGGAGGGTGAAGAGGACTCACCAGAGACAGAGAGTGGAGCAGAACAGGCAGACAGACTGAAAGCACTGCTGAGGGGAGCAGCAGGTGCTATAGGAGAGGTCTGCTGCGCCACATGGGAATCTCCCTGGCCGGCTGCTGTGCTCAACCTGCTGCACCACTGGGGAAGCCCCCTATAGTTTCAATTTTAGTTTAATCTGGGAAAAAGAAGTTTTAGGTTTATTGTCTCTGTGAATGGAAAGATTTTGCTGGACCACTTAGTACTCTGCTTGTTTTAAATATGCTGCTGTAGTGTTTCTCCCCAGTGTGGAAGTTATCTCAGACCCACACTGTGCAGCTATGACCACGTGCCCTTGTGTGATATAAAGGTCACCAAACTAGATGGCACACCACTCTGTGGGCTGTAGCCTCTCGTGTCCTATTCCCTGACAAACATGGCGTCTTAAAGTAGCCTGTGGCTTTATTTTGCACTCTTTGAAATCTTATCAAACCCCAGCATGTTTGATGGACAGTCATGATCAAATTTATATCTGGCCTTTGAAAAGAATGCCAAAATATAGCAGCCCTGAAGGAACATTGGAAGATTTGGGCCTTAAATGCCCAAAACCTGGTGTCACCATGGACAGGGACACGGGCCATGCCTCGGAAGGTCTTTTAAAATAAGATCATTTCCCCCATGTTGTGTATGACTAAGAAAACTGGTTTTTAATATTCACAATGCAGACTCTCCAGTTTGCGGTGGAAGTTTATATTGGTTTAACTAAGGCTTAATACCAAATAACATTACTGTGCACAGACAGGGCCTTATTATTAACTGAGTTCAGATTGGTGATAGCAAAACCATAACATGATTTCCATCCTGTCCGGCAAACTGCGTTGTCAGTAACTGTTTCTGGAACTGTTAGCATTTAAAGCTCAGGCCCTCTGACCTCATCTCCTTCATTTCTTTTCATATTATTCTGCTTCTGAAGCACTTGTGCAGATCACTGCTTGATTTTTGTAGCACTACTTCCAAATTAGGCAGTGCTCTGGAAGAGACACTCCTTCAAACAATAAAATTGAGAAATGGCCAAAGTCTGCTATTTTGGTCCTTATTTTCATTTTCCCCATTTACTAGCTGTCCCTCTCATAGTTACACTTTTAATTGAACTTAGGCTCTGCGCCACAAGTGGAGGTAGAAAGCAATCGAATCACTTGTGAAAGATAATTCTGAACTCAGATCACCAAGCATCAAAAAGACCTGATTTGAAAAAGCAAAAAAGTGTTAAAAGCCTAGCGGTGTCCCCCAAGTCCACAGCACAGCCATTCTGCTGTAGTAATTCCTAGTAAAGTTTTGAAGGTGGGTCATTTTGCCTGTGTATTTCTGCAAAGCACTTTCTTTTCCTGGCATCCCAGAAAGCAGTCATTTGCCAGTTTGATAAAGACCAGTCTGTTGGCAGGGCTCAGCTCCAGATTTCCCCAGCCACAGGCCAGCTAGAATCAGCTTTTGAAAACACACTTCTTGAATGTGAATTTCAGTAGATGAAATTCATAGATGACTAGTCCACCAAGATGACCAGGCCTTTTTCCCACCACAGGCTGGTTCTATGAACCCTGGATGAGTGTTTCCCAGGACAACTGGGCTTGGCATTTTCTTCTGTGTCTGGGAACCTGTGACCAGTTTCTCTTGCCAGTTGGCCCATAGTGAGCTGAGCAGCCTGTTTATAATTGGAGACTGCACAGCTGGTTTTGAAGCCTCCTCTTGAGGACTCTAGTGCTCATGAGCTCCTAGCTGCACTCTTAAATGCATTTGAAAGTTTTGTGAGTTAGAATAGTTCCAGACTTGCGCTGTCTGGACTTGGAAGATACTTATAATCTTCTCTATTGAAGGAAAATTCCATGTCATGTAAAAGTCCCTGCTGGAGGAACATTCTAGGCTTTCTTTTAAAAATGCTTATTTCAGTGCAATGGAACAAGGATAGTTTCTTCAATATGGTGCTGGGAAAAATGGACTGCTACATGCAAAAGAATGAAACTACACTATTACCTCACACTATACATAAAAACCAGCTCAAAATGGGTAAAAGACTTGAATGTAAGACCTGAAACCTTAAAATACATAGAAGAAAACATAGGCAAAACCCCATAACATACGCCTCAGAAACGTCTTTGTTGAGGACTTTTGGACTTTGTTGCTTCTAGAAGCAAAGAAAACGAAGGAAAAGATAAACATCTGGGACTACATCAAACTAAAAGAGACAATAACCAAAATGAAGAGGCATCCTACTGATTGGGAGAAATTATTTGCACTCCACACAACTGATAAGGGACTGATCACAAAGATATACAAAAAGCTCACATGATTCAACAAAAACAAAGCAAACAGCCCAGTCAAAAAAATGGGCAGAAGAGCTATAAAGACACTAATCCAAAAAAGGAAATGCAAATAGCCAACAGGCATATGAAAAAATTTAACATCCCTTATAATCAAGGAAATGCAAGTCAAAACCAGAATGAGATACCACCTCACTCCAGCAAGAAAGGCCCAATTCAAGATGACTGGCAACCACAAATATTGGTGAGGATGTGGAGTTTAAAAAAGGAACCCTCTTATACTGCTGGTGGGAATATAAACTGGTCCAACCAGTATGGAAAGCTGTGTGGAGGTTCCTCAAATTACTAAAAATGGTGCTTCCGTATGACCCAGCAATTCTGTTCTTAGGAATCTACCCAAAAGACACAGAAACATTAATTCAGAAGGATACCTACACTCCTATGTTTACGGCAGCACTATAATAGCTAAGACATGGAAACAACCTAATTGCCCAAAAACAGATGAACAGATCAAGAAAATGTGGGAGATATATATGCAATGGAATACTACTTAATGAGCAAAAAAGATAAACTCATGCCATTTACAGTAACATGGATGGGGCTGGACGGGATTATTCTTTGTGAAATAAGTCAGAAGGAAAAAGAAAATTATTGGATGGTTTCACTTATAGGAGGAATGTGGGGAAACTGAAGAAAGGGTCAGGAAAAAAGACAAAACTATTTTGTTTTATAGATCCAAGAGTTACAGCAGGGGAGGGAGAGAGGTCAAAACAGGGGTGGGAGGAGCACAAGGGACCATAGTGATGGTGCACTAGTAATATGGTGGTGTGAGGCTATACCTGAGGGGAGAAGTCAAACATTCTGCAAAAATGAACAATGATGTAAGGGGGAAAAAAATACAACCTGAAAAAAAAATGCTGATTTCAGCCAGAATCATCTTGGTGTGGTGGTCAGTGGGTGAAGCAACATGTAGACACATAAGGTAAAAGAAAGAGACCGTTACTGTTCAGTTTATCTCTGCACACCACTTGAGTTTTCTCAATATTTTATGATGATGTGCTCCAATATATGTGTGTAAAACAAAGCAAGATGATTAAGGAAAATCACAACCATCTAACATATAAAAACACTTGAATTGATATTTTTTACAATACTGCCTTCGCCATTTTGCTTTGTTTGTAAGGAAATCAGTTATGTGTTTTGCTTTTCTGGAGAAAAGTGTAAGTTGATATGTTGTATCCTTTATAAAGAAATTGAGTTTAGCTTTCTGGTATTTGATGTATAATGCAATATCTATGTCCAAAGATGTTATTTGCCAAGAGAAAAATGTGTAAATCGAATCCCTTGATTTGTTGGAAAATAACTCTTTTCTCTCATGTCCCTCCCCAAGGAATGTATGCTTGGCTGGTCTGCTACAGTTCCCTTCAGTCAAATAAATTGTTACTGATGGTTATCACATAGCAGGCTTGCACTATGGTGGTTTACAAAAACTTCCTAGTTGCTCTAAGCCCAGCATGCTGACAGCTACATCAGTTATCCTGGTTGTCATAGCACCTGTCCCAGGTAGTCAAGCTGTGTGAAAACACCCAAGGTGACACTAGACAGTGAAAATGTAACATGTGTAGCTAAAATCTCTGATACTTTGTGATTCACATAAACAAAAGGGGAATTAGTAAAACAGGGAACTATATAAGTGCAGCAGAGCAGAGCAGATTGGTTGCAGTGAGACTGTCCCTGCATTCAGATCCTGGCACAGGATTTCTTATTGTTCAACCTCAACCATAATTTATGTTTCTGTAACTCAGTTGCCTCACTTGTAATGTTGAGGAGCACAGTCATAGCCCTGCATATGGTGATGGAAAGAATTCAGCAAGATTAATATGTGAAAAGTGTCCAGCACATGGCTAAATATTTTAGGTCTTTCACAAACCCCCATTTTAATTACTGGCCCTATTTTGCTAATTTCCATTCCTACTTAAGAGAGTTCTCTTCTTGGGGTGGACACACATTTACTGACACCCAAGGTGCATGGCTGTGCTTTAGGAATGTAAAGATGAAGGGCAGAGTGACATCCACAAGGAGTCCACAGCCCAGCTGGAGAGACCAGGATGGGAAATGAATTATGTTGCGATAGCACTGACTGGGAATGCCAGGGGTGGGGGATGATGGTCGCTTGTCAAGAGAAAACGCAGTTTGGCCCCTGAAGGCCTAAAGGAGGTGATGACTCTTTCAAAGGCTCTTGAAGGAGAAGTGGAAGTTGGCCAATTGAAGAAAAGAGGAAACAGGTTGTATCTGAGTGGGCAGCATATGAGGGGAATGGGTTAGTGAGCTGGTGCCACCTCTCCGATAAATCCAGGGCACTAAATCATTGAATGTAACAAGAGGAAGACTCTGATGAAGGTGGAGGGTAAAATCTTGGGGAGGCTGCTAATGATGCTGGAAGTGAAAGGTGCACCACTCATTATCTTAAGGAGCAGATTGTCACATGACAGATGTAAACATTTATTGGATAGCCCCATTGGCATGTTGGGAATTACCTCATCCTTGGTGAGGATTCATGCATTTTAATCCATAGTTCTTTTGCCTATGTGATTTCTGAACAGAAAATGCTTTTTCTATTACCCATGTATTCATTTGCTGGACGTTCCTTGAAGAATTATGACGTTATATTTTTGGAATTGGGCTAGATTCTGAAGAAGAGAGTATTTGCTTTGCAAGAGTTTGCAGTCTAGTGGGGGAGAGACAGGAACAAAAAATTGATAAAATGGAGTGCAGGGGACCCTCAGCCAGAGAGCACAGAATGATTGGGACAGGGGAGGGGGACAGGCTAGTATTGGGGCCCTGTGATGTTTGTCATAATTGCAGTACCCAAGTGGGATGAGGAGAAGGGGGAAGAAAGTTCTCCCTTTGCCTCGGTTATGCTCAAGGCCATCAGCTTCCTGAGGTTCATCAAGGGCGGGATGCATTAATTCCCATAAGAGAATAAGATTTTTATGTGTACTAGAAAGTGACATGGAGAATTTACTTCAATGTCTGAATCACAGGGTTTATTTCTTCTTGGATTTATTCAGCAAACATTCATTGTGTGCAGGGAGCTGGAGAGAGCTTTACACAAATGACCTGTCCCTTGCTCCCCTTTGTGCATAGAGGCCAGGAGGTGGTTTCAGAGGTGTTCTGTAGACAAAATTGTGTGCTCCTTCAAGTCCACCCTTTGCAAAACAGGAGCAGAATGACCGTTATGAGCAAAATAGGAGAGACAGCAGAGCTGCTGCTTACAAGGAAAGAGATACCATTTTATTTATCAAATATTTATTTTATATATATATATAGAAGGAAATATAGGGGAAACACTACATGACATGCACATCAAAGACATCTTTACAGACACATCACCCAAAGCAGTGATAGTGAAGGCAAAGATAAACAGCTGGGACTACATCAAATTAAAGAGCTTCTGCACAGCAAAAGAGACAATAACAAAAACAAAGAGAAACCCCACTGACTGGGAGAACATTTTTGCACACAACACTAATGATAAAGGACTGATCACAAAAATATGCAAAGAGCTGATGAGACTCAACAAAAACAAAGAAAATAATCCAGCCAAAAAATGGGCAGAAGAGCTAAAAAGAAACTTCTCTGTAGAGGAAATGCAAATAGCCAACAAGCATATGAAAAAATATTCAACATCACTTGTAATCAGGGAAATGCAAATCAAAACTACAATGAGATACCATCTTACACCAGTGAGAATGGCACATATTAAAAAACTAGCAACAACAAATGTTGGCAAGGTTGTGGAGAAAAAGGAACTCTCCTGTACTGCTGGTGGGAGTGCAAACTGGTCCAACCACCATGGAGAGCTGTGTGGAGATTTCTTGAACTACTAAACATAGAGCTTCCATCTGATCCAGCAATTCCACTCCTAGGTATTTACCCAAATGACACAGAAACAGTAATTCCAAAGGGCACCTGTACGCCTATGTTTATAGCGGCACTATTTTCAATAGCTAAGCTATGGAAACAACCCAAATGCCCAAAAATACATGACTGGATCAAGAAGATGTGGTACATATACACAGTGGAATATTACTCAGCAATCAAAAAAGATAAACACATGCAGTTTGCAGCAACATGGATGGAGCTAGAAGGAATCATGCTCAGTGAAATAATTCAGAAAGAAAAAGAAAAATACCGGATGGTCTCACTCATAGCAGGAATTTAGAAAACCTAAATAAGAGACCAGGAAAAAGACTAATCAATGCAAAGTAATAATCAAAATCAACAAGCAACTATAAACCAGAGACACAGGGGTGGGGGGGGATTAGGGAGGGGAGGGGAGAGGAAGAACTAGAGTCAAAATAAGGGGGGGGGTACAATTGTATGGGGAATATAACCAAAATGAAAATGCATACATTGCACAAAGATGAAAAATGATGTAAGATATATATAAAATAAAATATTTAAAAAATATTTTATATATATTTCACATCATTGTTCATTTTTGTACAATGTTTGATTTTTCCCTTCAGATGTAATCTCCTTAAAATTTCCACCAAGTCACTTGTGAACCATCACCATAGTCTCTTGCAGTTTTCCTGCCCCTGTTTTAACCCTTCCCCCCATCGAATGTCTCTGATTTATAGTGGTCTAATTTTGTCCTCCCCCATCCCTTATTTGGTTTCCCTATATTTCTCCTATAAGTTAAACCACTTGATATTTCCCTTTTTCCTTTGGACTTATTTCACCAGCATAATCCCTTCCAGCTCCATTCATGTTGCTGCAAATAGCATGAGTTTATCTTTCAGGATTGTTGAATAGTATTCCATTGTTAATATACCACACCTTCTTGATCCAGTCATCATTTTGGGCATTTAGGTTGTTTCCATTTCTTAGCTATTGTAATAGTGCTGCAATAAATATAAGAGTGCAGGTTTCCTTTCAAATTAATGTTTTTGTATCCTTTGGGTAGATTCCTAGGAGTGGAATTCCTAGATCATATATGGTAGCTCCATTTTTAGTAGTTTGAGGGTCCTCCACACAGCTTTCCATAGTGGTTGGACCAATTTTCATCCCCACCAGCAGTACAGGAGAATTCCTTTTTCTCCACATCCTCCCAGACATTTGTTATTGCCAGTCTTCTTGATTTGGGCCATTTTCCCTGGAGTGAGGTGGTATCTCATTCTGGTTTTGACTTGCATTTCCTTGATTATAAGGGATGTTGAACATTTTTTCATATTCCTATTGGCCATTTGCATTTCCTCTTTGGAGCAGTGTCTTTTTAGCTCTGCTCATTTAGCTCTTCTGTTCATTTTCTGATTGGGTTGTTTGCTGAGTTGTTTGCTGGTTGTTTGCTGGGTTGTTTGTTGAGTCATCTGAGCTCTTTGTAGATATTTATGATCAGTCCCTTATCAGTTGTATGGGGTGCAAATAATTTCTCCCAATCAATAGGGCATCTATTCATTTTGGTTATTGTCTCTTTTGCTGTACAGAAGCTTCTTAAGTTTAATGTAGTCCCAGCTGTTTATATTTTCCTTCATTTTCTTTGCTTTGGGGGGTGAGTCTTTAAAAATGTTTCTGAGGTGTATGTCATGGAGTGTTTTGCCTATGTTTTCTTCTATGTATTTTATGGTTTCAGGTCTTGGCATTTCCATGCCTGTCTTTTAAGCCTGTGGGGTCAGGCTTTGCTTACAAAGACACACAAACAATAGCCCTCCTCTTTTTTTCCTTTTGGTTCTGAATAAGATCAACATAACAATAAAATATACCGGTTTAAGCCATTTTAAGTGTGCAGGTCAGTGGCATCAAGTTCATTCAAATCATTGGGCAACTATGGCCTCTCTTCATCTCCAGAACTTTCTCATCATTCCAAATTGAAACTATACTCACTGAACAATGTGCCCCAAATACTCACCTCCCAGCCCCTGGAAGGTACCACTGACTTTCTGTCTCTATGAACTTGGCTCTTCTGGGTGCCTCAGCTAAATGGCCTGATCCAGTGTATATATGTATTTGTGGGCCTGGCTTATTTTATTAGTGTGTCTTTTAGTTTCATCCATCTTGTCCCAATGCTTATATATTTGTAAGTTAAGAATCCAGAGTCCTGGGGTAACCTTTCTAGAAAACAGTAAAAAAATTAAACATAGAATCAGATTATGATACAGCACTAGTTCTTCTGGATATGTACCCCAAAGACCTGAAAGCAGGAACTGGCCTAATCCAGCCATGGAGTATAGTTTAGCCAAAGCTTTTCTTTTATAATTGTCTCCTCTATTTTCCTGTAAATGTGTTTGGAAGCTAATAGTTAAGACTATCCCAAAGGTTTATCTTCCCTTATGTTTACCGTGGGGTGGCGGGGGAGAGGAAGCAGTCTATGGCAGACAATGCTAAAGGGCTTGAAGATCATGGGCAACAACAGACTGAGTTTAATGTACTTCTCTTCATTTTATTGATCTGTCACAAAAATAAACCAGGCAGTCCTATCTGGGCACATTTCACTTGACTACCAGTTCAAATTGAGAAAAATAAAGCTTTTGCTTCAAATATCTATTTTCTAGTGTCCTATCAAAGTCTGTATTTGCTCGGTGGTTGATGCTGCACAAACTGAGCTGTTTGTCTACTTCCGGCATCCTAGCAAGTGAGAAGGAGCTCTTTGTCACTTCGCTACTTCATAGCATTTTCTTCAGTGTATTCTTGTATTTATAGGAGAATGTTCTCAAGTCATGTTGCTGTTTCTTTACTGCTTTCTCTTTGCTCCTGATCCCATGACATTGGTGTGAAGAATGTGCAGTAGAGTGGTAGGTGGGCCAAGGAGGCCTGTACCTAGCTGAGGACCCTATAGGGAAGGACATTTGCAGACTCTGCTGATGTGCTTCCGACATATCCTGGCCTCTTGTTCAAGCACATATATTGTTCCAGAAGGTCTTGGGTGGCACCTGAGGTTCTCTGATGCTAATAAACTCCAAGTGATGCTGATGCTGCAGATCTTTGGCAAACACATTTAGTAGTATATAGTATGCCAGGTTCAGAAAAGATGTGGGATATAAAGTGATTAAACAAGTATCAGTATGAACCCCAGGTGGGTATGCTAAATGCTTTCAGGCAGGTCACTGAACTTGACTGTGCCTGCTTCCCACATCTGTGACATTAGACTAGCAAGAGGACTTCCCTCATTAGTGTCACTGTTTTGGACCATCCCCCTTCTGACTTCCTCCCCAACACTACTATCATTGACAGGGAATACAATTGCAGGGGAGAAAAAAAAGGAAAAGAAAGTTGGCTACAATCCCTTGATTCTGGCTCCCCTGAAATTTTTCTAGTTTTAGCCCTAGAAGTTCTGTGTCCCAGGAAGCCATCAGTCAGCTTAGGATGCTTGTCCTCTTTAGCTGAAGTCTCCATTGAGCTCTACAAGGGACACTCAGGGAGGCTTGCTTAACTTGAAGTGAGAGAGGAAAAGTTTGTTTCTTTGGGTAGAAATTCACCAATAGTGGTTTTCATTTATCCCTCCTTCTGTGTTTTAACCCTCCTTCTGTTGCTTGACTTTTTGCAGTGTTCAAAAACTAAATGAATTTCTCCTGAGTGACGAGATTGGTGATGACAGCTGGCGCGCTGCAGAAGGCTCAGCTCTTCCTTTTGAGTCGTGCAAGAAACACACGGGTCTTGTGAGTGCTTTTGCTCCCTCTGAAGCTGTAACTGGGTGGATCTGTTTGGGTGGCGGCTGGGTGTGGTGGCAGCACATGTAGGGGGAGATCCTGTCCCTCTAAATCAGAAACAACACTGTAAGCCAACAGCAACATTGTTACCTCCACAAAATAAATAAAAATCTAAAAAACAGATATTCAGGCACCACTGAGGAATCTCTAAAGGTAGGATCTGGGTCTGATAATAATGTTTTCTACCAAAAAAAAAGTGAACTGGTGCAATTTGAGCAATTGTAAACTGTACTTACAACCTATATGAAGAAAAATTGCCACCTGCTCCTATAACAAATCTCTCAAGTCTCAAATCAATAAACAAAAGCTAAGCTTGTCCATTACAGATCATCAGTCATTACCCCAATGGAACAACACATGTTTAATTCCAAGGAAAATGAGAGGTGGTCTCCCCCAAGCTTTGTGTAAAAATATTATAAAATAAGCTAACAAATCCAACATCCCATTCTTCTAATACCTTTTAGCTGTACTACATTTTAGTTTCAAAAGTGCTTTTTGGTGCATTGTGTCTTTGACTCAGTTAATAGATTACATCACCTATGTTTATTTTCCAGATGAATATGATGAGCTTGCATGCTTTATGGCTTGAATAAAGTAAACAGATTAGTATTAAGTGGCAGAGCCAGAATTAAAACCCAAGTCTTATAATCCTTAACCCAATTTATTCATCCATTAAGAAATATTATTACTCAATATTTACATCAAGCCTAGAAACACAGAATTAGTTTTTGTGGCAGTGGATATTTGAAGAAGTGAGCAAACTCTGTGAACACACTTTAGTTCAGAAAGACTTGCTGATAGGTTGGAGGGGGTGAATTAGAAAGAGGACTCCAGGATAAATCCTAGGTTATTGGCTTAACTGCTGGATAGGGGGTGAAGCCATCAACTTGAAATAGAGAGGCTGAGAAATAAGTAGGTTTGTATTGAGGTGGAATCAAGATGTGTGTATTGCACCTGATAATTTTCAGAAGTCAAGTCAGCACTGAAGATGTAAACCATTGAGCCATTAGTGATTAGATAATATTTAAATCAGTGGGACAGGATTATACCACTTTCTTGAAAGGTGTATCTGAAAAATTCTGAAGAAAGTCTTTCAACTTAATATGTATATTTCCTAACAGTAAAGATGAAAGAAGTTTTTCTGAAATGAGTCACATTATAAATTATTATTAGTTACTAATGTTATTATTAGAGAAAAAGAGGAATGTATTTATCATCCATGTAACCAAATAAGGTTGCACATGCTCTCTCCTAAGTGGAGTTGATTGAAGCTGAGCAAGCCTCTCCCAGGTAGTCAATTCATATTAAATCTTTAATACATCATGTTTAAAACTAAAAATAGTTAAGATGAGGACTTTTGTCTGAAGAGGAACTACCATCCAGGCTTATGTAGATACTGAGTAATGATGTCTCCAAATGCTGGTTCACCAGTGTATGGACAGGAATCCACAGATGTGGGCACATGACAATGTCTGCACTTTGTGGCAGGAGGAAAGTCAGGCATTTGATTAGAACCAGCCTTAGATCATCAGATGCTACAAAGAATTCTGTAGATCATCCGTGAGAGATGTGGTTTGAAAGAGGTGACCTCAAGGAAAGGGATAGAGCAGGACAAGTTTGTGGAGTAAGGGAAATCAGAAGAATCTTTGGTATGAGAGATTGGTATGAGAGGAGGGGTAGAAGAAAAATTGAACTGAGGAAAGATTTTTGAAAGGACATGCCCTTCAAATGCATCCAATATCTTGATGGTTATTGGAACCAGACTGGACTTCTGATGTCCTCAAGGTCATTCATCACTGCTGAGGGTCCAAACCACAAATGACAACCTTTTTAAAATGGAGTGAAAAAAAAAAAAGCTGTGTATTTGAAATGGAAATCTTAAGATGCTATGTATTCTATAAAAGCTGAGAGTTAAGTGGTTTTGGCTGTAGCATTTCCATGGAGAATTAGTGACATTCTAGAGCCAAAGTCTCTTCAAATTATATCTGCAGAACTCCAACTCAAATGTCTGTCAACACATGTCTGCCTCCCACCCTCTCCTTAGTTTTGTGAAGAATATGAAGTCATTCCTTTGGGACCTTTGGGGGCAATACTACTGTAGCATTAAAGACTCTAGACAGTGAGTTTATGTGTAGGTGTAGACCTGTCTTGAGTGGAAACTATGCTTAGCTAAAAGGGTAGTTATTTTCTACCACATCTCATGCAGTGGCCTTCAAGGGGTCATCTGGGAGGACTCTGCAAAGAAAATCAAAACTCAAATAAAATTTCATGAACATTCTATTACCTTCTTCAATTAAAAATGCATTAGATATTTTCTATGTGATAGAACCGGTGTTATCTATGTGATAGAACTAGTTCTTCTCCATGGCTTTTTAATCTGTATTGATTTGCATGACAATTGCTACTTGATAGCTTGATGTTCTGGTGATACACAATTGATGGATATTGGAAGAACCATATCTCATTTGGATTAAATTACTGATTACTCCAGAACATGCTTCATTCCCATACTGGAAATCCACAATTTTTAAAAAAGTTAAACCTGCAAATTCTAGACCCAAAAGAGTATAATTACAAAAATTTAAGTTTTGAAGTGTATTACTATTTTGGCTTCATAGGATGTATTGGTATTTAAGTGAACTTTGACATAAATACTTGCTCACTTGATTTATGGGACAAATAGAGGTTCACAGAGCTGAATTTTCTACCTTCTCTAAATGACAAATTTCTAGTTAAGACCTTGTCTTAGTTGACTTTAAGTATGGAAGACTAGCCAACCTCAGCCTGCATTGCCTTTATTGTGGATGCTTTAGGACTTTGACTAGGAACAGCCCTTGCCATTTAGGGGAGACTGTTTCATTCTACAGTGCTTATGGATCTCCTTATGAAAAACTCTGAAGAAAATAATGTAGATCTCCATGTTTTTCTCACTCCAGAATGGATCCCTGAGTGATATAAATATGTCACATTCCAAGTCCTCGTGCTTTTGAAAGGGATCAAAAATCTGTTGAGACATTCACAAAGCCCAGTGACCTAACTGGTAGACTCTACTTTAACCTGAGTTAGTCTGCTTGATTTTTTCCATAACACAGTTTTATATTGCCTGGGAATATTCTTCCATATAACTGGAGAAAGAATCTCCAAAACTCACTTTAGGACTCGATCCATTAACATCCATCATTTGCAAGTATTACATCTTCAGCTTGTGCATTTGCTTGAAGATATAGCTTAATACTTTTTATTACCATTTGCTGGCTTTTGAGAAGACATCGAAATAATGAAAATAGGTCATTCACATCACTTGCTTATTTTCTGGGAATTTAAGTAAGAAGTAGCAATGTGAGTTCTGTAAAGCTTCAACTTGTGTTCTTTTCCATTTGGGATGCAGCAGCCGAAAACTATAAACAGGAAGCATCCTGGGCGATATCACCTGGACAGCTATGAGCAATCAACACGGCGCCTGCGTCCTATGGAGACAGAGGATGTTGCAATAAAGGTTATCTTAGTTCCTGTGTTCTCACATGAGTAGAAATATTTATGTTATTATATATGGTGAATTTCTGCAAATGTGGCCAAGATTGGGTCTTTAAAGTCTCTTTACAGTGATTGCTAATGCTTGCAACATTAAAAATACATATTCTGATGAGTTTATTCTTCTCACACATTCTCACCTTCTAGCCAGTCTTGCTGCAGCAGCATGTCTTCCTAGCAGGAGAAGGAACCTTCTTGTATGTGTTAGAAGCTAGTGTCTAATGTATTTCTTCTGGTTCTCTTACATTCATCTACCAAGCAAATAGATTTATTGAGAACACAATATTATAATCAATTTTTTTAAGGAAATAAGTTAGAGAGCAGTGTCTTCAACCTGGGGAGTTCGAAACCAGGACTCCTTGCATTCACCCATCTTGTCTGCACTGCCTCTGATCTCATTTCAAACTCTGCTTTTTGTACCTTCCCCAGGCCCGGCTGCTGAGGTGGAACCCAGGGTGTGGACTGACCATTGGGATAAATCCCAGTGAGGGGTTAATGCCGTGCAGGGACTGGAACAGACATCAAGCAGCCAGGGGCTTCAGGACGCAGTGCTCCCAGAGCCCTGGAAACTAGCTCTTTTAGGAAAGTAGCTTCATCTGCTGCTCTGGTCTGCCCAGCATCCTGCACTTGCCAGCCTGGTCAAAAGGAGGGGGTCTCAGTGGGATGTAGAGCAGAGCCAAAGGCTACATGGAATTCTTCTCTTTTCTCATATTTCTTGATGTAATATCTGCCCCTCAGTATGCTTAGAAATTGGAGCAACGGTGTATGTAATAGGGTAATGCTTGCCCCACCACTGCATTCATTTGCTGTGTGACTTCTGGGCAGATTGATTGCCTCTATGGGCCATGGTTTGCCCATTTTAAAGTGGGGATGCTATTTTGGGATGGTGTTTTGAGGATACGATGACATGTCAGCTGTGAATTTTAAAGAGCTTTACTGATACTTTGGTTATACATTAGAATCACCTAGAAAGCTTTGCTTTCAAGATAGATAGGTAGAATAGATAGGCAGATGGATGGATAGATGGGTAGAGAGAAATAAATCTATTCCCTACCTGTCTGTCTATGACCGTGGACTCACCTTTTGAAATACTAGTAGTTCTGTAGGCAATTATAGTGTGAAGTATTAGGCTATGAAAAAGTAAGGAATAAGAGACTAGAAAGGGTGTATACTCTTCTCAATTATGCCTGAATAATGACTTTATTATCAGTAACTAAAAATACATGATCAAAATTTTATTTTATTTTATTTTAAAGATTTATTTATTTATACAAGCACTGGGTACAGTCAGAAGCGTGGGAGGATGAGAGAATTCACCAGAGTCAGAGTGGGGAACGGAACAGGCAGACCGACGAAATACACTGCTGAGGGGAGCAGCGAGTGGCAGGAGAGGTCTGTGCGCCATGTGGGACCCTCGCCCAGCAGCCGGGGATCGAACTGGCGCTGCAGAGGCTGAGGGCAGCTTCGCAACCCAGCACACAACTGCTGTGCCACCTAAATAACATTTTCTATTTTGTATACTAAATCTAAAAATTGCCTTTTCCATGTGATTTATGAAATTTTATTTTAATGTAGAAAAGGCCATCATGATTTTTCCCCCAAAATTGATCATGTACCAAAAAACCCACAAAAACCTCCAAACCAACATGGCCTAGACTCAGCTATCCCTCGGAGAGGCTGCTACAGTTTCAGGCTCACCTTTGAGCTCAAATAAATGTTTAATTCAGGATGGAAATTCCCAAATCAGTAATAACTCATCTTCTTGATATATTTTTTTAAATTGTGAAATTACAATATACTGACAGAGGGCTACATAAACCTTCTGAATCCCATTGAATGTAAACATGAACCCCTACTCAACCACTACCACGTAAAGAGCACAACCTGCTCCCCAGAAGAAACCCCCAAAGCACACACTTGCTGCTCTTCCTCATACCTCCCCTGAGATACAGTCTCCATCCTGATTGTTATAGTCACCATTTCTTTTATTATACATGGCTCTATATGGCCCCCAAAAAACTTACTTTAGTTTTAAGCATAAATATATGTGTTTACCTTCTTTGGTTCAACACTGTCTATTGAATTCTTCCATGTTGCTCACCCATGCTCCCTGCTCTGTCGTGTTCCATTGTGCAAAAGTATCACCATGCATGCGTGTGTCTTATGTTGGACAGGGTTGTGTTGTTACGCAGCTTGGAGCTATTGTGAGCAATAGCTGAGTCAGTCTTTGCTTCCTTCACTGATCCAGATAGTAGCAGACCTTTCTCACGTGGCTCTGTCAATAGTAACAGGTGTTCATTTGATCCACCTTCTCACTAGTACTGCCAATATTTTGCCAAAGTGTATGGTGTGCTGGGGGAGGTGCGGTGAAATCACACTGTGGCTTCTGTTGACACTGGTTTCTGCTGAGGTGAAGCACCTCTTCCTATATATGTATCACCATTTGTGTTTGGGATCCTCTTTGCGACTCATCTGGTTCTTTGACCCTCCCTTATAAAAAAAAAGTCTGGATACTGGTTCTTTGGCAGTTCTATATGTTAAAAAAATTCTTCTCCTACTCAATAGTTTAGATTTTCATTCCCTTTATGGTAGCAGAAGTTTTTACTTTTACTGTAGTCTTATTTAATAGACTTTTCCTTTATGGTTCATGTTTTATTTTTTATTTCCTCTGAGAAAACTCTTCTGCCAGAATGAATGAAGGTAATCGCTATTAAATCTTTCAAGCTACACCTCTCACCTTTTAATTCCTTTTTCCACCTAGAATTGATTCTTGTAATGACATAAAGTAGCAATGTGATTTAGTTGGGAGAGCAGTAGTGAATAATTTTGGTTGCAAATTTTGTGGTCATGAATGAAATAGTAGTTGCTGTGCTGCGGTGGTCCTAAGGCTGTGCACTCTGCTGTGATTGTTACATGACACCCGGTTGTCCCAGCCCCAGTTCTGGGTCAATGTCACCGGTGCCCTGCTGTGAAGTCCTAGACTCATATCAGGGATCTTTACATGCCTGGGCTGATGGCTGGTCCTTTCTTGTTCTCCTGTATATTTGTTGAATATTACACTGTTCTGAGTATCATGACAGCTAATAAACATTGACATCTTTTAGAGCAAGTCCTTAAATTATATCTTGTTGTGTTTCTTGCAAAATATCTTTTTGCCATTCTTGGCCCTGTGCTGGATTTCCATCTGTGAATTTGTAGTTTTCCGTATACTTCCAGTTGGTATTTCCTTCTGTCTTCCGTCGCTTTTTTACAAATTATATTTTATTCAGCATTTGCACTTATTTTCACCAGAAGGAAATAGGGTGGTGGGTAGAAGGCCCTGCCTTTCCATTTTCTGGAAATTACTTTCATTGAGGGGAAATTCACATACTATAAACTAGCCACTTGAAAGTGAACGCTGGTATTTATTATATTCACAGATTTGTTCATCATGCACATCTATCTATTTGCAAAACCTTCCCATGACCCCCAAAGGAGGGTCACATACCCAATAAGTAGTCACTGGCCACCTCCCTCTGGTGACTACCAACCTACCGTCTGGCTACGGGTTAACCTATTCTGGATATTTCGTGTGAATAGAATGATGCAGTAGATGACTTTTAGCGTCTGTCTGGCTTCTTTCTTTGTTTTCATCCAGTGTTTACCCTCATCCCTGTTCTACCTGGCCTCTGACCCCTCATCATCATGGTACCAGCTCTAATGTGCTTAAATATCCTCCTATCTTTATAGTAAGAAAACATGTCTTATTATCGTGAGCATCTGTGGACTCTCAATGGGCTGAACCTGTTCATGCTCACTTGCTCCCTCCTCCCTGCTATGCTTCTCTACAACCACCACTGCTTTAGACATGGCCCTGGTGATGGGTGATGCCCTCTGTCTTCCTCTATCATGACCCAGTCACTTTGACCATGTTTGTACCAACCTTGTGATAAGCATTTGCAAAGATTTCTATGTTAGCTGATAGTCCACAATCAAACGGCTACTCAGGGAAACCAGCATTTTCACCCTGAGGGTGGTGAAGTGAGACTGTTTTGTTAAAGCAGGGGGGATGGAGGCACAAAGGGCAGCCATTAATTAAGTACAACCTTCTCCTTCCATCCCCCATGTGAAGGCGTTCCCTCTTTGACTTTGTGTGGCCCTGGATTAGGAGGTGGTGCTGTCTTCTGGTTCTTCCCTGTGGTGTTCACTCTTGCATTCTTGGAAGGCTCTGGCTTTGTCCACCTAGCTCCTTGTTATCAGAGCACTCGTCACCTCCACAGAGGGCTTGGGTGCCTGGCTCCCTTAGTAAGTACCGTGCGTGGATGAACTGGCAGCTTCGAAGGGCTCAGCCTGTCTAGTTTCCAAGCCCAAGAATCCCTGAATCTGTATTTCCACAACCTCACCCGTGTCCACAACTGGCCACCCCTAGAACATCTGTATCTCTAAACCAGCTCTCCTTGGACCCTGCAGCTCCCTCAGGCTTCTGTCATTGTGAACCTCAGTGTAACCTCAGTAACCTGAGCTTCTTCCTTTTTTCCCAGAACCTTCTTGTTCTCCCAGTCTTGCCTCCTATAACAGAAGCTGAGAACTGGGAGGGAAATGACACACCCATCAGCTGGCTCAGCCACAGAGGTGTCCTCTCCAGCCTCGCTGCTCCCCAGCTCCTGGCAGTGCTCTGACATGCCTCCTCAGCATCCCTCCTCAGCCTGCAGTGCCTCATACCCTCTCTCTCCTTCAGCCTCTTACTGCTGATGAGCTTCTCTCCTAGCTCACTGCAAGCATCAGTGTCATCACCTGGGACCTCTCTGCTCCATACTGGCCTTCTTCCAAACTATGTTTGCACCTCCATGGCCTCCTCATCTGCTCTCTGAGAAGAGAGGTCCTCAGCCTCAGAGGCTGGGTGCTGTCCATGAGCATTGTCTGTTACTAGCCATAGGATTCTACACCTCAGCTCCAGCCAGCTCTCATTGTTCCCCACAGCCTGGTTCCTGGTGGTCTGATCCTGAGCCTGTTTTGTAGTTCTTTACCCAGAAATGCCCTCATTGAAATGCAACATGTTTTCCAACACTAGCTAAAAACCTTCTCTTCTGTCTTCTTTAAACTCATCTCCAACATAAATGATTTTCTTTGAGTTTCTGGTACCCTAGCTGGGTCTCCCCTCTGCTTGTTAGTTGGCCCCGACTGCCGTGTATTACTTACTGCTGTCCGTGGTTTATTTATTTCCCTGACTGCAGGCTCCAGGGAAGCAGGGAGGATGAGTCACACCTGGTGTGTGGCTTCCATCAATCCTGACACAGTGCCTCATACGGCCAGGGTTCATAAGGTGATCAATAATTCAGCCCTTCTGTGACACCCTCTTCCCGGGACTAATTCCACATGTATCTGTGTGATGGATGTGACTAAATGCCAGGCATTTTATAAGCTAGGGGAAACCTGTCTGGAAAAATACAATCTAACCTTTTCAAGCAACTTCTTTACTAATTTGTTCATTTTAAGAGCAGGGATGCAGTTAGTAACTTTTCACATATCACCAATCTGTTTCATGAAATTTCTGAACAGTAACATGTTTAGCAATGTCATCATTTGTGGTTTTGAAACGAAGTATTATTTTGCAAGTAAGGTGTGTTTTACCTTCACTTTCCTCTAATTTTTCAGGCGCCCCCCTCTCTTCATCTGTCTCTGTTCATTCCCTATACTTGAGACTTGCTCTACTTCTTTTGTTCCCCATTTTTGTATTAAAGCCTTTTGTCTTTAAGATCTCTGTCCACTGAAAGTCTCTCAACACAAACAGAGGCTTGAGAGGACCCTTGGTCTTACGGTCTTTGCTAGTTGTTCTTTGTTCCACCAATCAGTGTGCCCTCATTTCTTTGTTTTGTTTCTCTGTGCTCTTTACTATTTCTTTTATGTTCTGTTGATGAGAAAATATATTATTGAGCAAATGGATATAATAAAGATCCCAGCAGAACTTCCGGCCCAGGTGCAATTAATACTCCAATGCAGTAATTAGCAATCTTTCTACTTAAGTAATGGAGTCATTTTTGTTATAATAATTTGTAGGTATTTCTTTCATTTGTAGATATTTCTTTGCATCACCAGGATTCTGGAAATTGCCTAACAGTGATGAAACAAACAGTGCAGGGAATATGTTGGAATATATTTTACATAGTTGCTTTTCAAGAATGTACATGTATAATTTGATGCAGTAATCCCATATTTTCAGAGAAAATTGTAGTTTTTAGCATTCACTACGATATCACTAATTCAGACTCTACTCCTTCTCTGTTTTTCATCTATCCTCTAGAATTTTTATCACTGTGTATTCCACCTTACACTGTAGGTCTTTCAGTGCTTTAAAAAGAAATATTTTTGGGGTCTCTCTGGTGGTCCAGGGGTTAAGTCTCAGCACTATCACATTGATGGCCTGGGTTCGATCCCCAGCCAGGGAGGTGACCGACATCGCACAGCAGACCTCGCCTGTCGTGCCCACTGCTCCTCTCAGCAGTGTATTCAGTAGATCCACCTTTTCTGCTCCCCACTCTGTCTCTGATGAATCTTCTCACCCCCTGCACCTCTGGCCTACATCCCAGTTCTTCTACACAAAAATAAAAAAAGAAATAGAAAAATATTTTACTTAGAAGTACTCTCTACCACCATCTATGTACATACTTTCTGATTTAACATCTATATTCTATTTTCCAGGTCACAAATGGGTACTTCTCATGGGGCAGTGGGATAGCGACCTTATCCAATATAGATATTCGAATTCCCACTGGTAAGTCATTTTCACTCATTGGTGTAAATGTTAATTGTCAAATCTGTAAATTTCCAGGATAATTAAGCCTAACAAAAAGAAAGGCTTTTTAAGGACATGCACATTATTCAGAGTTATTTCTTTGCACTACGAAGATCAAGGCCCTTGTATCATGTGGAAATGACTGCAGATGGGCAGGCTCGCCTTTCACCACACAGTGCAGACCTTTGGCTGTGTTACTTAATGGCCAAGTGACTGTTTCCACTTTATTTTTTCATTTGCCCCATTTAAATAATAGGGGTAGTTGATTTCTAATTTTGTTTGAGAAAGGACTTAAAGAGTAAATGAAGAAAATGATTTTCTATTCCTGAGGAAGAAGACTCATGAAATTTTCAAGATATTTAAGACAATTAATATAATTTATTTATATTTATGTGTACTTTAAAAAAATGTGTTTCATTTATAATGAAAATAAACTGTATTTTTAATCATTATTTAAAATGACTGGATAATAGAAAAATTTTGACCTGGCCTGATGGTCAGAGGCATTGAATGTTTCCATTGCACATGATAATCAAAGTGAGGCATTGGAGAAGTCATAATAACAGCCCGGTCACTTTTTATCACAGTGATCTATTTTTGTCAAAACTGCCCTTTCCTCCTGAATGAATTGAATAATAAAGTTAAAACTAAATCAGAGGATTTAGGGGGTTATTTCATTGCTCTCTTCACTAATGTGAACTATTCTCAGAGTTTGAAAAAAATAGTAAGAAATTATAATAATGAAAAAGAAATGATTAACAAATTCTGATTAATAAATAATTTTCCTTTTAATTTATTTTTAATTTTATATTTTTTTACATTAGTCTTCATTTTTGTACAATGTATGCATTTTCATCTTGCTTATAGTCCCTGTGAAATTCCCACCAATTCACCCATGCACCATCACCATAGACCCTTGTGCTCTTCCACCCCTATCTTGATCCTACTCCCTTCCCACCCCTGCAGAATGTCTCTGGTTTATAGTTGCCTGTTGATTTTGATTTTTACTTTATTATAATTACTTTTTTTCTTCCTTTAAATTACAATTTTTCATTTCCTTTTTCAAAAATGCCTATATACTGGGGAAAGTCGTTGCTTAGCATGCCTCAATGCCGGAGGCCAAAACTGGACCATTGATTGTAAGACATCAGCCTTTTCTAAATGTTTTGATTCTGTGTCACTGAATCCAATCTTCTATTGCCATCTTCTGTTTCATCTCTCCAGGTCAGTTAACCATGATTGTTGGCCAGGTGGGGTGCGGGAAGTCCTCTCTGCTCCTTGCCATTCTCGGGGAGATGCAGACGCTGGGAGGGAAAGTGCACTGGACCAGGTACGTACATTGGTGATTGGCTTCTGTTGCTCTGTCACCATCTGATGATCTTCCAGGGGAGGAAATTCTAGCAGTTCATTCTCATGGTGTCTGAGGACCCTTCAGAAATAAGCACAGCTTTTTAAAAATTAAGTGGCAACCTTACATCTTCTAAATTAAAGATTATAAAACAATTGATCATGGAGATTTTTAATGGCATAAACGAGTGTGCTGCTGAGATTGAAGTCAGAGTGGGATGATAGAGGTAGATTTTTCAAGTTAAATGGGTAACATCAAAAGCATAATTTAAAAATTGATCCTCTGATAAAAGGAGTTATGGGAAATTTGCATTATTTATATAGCTTAAAAGCAAACACCCTTAATGGGCCTCTGTTTAGAGAAGAAATATCAAATAATCATTTGCAAAATCTTCCTAAGGGGCTGAGAAACCAGCACCTCCTCTTCACACTGAATTGAAACAGACATTAGATCATGAAGTTAAAGACTTGACTGGGTCAGACTGGTGTGTTGTGCAGCCCTGAGGATGTGGAAAAGGTGTCTAGGAGTTTGTTCTGGAGATTGGAATGGTTGGCTTGGAGTCTTGAAGAGTCTCATGCAGTACTGACTGAGCTAGCTGGGCTTCCCTTTGGGGGGGTCTTTAAAGCACATTGTGGAGATAGAGTGACTTCGAACTTGACTAGTATCTGATTGTGTAAAAAAGAGTAAGTCATATGGATTTGATCTACCTTGTGGACATCCCTTAAGCAGGTTATGAGGACAACTGTGAGCTCAGCTCAGAGCTCAGATGGACAACTCAGAGCTCAGATGGTAGACCTGTGGGTCTCAGGCAGGGGTGATTTCGCCTCCGGGGAACATCAGGCAGTGTCTGGAGAGAGTTTTGATTTACTTCGTTGAGTCAGGGATGCTGCTGAGCATCTTACAGGGTGCCCACAGCAAGGAGTAACTTGCATGTCCTTTGCGCCAGGTTTAGGAAACTCACTGCAGACCTCAGATGTGCTTTTGTGTCCTTGTGAACCTGCCGCAGAGTATTCTTCCATGTCTCTGTTCACACACAGAGCTATCCCTCAAGAACCAGTAAAGACTATTCATGGATGTTTTTAGGATACACCCTATTTTAAACTCCAGTTAAGAGAAGAAAATACTTGGATGTGGTATTTGAACTAGAAACAGATTTTTGGTGTCCTATTTTGTTATCATTGGTGAAAGGAAGAGGCTAAGTCATATTGGGTATGCACAGTGACCTGCTGGGCCCATTATCAGATGGCAGACACCTTCAGGACTGTTCAGCAGGAAGCATGGTGATGGCTGCTGCCTGTGTTTGCTGCCTGCAGAATCCTGTCACTCAGGAAGGTCAGGCAATGGGCGGGGCTGGATTGTTGGCTGCCTGCCATCTTGGATTGTTATGGGCTTTGAGAAGCAGCTTTTCTGGATTAAATGATAATGTGTGATATTTATGTCCATCAACACACTATTGGGTTTCATTTTCCACTCTTTCACTGTCATTAAAGCAGAGAGAAAGCATGAGAGACACTGACAGGAAAGCTTGAGACTTAATTTTCATACAAGTAGGACATTCATCTGATCTGGTCTTCTCTGGTGTTACTTAAGATACGGGTCCTGGGGCCCTTGGGTCAGATGGACTCCCAGTATTTCTAATGTAGTCATTATCATTTTGTTAATGAATAGATACAAAAGATAGGAAAGTATGCTATACAATCTATTCATTTATTTTCTTGTGTTCCTAACCAAGATATCTATATCGATATATATATGCTTTCAAGTTTCATTATACTGTTATTTTAAATAAAATGTTTATGTATAAATTAAATGTGTATATCTTCTAAGAAAATGCATACCATTTATATCATATCTTATTTCATCAAGATTGTAAATTTAAAATAACAATATAATAAAACTTGAAAAATAAAAACTAAGAAGGAATATAATGTTTAAATAAGATCATAACTATTTAGAAAATCCTCATAATTAAAAATTCATCTTTTTGTAAACACTTGACTTACTGGACAACAGTCCCATCTCATCAGAAAAGACTAAGATTTTCTTCAAAAAATGTTTGAGTTGGGTCACACACTTACAACTTAAAAACTTGGTCTCTATGAATTGGATAAGCTAACATAAATTCTGTTTATCTTTAATTACAATAATTATATAATTTTCTCCCATGGTATCCTTAATAACTGATAAAACATTTTGAAATCAGCAATGTACAGAGGTGACTGACCTTCTTTTAAAGAGTTATTTGTAATTGCTCTTTTCATTCCAGCAAAGATCCTAGTCCAATAAGGAAAGGCATATAAATGTTATTACATTGGTAAATGTTGTTACAGCAAAGCTAATTTAATTAATCTCTATATTAGTAGATGGCATGGATTACCACAGGTAGTGAGGGCACAAACATCTGAAGAGGTATGAACCTGTATTTTGTAATCATATATGGTGTTTTATACTAATGTTACCTCAATAGAAAAAATACCATTAAAAAATTAGAGCTAGCCATAGCTTGAGGATACATAAATGCTAAGTACTTTTTTTTTTTTTAATTTTTTTTAAAGATTTATTTACTTATTTATATAAGCACTGGGTACAGTCAGAAGTGCAGGAGAGTGAGAGAATTCACCAGAGCCAGAGCGGGGAGCAGAACAGGCAGACTGATGAAATACACTGCCGAGGGGAGCAGTGGGTGCAGCAGGAGAGGTCTGTCGCGCCATGTGGGACCCTCGCCGGTGGCCAGGGATCAAACCGGCGTTGCAGAGGCTTCGGGCAGCTTCGCAGCCCAGCACTCAATCACTGTGCCACCAGGGGAGGCCCCTAAGTACTTTTTTTTAAATCAGACTGAACTTGTGTTATTTTTTTCAAGTTCAAAACAAAGTAAGACAACAACATAAATATTATAATAAGGCTTTGATTTTAAATGTGCCCTCCTAGACAGGTATGAGCAAAATCCAGTAAAGTTCTTTGCCCTATTACAGCCAGAAATATTTACTTTGGGCAGAAAAGAAGAATTCCCCTATACACAGAGACATCTGTAGATGTTTTCATGGCAGTTGCTACCTTTGAACTAGCCTGACATGTCACCCAGGAAGAGAAAGTTAAGCTAGAGGCGGATGGGACTGAAAAATTATCCCAAACTGATAGGATGCCAGAATGTTTACTCCTTGCCTCTGGGTGGGCTTTAACTTTGTTGAAAAGCAAATGTTCTGCCCGACATTGCCTTTTCCTTGCTGTTGTGATAAAGAAAAATCCCTATTGGCATCTAAGACCTGGAACTATATTGCTTTTTTCTGATGGACGGTCACAGTGAGAGAATCCACAGTGTGAGGTGATGATTGTGATGATCGAGTGAGAAGTCACCACTGATCTTTGGTTCTCCTTCCCCTTTCTCCCTCAGCCATGCCATCAGTCACCCTACTCTCAGGCTCCATCTGTCCTTGAAGTTTTCTTGATGTAATCAGCTTAATCGCAGTACCTCCCTCTAAGACTGGTGAATTGATCTAGCCCTTTTCATGTGGCTTTGCCTGGCAAGGAGGAGTAATAGCACACTGAGTCAGCTTTCTGGGTCAGATATAATGTAACATATTTATATCTACCTCAAACTAAACCTTCTTTGAAACACTGTTCTTGATTTGATCTTACAGAAGTCATTCCTGCCCAAACCATTCCAAAAGATAGCAACCATGACACTTAAAAGTTGCTAGAATACCAAGTTTAACTTTTAGTTTTGAAAGAAAACACACAAATCTTGTACACCAAAGGGAAATCTTTCCAGAAGGGGATTTTCCATCTTGGCTTTCTCTGTTGTCTTCAGAGCTCTTCATGGCCACGTGAGATGATCAAGGGTAAGTCTATATATTGACCCAGTGATTTTCATGTAATTAAATCAGATCCAATGTTGGAATGCAGAGCTAATTCTTTGTTTATTTTGGAAGAGAAAAAATAATCTTCTGCAATTGAATCTGATGAAAATATTGTTATATGAGAGGGTTGGAGAGTCTCCAGAAGTTGAGGATCGTCACATTACTCATGGAAAATGAAAAAGGATAGTTTTTTTTTTAATTTGTTCATTGAGGATGATGACCTCCAAATGAATCTACATCTACTTTTTGTTTTTGGAAACTAGTATATGATATTTAGCTTTTGTTCTTAAAAAATTAGATCCCGAAAGAGGAGGTCTTCAGAAGTGAAGACCCACTATCTGCTATGAATGTCCTGAATGTCCTGAAGTAAGGGACATTCCTAAATTTCAGAAACATGTCAGTTACACTGATAGATGTTATATTTAATCACTCTGGAGGAATTCGGTACCATCCATTTAAACTAATCAGCACCACATAATGGTGCTTCACATCCAAAAATGTGTGGAGTTTTGATGGTTTCCCAGCTGAGAAGAGCATACATGTCTTCTTGCAGCTCTTCATCTTGTACATTTTTGGGGGTAGAGCACATATGGAAGGGGTGCTGACTTCTTGTCTCCATGGCTTCAGCAGCCTCCAGTGGTCTCTGTTACCTCCAGAAGTCTCTGTGTTGCCTCTAGTCTTGCTCCCTCCAATTCCTTTGTCACATTCTGAAGTGAGAGTGGTGTTTCTAAACTTAACCTCTTTCTTGTTTAAAATCTTTTTGGTGGCTTTTTATTGCTCTGAGGAGAAGTTCAAGCTCTGAAATGTTCTATGAGCCCCTCAGCTCTCTGACTCTGCACACTTTTAAGACACCCTATGTTTTACATTCATTTTTCAGGCACACCGAATTTATATCAGTTGTTTATAGGACCAGGACACCAAAAGGCCACCCAGTGTGTATATTCTCTGGTCAGAAATCCTCATCACTTTCTGCATGTAGCCAATCTGGCCATCGCCTGGGGTCAAGTCCTTGGTTTACTCTGACTTGTCAAAAATGTCTTTCATCTGTGCTCTCATATTGCCCTTTGCCTTACCTGTCCTATGTGTATTTCTGGTCACACTTCCCACTAGGAAGCGATCAATAAGCATTTTTGAATGATTACTGAATATAGTTAGAAGTTAATCAGTAGCAATAAAAAAAAAGTCAAGGGGACTCCCCGGTGGCGCAGAGGGTTGAGCACAGTGCTGTGAAGCTGTCTTGCAGCCTCTGCAGTGCCTGTTCGATTCCTGGCCAGCCAGCGAGATTCCCACACGGCATACCAGACCTCTCCTGTCACACCGGCTGCTCCCCTCAGCAGTGTATTTCGGTTCTTCTGCCTGTTCTGCTCCCTGCTCTGTCTCTGGTGAATTTTCTCACCCTCCTGTGCCTCTGGCTTGTACCCCAGTGCTTGTATAAATAAATAAATCTTAAAAAAAAAAGTGATGACCTCCAAATTCATATTTCCAGTTTGGTCTGATATGTTCAAGTGTCTCATGGACATTTGCACACATGTACGAGGCATTTCCAGTGGATGACAGGAGGCAGGTGAAGCCACATGCCTGCTCTTCCTCCTCGTTCTCTCTCTTCCCCAGGAGAACAAAAGCCATTGAGGTCTTCTATTGGCTTTTTCCACAATAAAACAAAACTCCAATTTCTTAGCATTGAAAGACTATCATGCTGCAAATATCGCTCAGGAAATGGCGCATTTCATGACTATATTTTTGATGAGCAACTTAAATCCAGGAATTATCATAATTGAAAGGGTCTTCTTGGTCTGAGGTGACTTTCTCCTGACTCTGTCAACAAGGCCAAGTTGATTAGCAATTTGCAGACAGGAAAATCTTACCATAAGCAACTCTAAGCCAAATACAAGTAGGTCACATAATGAATCTTTAATTGTGTGTGTGGTTTTTAAATTTACATCTTTCAGAATGATGGAATTCAACTGAAATATTAAAAATTAGAATAAAATGAATAGTGTTTCAACTTCACCTCCTCATAATAAATATAACTAAATCTAATGTCAAACACCTCTTGACATAAATCACATTATTCAACAGTGAATTATACCCAAATGCTACAGTTTCATCTACTGTGAATGTCAGTTTTCCTTACCAGTTACTGAAGAGACAGGCAGTATTTAAGACTTCCATGTTAGAACCCCAAAGTTTTTCTTCCTCTCATACCTTAGAGGAGCTACTTAGGACTTTGCGTAGGTTCAATTTGAATTTTAAAGGTGAAGAGAAAAACTATCTGGAGAGATTGTCTGAAGTTTTATAGTTAGAACAGAGCTGGGTGAAAACCCAAGTCATTATGTGAACTTGAATTTTGTATAAAGAGAACAGAGTGCTCTTTTGGAAGCTTACAAAGTGATTACTTCTCAGATGATAAAACTATCATTTATCTGGTTTGTCTTTGCAATCCGTATCAAAATCCAACTGAAATATGTAGTCACTTAATAAGTTTGTTTCTGTCTTACCTGATATGTGTACACATTCATTCACTATTTGTATTTCATCATTAATGAACATTGTTTGCCATACTTGCAGTGTAAATGAATCTGACCCTTCTTTCGAAGCAACCAGAAGGTATTATTTCTGTTCTAATCTGCATTTAATAAGAATAACTTCCTTCCTCAGACTTTCCTTGATACTCAGTCTCTTACCCCTAGCCATGGTTTTCCTTCTGATCATGTACAAAGTTAGTTATTA
Source organism: Talpa occidentalis (assembly GCF_014898055.3). Classification (NCBI taxonomy): domain Eukaryota; kingdom Metazoa; phylum Chordata; class Mammalia; order Eulipotyphla; family Talpidae; genus Talpa; species Talpa occidentalis. Next base: position 54,854,807 of record NW_023601653.1, read on the forward strand.
AATGTACTAGCATATTTCCAATCGCAGTGGCTCCCAACCACTTTTAGCTGCTAAAAGAATGAACTTGCTGATTTTTTAAAAAAATGGCCTATTGTGTCAACTGCCTTTCTCTCCTTAAGTCATATCCCAACTCCGGCTGAAACTCAAACTGCCCCGAGCCAACTGAATTTGGGATTTCATAAAACAAAATGTAAGAATTAATATGTACATTGTTGATGAGTTAAGTAGTGATGGGATCTAGCTATAAGAGAGACATGGAAAAGCAAGTATTTCATCTATTTATTTCATCTATTAAAAGACAAAAAACCTCAAACCCACTGAAGGGACCATGGGAAATGGGAACTGTGTGAGGTTGGGAGCCACTGTTTTGCCCACAGATGGCCCCCCAGGATGGCCATGCTAGCTCAGTGCCTGAGGCAAGTTGGGCGCCTACTGAGAATGCTCATTTCTAACTACTCTTTCTTAATTTTCCTCTCTCTAACCTTCATTCCTCAATTATACTTACAGACCGTGAACTAACTAGAAGTGCAACGTTCAAGCTGATTCCCTTCCTACCCCAATCCATTTATCTTTAGCTTACATGCATTTTCCTAATCATTCCGGATTAAAGTCTGATGTATAGACATCTGGTACAATTTGCAAGCCAAAAAAAATGGAGAACGGGAGGTGGTTATCATTTTTCAAAAAAAAAAAAAAACCCTATTGAAATATGTAGTTTTAAAATGTGTAGTTATTTCAGTATTGAAATGGACTCAAGATATCATTCTTTGTTTTGAAATATTGATACACCTATTACCTTGACATTTGTTAATGCCATTAAGCCACATTCTGAAACGATCTTTATAGCATCGGTTCACGTCCTTTTTTAAAGGTTTCTCTGTAAAATTTATAGTTATGTAAAGTGCTTTTAATATAAAGTAAAATACCTGTGGCTATGGGAGAGAATGCATTGTTTTAAATGATTTATTTTTAAAGTTACACTCATAGAAATGAAAATTTTGATTAAAAGTTTTTATCTTAAAACACTTCTCTAGCAAAAACGCACATTGTGTGGCATTTAATTAAATTCTAATCCCTTTCACTTAGGTACATTTTAAATCTTGAATAAAGTGGGTGTGTGTAGACATGGTCTTTTAGAAGTTTCTGTTTCAGTATTTCAGATAGTGTATTAACTTTCATTTTCATTAGTTTGACTAAGATACACGCACGGCCCAGCACCCCTGTGTAATTTCGGTGTTTTGAGTTTTTCTGTTTTCCAACAGGAACAAGTATTCTGTGGCTTATGCTGCTCAGAAGCCTTGGCTACTAAATGCTACGGTAGAAGAAAATATTACTTTTGGAAGTCCTTTCAACAAACAGAGGTAACTGTGCATGTATACAGTTCAGAACCAAAATGAGCAACTACTTCTAACCCTTATGTTTGGGTCAAGTTTCTGAAATCTTTACATAGAGCCTTACATTCCTCCCCACCTGAACTACTTCTCCCTCATCACCAGGTCTTTTTAGTGAACTCTTTTGAGAAGCCTCACTGGAAGTTTCTGCCCATCTTGAATACTGAGAATATTTTGTATGCCAGACCTCAGCAGCCGAACTGTGTGTGTGTGTGTATGTGTCTGTGTCTGTCTGTGTCTGTATGCAAATGCATGCGGGTGGGGTGTCGGTGCACGTGGTGCTGCTGAGTTTAGTGGGAAGCAGGAGAAAATCTCAGCAAAGAGCAGAAAGGAGTTAACTGCAGAGAAGGGGAAGCCTGTAGGGTCTAGTGAGTATGCAAAAGTTTGACCCTTTCCTTAAGTCACTCTGGGAGGGTAGGTCTGCAGACCCTGAACTGGGTCTTGAATGTTAAATGAGGTGAGGAGAGAAGCAGGGGAAGAGGAAAGCAGGTGGTGGGGAGGAAGATTCTGCATGACCGGGATCATCTGGGGGCTGGGAACACACCACGCAGAAAGGGTCTTGAGTGTACTGAGAGTGGGAACGAGATTGTAAAGAAAGTGAGGTCAGGTTGTGAAGGGTCGTATCAGCCAAGTAGATGTGATTTGGTGTATTTTGGGGAGACATGGCAAGTTTTTTTTTTGTTTTTATTTTTTAAAGATTTATTTATGCATACAGGAACTGGGGTTCAAGCCAGAGGTTTGGGGGGGAGAGAGGATTCACCAGAGACAGAGTGGGGAGCAGAACAGGCAGATGTATTGAAATACACTGCTGAGGGGAGCAGTTGGGCAAGACAGGAGAGGTCTGCTGCACCATGTGAGTTAGCTCCCTGGCCGGGGATCGAACTCATGCTACAGTAGGTGTGGATAGCTTCATAATGCTGATGCTTAACACCTTGCACCATCAGGAAGGCCCACAGTAAGTTTTAAAGGGGGAATAAGGTAAATGTGATGGTGAATCTGGAATTGTAATGATTTGTGTACATGTGAGTATATGTGTGTGTGTATGAGTTTATGTATTTGTATATGTGCACACATACACGCATGGATGATGAATCTTAATTAAGAGCAAGGAAATATTTAGAAGTTGGAAATGTGTTGGTACAATTATCTTATCTGCACTTGCAGGTAACATTAGAAATGGAAAAGAAGAGGGTCTCCCCTGTGGCACAGTGGGTTGAGCGCAGTGCTGTGAAGCTGTTTGCAGCCTCTGCAGTGCGGGTTCAATTCCCAGTCGGCCAGGGAGAAACCCACATGGCGTGGCAGATCTCTCCTGCCTCACCCGCTGCTCCCCTCAGCAGTGTATTTCAATACATATGCCTATTCTGCTCCCTGCTCTGTCTCTGGTGAATTCTCATACCTTCTTGTGCCTCTGTACCCCAGTTCTTGTATAACTAAATAAATCTTTAAAAAAATATGGAAAAGGAGTGAGGGTTGACAGAAACCATTCTAAATTAGAATGGACAGGGGAGAAAAAGGGAAGAATCAAGAATGATTTGGGGGCCTCCCTGGTGGTGCAGGTGGTTGAGTGCTGCACTGTGAAGCTGTCCGCGGCCTCTGCAGCATGGGTTCGATCCCGGCCAGAGTCCCACATGGTGTGGCAGACCTCTCATGTCTGGCCCGCAGCTCCCCTCAGCAGTGTATTTCTTCAGTCTGCCTGTTCTTTTCCCCATTCTGTCTCTGGTGAATCCTCTCACCCTCCCCCACATCTGGCCTGTACCCCAGTTCTTGATATAAAAATGAATAAATCTTAAAAAAAGAAAGAATGATTTGGGTATTTTAGGACTAGGCAATTGAGAAAATGAAACTATTGATGGTTTCTGGCTCCTAGTCCCCTTGCTTTCCTGAACTGGAGTCCATTAGTTATAGTCCTGGCTCTAGAGCTGCATGAATACGTCACTCCTCACGGGCCTCCTTCAGAAGGTAGGGGAGCACGTGCACACACACTCACACTTACACATTCACACAACCAAAGCTTTAGCCCAAGGGGCCTCTTGTCCACATACACCAAGAATTTCCTCACCTTCAAGCCATTCCTTAAGCTTCCTGTCCCTCATTTTCTTGTTGGCAAATTACAAGCTGTTTTCCTGGCAACAGCCTGCCCATTGCCTCCACTATAAAGATGTCACTCCCAGAGCATCCATCACTTCCTCCTGTGGATTCAAGGAGTGCTCTTGTACCCACCTCTGCTGTAGCTTCTAACAAAGTACATTTTTATCATCCTGTTTCTAGAGCCATCATTGTCGTTTACTAGCTTTATTAAGAGTGGGATCCATTACCTTTGTCTCTATCCACAAACTAATGTAAAGACTCATATGCATGCAGTTGTTCAAATAATGTATTTCCATTTCCAACCTAATGAATCGGGGACTTTGTTTATGGGCAAATTATATAAGCATATTAACAGTGATCAAAAAATTCAAAATCATTTCTCCCAAAGGTACAAAGCTGTCACAGATGCCTGTTCTCTTCAGCCAGATATTGACTTACTACCATTTGGAGACCAAACTGAAATCGGAGAGCGGGTGAGCTGTGTATAGTTTCCTTAAGCTGGGAGCCAACATCTAGAAATCTTGTGGTTGTCTTGAGCCTTTCGTGGAGCCTAACAAAATCTGAGCCCAGAGGAGTTGCATGTTGCCATGGTGATAAGGCCCAGAAGCCAGAGCACAGAACCCTCTGATGTCCGCTCCCTTAAGTATTTAAGTAACCATCATACACTTGACACTGCGTTGCCCACTCAAGAGGTCTCAGGGAAGATGAAGCAGCCATGCCTTGCCTCCAAGGTGTCTTCCTTACTTGGAGCTTACTTTAAGTTGATTTGGAAACTGAGGCTTCTGACAACTCACTCGACTCCTCTTGTCAATGTCTTGTATAAATATATCTTACACTTACGTCACAACTTGCTGACCCACTGAAAACTATACCTGAATGTAATCTTTGTAAGTATTGGCCAAAAATGTTAACCCTTATAGGTGTCAAATCCTGGGCAAAAGGTGTTGCCTAGATGATTGGCTTTTACAACAAATCTGATAAGAGGATGGTTTTGTGACCTACTTATTGCAGCTGAGAAAGTGACTGTGTTACTAGAGCTAATAGAGATTCGGGTACTTGCTCATTCACAAGTTAGGAATGCAGCTGTGATGAGTCTGACTCTTTGTGTGCCTCGTGGTGGTTCTTACTGCAGCAAACTATTGGGACCATGAACTTCACTCCTGAGGAGAACCAAACCTCATATTGGAATTCCGATGAGAAATAGAAGAAAGAAGGACTATAAAGCCATTTACCCACTAAATACTCGTTTAAAATTTTCACAATTAATTACTTGTTTATAAAAGTGAATTGCTGTACAGTTCTATTAAACATAACTTGTAATTTCAAATTAAGGCTAAGGACACTACAACCACAGTTTACAAAACTGGTCAATATTTGAGAATTGTTGCTGTCTTCAGCACTCACAAAGTGCTCTGGTTATAAATGCTTCTGGACAGCACAGTTTTCACTGTGAAGGGGAGATTAATGCTATCAGTCCAGGTTTACCTAACATAATTAAAATTTTTACCACTAGACTATTTTGTTTTAGCAATGTTATCATAAGTTCATTGGTAAGTTACATTCAGTTTAGATTTTTTAGAAAAGTTTGTATTTTAAAGGGATTTTTTTAATCAGTAGAGAATTTACTAATGGAAAAGGTGGATGTTTATGGATGTTTCTCTTCTAGGGCATTAACCTGAGCGGAGGTCAGAGGCAAAGAATCTGTGTAGCACGTGCTCTATACCAGAACACCAACATTGTCTTCTTGGTAAGAGCATGGTCTTTCTCTTTATTTCCAAGTGTAATATTTGTCAGTAATTAACTGGCTGTGTATGTGGGGGTTTATTTGTGGACTCTCTGTCCTGTTCCATTGAACTATTTGCCATTTAAATACCATTTTGTTTACTATAGCTTTGTAATCTAGTTTGAAACTAGGAAGTCTGATACCTTAAGCTTTATTACTTTGGCTATTTGGGGTTTTCTGTGGTTCCAAACAAATTTTAGGATTGATTATTCTATTTCTGTGAAAAACACCATTTGAATTTTGATAGAGTTTGCATTTTATTTGTAGATTGTTTTGGGTAGGATGGATATTTTAATGACATTAATTCTTCCAAACCATGAACACAAAATACATTTCCATTTGTGTTTTCTTCAATTTCTTTCAGCGGTGCTTTATACTTTTCAGTATACAGGTCTTTGACCTAATTCAAATTTATTTCTTAGCTATCTGATTCTTTTTGATGCAATTATAAATGTGATTGTTTTCTAAATTTCTCTAGTAGTTCATTATTGGAGCATTTGTTCATTGTTAGAATATAGAAATGCAGCTGGTTGTCTGTATTGACTCTATATACTGCACTTCACTGAATTCATCTATCATTTTTTTCCAACAGTTTCTTTGGTGGAGTCTTTATAGAGTTTTCTTTGCACAATGTCATGTCTGTCATCTGCAAAATAGTGACAGTTTTACTTCTCTGACCTGGATGCCCTTTATTTCTTTTCCTTGACTGATAATCTGCGTAAGACTGAGTATTATGTCAGATGCAACTGGTGACGGTTGGCAACTTTGTCTTGTTTTTGGTCTCAGGAAAAGCTTTCAACTTTCAGTGTTGAGATAATGTTAGCTATGGGCTTGTCATATCAGCTCTTTATTATGTTGAGGTACCTTCCCTGTAAACCCACTATGATTAGAATTTTCATCATGAATAGATGTTGAATTTTTTCTGCATTGACTGAATTGATTATGATTTTTACCCTCATTTTGTTAATGTGCTGTCTCATGTTGATTGCTCTGCAGATGTTGAACCATCCTTTCATCCCTGGAATAGATCTCACTCAATTGCATTGTATGATCCTTTTCATTAAGCTGTTGGATTCAGTTTCTTAATATTTTGTTGAGAATTTCTGTGTCTGTGTTTATCAAGGATATTGACCTGTAATTTTCTTTTCTTAGAGTTTCATTGTTTGGTTTTAGTGTACAGGTAATGCTGGTCTTATAAAATCATATTGGAAGTGTGTATTCCTATTTTTGGGAAAAAATGAGAAGGATTGTTATTAATTCTTCTTTAAATGTATGGTAAAATTTACCAATGGAAGCCACATGGTCCCTTGTTGTTGTTTGTGTGTTTGTTTTCTGGTTGGGGCATTTTTTAATTATGAAGCAATCTTCCAACTAGAAGTGAGGCTGCTGAGATTTTCTGGAACCTTGGGCAACAGCTGGGAAAGCATCTAGTCAAACTACATCTAGCAAAAAACTGGGCCGTGGGCATTTTTGCCTCCCTCTTCACAAAACCCCGGTGGGTAGCCATGGAGTTTGCTCCTGTACCTATTTAAAAACTGCTCCTTGTTACCTGTGGGATTCATAAATACAAGCCCTTTGGTTATTAGAACTGAGTAATTTGGGGGTTGCTCTCTTGGGAGGCACCCATAAAAGGTGGGGCACTGGGTATGTGGAGAAAGAAACACCTTCAGGGAGATACTGGTGACTTGGTTTTATTTTTTTTTTAAGATTTATTTATTTATGCATATAAGAACTGGGGTACAGGCCAGAGGTGCAGGGGGGTGAAAGGATTCATCTGAGACAGAGTGGAGAGCCGAACAGGTAGATTGACTGAAACACACTGCTGAAGGGAGCAGCGGGCGAGACAGGAGATGTCTGCTGTGCTATGTGGGTAGCTCCCTGGCCTACGAGCTGCAGAGGCTGCGGACAGCTTCACAGTGCTATGCTTAACCTCTTGTGCCACCAGGGAGGCCCTGGTTTTCCTTTTGAAGGGAGATGGGTATGGAAGCATCCACCAGTTTTCTCAGTAGGAGTGTAGTCAGCTGCCTGAGGCCCGAGGCTGGACCCCTGGGCAGAAATGTGGCAAGAACAGTCAAACCCCTTCTGGGGCATTTTCTTTGCTTGCTGCCCTTGCAGTGAGTCCTCAGGGGAGGGAGTGGAGGTGGCCCAGAGCTCCTGTGTCTGTCAGGAGGCCTGAGAACACAGCTTGGAGAACTGAGTGATTTGGGAATCTGTCCCTTGGATGGCAGCCTTAAAAGTTGGGGTACTACACGTTGGATCTCATGCCTTCATTTACCAGGGAGAAGCTGGGTATTGGGGCTTCCCCCCTGCCCCCCGCCCCGGTTGTATGGCACTGCACTGGGTGTGGTGTTTAGGGCATGAGTGTCTCAGGATTCTCCCCACTTTGAAGTGGGTATTTTCTCAGTTGCTCATTGACCCAAAGTGTAAGTCACTCAGCCAGTTTCTGGATTTCTTTCAGAGAAATATTATAATGAAGCCACTTTGATTACTGCTCTATAATTTTTTTATGATACACGAGAAAAGCTTTATTTTAATACCTTTTTTTTTAAATAAATTTTATTTTTATATTCCCCCATACAATTGCAAACCCCCCATTCTGACCCCAATCCCTCCCCTCCCGCCCCCCACCCCCCAAAAAGTGTCTCTGGTTCATAGTTTTTTGTTGATTTTGATTTTCACTTTCTTATAGTTATTCATTTTCCTGGTCCCTTATTTAAGTTTTCTAGATTCCTGCTATGAGTGAGACCATCAGGTATTTTTCTTTTTCTTTTTGGCTTATTTCGCTGAGCATGATCCCTTCCAGCGCCATCCATGTTGCTGCAAATTGCATGTGTTTATCTTTTTTGAATGCTGAGTAATATTCCATGGTATATATGTACCACATCTTCTTGATCCAGTCATCTATTTTTGGGCATTTGGGCTGTTTCCAAAGCTTAGCTATTGTAAACAGTGCTGCTATAAACATAGGGGTGCAGGTGTTCTTTGGAATTGATGTTTCTGTGTCCTTTGGGTAAATACCTAGGAGTGGAATTGCTGGATCATATGGAAGCTCTATGTTTAGTAGGTCCAGAAATCTCCACACAGCTCTCCATAGTGGTTGGACCAGTTTGCACTCCCATTAATACCTTTTCTTAAAATGTTAAAGGATTCTCATCTGTTTGTTATAAATTGGATTTAAGGTCTCACGTGCCTTTAGTTATCTGTATTTCTCCTTTCTAGAGGAAATGAGTTACCTAAAGCCAACAGAGATTTTTTTTAACCTCTCTCCATTTTCCTGGCCTCAGGATGATCCGTTTTCTGCCCTGGACATACATCTGAGTGACCACTTAATGCAGGAAGGGATTTTGAAGTTTCTCCAGGATGACAAAAGGACACTTGTTCTTGTGACTCACAAATTACAATACCTAACACATGCCGACTGGGTAAGAGCCTCAAGAGACTCTCCATTAATTTGTTAGTCATTTAATAAGGACATTAAGAAATGCTTTCTGAGATACAGGTAACTGTTTGGGCCATTTTGTCGCAGTTCTGCTAACATGTGCTTCTTTCCTTAGATCATAGCCATGAAAGATGGGACTGTGCTCAGAGAAGGGACTTTGAAGGACATTCAGACCAAAGATGTTGAGCTTTACGAACACTGGAAAACACTAATGAATCGGCAAGATCAGGAATTAGAGAAGGTGAGTCCTCGTCCTCTAGAAGAGCTCAGGAGCCATCAATACACCGTAGAATTACTAAGAGCTACTTTAAAGAACTACTACCATTTAGAATTTGATAATATGATTTCTATTTGAAGTTCAAAGTCTATATTGATCTGTTAGTAACAAATGGGCTACTTTGAAACTATAAAATTCTAATGATAACTTTTGGATGAAGTGCTATCAGGATTTTGGAGATTCTTTATCTGATTTTGAATTGATCTGAATTATATGTGTACTTGGCTTAGACTACTTGCCAAAGAATGTAGTAGTCTTATTTTATTTTGCCTTATATCTTATTTTTTCTCACCTATAATATGAGAATGTTTTCATGTGTCACCCTCAGTGATGGCAAAACAAAATCTGGTATGACTTTGAAAGAAGGAAGAACTGGGAGCTGTAGGTGACATTGTAAGGCATGTCTGGAGTAGGGGGTGAAAGAATGTGAGCAGAAGGAATTTTAAAAATTTTACATTTGCATAGTTTTTAAAGTCCAGAAGATTTAAATGTTCTCATTTAGTTCTCGAAAAACTCCAGACACAGCAAAGAAAATGATTTCATTTGTACCAAGAATAAAACTAGTTCTCCAAGAGGTTAAGTAGCTTGTCTAAAGTTGCACAGCAGATATATTTATTTAGTGGTACCAGTTGGACATAAACCAAAGGCCATATTCAATGTAATTTCAGTACTATATTATATATGATATAAATATAGCATTGACTGAGGTGATAAGAGTTGAATACCAGACTGAGTACAGTCAAAGAACAGCTTTGGTTGTGATGAGAGATGAAATGATAAATTAGTAAAATTTTCAATATGCTTTCTCTGAAATTGGGACTAGGAGTTATCCAGCATAATGTATCTTTGACCCGGAATAAATACTAAAATGAATGTTTATAGCAGCAAATTTCTGAGACTATCAAGAAATTAAAATGTGACCTTTTAGAAAGAAGTAAAAGGATCTGTGATTCAGTTGAGAGAAGATGATAAAAAGTCAGAGCCTGGGACTCCTCTTTCTTCTGTGGATTTGCCAAAGATCTCAAATGCACACTACCCAGCAGAGAAAAGATGTATGTTGAAAGCATAAATAGAAGGGAAATCATAGAACTTTGAAAATGAGAATATTATTCAAAAAAACGTAACAAGGTACCGTCAGCAAGTACCTAGTTAGGGATTAAGCTGTGAGAGCCGAAATGATAAATTCCCTGGGGTGGCTCCAAATGACATTTTTTCAGTGCTCTAAATGCCAGGGACAAAAGAAAATGACGTAAACTTAAGGAGTTGGGGCCATTTGTGGTTTACTTTGGACAGAAGATCGGGGGGAAAAAAAGAGCAAGTGAGAGCTATTGGCTTGTTCTCATGTTCTAGTAATACTGTTAAGCAAGCCAGGAAGAAAGTCCATTAAGTTGTATTTAGAAATAAAGTGATCACTCAGATAGCATGGCTCCATAATTGAAGACATATGACTTGGTGATAAATCAGTGGAGGGAGATGTAGGACGAGTTAGGGTGTGGACAAAGCGAAGCCACTTGTGATGTGGAATGGTAGCCAGTGGAAGCTAGAAGGAACCACACACCTGCAGGGCCTCATACCTGAGGCTGGAGGGAGCATGCTGCTTACTAGAGAAGGAGGGGCACCTGAACTCATCTGAAGCCCAGAGTCATGCTGTGGTCTACAAGATCAGTAGAACACTGGGTTTGGGGCCTGTCTTAATGCAGTTGTTTAATTTGTTAGGCAGAAGAATTGGGCATTTGCTAGAACACTGGTGTTATCTTTTAGGGGTCATTAGTCAACATCTAGAAATATTCATGTTGGTCACAATTGGGGCACAGGTGTTACTGGCATCTGGGGGTGCAGGCAGTGCACAGGGCAACCCCAGTTGTCCCCACATGCCCAGGCAGAGAGTAACAGGCCTCAAACCAGAACAGATCAAGCAAAAAGGACACTGGCAGACCACAGGGCTGAGATAAGGCTATTGGTGACTGGTTAAAGGGTAAACAGGAAATACATTAACAGGATAGCAATGACAACTACAAAAAGGCCAAGGAGGTGATTTAAATGCTATTTAAAAGCTAGCTTGGATGGCACCAACCATTATCTTCATGATGATATTGAGCGAAATAAACAAATTGATGTTCCCTCCCCAACCTCTAAGTCCTCACCTGGACCCAACTCCTAACAGACATTCAGTAAATATTTACTGAATAAATGAAACTAAATCTGTATTTACTTTATCCAAATATCAACAGAATTTAAAATATTTAACTTGTAATGAAGTTAATGTGAACATTTACTCCAAAGAAAAATTACTTTGAAGGTTTCTTTTTAAGTCTCCAAGATGGTAAATCTTTTACTTGCACAGCATGGAGAGCTGAACAAGAAACAAATCTTTCCCATGTGCAGGTCCATTTAATTACACTAAACACACAAGACTGGAGCCTCTTTTATTTTATGTTTAATCTCATGTAAAGTGTTGGTTTTCATACCATCAGGGAAAATTAAAAGCTATTGTGAAATTGTCTCTGAAAAAATATACTCTTTTTAAACCAAGAATCTGGAAGCAATAGAGCCTTCTAGAATAGCAAGACTCCTAAATCACACATGTTATTTGAGGCCAAAACAAACCTCCAAAAACCAAGATCACTACCTAGAGACTGATCACCAAAGATTTATTGGTTTATTGATGTAACAGTCAAACTGCATTTTTTTTTTTTTATTTGGCACATACACAAAGCCCTCAAATTACCAGAGATTCCTGGAGTTTGCAGGTCAGTTATTTGGAACTCAGGAGGCATTTACCCACAGAATCAGGGATTTCGGTTTCCTAGTATGTCCTGCAGAACTTGACTGAGCCCACCCTGTGTAACAACTGATACTGCCATCCTATTATTGAGGCTGGGGGCACAGGAGTTGGCAGTGGGGACATGGAGAAAAGGAATTGCTTCTGGAGCAGAAGACAAGCCTAGAGCAACACTTAAATTTTTTTGTTTTGAAAATTAAAAATAGATCTACCATATAATTCAGCAATTCCACCCCTAGCATCTACCTGAGGAATGTAAAATCACTAATTTGAGGGGCTGTGTGCACTCCTGTGCTCATTGCAGCACTAGTCACAATAGCCAAGCTGTGGAAACAAACTGAGGCCCCAAAGACAGATGAGTGGATTAAGAAGATGTGGTGTGTACACACAGTGGAATACTACTCAGTCATAAAAGAAAGATAGTCTCTTGCCATTTGCCACGACAGGATGGAACTAGAGGGGATGGTGCCAACCAAAATAAGTCAGAAGGAGAAAGACAAGTACCAGATGGTTTCATTTTTTACGTGGAATAGAGCGAAACAAAACAAAGTATCTGACAAAATTAAGCATAAACCCTAGAAGTCTGACTGTAGAATTGAGGTTACAGAGGTGGGGGTGCAGGGGGCGGTGGAGGGGTCACAAAGGACTGTGTGGAGGACCATGGGTCCCTTAGGGGTGGGTGTGCTGTGGCACGTATCTGAACAGTGGGGGAACTGCGCCCTGAAATCATACAGTATTATAAACCCATGCTACCTCAAGAATTTATTCTGGGTCCCTTCTCATTTCCCTCTCCCTGGTCCTAAACATCCAGGCACCTAAGGACCTTGCCTCTCATTTGCTTCCGGGTTACCTGTTTCCCTTCAATTCCCGTGGCAGCTCCTTTCTCTTAGTGAGGTGGGAAAGAAACTCATTCTGATTTCATAATCCCTAGTCATGACGGATGACTGACGCCCCTCTGACCAAACCAGAACCCCATTATTTTTAGACAAAGATATTTATGAATGTTCTTATGATGCCACTTATTATTTTTAGTGAAGTAACATTCTGTTACACGAGTCTCAGGTATTCGTCGCTGAGACTCAACACGTGTATATCGGTATGTTAAGGTTACTGCTGAGAGAGAGAAATGACAGGAGCATCTAAAAGTGGTGTAAATATTTGAGGCCGCGGCAGAACTATGCTCGTGGGCCCGAGAAGTGACTCCCCTGCCCTGGGCCTGCCCAGCAGATTGTTACTCCTGCTCCTGGCTGCCTGCTGCTCCCACCTCCAGGCTCTGAAGCTCCCCTCAGGTGTACCCCCACACCTCTTATGGCAAGAGGTAGAGCTCTGGAGTGAGTAGGGGCCCAATCATGGGAACAGCAATGTTACAGTGGGTGCTGCGGGGTGAGTCCAGGCCAGGCTGGGGCCAGGAGGTCCCTGAGTGACGGCACTGTGCCTCCTGCAGGATATGGAAGCCGACCAGACGACATTAGAAAGGAAGACTCTCCGAAGGGCCATGTACTCGAGAGAGGCCAAAGCCCAGCTTGAGGATGAAGATGAAGGTGGGTCTTGTTCCAAGCGTTGGCAATTATGGGGCGCGTCACCTTGAACACAGACGTGTGTGTCGGTGAGGAATGACAAGCCACTTTGCAGGGCGCCAATAGCTGAATCAAATGCATAATGCTGCAAATGAACAGGAGTGAAGGGGCAGGGCACAGGCTCAACCAGTGGCCATCCTGAGGGTGTGCCCTGTGCGCCCTGCTAGCTCTGTGCGCTGTGTGAGAAGCAAAAGAAAAAGACAAATAGGAAGCACAGTAGATCAAGCCCTGGTTCTGATATGGTGGGCAGGTCCCATCTAATGACTGAATCAAGTTATGAATAAAATGTCCATCCTTTGGATGTAAATCATGAATGGGGATGCTGGAGAAAATGCTGTTTTGAAATACCTATACTTGAGTCATTCAGTAAGTCCACATGGGGTTTTCATGACAGTGTAGCAATGAAGGAGAAGAGAATTAGAAAGCCATTTGTTATGGTTTGTTTTCTGCATTTAATAAGGTATAATGGGGGCGGGGGAGATTTACTGGAAATATGAGAGAGGAGATGAAATAATTACATTGCCTTGGCCTTTGTTGCCAAGAAGTTTGTAAGGTAAATCACACTTTAGTCCGTAGTGTAAATGCACTATGCTTCCATTTCCCCTATGCAATTTTTGCTTGACTGTTCCTGCAGGTGAGTAAAGAAACAGAAAGAGTGAATCCTTTCCAAATGAAGAAGACCAGAGTATGCCACCTTTTCATTTCATAGAACTGTTCAGTGTTTCAACAAATGTTGAGTAAATGGATGATGTTTTTAAGGAATGTTTGGTGCTGTCAACAGGCATGTCAAATTCTCTAGAATTCTAGGGCAATTCCTTCCCATGCCCCTGAAGGCAAAGTCATGCCCAATTACTCTCTCTGGTGCTCCAGTGAGGGGTAGAAACCTGCCTTGGGCTTGCTGTGTAAATCTCTTTTCTCGAGTACAAAGTAAGATAGAAATATTTTCCTCACAGTAACATATAAAAGAAAGCTGAGTCTGGTATATCTACCAGTATGGTTGCTGCTCCTGGTCCATCAATATGTCTGTTCAGATCACCAGAAAGGGAAGAATGGAGATATGCGTATTGTTTCCACTGCTTAACACTGGCCACTTCCTCCTAGGGACAAAGTAGTTACTAGAAAGCCAAGGATCTGGTCTTTAGCTGGGTAGCCATAGGCAAACTGAACTTTCAATGAATATGGAAACAGCATGGATAAGGGCAGACAGCTAGCAGTCCCCATCCTTTGGTCATGCACATTTTGGTTCCTGTCCTCAGCCCTTGAACCCACCCTTGCCAAGGGAGAGATTATCCAAGACCTGTCCATCTGCTGCCTCCAGCTCAAGTATCGGGATGGTTGGTGAGGCTCAGTTGTCCTGTCAAATCCATATTTAGATATCTGTGGGCTGATGCCCCATCAACCAAAGACAAGTTGCCTGTCTTCCCCACACCCCAACAACCTGCTCAGCAAACAGCAGTACAGGACACTCAGGGTAACGGCCATGCAGCCACCCTTCCCAGAGGGAAGAAGGGGAAATACACAGTCACCACTGGCATGTCCAAGTGATTAGATTTTACTGCTCAGAAAAGGCCCAGTTCCCTGGTCTCATCATGGAGGGTGCTCTTGGAGTTTCCAGATGGTTTAAACACCTGAGAGGAGTTCCCTGGCCATTGTCCTCTGTGGCCCTGGCTTTGTGCTCTGGAAGACTCTCCTTCCTGGGCTCCTCATCTAAAATGAGCTATGGAGAGCATAGTGTCTGCTTGGGCTATGCACAAATGTTGCAGCCTATTTCCTCCTGGTACAGTTGTACAGATTCAGAAATTTAGAATTCAACAAATTATAAATATGGCGGATTAGGCATGTGGTTTTACTGGCAACCCAGTTCCTTCAATAACTTAGTATATGTCTGGTCTACATTCCCAATCAATTTGATGTGACATGTTATCTCATGCAGAGTATTGGTTTTACTTCACTCTTCACCTTTTTTTATAAAGAGTGTTTTCCCTACTCCTATTTAGTCTTAAAATATAAAATGAGAGGATAATCTTTGTATTATTATTTTTTTTACATCTTTTTCATTTTTGTACAATGGATGCATTTTCATCTTGGTTATAGTCCCCATAAAATTTCCACCACCCATTCACCCATGAACTATCAACATGGCCCCTGTGCTTTTCCCACCCTTGTTTTGATCCTACTCCTTTCTCTCCCACCCCCACTGTAGTATGTCTCTGATTTATAGTTGCCTGTTGATTTTGATTTTTACTTTATTATAGTTTTTTCCCTGATTCCTTATTTGGATCCTCTCTATTCCTGCTATGAGTGAAGCCATCTGGTATTTTTCTTTTTCTTTCTGACTTATTTCACTGAGCATGATCCCTTCCAGCTCCACCCATGTTGCTGCAAATGGCATGAGTTTATCTTTTTTGGTTGCTGAGTAATATTCCATTGTGTATATGTAAGAGAATCTTTGTGGGGAGTGATAGTACAAATTCTATCTAGCTGTTACCCATCTGAAGCTTAACAAGTGTTTTGTTTGCAGAGGAGGAAGAGGAGGAAGATGAGGATGACAGTATGTCCACTGTGTTGAGACTCAGGACAAAAATGCCATGGAAAACATGTTGGCGGTACCTCACATCTGGGGGCTTCTTCTTGCTCTTCCTGATGATTTTCTCTAAGCTTCTGAAGCATTCCGTGATTGTAGCTATAGACTACTGGCTGGCCACATGGACGTCGGAGTACAGTATAAACACTGGAAAAGCTGATCAGGTACCAGCGGTTAACAGTACCACCCTCTTATCTAGTAGGAGCTCTTGGTGATTCAATAAGCTAATGATTCTCCTAGGGACTGAATTAGAGTGAGTCATTAACATGGAATCTGGTATTGGCACTTTTATTTTTTTTTTACTTTATCATGAACATTTCAAGATAATGTGTCTTCCCCTCAGAATGACTCCATTCTGAAGATAATGTTTGAAGATTTGAAGATAATATTTAGATTTGGAGGCAAGGGTGTGACATGCTCATGATGTATGTGCAACTCATAGCTGGGGTTTTGGGTGCTGTTTGATTTTTTTATCCTTACACAATTTAAGAAAATTTTGATAAATATGAAACTTAGTTGTTGACTTTAAGAAATATTGTGAATTTGAAAAAAGTCATAATTATGAGGAAAACCTATTTCACAAAATCTAATGATGCCAGTGGACTAGCTGGTCATTCTAAGCTCCGGGAATACTTCACACCCAAAAACAGACTAATGCCTCAGCAGAGCAATCCTTAAAATCGAGAATGAAGAAAGCATATGGGGACATGGCATCAAGATAAAGCTTGAGCTACTACCCTGAGTCTCCAAAGACTGTACTCCTGCCCCTGTCAAACTTGGCACAAGATAATGCAGCTGACAGGTTGTCTGACTGTGATACTTATTCTCTAAGAAAACACTGAATCGATCATTTCTTATGTGTTCTTTTGTGTTGGGTACCTTTTAGACCTACTATGTGGCTGGATTTAGCATACTTTGTGGAGCAGGTATTTTCCTCTGCCTTGTCACATCTCTCACCGTGGAATGGATGGGTCTCACAGCTGCCAAGAATCTTCACCACAATCTCCTCAATAAGATAATTCTTGGACCAATAAGGTAAAACAGCAGTTATTTCACACTCCCACCCACAAAATCATAAAACCTGTATTCTACTTTAAATAAGGGATGAAATTTTTGAGATTTCTTCAGTCCTGAGTAACCAAATAGAGACCTGCTCATTTTTGTGACTCCCAAATGTCCATTCTCAGTGCTCAGTTTCCAGAATGGTCGTTATACATTTCGCTCCATTTATTGCCTAGGTTCTTTGATACCACACCCCTGGGACTGATTCTGAATCGCTTTTCAGCAGATACAAATATCATTGATCAGGTGAGTGCCCAAGTTATTTTCAGGTTCAAAAGTAAATTTCTTAATGTAAGCATTTTAAATTAAATCATGAATCCTCTTAATAGAGGATTTCTAAATTTAAGTGAAGACCTGCTTGTGTTTATTTTGATGTGTGTGGTAAAGGACATCTGAGATTAACTTTCAGATCATGAAGTCTCTAGAAGTTTATCTTGAAATTAAAAACCTCAAACTGAAATTGGATTACCCCAAGAGCAGATCCTTTGGGTGACTGAGAAAGGTATCCATGAAGTCTGGCTTTTGCTTTTTCTGATTTCTCTAGAGTAGTCTTAGAGATACCTAAATAACCCTCACTTTAGAAGAATGCTTGATGCATGTAGTGGACCCAAAAGTCTGCTGAGAATTTGTTCATTTAAAATAAATAGCACTTCACTGTTGGTGGGAGTGCAAACTGGTCCAACCACTATGGAGAGCTGTGTGGAGATTTCTGGACCTACTAAACATAGAGCTTCCATATGATCCAGCAATTCCACTCCTAGGTATTTACCCAAAGGACACAGAAACATCAATTCCAAAGAGCACCTGCACTCCTATGTTTATAGCAGCACTGTTTACAATAGCTAAGCTTTGGAAACAACCCAAATGCCCAAAAATAGATGACTGGATCAAGAAGATGTGGTACATATATACCATGGAATATTACTCAGCATTCAAAAAAGATAAACACATGCAATTTGCAGCAACATGGATGGCGCTGGAAGGGATCATGCTCAGCGAAATAAGCCAAAAAGAAAAAGAAAAATACCGGATGGTCTCACTCATAGCAGGAATCTAGAAAACTTAAATAAGGGACCAGGAAAATGAATATAAGAAAGTGAAAATCAAAATCAACAAAAAAACTATGAACCAGAGACACTTTTTGGGGGGTGGGGGCGGGAGGGGAAGGATTGGGGTCAGAATGGGGCGTTTGCAATTGTATGGGGGAATATAAAAATAAAATTTAATATTTAAAAAAAATAAATAAATAAATAAGTAAATTAAAAAAAAAATAAATAAATAAATAGCACTACCAAAAATCTAGTTTCCATCCATCATCTTACAATTGACTGCCTCTGCTTCATCCATACCCTGATGTACTGAGGAATTTTGCTGTTTTCATGGCACTGTTGTCAGGACACACCACTGCTGAAACACTTCATAAGGAATACATGCTGGGAAAGAAGAGACAAAGTAGTCATTATCTGGAAGAGGAGTTGAATGCTACATGCAAACTTCAAAATGATTAGTACATTAGTCACAAAGCTCAGCAGAGTGTCTGCATAGGACATAGTGTATACAAATCAGTAGCCTTCTCTCAACCAGAGTAACTGGGAGAAAAAACTCACGTAAAGAGAAAGAAACTTTCATATTATAGAAAGAGCATCTAAAAATCAATACATCAATAAGTCAAAACTATGAAGAGTATGGAGCTAGAAATTACAGAAACTTAAATGTCTTACAGTAGAGAAAGAGCTAGATAGGTTTTTAATGCCAAGTAACCATTAAAGAGAAATCTGTATAAGCTGGGAAGATTTACAATGGTCTCACTGAATAAAATAAAGCCCATGGATAAATAAGATATACAGTATAAGACCATTTATCTAAAATCCCCAAGATAAATTGGTCGATAACTCACCAAAGATAAGTGGATAGGTAGGTGGATGGACAGATTAAATTCTGGGAAGTGAATCAAATTTTCTTGCAATGAAAATTTTGTTTTATAATTAGCTTATTGCTTTTTTAATTTTATGACTATTTTATTGCTTTGTAACTAGCATTTTGTTGAGCTGAAACATTTTCCTTTGAAACTACCTTCTTAACAGCACATTCCTCCAACGCTGGAGTCCTTGACCCGATCCACGCTGCTCTGCCTGTCTGCCATCGGCATGATTTCTTATGCCACGCCAGTGTTCCTGGTTGCTCTCGTGCCTCTCGGAGTCGCCTTCTATTTCATCCAGAAATACTTCCGCGTGGCTTCGAAGTAAGTAAAGCAATGCTCTGTGCATCTTCCAGAGCCTACCTGTTGGATTTATCGTGAGCCACACCTTTGCGCTAGTGTTTCTTCAAGTGAACATATGGATTTCTATTTCAATCCTGAAGCCTGTGCTGATGCGTGTTTCCTATGGAGAGCTATGATAAGTGTGTTTAGGATTGGTTGTGTGAACCTTACATAGCCCTGGACAGAATTTAACATGTGGATTGATCTCTTGGGGATAGTCCGAGGACCCCAAACTCAAGTTTTCATTTCCTGGTCCATTCTCTGAATGTGACAAGGACAGAAAACTTACAAAATCAGAGTCCCCAAATGATAAGTGACTTAATATATCAAAACATCATAATACTTCACAAATGAGGGGGAAATGGTAAAATACATTCTGTAAAAAGGTAGTGGAAGTAAAGAAAAATCAGTGACAGTAAAAGGAACTTTGAAAGTCTGATAGGAATGCTGTCACTTTAAGAGACCAGCAATTTGCAGATCAGTTCATTTCACACGCATTTGAGTATCTAGCCAAATAAATAAAAGATAGTCATGAGCTTCAAATTCTTTTGTTAATACAGGATTTGTTACTTGATGAGATCATGAATCGTTAAGTGAAATGTAATACTATTTGTTTTGAAATTTCCAGTTTAACTTTGAAGGGCTGCTATAAATAGTACAGTACATTTTCTATCTTTGCAAAAATCACTTTATTTCAACAAACATTTATTAAGCACTTACTGTGTTGTAAATAATTACATAAGCCATGTGGTAGATGAAGCGATCAGCAAGACAAAAACCTTCAAGAAATTTACTGTCTCTTGGGAAGAGAATATATATATTAAGTCACCCTTGATTGTGAATTAAGTGCTGGGCCAGAAAGGTAGATGCTGACTTTATGAACTGAAAACATTGAATAGGACTTGAGTGCAGGGGAAAATGATGGAAAGCAGGGAAAGGTTACAAGGAAAGACAGGATCATAACTGGGAACCTTGAAAGATACACATTTCTTTCTCTTTAAAAGTATTCAATTACTTTTAACAATTTTACTGTATTTATAAATGTAGTGATATTGGAATTTTTTTTAAGGCTGGAAAACTCTTCTCCTTTCCCTCCCACATGCCCAGTATCTCTACCAGTCTGTCCTCCTACCCAATTGGTATTAATTTAAAAAAAATCTCTCTCCCTCAAGTCTCTGAAGTAGGGTCCTTCAGGAATCTATTTTATCTTCATCCTCTTCTTGTAGCAAATTTAGATCAAAAGGGTGAGGGGGCCATCACATGTCCTCAGTGATGTTTTCCAGTGTCACTGCCAGTGCTGCCTGCTGGACTGGAAAAACAGCACAGAGTTTATTTCTACTGGCTGTCTCCAAATATGTCCTTCCCACTGAAATACCAGTCCGCTCTTTCTTCAAGCACATATTCATGTGGGCCTGTGCTCACCCTCTAACAATACAAATTGAGTACAAATACTCCTCAAATAGTCCTAGTCCATTATAAACTTGAACAGTGAGTTCTGTTCACCATAAACCAGGATAAGCTGTTAACATTAATAATAAGCAAGTAAAATACTAATGAGTAAAACTCATGTTTACAACTTAACATTGCTAATGGGCAATGCACATTCTTCCTTAAAACTCTATGAAACTTAGCAAATAAGGCCATCTCCCAGCAAAAAGAACTTTGTAGGTTTTGACTAGCAGGCACCCATAACTCAGAGACATTCTGCGAGGGAAGGGGAAGAAAAGGGATCAAAACAGGAGAGGGAAGAGTACAAGGGACTATGGTGACGGTTCACAGGTGAAATTGGTGGTGGGGATTTTATGGGAACTACACAGTGATGTAAAAGATATAAATTTTTAAAAAATGTTAAAAAAAAAAACCTTGTAGGTTTTGAGGCTCTGCAGGACTCACCCAGGTTAAAAAAACTCAGACAACTTAACTATTTTGTAATACCCAAAAGAATTTGAGTGAAGGACTAGCTACAGGAAATGCCATAAGATTCAGAACATCTAAACTCAAAGATATAATGGGTGGTTAGCCTGCAAGTGTTTCCTACTTACAAGAACACAAAGTCAAGCTGTACCCTCACCTGTGGTTTCGTGGCATCACAGTCCTGTAAACAAAGTCTCCTCCTTTTTAATTTGTTTCCTTTTCCCACAAACCTCAAGGAAGTAGCCACCTGTTGCATGTCAAGTTTACAAACAGTCACTTCATTTTGCATTTAGAAATAGCAGATTATCCACATTCCTTCATATTCCTCTTCCTCCTCCCTTCCTCTTGCAGTCTCTGATGTGTGCAGGTCCATGTTAGGAACTCACTGCTACCTGCATTTCTTGGTGGGACTGGGCAGTCAGCCCAAGTTAATTGTTGGAAATTATGTAACAGTCCGTGACTTGGGTTGGTTCTGGCAGGTGACTGTCAAGGATTTGCTCTACTTGCTTATACATGTGGGATCACCCTTCACCTGTCTTCTAGAAATGCCAGCTGGTAAGGTTTAGAGCCAAGTTTCATGAGTGCACATCTTCACAAAAAACAGCAGTCAGGCATGTGTCCACCGAACATTCACTGAACACTATATAGGGGGAGGACCTGGGCATTGACCGCCCATGAAGGCAGGGATTCATTCTCAATGTGGCCAGAGCCAACCTCATTATCTTTTCCTTTAAATCTCTGCATCCTGTGTGCCCCAAGCTGGGAAATAGCACTGTCATCTTTCAGGTCTCCTGCCAAGCTACACACAGCCCTGCCATATTTGACTCTTCTCTTGTTCACCCAACTAATTGATCACAGCAGGTTAGAAGGCTGCTTCTAAGGGCCAGTCTCATAAACCTCCTTTTTCAAATCTCACAGTAACTCAGAACTACCTTCACTCTCCTGTTCTCTTTCATCTTTTACACTCTCTCCCAAGGTACATCGCTTAATCACACTCTGCTCATTTTATTTCTAGACTTCAGTGGTTTTTGTCCCAGGTGCTCCCCCCCCCCCAGGAGTCTCTACAGCCTCCCCCTCCATCCTTTCTAGTCTTCTCTCACTGCAACACCCCCACAGGACTGTGGGCCCAGCCAGAATGAACTTGCCAGGCTCTTTAATTATCTTGTTCCCTAAGGGAGCGCATATCAGCTCTGTCTTACTGAACCTTCCCTATGCTTGAAGTTTGGCCCAGATTCCACTTGTTCAAAGAAATTATTCCCATCTCCTAGGAATGAATTTGTTCATTCTTGTGTCTCCTGAGCAATTTTACTCCAGCTGTTGCACATGCTGATCTTTTGGTACAACATATTCAATATAGATTGTACCCAAATTCATTATGTACCTACCACCTTATCTTCAGATCATAAGCTATTGATTTTTGCTTAATAGAGAAAAAGTTATATTAATAATAAACTTAATTTGGAATGAACACAGCAATTTCTGACCCTGATAGAGTTGGAGCTTATTTTTGCACCTCTCTATCCTAGGGATCTCCAGGAACTTGATGACAGCACCCAGCTCCCTCTGCTTTGCCACTTCTCAGAAACAGCAGAAGGACTCACCACTATTCGGGCATTTAGGTGGGTAAGCCTGTTTTCATTTTCTGGATTATGCAATTACACCATCAACAAATATTTTATTTATAAAGAAATGATAATTGCCACCATTTTGGGGGGATGCTCACTGTGCTTGGTACAGTGCGGTCTTCAAATGGCCATAAGAAGACAAAATTTCATGTGAATAGCAGCAGCATTGACACTTGTATCACGTTAGAGGTTACCTTTCATAGTGATGAACCTTCATGCCAGTAATACAGTGACATAACCTCCTCCCAATAATACAGTGACATAAAGTACTAAATCACTTCCTGGGCAGACCCCATCTCCAAATAGTTGATACAATAAGTAGTCAGTGTGGTAGGCAAAGAATCAGCATAGAGGTGTCACAGAAGTTAAAGCAAGCAAGCATTTTGAAAAGAAATGGAATAGTCCATGGTGATAGCAACAGAGATCAAGTAGAATAGAAAGAAATTGAAAGAGCTCCAGCAGTGGAGATGGTGACCCTGAAGCTATCAGTATCTTTAGCAAGAACATGGAAGTGAAGTGAAGAGAGGAGCGTTAGAAATTCATTGGATGTGAACATGGCAATGGCAAGGGTTGGCTATAGCAAGGGATGGCTGCTCTTTCCTGGGCACTAATTAGGGGAAGTTTTTTACTGATTTTTTTTCCAGGGGGGTAGTAAACTGGACATTTTTAAAGCTGAAGGGAAGACAGAGATAGAGGCAGGATAGACAACTGATCAAGCAGTTCCTCAGGGTAGATCAGCAGGGATGAGTTCAAGTGCCTGGTGGAGAGGAAGGATAAAGCCCTTCACAGCTCGGGAACGGATTTAGGCAAACAGGTAGGTGTATCAGCAGGAAATTGATGGGTTCAACACGTAACAACTTTAATTTCATTTTCTCAGAGTGATGAGAACTTGATCAAGGAAAGGCCCTCAAAATAAAAATGAGGAAGGTTTCCACTGAAAGAGCAACTTGACTAAGAATCAAGGTTTAGATTTTTCATTTACTGCCTTCATTAGACACGCGAGCAAAATTTAACATGCCGAGTCCTAATTTAACCTTTGGAAAATTCTGGATATCTGGAAAAAGAACAAATTACCTGTTATCCTTCAATTCTTAAATTAAGATTGGAAGAAGCAGAAGACAACCCAACTTCTACCCAAAAGTGGAAAATTTTCTTTTATCCAGATTTAGAAAATTTTAAAAAATAAATTGTAAATACTACAAATAATAGCATTTTTAAACCAAAGGGAGTTAGGAATTGTACGGATGAACCTACTAGCCTGGATTAGATTCCAGAATCTCTGTTTGGTACTGGTGGTGAAGAATTCAGACACATTCTATTCTGTCCATTTATTCCTTTCTTCCAGCTACACGGATTCCCCAGAGTCTTGAGCTCTTTTGGAAAGTTAGTATTTACTGATTAGCTGCTTTTCCTCCCCTGTACTCAGGGTTCATGGTGTACTCACATGTAGCAGTGAACTCCCTCAAGTAGTTTACCACGAAAGTATCACAGTTAAATTAGACTGAGATTTCAGTGACCTTTCCTATTTTTTTGTCTGACAGAATAAAGGTCTAAGAATGTTCAGAAGATGAGCTGGATGTGGATGAAAAGATACAGACTGAGTGTGTCAAAGTTTCCATTAGGAAAACAGAAGGTTTCTTGCCAAAGAGAAACACACAGAAAGAATGTTCACTGCATTTCCACCCCTCCCCTCTCACTGCTGCTTCAGGCTGTTGCCAGCAACATTTACCAACTCTTTTTTTTTTATTTATTTTTTTGTGGGACCCTCGCTGCGGGGGGCCGGGGAACGAACCAGCGCTGCAGAGGCTGCGGGCAGCCTCACAGCCCAGCGCTCAACCTCTGCGCTACCAGAGGAGGCCCCATTTACCAACTCTTTAAAAGTTTGTCTGAAATGATATCCCAAAGCTATAGGAGGAATAAACGAGATCAGACAAAACACTTTATCAGAAGAGTGTCTGAGGTCCATCTCAGATGGGGCCCATGGGTTGCGGTCCAGGTGGCCGCATTTCCACCTTCCCCATCACCACCTTTTTTTCTAGGGAGAGGGCCCCGTCCGGAGCTCTGGACATGTGGAGTTTCTAATCTTTGTGTCTTTGCAGTGTGTCTTCTTTGAGAGCTTCCTCCGCCCAGGTTTACATGAAAAATTCAGCTCACCCCATAAACCCCCATTCAGATCACCTTCCCATTCCCTACGAAAACTTCAGTCTTTGCTTCCCACCATACACCACATTTCCTGCCGTCTGGATCCTCTGGTCGGTGCGGACCATCCCCGCTGTGTTTATGTAGCAGTTTGTCTATGGCTGTTAAAACTAGCTTCTGTGCTGCACGCTCTGCCCTTGTTAACACCATATGTCCCTCTTGTGCCAAACAATGGGCTCCTCAAGAGCAGAGGATGTTTGTGTGTATATTCTTTTTTTTTTCTCTGCCAGTTTTTTGTTTATTTTTATCAATTTTAGTGTATTTACACATAATTTTAAATTTAGTGTTATTTAGGCATTTCACACTAATTATGATCAGGATATATGCTCTACCAAATTCTAGATAAATTTTCATCAGAAAGAAATGCATGTCCTCCTTGTCTACATCCCCCATGAGGTTTTTTTTTTTTAATTTAAATTTTATTTTTATATTTCCCATACAATTACAACCGCTTACCAAATGTTTCCAAGAGAATGGATGATGAAAACCTACCTAGCACTGCAGCTACAGAAAGAACAGCCCTTACTGTATAGGTCTTTTTCCAGATCATATCCACTCTCTCAATAAAGGCTATTCCACCTCGAGCCCTGTTAGCATTTAACTTTTCACTCTTCATCTGAAAGGGTGCTCATGCTCCGAGGACTGCTCAGTCCCCACCCCACTAGGTTGCTGGTTCACAAGTCCTTCTGTGTGTGACATCTGGGTCAAAGCTACGAAACGCAAAATGAAGTAATTATTTGGCTCCAACTACCGAATCCTTTGATTATTGTAGATCAGATGTTGCTGTCGGACTCAATTATCTGATATAGCTGGTTTGGCATATTGGAATGATCAGATTGATTGGACGGATATCAAGTATCTGCTTTATATTGGCCTGTATGGATGATTTCATAGGCCAAGTGAACACCCCGCCCAGGATGTCTTCATTTTTTGACATAAGTGATGGTTTATTATAAAGTTTTACAAAATCAAAGCTCTGGGGGAACTTGAGGCAGTCTTATCAAAAAGGAATCACTGGGCCATCAGATGAAATCTGGCCATTCCTTGCATAAAAGAAGCATACACGAATGGACTGTGTCAGGCAAGCCAAGATGGCAGAGTGAACAAGGCACATTTTGATCTGGCATTTCCTTCAACCTTTAAACCAGTTATTTTAGTTTTATTATCCAGCTTTCCATTGTTTCTGTTATTCAAGAAAAATGAAGAGACTCTTTATGATTTAGAAAGTAACTGCTCTCTGACCAAGATTAAACTTAATTGTGTTGGAGAGCCCCTTTGCTGCACCTGTATTCCTTTTCACCTCTCTTTCCTTATTTGGTTCTCAGAAACACCAAGCAAACAGAAAATTTCAACTATATATTTGCCTGTTGCAAGAACATTTTCCTGCCTTCACTGGGTCTCTTCCATCACCTTCCACCCAATTGCAATCATGCCATTTTGAAAAGCAAAGTAAATACACTGAGAAGTAGTTAGAAAATGTCACAAGTTACAGCTTATTCTGACTTCTGCAATGCAAGCCATGCTTTGTTCTCGTGGCTGCAATTATTATGTGGAAATTTATGAACTGATCTTCAGTAAGACTTCGCCATCAGAATGGTTCCTTGTTGCAGCAGAGGTTTGAGAAAGGAAGAAAACACTGGCTGCAGTTGTGAGCAATCTTTATTTTAAACTAGGAGTTCACTTACTAGGCATTCCATCCCATCACTTTGTCACTATGTTGAATAAATAGTGTAGTAGTAAGTGTGACTGTTTTTTATTATTTCTCCTGTTGTGTGGCTAACATCATAATATTTTTATTTTCTGCAGGCATGAAACCAGATTTAAGCAACGCATGCTGGAACTGACAGACACAAACAACATTGCCTACTTATTTCTCTCAGCTGCCAACAGATGGCTAGAGGTCAGAACGGTACGTTCATCTCATGATTTCGAAATGGAAACCAAACAGAGCAGTTAGGCCTGATGCAAAGAGGGAGACAGTTGTAAAATTTAGTCTTTCACTGAGATTCAGCACCAACTTTGCATTTTCTGGACTTTAAATAGCTCAGGTTTATTTATGTTACGCATGAAATTTGTCCTAATGTTTTCGCTAATGGCATGACAAATAGCCCAAAAAGCAAAAATTCATTTTGTGTTCATTAGTCTCTAGATTACATAAGTTAATGGAATGGTAAATATTTGTATAACTTCAAATTTTTTCAAAAGAGCAAATTTGACAAGTGAGCAGATGTACTTATTTCCTTCACTGAACCAGGCAGGGCTTGAATGAAATGGAAAAGCAAGCATATGCTTTGGCATCAGACAGATTTTGGTCTTGCAAGTTAACTTGAGTCCTAGTTCTTCATCTATAACTTAGGAGTAAAAATATGAATGTAATGGTGGTGTCAGAACTAATAATATGAATCCCCTAGTTGACCAACTGGAATGCACTCAATAATGTCTTTTGAATGGATGGATGAACAAATGGAAAAGGTACCTGTGATGGTCAATGGTTCATAAATCACCCGCGGACCAGTTTACATAATCTATAGCAAGAAAAGAGTAACTTTGATATTAATGAATGGAGTCTTAATATATATATTTATATACATTAAATTGTCCATCTATTTGTGAAAAGGAACAGGAAGTTATCTTAACTATTATAAGAAACTCTGCCCTACTGATTAATAAAAGCATCCCTACCAAAAGACTTCCTTCAAAACTCAGCAGCCAGGAGATGAGAGATAGTAAAGGGGATTTGATGAAGCAGAAATGAAGGCGCACCAGTTGAAATCTCAGTTGCTGATGGAGAAACACAGATTGAAATGGAGTCGTAGACTTCTCCCTCCCCCACCTTCCCTGTGATCTCTAGCTGTCATGATTTCTCACTAGTTTAGATTCTCTGGCTATTAGAAATTATTTAGCAACATCACAATTATAGATGGAAGTATTGGTTGGTAAATTCCTTCCAGAGGTGTTGTGGGGATTAGGAGGAAACAGGGCAGTATTTCCCCTGAGTTGCTTATAGATAGCATGAAGGAAGGTACAGTGTTGTTTAGGATTTAGGATAAAACCAAAATATTATTCCTACATTCTATCCAGACCCTAAATCCTTGTTTTAAGCTTGTTTGTTTAGATCTGTTTTCTCTAAGTTTGAAAATACACCATATCTGAATATTAGAATTGATGAAATAGCTTAATGAAAGAATGTCCCAAAATCAAAGGGAAACATGATAGTATAATAGTTACTTCTGTATGTGATTTCTCTAAACTTGAAGTTCAAGTGTTTACTCTGGACTTGAAGTGCATGTCTCCCTGGACTCCTGTTACTGCTCATAATCACTTCCTAAGGTCAGGTTAATGGACAAGTGTTGAACAAGAATTTTCAAGCAAACCGTATGTTCTGTTTTCATAGCTAGAGACAAGATATTACAGTCTTTAGACTGCCAAGAAAGAACAGTAGCCAGATTCAGAATGGGCTAGTTTCCTTTGACTCACAATTCATTATTTTAGCCCCTGTGAAAAGATGGTAGAATTTGTTTGTATGTAAAAGAACTCTAGGTCATCAAGTATGATCCTAAAGAAAGCATTGGCATTTAAAACAGCAAGTAAAGAATCTGCCATTTTTAACTTATTATACATTTGTTAGTATTTCATTTTCTTTGTGCTATAATCCTTCTAAGAGATTGCTGTCTACCTCTCATTACAAGACTGTGCTCTTAAAGATCAATGCAAGTAATTAAGGAATCTTTTAGTCTCTATTTCTATGAGCAAAGGTAAATTTTGGTAAGAAACATAAATGCAAAATTCTAAGTATAATTTTCTCACACCAGTCATGGCCAAAGTCCTCTTTGTATGATTTGTTGCTAATATTTTTGTGTGAATAGGGTTGTTTTTGAACACACACTACACACACACCCTCTACTTGATCCCAGGATCTAACTTAAAACCAGTGAGAGTCCTCATTAGAACAGGTGTATTTGAATTAAATGCTTTAATCATAAAACCAGTGAGATCTAACTTAAAACCAGTGAGAGTCCTCATTAGAACAGGTGTATTTGAATTAAATGCTTTAATCATAAGCCCCAGTGGTAGTAGAGAAGAAATTAAGTAGATGGCACTTATTAGGAAATAACCTTTCTCCAGTCACACACATAAAAATGACCTCATGACTACTGTGTTTCTGTGAAGATGTCTACATCGCTGGAGACACAATTTCAATCTGAAATAAATGACTATGTAAATATGAAAGTTGAGATACAGGACCTTGGAGACTAGGGTGTGAACTGTTCTCAGAGCCCCACAGCTGGACATATTTTGTTAAATGACTTACAAGGCAGAATAAGTAATGGAAACTTCTAGCTGGCCCAGTGAATCTGCATTGATCTTATCCACATTATCAACACAACCCCCTCCTTTCCCAAGTCTTTGCCAAACTATTCAGTAAATTAACAAGAGTCTCTGCTTATAGCAGATATTCTTGGGCTGCCAGTACAGAAACAAAGAGGGAAGCAGAGAGTCACGTAGGAATTCCTGATGCAGATCTGGGATTTCACCAACTCTCATTCACAGACTCAGCACTGTGATGAAGAGAAAGAGCAGAAGACATATCACGTTCTGTGGCCCTCTTACTCCTCCCTTTCTCTTCATTCCAAATTCTAGCTTTCCCAAGCAATGCTGCTGAGTTTTATGGATGTAAAATCTAGGAAAAGGAAAGGGAACAAAGAAGGAACACCTTTTGTTGAATTTGGGAAGATCTGATGTCAAATTTTTTTTACCTACGATTTCTGAATAGGACTTTTATATCTTTTCCTGGTCCTGTTAAGTAAGAATTAGGACAGTCACAAGTGATTCCTTTCCCAGGATAAACAGTTTTCCCTATGGAAGATTTAGTCCTGCCCTTCATATTCGTTTTCAAGTGTGGGGGAGGAGAGGAGGCGGTAAGTCACAACACACTGAAATCGAAGACAGGGTCTGAAGAGTAAGCTCCCTTGGCAAGTGGAAAATTTCGGTCTCTGAGACATTCAACTTCAGAACTAGAACCTACTACATAGGTGAATTGCCCCACTGTCAGAGGTCCCAGCCACAGGACACTTTGTTAGGATAAATTGTATCCTCCAAGTTTGTAAATTCACCACTCCAGAAGGAAAGCCAGACAGACCACCCGGGTTGCTCTGATGGACAGGCACCATTTTGCACTGGGTGCCAGGTGAGGGGGCCCAATTGTGTCTGGTGTGTCCCTGAAACCTGAGCTTTGAATGCAGCTTACGTTTTTGTGTTCAGCACAGTGTTCTCTCTTAATCCCTCTGCACTAAACAATTCCAGTTCTTTGGCATTGGTGTTTCCATTTGCGAAAATTGTGTAACTCTATCTAAAGGCTGTCTTTCCAAGGCTTTGTCTTGCTGTGTGGTAAAAGGATAAAAGAAAACTCACATCAAGAAGCCAAAAGCTAAGTCTTTACAATCAATAAGCTAAAGTGAAAATAGGCCTGGGGGTGAGCATGCTCCCGAGTATATTTGGTGAAAGAGCACAGAGCCCGCTTGTAACTCCCTTATAAATGGGGTGCTCATGTTGTGATCTGGAGACCCTCGCATATTCTCCCAGACACTCAGTGGCACGAGAGACATGTATTTCTGAGGGTGACATAAAGGAAAGAGATTCTATTGTCATTAAGCATTTCCAGATCTGTTTCATAGAAAGTTACAATTGCATTCTTAGTCCCACATACAGATGGATGGATGTAGTCATGGAATCACTGGAAATCTGACAAGCAGCCTTTATTTTGATATGGTTATCAAATGCATTCCCTTTTAGGGGGAATGGTGAATTTACAAACTTGATGGAGGATATAATTTATCTTAACAAAGTATCCTGTGGCTGTAACCTCTTTGACAGTGGGGCAGTTCACCTACTTGGTAGGCTCTACTTCTGAAGTGGAGTGTGTCAGACCATTTTCTGGTGTTGACCACTGGTATATGCATTGAATTGATTGTAAAGCCTTTGCAGGGGAATGAATGCTGTTCTCCTTTGTGCAAATTATCAGACCATTTTCTTCTCCTTTCTTAATTTGTTGCCTTTAAGCCATTTTTTTGGTCCCCATATTTGCAGAGGAATTTAAAGAATGTGTAAGTTTATGGTCACTTTGATTTGTGATTCATGAAACTTGTGAAGTTTAATGATAAAGTGGGAAATAGGGAGCTAATATAAGCTCTGATATGACCAGTTGGGCCCTTCTACACTCTTACAGTATTGAAGGGAAGTGACTGGAATTGGTGATTTTGCTTTGAAATTTCTAGATAACCACTGTGTACAACAGAGCTTCCTTTTTTAAAGCAGATCAAATTCTAATGAAGAACATTCCCCAAATTTTTTAATTCCTTAGAAAAGATATTTCAAGCAATGGTAATAACCCATGAGTGCGCTGACAAGTTGGTAAGAAAAGGAATAAAATAAGGATTATGATCAATACCTCTGCAGTAGATCTAAATTGTAGACATACTGGCTCCCATATCTGTTTGAATAGATTGTACATTTTGAGAATAGGTTTATCCCCTGCAAACTTTGCTATGAATGTATTTCAGAAAGCCATTCCTTATTGCTAAGGTATCAAAAAAAATTTGTATGACTTCATAAATTTTGGCTCACTTGACTTACTAAACTAATAATTAGAATAATAATGTCTAATGATCTCACAGAAAATGTCATAAGCAGTTTTGAAAACATTAGTCTCGTCTCTTTTCCCCCCTTTTTTCTGTTTTCACTTACCTTTTTGGCTCTATTCCCAGGATAAGGCTACATTCCTTTCTCCCAAATTACTATTTTAATTCATTAGAAAATAGTTAAAATTACCATCTAATTGAATTGTCATTTAGTTCTATGTAACGGTAAATCCAGAACCCAACATGGAGCATAAAGATTCCACGTTAAACTAAATTTAACAGCAGAGGATGGGCACATAGAAATTTAAATACAGACTGTATTTGTATTTCCTTTATAATATTTATGTTAGGCCTACTGCTTAATTTCCATTTACTTGAATTCAATGATTATTTTGTTTTGGTATCTCAGCTGTGGTTTTTGTCCTAGTTCTATTTGTATCTGCTCTCTAACACAGAACACAACATTTTATCAGTTTTCTACCGTAACTGAGACAGTAAAAAAAAAAATTACTTGGAACTGAATGATGAAGTTCATGGTCTAAGTGTGCTTTTCACATTAAAAAAGCAATTAACCTCTTAACACTTATGCATAGCAAAACTAGCAGTCATGTTAGAATTCTAAGCAGGTAATTAAAAGATAAAGCAACTTGGTATTGGAGTTTTCCCATCTTATCAAAATATGCATCCTTATAATCTTACATGTTGAGCTACATGTCTGGAAAGGGGGTTGGTGAATAAATTTTTCATATTAATCCTGAGTAACATGAAGAAAAGTCCTAACTTAGAAGATATTTGGCTCATAGAAAAACTCAGTGAATGTTTTATGAAAGGACGTCTATTCCATAAAGAATTACTGCATCTTTACAGTGTGTTTAGCATTATCCCTTTTGTCGGAGATCAGAGTGGCAAAAATTCAGGCAATCCTGTTCATGGAACCTAGATTTGAATGACAGAGAGTTCTAAATGCATAGAGGAAAATGAAACAGGACAGTGGGATGGAGAACAGCTCCGATCTGGGGTCAGGGCCAAGAAAGGAAGGCCTTTCCAAAGAGATGATATTTGAGTTGACTTTTAAAGGGTGAGGAGAACACAGACCTGTGGGACAGCATTTCAAGCAGAGTCATTGGCAGAGCAAAGGCGGTGTGTTTCCATGATGAGGATGAGTGAAGGAGCAGACAAGGAATTCCAGATGAGGTCAGAGTGGACAGGCTCTAGAATCCTATAATGCTATGTCACTCATCAGAGTGTGTATTTATTGTAAGCAAAATAGGAAGGCAGTGATGATTCTAAAGAGGTAAGTTATATAAACTTTTAAAACGATGTGCGAGTAAATGGATGAATGAGGTTCTTCTTACCAGTGAGGGCAGTGGGAGAATAGAAATTAATAAAAGAAGTCTCTTACTTCAAGTCCTTAAGGTATATATTGCCCACAGAAATTTCTAAGCAGCCGATTGGTGTTTTCCCTTATATCAAGCCAGAGCACCTTGCTTTTAGTATGTTGCTTTTTAGTATTCTGGAACTTGTCACAAACTTTTTAGGAGTCTTTTTAGAAAAGATAATATGGAAATTACAAATTTATAACATCCAAAGTATTAACTTTACTCAAAAGGAATGAAAGGAAAATTCATATTGCTATAAATATTTTAGAAGTATTTTCACAGTGTGCTGGCATTTATAAAATATAAGAGAGCAGCCTAGACCAGTTAGATTCTGCTTTGATAAAGTTGTGGCTTCAAAAATGGGGAAAAGAGAAAGAACTGTCTGATTAGGGCATGACAAGTTGTTAAATCAGAAGGAGCTATCAATAAAATATTTATTGCTTCTGTGGAACCTACTGCTCAAGAAGTGAACTCTCCCAGATAGGGAAAGAAGTAGTAAAACTATCACTATTTGCAGATGATAATATACATAGAGAACCCTAAAAACTCCACAGAAAAACTACTCAAAATAATCAACCAGTTCAGTAAAGTAGCAGGATATAAGAAGTGATCTCTCCGTGATTTCTCCTTCTTTTAAGAGCATAGAAATAAATATGGATTTAAATTTTAGTATAGCTGAACTCCCTTTAGTCTGATAGAATGTTTTCCACTTGCATATATTGTTTTTAAGTGTAAACTAAGTAAGACAAAATAAAAATGAATAAAATAGTATAAAATACATAGAAAAATAAATAAATTTTAGTGCCTATTTAACCCTTGATATGTTATGAAACACACAAACCTTTAAGCTTGCTTGGAATATTTGAGAATCATCCAGGGATAAAAAGATCTTTATGTATGAATGGAGGGTGGGGTAAGTTAACTGGTATTTAAATTCTTTTTCCTATCAAAATGTTGGAAATTAGGTATCATACCTATTTCCTAAAAAGAAACAACCACAAAGTAGTTGAGATCGTTCTCCCAATGACCAGCAAGTGACATGTTAACATTTGTACCCACAACTCTGACTCCAAGGCTGGGGTCACTCATTTTTCACCAACAGTTTGATCTTTGGAGCTATTTTCTTAAAAAGGTGGGAAAGTACATGTGAAAGCTGGTTTCAGAAACTTCGACTTCAACATTTTAAACACTCCATTACTGTCATTAAAATCTTATTACCTAGTACTAGTTTTTTTTGTTTTGTTTTTTGTTTAAGAATCAGATTAATCTACCAAGAGAAGATTGACACCAATGAGATAAGGCTGCAGATAAGTCTAGAAATTGTTCATACCTAAACTTCTATGTATTTCTGGGATATGTGATTCATCAGCATAAATTTAAGATTTCTTTTTTTGACTCACAAAATAACTAAGAAAGCCACAAAATGAGCAAATGCCCCCTGTCTCTCCTTTGAGTTTCAAGCAGGCCTTAGTGAATTTTTAAAATTTTGCAAAAATGCTTATCACCGAGTCATACAGTAAGACATTTTGCAACCTTCTTATGTAGGAGAAAAATGTAACCCTTTGTTTATATGAAATTAATAGACTTAATACCACAGACTATGAGTACAGAGAGATGACAAAGTTCAGATAAAAATCCCAACAAGTTCACCAGATGTAAATGTCTGCAGGGGCCTTGAACACAGCGGGGTTAAGCATAGTAAGCATGCAGGAAATTTAAGGCAGAAGATTAAGTCATCTTAAGATCTTGTATGGAAAACACAGTGCAGTAGAAGGGTGGGGGAGTGGGGGAAGAAACACAAATTCCTCTTTCTAATCCTGCTTGTGCCACAGATGAGTTTAACTTCTGGCAAGGTATCTTAACTATGTTCTGAAGTTGATGTGAGAGCCTTGTTATTACTCCCATTCCAGCGCTAATCGTGTGAGTGTCATTCTGAGTACTGTGTGTTCTCTGGGATCACCTTGCTATTTGATTGGGATCTTTGGCTTAAGAACTTAGGAAAAATATCTTAACACTTTTTTTTTCCTTTTTTAGGACTATCTAGGAGCTTGTATTGTCCTCACTGCCTCTATCGCATCCATTAGAGGGTCTTCCTCTTCTGGACTGGTGGGCTTAGGGCTTCTGTATGCACTCACGGTAGGTGTGGATGAACAAATCTCTTTCCATGAAGGAGGTACCCTCAGTATTTATTAACCACTCTTGTTCATGGCTCTTAGAGAAGTTTTAAATTCTTAACAAGATGACATTTTGCAAATAGATTTGGACCCATAGATTTGGATTCATTTCTGATATTGTGAACCAATATTTTAAAATTCCTCAAACCCCGTGGTCAGAGTGTCCCCTTTCAGGACACAAAAGTGAATGTGAATGTAAGTTAGGTAAGAGGGTACATGCAAGTTACCCCTCGTGTGGGGATGTCATAAGACAGGTCACAAAGCAGTGACATTTGGGGGCTCTTGAAGAGCCAACACCTTCTTTGTCCACTTTATCCCACAGTCTCTTCTCTGGTCCTTGACAGCCTATAGCATTTAGGAGTTGTTGCCACATGATAAACAGTAACTGTTCAAGTCGTCCAATCCCCAAATAGCCAATGATTACAAAAATTGCTACTCTGATTTAAAAGTCTTAATTTTTTTTTGTCACCTGACAGATAACCAATTATTTGAATTGGGTTGTGAGGAACTTGGCTGACCTGGAGGTCCAGATGGGGGCAGTGAAGAAAGTGAACAGTTTCTTGACTATGGAGTCTGAGAACTATGAAGGCACCATGGGTATTGTTCTAAATGTTATTGTTAGAAGTAGTAGTAGTTTAATATTTGAGTGAGTGACAGACACAACATCATTGCTTTTGTTTTGTATTTCAATATCAAGAGAATCTCTGCTCAATCTAAATTCTGAACTAATGCATTCTCTTACTCAAGACCTTATTAATTTAAATATCAAGAGACATGGATACCAAAATACTGAGATACTCCACTTTGCTAGAAAAAAGCTGGCAGGAAAATCAATGTCGAGGACAGAATTATCTAAAATGCAAATATCATGCTTAGATGTATTTGTTTATCTCATAGCTATCCAGATTTTCAAGGTCAAAATCCAGGTAACTTAGTTAAAACCTTTAGACTCTTCATTAGTCAATCTTTGCCCACCTGCCTAGTCGCATCTCTCTGCACCCCACCACACCAACATGTGATGCTTTCTTTTCATCTTTTCCTTCCATGTATATATCAAACAAATTTCCTCATCTCTCATCCTTTAACATTCATCTTGGGGAAATACCATCAATCCCACTTTAGGATACTTACCCAAATAGCATGAAACCACTCAACTCAAGTAATATACTATATATAGTATGCTATATATACTGTATAATATGCTATAAATAGTATACTAGGTAATAAATACAATGTTTGTTGTAGCATTATTGACCATATCTAGGACTTGGAAACCAACTAAGTACTCACTGATAGAGAATTAAATCAAGAAGATGTGTTACATACACACAATGGAATACTATTCAGCCATAAGGAAAGATGAAATGTTGCCATTTATAGCATAATGGAAGGAATTCAAGGGAATTATGCATACTAAAGCAAGTCGGAATGACAAAGACAAATATTGGCCAATTCCACAGAGGACAATTTGGAAAACAAAATACTTATAAAAACTAGCAGGCACAAATTAACAAAGTTAAAGTTAAGAAGGAAAGAATCAAAGGCGTATAAGGGATAATGGTTGGGGGAAAACAGATTCATATAAGGCACTGTCTTTTCCTG
This sequence comes from Talpa occidentalis, assembly GCF_014898055.3. Classification (NCBI taxonomy): domain Eukaryota; kingdom Metazoa; phylum Chordata; class Mammalia; order Eulipotyphla; family Talpidae; genus Talpa; species Talpa occidentalis. The sequence goes on from NW_023601653.1 coordinate 54,891,581, forward strand.
AAACCATCCTGGAATGCTCAGGTTATCACTGTCTATGCTCTCAGCACATGTGGGTTGACATCGTTTCTGTGACTCTCCCTGCAAAGCTATGGATGCTGACTTACTGATCTGCTCCCCAGCACACAGTGTGAACACCTGGAGTCTCCCCATAGTCCAGCATCACCTTTACATTGTAAACACTCAAATGTTTGATGACCAACTGATGGAACAAAGGAACCAGTTCACAAGTGAACTACTGTAGATAGAATTGAGGGAATGTAAAGAATATTTTTGTTACAAGATAACCAGTTATTTAAGTTGGGTTATGAGGAACTTGGCTGACATGGAGATAGTTTAGAACTGGTTAATGCTCCAAAACAAAAATTTAAAAGACATTTTAAAAATCCTTAATCCAGAGGACTTTACTCTGGAGGTAATTTTAAAATAAAAGTGGTGCAGGATTACTTAAATGTAGAGAAAAAATTATAAGTTTTGTTTCTCTCTCCCCCGTTCCCTACTCCAACTCCAGATCCTTCTCAAGTCCCAGAGCACTGGCCACAAGAAGGGGAGATCAAGATTCATGATCTGTGTGTCAGATATGAAAATAATCTGAAACCTGTTCTTAAACATGTCAAAGCTTACATCAAACCTGGGCAAAAGGTACAAAACTCACTGTCATTTCATTTGTTTCATACAGTAGCTCAGCTGGAACCACTCCATTACCACCTGAACCCTTCAGACTTCCTAGCCCAACATATTCTGAGTTCACTCAACATGACAAGTCAAATTATCTACATAAAAGGGAAAAGGAAGAGATAGAAACTGGATAAAATACATATACTCTAACTTGATAAAATATAATATGTAATATGTCTAACTCATATTGCCATTCATTAATTTCCCCTGAAGATCAGGAACATCTACAATAGACATGGATTTTCAAAAGTTACACAATCTTCTGCCTCCTTACCTCCTCACCTTCTGCCTTCTCCCTCCTCTCAGATAGCTCCTTGAGAAACCTTGCATTTTTTTTAGTCCCAAAACAATCTTAGTTATTATAGAAGGAACAGTATGTACACTGATATTGGACTTATTCTAATTTTCATTATCAGATCACCACTTCCAAAATAAAAGGGAATAGTTATTCATTAGATCAGTAGTATATAAAATGCAAAAGTTAAGCCACAAAGGAAAAACAACACAAGCACAGAAAAGTTAGAATGAAGCATTGAAGACTTGATAAGAACTCTTTAATTTTAATACTAATTCATAAGGTAATTCTAAGAAGAGAATGATGATTTCAGAGTAGTTCTTTAAATAGAATTGCAGTTTTACTATGATATCTTATCTAAATAGAAACATGTTTGCCCATTTTCTGCCTTTGTTTGAGCCCTCTTCTGAGTGACAGATGATTTTTTTAGGTTGGCATATGTGGTCGCACTGGCAGTGGAAAGTCATCACTATCTCTGGCTTTCTTCAGAATGGTTGACATATTTGATGGTGAGTTACTAATCACATCTTTTTCATTGGTCTGTGCTTTAAAAGCAGTATGAACTTATCTAATACTGCAGAAATTAAGTCAAATATTTATAAGGACTTTGTGTCCTCCAATCCATGGTTGCTGGCAGGTAACTCTGATAAACAATCCACAAGTAAAAAAAAAAAAAAAAACACATAAAATTGAGGAAATAAAATTATTAACCCAAAACTTAGTTCTTGAGATTGTTGCTAAACATTTTAATTTTCTAGTAAAATGAAAACAAGACCACACACTTTGAATAGCAATAAATGGAGGTGGCTTTTCAAGAGGACGAGAGAGGAAAGTTTTCTTGCTTCCCTAAGACAAATGTATCTCTTTCCATCAAAGGAAAAAAGTACCAGGAGATACACCATCGTCATTTTTAATTGGGAGTATGACCCTCCTCATCTTCTTAATTACATGGTTTAATGATGAACTTTCTGTGAGAAGACAGCCTTGGCTGTAACATGACAAATACATTTTACAACTACAAAAATATTTGTTCATCCACAAAATTATTAATAGCCTTTGCTTTAGAAAAGTATGTCATATTATGTAGTCTATCAAATGGACTATAAATAGGCCAGCATATAAGTCATCATGACTATAAGGGGATGCATGCAGCAATGTGCCTGACTATCAACAAAGTGCTTGCTATTATTATCTGTAATGATTGATGATGATAGCATTATACCTTTTTTTTTTTTAGCTTGATGGTTTATAGTATTTAAACAGTAGCTCTCTGAGATAAGAGATCAGTTTATGAACAAAAAAAATTGAACTGTGGTAGTGCAATCTTTTTGGGATTTTAGATTCAGGTACAGGGTAGAATATGCCACTAAATTAGCAGCTGGCTCTTTCTTCCATGATTCATAATAATACACAGACATGTTAACACAAATCCCACCAAAAACCTTTAAAAGTCAATTACATGATCCAAAACTAATTGACATGCTACATTTAAAAAATCATCCTGATTTTCTTGAATTTAGAAACATGGTTTCAGGCCTATGTGCACTATCAATGACTCTCTTTTTAACAGCAGAAGGTTATGAAGACTTTAATAGATAATATAGTATTCCTGAAAGTTTATGCAAATCTAACAAGCAAAAGATACATCAACTGCCATTCATGCTTGTTTCACAGGGCAATATGGTCTTAGCAAAATATGATATAAAATCTATAAAGTTGAAAAAAGACATCAAGATTGCACTAGCCTATAAGTCTACATAGAATATAAGGAACTTAATTAAAACCTGATGTCTATATAACAGAAATTACTTGTGACATTGGTAAGACACTGTGTTATTCAGTCAATACAGGAATGAATAAGAGGCAGGAATCCCTGTCTTTAAGAAGTTTATATTCTATTGGATGGAGAGATATTTTTAAAAGATAAGTAAATGTAACAGAATGTCCTGTGAAGGAAAATTAAGCAGGAAACCAGGATAAAGGCAATTGGAAGGAAGAGGACCAGTTAAGGGCAATGTAGTTTCAGCTTGTATAAACTACTTTAACTGAATAAAAACAGAAAACCCCTCTAAGAGAAAATACATTAAGAAAATATCACCAAAATGTATGTTTTTCTTAAAGATGCATATTTTTAATGCTTAAATGGAAAATTTTATCTTCGGAATTTCAACCCTGAATTTAAAAAGAACTTTGAATTTAAGATTTTTTTTCAATTGGGATTTTACTGCATATCTATAATTTGGTATTTTTTTAACAGGAAAGATTGTCATTGATGGGATAGACATTTCAAAACTACCACTGCACACACTTCGTTCTAGACTCTCAATTATTCTTCAGGACCCAATACTGTTCAGCGGTTCCATTAGGTAAGGTGTTCAGCAGGAGCCTTTGAGCCTCAGGACTGACCATTTTGGCTCTTAGGAGGGTTTGGCTCAGAACTGTTTTCAGATAGGTGTGAAGGGGCATTATAAAGATGACACCATCCAATATTCTGTCCAACAGTTTGGCTTGGGAAACCCTATAGTAGCTAAATAAAGAAACCTGTAGAATCCAATCTTGTAGCTCCAAGAACTGTTCCTTTTCAGTCAAATTCTACAAAAACCACACATTCTTCTGTACAGCTGCCTTGCCTAAGTCTTCTATGTCTGACTTGGTGGCAGCAGATATGGAGATCCCTCACAACTTTTCTTTCAGCCAAGACAGCATTTAAGAAGCTGTTACAACCCTCTCCATGCCTGGTTTGTGCCTTGCCATAAGACAAAAAAGAACGAAGGTATTTACTATCTACTGAGTGCTTTAAACATACTGCCTCATAACTCCCCAAAGCATTATTCTAGTACATGTATTATTATCCCCACTAGGGGATTTTTGAACCTCAGAAAAGCTGTAACCTGGTCAAGTTCATATACTTATTAAAAGTATATTGGTACTGCAATACCAATGAAATTTTTCTCACAGCAACACTCACCATGGCATCCACCAGATCACCTCCCTTATTCTGCTCACCGCCCCCCCTCAACTTGAAGTATTTGCCACTTCCTTTGACTAAATACTCCTTGTCTTGAGAAGAAAACTATGTTAGGTCACTTATATATTCAGCTGTAAATTTAATGAAAAGTTGTGGCTATATCACGTAATTTAACAATATACCTCAGAATATATTTATTATGAGTATCACCACTGTGTTTGGTGCAGCTCAAGTAAATACAGTATGTTCCCATATAGATTGGCATATTCATGTAGGATTGTTTTGCTAGACACTAATCAAATTGCACTGAACAGAATACTTATTTTAGGCTTCCATGGTGGGGCAGGCAGTTGAGCACAGTGCTGTGAAGCTGTCCGCAGCCTCTGCAGTGTGGATTCCATCCCGGCCGGCCAGCGAGATACCCACATGGCACAGCAGACCTCTCCTGTCTCACCCGCTGCTCCCCTCAGCAATTTATTTCAGCAGTCTCCCTGTTCTTGTTCCCCACTTTGTCTCTAGTGAATCCCCTCACCCTTCTGCACATCTGGCCTGTACCCTGGTACTAGTATAAATAAATAAATCTTTAAAAAAAAAGAATACTTATTTTATATCCTAGCATGCATACACTTAATGTAAACTTAGTAAGTATATTGTCAAATATCATTTTTATTAATATTAAGTTCATTCATTCATCAAGCATGAATTTCAATACCTACTCTTATCCTGAGCCCCGAGGATATAATAGTAAACATAACAAATAAAGTGTGTGTTTTAAGGCAAGAATAGTAATAAGCAAATATATAATATGTAAAATATGAAATATGTAAAAAAAAGTTTTTTCTTGACGAATTTTTTCCTACAGATTTAATTTAGATCCAGAGTGCAAATGCACAGATGACAGACTCTGGGAAGCCCTAGAAATTGCTCAGTTGAAGAATATGGTCAAATCCCTACCAGGAGGTTTAGGTATGTTTTTTAAACAACTAACTTGGTTTTTTTTTTTTGTTTTTTTTAATATTTACTTATTTATACAAGCACTGGGGTACAGTCAGAAGTGGGGAGGGTGAGAGAATTCACCAGAGCCAGAGCGGAGAGCAGAACAGGCAGTGTGACGAAGTACACTGCTGAGGGGAGCAGCAGGCGGCAGGAGAGGTCTGCACGCCATGTGGGACCCTCTCCCCGTGGCCAGGGATTGAACTGGTGCTGCAGAGGCTGCGGGCAGCTTCGCAAGCCAGCACTTAACCGCTGTACCACCGGGGAGGCCCAACAACATGCTTATTTTTGATATGCACATACATATGTCTACATTTTTTGCTAGAATCACATAATTCTAATACTAAATTCCCTTCTATTTAAAATAGTTTCCTAAAGGTCACTACTTCAAATTCTAATGATTTTGCATGCAGTGTAAGAGGAAGAACCTTACAATATTGCATTCTATGTTCCACTGGTGGCCAAAGTCACTTTAATCAGGGTTTTTTCTATGGTCATTCTATTCTCTTGAGCTATATGATCATTTACTTTTAGTAAATGGATAAGCAGATTAAAGAAGCTGAGGTTCAAAGAATACACTGGGTTGCCACTTAGGAGTAGGCAAGTGTTCATCTACTTGGAGTGCAGTCTGGTGGGTGATATAGTGGAAAAAAGAACACGTATTGATGTTAACAAATAGAATATTGTGATCTAGCTCTACTGCAAATTCGCTGTGTGATCACTACCAAGCCACTTCATCTCTCTGGGCCTTAGCTAATTTTATTAAATAATTCTAGATCTTCCAGTCTTCAAAAAGCTCAATAGCTCTATATCCTACCATAAGGAGATACATAACCATCTCTGGTCAAAAATGGGATTGCGCAGGAACACATTCATTATCCCAAAGTAAAATTCCTCATTGCCTTTCCAAGCTGAAATCCTTGCAACAGTACAAAATAATATCCAGTGTGCTCACACAGGACATGCTTGGGTTTTTCACTACTTTGCCGGGAAAGTTGCTTAGTAACATTCTCTTTCATGAACTCCTCACTTTGATTCTCTGCTTTAGATGCGGTGGTCACTGAAGGTGGAGAGAATTTTAGTGTTGGACAGAGACAGCTGTTCTGCCTTGCTCGAGCCTTTGTCCGCAAAAGCAGCATTCTCATCATGGATGAGGCCACAGCTTCCATTGACATGGCCACTGTGAGTGCATTATCCAGGCTTTTTAAACACATGGGTTACAGTCATGCACATGAAGCATATAATTTGTTTCTCCCCAGTGTATTTGATTCCTCAGTACTATTATTTTGAGCAACTTCTTATTCATCTCCTTGATCAACTGATGAAAATATATTGAGAATTACAAAAAAAGGAGATGTGACTTTCAAGCAGTTCCTACTGGGAAGAAACAATATAAACTTGCCACCACTTTTTGATAATTCCCCAAATGGTAAAATTCCGACTCAGTTGATGAGAGCACTATACTGTATTCAGGTATAATACCCTGCATTTCAAAACTAAGTATGCCAGTCTGTATTTAATAGAATATGTTTGTAACCACAACCAATTTTTTCTAAAGCAATTTGAAGATTTCACAAGAATTAATAGTGGTCATCTACATGAATTCATGGTAACAAACCAGAAACTTTGCCTTTTGAAAGAAATGATTTAAAAGCCTCAAATATGTCCAGAGATGAATCTGTCTGGTCTAAAGATGAATCTGTGGTTGACGGGGAAATATCACATTAAACCACACACAGTATGAGCTAGCAATTAATGTTGCTCTTACAAAAGTTAACCAGAAGTAAAAGTTTAGCATTAGTAAGGACCAAAATAGAAAATATCTACAACCTTATGGTGTTTTCTTGCTTTAGACTTTAGACTATCCAAAAAATTGAAACAATTTTAAGATTATTAAAAGCCAATTATATATGAAGATTCTAATCTGATATTTCTATGTATATTTCATGTGCATGAGGGTAACCCATGTAACCCATGTATTAAATCAATTAGAGTACCCCCCACAAAGTTATATATCCTTCTCAAAGTAAACATAACTACATCAAACTAAGATTTTATAATGTTGGGGGTTATAAAGATAGTATAGAGGTGGGGTGGGGGATGAGAATAAAATGATAAATTAGCAGGCAGATTTTAGGAGTGGACGTTCTCAGGAGGGGTTGAGCATGTGAAGCATTGGTTTTCGTGGACAAATGTTACAGCAAGATAAAGTCCAAAGAAAACTCACTTTTTTTTTTTTGGATAGGAAAACATTCTGCAGAAAGTGGTAATGACAGCATTTGCAGACCGCACCGTCGTGACGATAGCTGTAAGTATGGAGGTGGGGCTGTTTTACTCCTCTTTGGTTTTGGTTCTGAGATTCAATAGTCTTTGACCACTTAAAATATGCTTACTTAAATTTAATTCTGGTTTTCTGCTCTTGTTTTTATATCTGTGCAAAAAAGAGGGGGGAAATAAAAAAAAAAAAAAGACAAGCTATGCTCTCAAATCCTTTACATTGTTTTTTACCTAAACTGTCTGCTCTACATAGCTCTCCTAAGTTCTAATCCTAGGACATCACAAATGGAAGGACCCCAGAAGGTCATGACCTGTGGCTTTGTCACCAAATACAGATGGTAATTCTATTTTCAACAGGTAGCCCCAAACTGAAGAATTGCTTACATCTATAATTCATGTGATGGCTTAATTAAAATAGAATTGGGTAGTTCCTCTTTGCAGATGAATGAATTCTTGCTCACATTTAGGCCTAATGTTTAACAAAAACTTTGGAAAAAATGAGTCACTTGGACATTTTCCCTCTTGCTGATTCTCTTTCCGTTTTTCTTTTCTCTCCAGCATCGTGTCTCTTCCATTATGGATGCAGGCCTTGTTTTAGTCTTTTCTGAGGGTATTTTAGTGGAGTGTGATACTGTTCCAAACTTGCTCGCCCTCAAGAATGGCCTCTTTTCCACTTTGGTGATGACCCACAAGTAGACATCATGAGCTACTGTGCCAGTTTGCCATTCTCTGGTAGCTATCTTAGCAGGAGCCTCTCCTAAGGCAAGGCTAATGCAGTGATGGGAGGGGTAGGGTGTGGGGAGGGAACTAACCCTGGGTGGGGGGCTATTTCACCCACCATTTCCACCAGGTGCTTCAGTTACACTCAACACTGAGGGAGCACGTGTGTGTATTTTCAAATGTATACGGACAAGACAGGAGGCATGTAACAAAAGCCTAAGCACCAAACTCAAGTCTATCGTAAGGACCAGTCCCACTCTTCCTTGAGGATATTTCACAATTGTCTTTAAACAGACTAGCCATGTTCCTTGCCTGCTTAAAGAGTGCATAGTTTATCTTAATTACTTAACAGTTGAGCAGTGGGAATTTAGTACTTGCTTATGTTTACATTGTTGTGAAAAATGCATGGGAGAAAAAGCACCATTTAAATTGCAGGTTTTTCAAGGTGGCGGGAAATAACTCCTCACCTTCTGCGAAGTGTGTTAGAGAAAAAATACTTCCTTTTACTTTCCCAGTGAACTATCTAGTTCCTTCTGCCCTGGAGCACAGTCACCTGATTCACACTAAAAGGTGAATGATTCAGTAGGTAAGACAGATGGCTAACTTGAAAAGTGGTTCTCTCATATTTTCAAGAATATTCTCACTGGACAAAATAGGGAGATATTTTGGAAGAAAAATAACTTTCTGTTGCCCCTAGATGGGCAGCCAGAGGAGGTGTGGGATGGGAAACAGACTCTTTCCTACTCAAGACAAGTTTTCTCCATTTTACAGGAAGCATGGCATGGTTGTATAATTTTATCTAGTCTACAATTGGAAGATTATTAGAGTATAATTTTTATCTTTAAAACGGTTTTCTCACCTAATTCCTATTCTCCTACATATACTTTTCTATAGAAATCTCTTTTATCCACTCTTCACTTCAAGATCACAAATGCTATGGTGGCCACTAGGATACCTTAGAGTTCTCCCCCCTCAACATAAAGCTGTGGGGGGAGGGTTAATTACCATGGGGCTAACTCCTCCTAAAAGGCTCATAGGTGGTGAGGTGCCCCTAGCTTGGGAAGACCCACAATAGTTAAGAGGAACTATTTTTCCTTCCCCCAAAAATTTGTTGTGTTCATTTTGCTAACTCTGAAAATTATGGAATAACAACTTTCTCTGGCTTCTAAAAAGAAGTCCTCCTATACCAAATAATGCATGCTATTTAATTATGAAAGTGATTATTAAAATGGTTTAATAATCACTCTTGATTCATTTTTCCAGAGCATTTAGGAAATGTCATCAATGCTATTGCAATTGTATACTTTATAAAAAAAAAAATTCTGAATTAATGAAATGCCAGATATATTTATTTCTGTTTACCAAGATTTTGTGTGTTTTCATTTTTAAAAATAAACATTTTACCATAGCAAGGCAATGTTTATAATACTCTATTTATGGATCTAGAGGTCAAGTTCCTTTTTAGAAATCTATGATATTGTTATTGAAAAACTGATTTTTTTGCAAGGGAAAATACACAAGATATTAAAAAGTCCTTTAATATAAAGTTTACTTTTTCTAAATAAATGTGCATTTCTTTCTCCAAGATAAAGATATCCTCCAAATTTTGATGAGTTTTAGATATATAAATTTGTTACCAATATTCAGTAAATATCGAGAGGTCTGTCTATGGAGGTTGGCAATAGTAGTGCATGTTCTAAGCCAGCATCTTACTCACACTCCATATACATGTCCTTTTCCCACTCTGGATGTGAGTCCCATGTCTGACCTCTTGCTTTTTGTAGGGTCCAGGGACCAAGACAGACCTTTGCCCCTGGGGAGTCCTTTAGGTTGGACTTTGGGTTGTTAGGAGAAGCCAAGTGGGAAAACTGTATCAACTGAACAGATGGCGTTTCCACCCTGGTTCTCCCTTCAGCTGGTGTCCTGACCTGCACGGTCCACATCCAAGATAGTACCTCCAAGCCAAATGATACTACTGTGCACTTGAAATGCAGATCGCCCAAATTAAGAGGGGTTGTAAATGTGAGATACACTCTGGAATTCAAAGACTTAAGAGTTGCAGAGGACCATAAAAGAGCTAATACACACAGTCATGTGTTACTTAAATATGTTTCCATCAAGACAAGTCTCATATATAAAGGTGGTCACAGTAGGCAATAACAACTAGAATTGTGTAATTACACTTTAGGACTCTGCACAACCACAAAAATTACCTAACAAGGCATTTCTCAGAACCTATATCCCCATCTTAAGTGCCACATGACTATGATTTTTAGATTGGCTACCTATTGATAAAGCAACATTTTGGGTATATTAGATTGAACTATATTAAAGCAAATTTCACTTCCTTATTTATGTATTTATTCTTGTGTCAGACAAGGTGCTGAGTTTTTTACATGGATTATCTCTTTGATCCTCACCACTGTTCTCCAAGGCAGATGGTATTATTACCATCATTTTACAGGTGTGAAACTTGAGGCATATGAAAGCTAAGTTTGTTGGTCAAGATTGCACAACTAACAGGTGGTGAATAGAAATACCAGCCTCATCTAATTTCAGAGCCTGTGATCTTAACCATAGCACTAATAATGTGCATGAACAATTCTGAGTTAGAAATACTTCAGGGTGGAAACATCTCACACTTTGAGGTCAATGAACCCTATTTTAATACTAGTTCTGTTATTTAATATTATTGACCTCCTGATTTTGCTTTTTCTCTACAAATCTCTAAGGTCCACCATTGAGAGAGGTAACACCCACATTTAAAGGATGTTCTATGATTAACAAGTATGTTTGTGGAGCACTAATACCAAAGCTTTTCTCCAAAGGGTGCCACATTGAAAAATGAACAAGTAATCTTGATCTCTAAAGACTAAAAGAGGGCACGTCCAAAGTGCTGGATAATTCTTTAATACTGCATGCCAGAATGGACTTCCTTATTGTCTTCCCAGAATCAAAATCCTCTCTGTGGGATTCTTTAAAATGGGTTAGCCCACAGAAGTGTGTGGACTCTACAGAAGACTACGTCTTAGTCTAGACCAAACTGTAACTCCCTGGTTCATGATGGCTTCTCATATAATTCAATTAGTTGCAAACATTGATTAGTCCACTTAACTTTCATGTAAAATGATGAAACTACTAAATTAGTTACACTCAATTTAATGCAGACCATGGACAAGATCAACGCATACTAATCAGTATTTGAAAGTGTGTAAGTAAAAATACTTTAAATATGAAAGGAAAAGTGGGACTGTGGAATGTGCATGTTCCATTGCTTTGGCTCATGGCCTGAAATATGTACTAACCACATGTATTGTTTCCACTCTCAGCATCGGGTTCACACCATTCTGACGGCAGACCTGGTTATTGTGATGAAGCGAGGGAATATTCTAGAATATGATACTCCCGAAAGCCTCTTGGCTCAAGAAGATGGAGTATTTGCTTCTTTTGTTCGTGCAGACATGTAAAGGGATGTCTCACAATGACAAGTGCATTAAAATAATGCATTCGTAATCTACATAATGGATCATCAGCCTGACCTTCATAATGTGGTACCTTAAACTTTTACACTTTTGCAAATCTTGTTGGTTATGTTGTAGACCTTGTAGTCAGTACCAATGTCACATTACTAGCAGATATTGTATCTCCTATGTATGTGCAAGTTAGCATATCTTCCTGGTTTTTTTTCCAAGATAATTACTGCTTACTGTGTTTATTATGGACTTTTTGTTAATGATTAAGCCATTTTACCTTTAAGAATATCAGACTGTATTAAAATATGTACGCTACATGTACGCTACTTGAAGTATCAAATCCTAGCTAAGTTTTCTCATAATTTCAGGTTTGATAAATATTTCAGGCATAGAAGCTACAATGACAATTCAATATTATACTCTCATTTGTAAGAATATATTTTCCTTTTTGTTGATGTCTCCAGATTATATTGGAAGAAAACAAACAGTTCTTCTAAACAGTTAGGAAACTGAACACTTCAAACTTATTATTTACTGTATGAAAATGTCTTCTGTACTCATTAGCCTTAGTAATATGATATTTCCTTAGTAGTCTTTTTCCTTCTAAATTGTTTCCTGTCAACAAGAAGTTACCAACTATATAGTTCTATAAAGCCATGATGTTAATTAGAAAGATTATGAAAAGTTCAGATATTTGAGAAATTATACTCAAGGATCCAAGTTCAAACAGTAATTAGTTTCAACTCTGCATGACAGACCAGCTAAAGCTCTCCAAAATTTAATTCATCTTTAGATTTGATAATGATCCTGAGCCCTAAAGTGCTGTTATTCAAATTTCAGGAGCATAGGCAAGTGGCCTTATTTTGCAGAATACACACACACACCGTGTATAGCAGTAACTACTTGTATGTATGTGTATTTCTAGATGAAAGAATACTTTTAACATGTATGCTCAGTGATGTCATGTGTATGTAGAATGTTACTGCTCTAATTTACTGTGCATGTAAAGTATATCCAAAAGTTATTCTAATTTTTATAGGCTTTTCTCCTGCTCCAATTTTAAGGTGTATATTAAGAGTTTATCACAATTGGCAAAATGTGAGTGCTGTGTTCCATTGAAAAGCCCCTTCTAGTTTCATACTAGTAGTCAAAAGCTTTCATATGAGAAGCTTTCTTCTTCACATGCATGTGAAGAACTTTGATTTATGGAAAAAGAATGTACACTCCCTCCACATAGATGTGTTCAGCCTATTGAATTTTATATTCACTTTTGGAAAATCAATAATTGTTGATCTGGGATATATGTAGAATAAAATAAGCTCCAAAAGGATGGACAAAAATATCCTGTTGTTTAGCTTGAACTGTCCTTTGTATATATTGAAAATGTCATTGAGAGAAAACTGCTTACTGATTTTGTTCTATTTAGCTTTCAGGAAGCAGTAACTATTAGATTTGATGTATTACCAATATGTCTCCTACTCATATTGCTGGCATGCACCTGTTTCATAGGACTGTAGAGAGGAATTTGCATGATGCTTGTTACCCAGTTACCTAATTCTCAGAGAAATGTGGATTTACCCATAGAAATAAGCACTCACAGTATCTGTAAGTTGCATTGCTGTATAGTTATGCAGAAGCATAACTAGTTACACTGAGAATCATATCTACCCTTCTTACACTCAAGTGGTTGCTGGTTCCCTCATAACTTGTAACCACTTTTTAATCATAATTAATTGACTTATTCAAGTCCAGGATATTGTTCTAGTTGTTCAGTTACCTGTATTATCTATTAAATATAGAAATGATTCATCCTGAAATATATACTAAGGAGGTACATCACTACAAAAGACCAGCTCAACAAAATCAAAGTTTACATTTTACATTTAACTAGCCAAATTAATTTTACCAATTTTAATCATTTAATTTGTTAAAAGCAATAAGGCTTGATGTTAAAACAAGTTATCACTGAAAAAGACATTCCTCTGAAAGGCCTGTCCCCCTCTACTTTTACACGACCACTCACCACCTATTTACATCAGCTCAGCCCTGTATCAGATACCAGAAGAGCATACTAAGTAAGTGGGATCTGGGATCTTGTCTTACTTGTTGCTGTGATCTTGGCACTTAATACAAGCATCTGGCCCACAGGAGGTGGTGATTAATAGGTAGGTTATTTACCCATTGATTAGTTTTACCACTAGCCATGTGCCTACAGCTATGATATATTCTCTTTACTTTCTGTGCTGTGTTTATTTTACTGTGAAACTATATTGGCTTGGTATTGTATAATAAATTACTCTTTATTTGCTCAATAAAAGAGGGTGATTATTCCTTCATTTATATTACCATTGGGTATCAACCAAGACTGATCAATAGTTGTAAATCCACAACAGTTGCCAAGACAATAACTGATCCTGCCTTAACAATTCTGCTTCACATTTGTCACCGTCATGCACATCATTAGTTTAATATATAGGCTTCAGGGGAGTTTCCATTAAGTGGAACAGCTGTGTCAATAAATTTTATTACAGCTCTAATTAAGTAGCAAGATGTTTGGACTTTTCCTCCAAGGTTTATTGATCAGTTCATATGGTTGTCTTCCAATATATCTTATTGCTTATTCTGTACTGCACTTTGTTGTTCGTGATGTATAGTACTGACAATTCCCTTATTGACCCATTAATCAATGTTAAATGCAACTTTCCAACCTTAGTCTCTTAGCATTAGAAGCTGTAGCCAGGGGCCTCCCCGGTAGCACAGGGGTTAAAGACCTAGCTCTATCAAACTCTCACCAGCCACTGTGGCAGGAGTTTGATCCTTGGCCAGGGAACTAAGCTACATGGTGCAGCAGACCTCTCTTGTCTAGTCCACTGCTCCCCTAAGCAGTGGATTTCAGTACATCTGCCTGTTCTGCTCCCCACTCTGTCTCTGGTGAGTCCTCTCACCGCCCCCCCACCCCCATACCTCTGGCTTACACCCCAGTTCTTGTATGCATAAATAAATCAAAAAAAAAAGCAGTAGCCAAAAGGATATATAGCCTGTCACTTCTGTTCATTTTTTTCTTTAGTCACTGCACATCATTTATAACAGGCTTAGTCAAACGTTAGTAAGATTCACCTGGCTGAAACTATAATGCAAAGACTTGTTTCTGAGTTTCTAGAAAGTGCATCCAAATGAAATTATAACTGGCCAACTTCAAGAATCGCCCATCTACAGCACCCCCACCCCTCTCATTGTCCTAGTTTCTCCTTGTTATGTGTAACATAGAGCCAGGAGCCAGGAGGCATACCTACTTCCTCCCTTTGCTGACTTCACCTTACCTGGATTGCTAGAAGAACCTCTTGGGGTCAATCAATGAACTGCTTTGTTCCCACATAGAAACAAGTTAAATGAATTAAACTCTAGCTGAGAAGACTGAAACAAGGACTCTGCCATTTTCTTTTTGGTTTTAATCAGCTATATGAGACCTAAAGAGAAAACTTTTTCACAGATGTCAAGCTGTCTCCCCTGCTCCACATCTGAAATAACTGCTGAATCATTTGTACATTATTGTGCTGATTTTAAATTCTTATTTCCAAACTTTATCATCCATAAATGTGACCAGTTTGGGCAGGTTTCACTACTGGTTCTTTCACAATAATGGGAGGAAAAGAAATCAGCTGTAAGTTAAGTGGTTATATTCATTCTATTTAAATGATCTTTTTCTATGGGCAGTCTGTCATCACTGATGTGTTTCTAAATTGCTAAGAACGAGGTAGCCATACCTGGCAAAGAAGTTAATTGTCTCTAAGATGTTCTGTAACCTCAGTGCCACCAACCATCACAGATCATCTCCATTTACATACTACATACAAGTGACAAAATGCTACAATTATAGACCACTATTTTCATCATCTCCCCACTGCATAAATTAGTACCTTGTTCATGTACAACACTGCAGTGCTTAATCCTTCTTTATTCTCATGTTTCTCCTGAGGCTACAGAATGTGTCACTAACACACGCAATCAGTTATTAAATGAAAGACTACTGACCTTTAATATTAACAGAGCCAAGTGGATATAGGCCAGATTTTCCACATCGAGGTATTTGCTTTTTGTTCCAACACCAGTTGAGAGCAATTTTTAAGAAGTCATTATCTCTTTCAGACCCTCAAAATGTCCACCAGGCCTTTGACTGTGGATATAAACTAACCCCCATCTGTTTTCTGATGGAGTGAGTAGAGGACAGGTTACAAACTGTCCTCCAGACCCTCTGGACATGATGTGTGGCCCCGCCACAAACACACAGGCACATAGAGGTTCATGTTCCTCTTGCTGCAAATCCTTACATCTCATAGTAATACAATGCAGAAACAAGGCACATGCAGGTGCTTAGCATAGATGGTAAAGAATAAGATTTTTACAATCATCATATAATCTGGAAGTATAACTTCTAGGCCGAAATTAACCTTAGGAAGAATTTCACTTCTAGATAGATGATAAAATGTATACATAGAGACAGACACTTCAAATGACTCTTTGAACCTGACTTTTAAAATAATTGCAAGACAGTGAACAGGTTCTTTAGTTGAACAAAGGCATGATTTAGATTGTCATGAAGTGTTTGGACTGGGCATTCATAAAAGGTGGTATCTCCCTACTGCACTATGCAGCGTGAAAATAAGACTTGGGTATTTTATCTTGATTGGAAAGTTGAAGATCTCTCTGTGTTCACCCTAGAATAACAAAGTGTGGTTCAAGGAGACCATTTGTCAGGAAAGAACCACGCTTTAAAATGTGTCAAAAATAAGTACTAGAAAACATAGATGATACACCTCTGGACATCAACCTCAAAGATGTGTGTTCAGGGACTTTCCTCTAACAGAAAAAACAGCAAAAACAAACCAATGGGACCACATCAAACTAAAAACTTCTGCACAGTGAAAGAAAACACTCCAAAATTGAAAGAGCAGCCAGCCAATTGAGAGAATGCATTCGCACATTTGACAAGGGGTTAATATCCAGAACATAGAAATAACTCCTACAACTCAATGACAAAAAAAGAAACAACCTAATAAGAAAATGGGCAGGATATCTGATAAAAATTTTTCCAAAGAAAACATACAGGTGGCCAACTTGTACATGGAAAAAAATGTTCAATATCACTTATTAGGGAGATGCATATCCAAAGCACAAGGGTGTCACCTCATGCCTGTGAGAACAGCCTACAACAAAGAGACTGGGAACAAATGCTGGTGAGGGAATGTGAATAGGAGCAGCCTCGGTGGAAAATGGTATGGAGACTACTGAAAATAGATGCAGCACATGACCCAGCAAGCCCACACTTAGGTACTTATCCAGAGAGTATAATAAGACCAACTTGAAAAAAATAGCTGCTCCCCTGTTAATTACAGCACTATCCACAATAGCCAAGATGTGGAAATAACCTAAAAGCCCATTGACAGATGAATGGATAAGGAAGTTAGGGTATAAACAGAAGCAATGTAGCACTTCTCAGATATTTATTGCGTTGTCAGAAAAGTCACGACATATTTTTCCTATTTTTTAAAGCAAAAATGTGTCTGACAGCCTAATAAAGATGAAATCATGCCTTTCTCAACAACATGGATGGAACTTGAAGCAACTCTGCTAAGTGAAATAAGTCAGAATGAGAAAGACATACTTTATGTACTGCCCAAATATTACACTCATGCAGACTGTTTCACTCGTGGAATAATTTCAGTCAGACATGGACTATTGACAACTTGGCAAATGAACTAAAAGCACAACAAAAGTAATCTTAGACTGAGAAAAATATGCTGGTTACCTGAGGTGGAGGGAAAGGGGGTTGACAGAAACGGATAGAAGGGGTCAACTTGATAATGGTGGGAGGTACTAGAACTGTGGGGTGGGTGTGGCATGGTGTACACATTTGTCAAGGTATGAAGCCCTACATCCTAAACATATACAATATTATAAATCAATGGTAAATAAAAATTTATTTTATAAGTACTATATAAAATATGCTGAGATAACCATTTTACTTAATTTCTAGGGAGGAAGACTAAGGATCTAAATGTATCTAGTTAAAGTCTGCCTGACTCCAGAGACGGCACCTGAATCACCCAGGAAGGGGAGGGGAGGAGAGGGGAGTGATGGTGGTACAGAAAGCTCCTTCTACATTGGAATCAAGAAAAAGCGTGATGATCAGGTCTCAGGAAAAGTGAACGCTAGGCTCAGGTTTCTCTGTCTCAAGTTCCTC
The DNA here is from genome assembly GCF_014898055.3 of Talpa occidentalis. Lineage (NCBI taxonomy): Eukaryota > Metazoa > Chordata > Mammalia > Eulipotyphla > Talpidae > Talpa > Talpa occidentalis. The sequence goes on from NW_023601653.1 coordinate 54,909,223, forward strand.
AGCTTCCTTCTGCCTTCTGTGCCTCCCCTCCCTTCATCATATTCTTCTCAGCTTGCAAGCAGCCTTTATAAACCATGCACAGACAGAATCCCTAGTGCCTGAGCGCACAGCTTACCATCACCCCTCTCAGACTGTCTAATTAAAGTAGCAGGCAGGGAATCTATTTTGCCCAGCTCACTTTTTTCTCTTAAATGTCACAGCATAACTTTGGATTACTTAGTGTTGGGTCAAGAATCGACCTCTGACCCACACAGCTGCGGCCAGACAGTATATCTCAATTGGAAGTCTTGTCTCATGCTGAAAAGAACCCAACAACCTGGAAAGGGGCACGACAGCAAGAACACAGTGAATCGCAACCAGTAGTTCCAGAAAAAAATGATGAGATTGGACTGGCTAATGCTTATTTTTATAAGAAGAAAAAAACCACACCACGTGGCACCACCATGTCTCAGGAAGGAGGAGAGCTGTTCAGTCACATGAGCAGGGAAGCCAGCTGGCTCTCAAACCCCCTTGGACACTCTTCACATGTCCCCACACCCTACCTTTGCTCCAGAGAGAGGGGAAGTCCAAACGAGGATGTCATTCTCTTTTCAAATGAGAAAACAAAACAAAATCTCTTACCATATGTAATCACCTCTGAATATTGACTTTTGAAGCCCAAGTTTATTTCCCTGTGGGAATGACAGCATAACACACTGCCTGTGAGACACTTTCTCACAACCAGCCATTCAAAACAAGCAGTAACACCCACCTAGTATTGCACTGTCCCACCCATTTTAGGAGTCCCAGTACATCTGACAACTGCACGCATTCTTTAGAGGAAGGCACCAGTGACTTCACCCTCAGACGCTTTTAAGTGAACTGGCACTTGGCCCACAACTGCATTTTCTGTGTCCTTGGCAAGCAGGAAAAAGAAGATGGCAATTTGAGGATGACTAGATTTCACCTGACAATAGGAGCTTCTTTTTGTTTCCACTTGACCAACTTACAGCATATACTATATGCAGCATAATATATTGGAAACATAAGGCATCCAGGCTTTTGGCCAAAAACACAGGGAAAAAATTAGCAGACCTAGAATTTCTTGAGAAATTCTTGGCTTAACTAATATTTTAATAAAGTTTAGCTACATATGCCAATAAAACAGATGACATGATGATTTAGGATTTAAATATCATATAATATCTGTAATGTCTAATACCATCTTATATCAAAGAACATGAGAGAAACAAAATCCCTGGAGATAAGTTCAGAGAAGTAATGTGAATCAGCTCAGAAGTCAATAGAATGTGCACTGCATAAGCCATCTCATTAAAATGTTGATAAAAGATAATTAAAAGCTACCATGTATTGAACAGATACAATATGAGCCTTAAAAGTATCATCCGATTTAAATCTTGACCAAAACGCTGAAGTAACCATTTCTATTCCCATGATATAATGAGGTTCAGAAAGGCTATCTTGCCCCAGATCTGATGGATCTAAGATGCAAACCCAGGCAACCAGATCTTAAGGTCCATACTCTGCTCATGTGTTGCACCAAGCTAATGATAAATGAGTGGACTGATTTCTCCTGGGGATAAATGGTTTATATGATACGTGATACATATAAAGAATAACTGTGCATCTAGTAGAATGTGCTTAAAAAAAAAAAAAAAGGAGCTGGACCAGGAATCATAAGACCTGAGATTAATCTTGGTTGCATCACATAATGCAATGGCCTGTTCTGGGATTTTATCACTTAAAACCTGAATTTCCATTTTTTCTCATAGGCAGAAAAGAAAACAAAAAGATGTGATTAAAAGCCACTTTGGTGGCCTCATTGAGTTTTGGTAAATCGCAAATTAAATGGTGGTGAAAGAATTTTATTATTCAAAAGGAATATCCTGATATTAAATATTTGTATTACAAGCCCACTACATATATCTTAAGACAATATTATATACTTTGTTTTTAACTCACAAAGTTTTTCCTCTCAAGAAACTTTGGTGATTCTAACTTTACAATGGTTAGATTATAATTTAAGCAGAGATAGTAGAGATGGTTCTAGATTATGGATATCCTGGGGTTCTGAAAAGGACAAGTGCAAAGTTAGCCTGTTGGGGTACAGACTGCCTGATGAGAGGGAAAAACAATGTCATTAACTATCTTTCAAAATTAAAACCACATGAGAAAATGAGCCACCATGATGGAACTTGAGAGACACAACATACTAATATTAGCACAAGAACTAGAGTATAATGATCTGTAAGATATTTTAAAATACGTGTTTGCCAATAAGTATGTGAGCATGTGCTGAACATCACTCTTCATTAATAATGCAAATAAGAAACAAAAAGTAAATCCACTAGCTGACTAAAATTACACAGATGGATAATACCAAGTGTGGGTTACATTGGAAAGCTCACACACTGCTGACAGAAATGTAAATGATACAACAAATATGAAAAACTGGTGGTCTCCACAAAGGCTGAACATGTGCCAATACCAGGACTCAACAATTCTACTCCTGGACATGTATCTAAGAGGGTGCCTATATTTACAAAAAAATCTGTACAGAAACATTCAACATAGCTTTATTCATAATATCAAAGACCCAGAACAACCCAAAGCCTATCAAATAAAGGTTGACTTATTCATACGATGAAATATTACAATATAAACAATGACATAGCTACATCCCAGAGAGACTGTATAGAGTAAAAGAAGGCAGGTGTTGATGGGTAAATCTTAACAAGACAATCAAAGGAAGAAGTAAGTCATAGAACGGTTAGCCCTGGGCACGACCAGAGCTTAGAAAGGGGCGGGGATCACACATCTAGGAGGATAAGTCTGTTTTATACCTGTGACCAATGTGGTAGCTCTATAACTGTATGCAAAGGTTTTAAAAGGGTGGAGAAAAGAGCAAATGAATTTAAACCAAAGAGAATTTTAATTACTAAAATAAAAAATTCAATTAGTGGATCAAACAGCAATTAAACTTGGATGAGAGAAATCTTCCTATTGCAACAGACCTAGAATGTACCCAAAACACAACACACAACAAACAGAAAAAATGTGAACTATAGCTACAGCATACGGAGGATAGAATGACACAGTCTGGGACAGAAATCCCCTAGGAGAGAAAAAGAATGAGCTGGATGCTAAGAGTCCAGAACCAGTGCTAAAAATTTCAGACTCAGATGATTTCAAAATGGTGTACTTTCAAAGAGTAGTTGATTCTTACTCCATTTATACTATTCCAATCTGTATCAAAAGAATGTACGTCAGTTCTTTTTATAAAGACTATTTACATATCCAAAATCAGACAGAGATAACACAGGAAGAGTATAATGCAGACCAATCTCACTTATACATATTTATGCAAAAATCCTAAAGATTCAAAAACCAGTTTTGCATTATATTAAAGTAATAACCCCTTATGACTAAGTGGTATTTACCTCAGAAATGCAAAAATAATTTGACATATTTTACATCTAGTCTTGCAATTCACCACATTAACTGATGCAGAAAGAAAAAAAGCTACTTTGATATATGCATGAAAAATATTTTGTGTAATTCATTGTCCATCACTGATTTTTTAAAAAATATAAACAGTACTACTCATGAAGCAGACCTCTCCTGACTTGCCTGCTGCTTCTTTTAGCAGTGTATTTCAATAAATCCACCTTTTCTGTTCTCCCATCTGTCTCTGGTGAATTCTTTCACCCCCATGCCTCCATCCTACATCCCAATTCTTCCCTGAAACACAGAGTTCTATATTATACAGTGTAGGGATTGTCTAATAAAGTCTGCTGAACAACAAAAAAAAATGTAACCATTACTTAAAAATGACAACTATAACTATATAAATTGCATATACTGGAAACATTTTCTCAACATCAGTGAGAAAAATATGCTTGTTATCACTACTATTATTTACTACTGATCCAAAAATACCAACAAGTGCAGGTTAAGAAAAAAATTAAAAATCAAATACTATTAAGGAAGCTGTCAAAGTTACAATTATTTTAGAAAATACTGTGTTTTAAGTAGGCTGGCCCTAGGCTAAATCCTTCACATATTCACCTCATTTAGCATATTTAGTTATACAGCTTTAAGAGGTAGGTGCTAGCATCTCTGTTTTACAGAAGAGGAATCTGAAGCTCAGAGAAAGCATATTGCAATGCCAGGAATCAAGTACATGGCAGACATAGAAATCCATCCCACATCTATCTGACCCTAAAACTCTGAATTTCTACAAAGACAACAGTCTATTTCATGCTTCCTCTACAATCCCTCAAAATTAAAAAAAAAAAAAAGATTCAAATCCATTTCTGCAGGTATAAAGAGAGCTCATTACCCAGTTTATTCTAAGAACAAATGAAGTAATTTGACATTTTAAATCAGCAACAACTATCAAATATTTAATTCTAATTTGAACCTGTTTAGAAAAATGACCTGGTGAAAGCTTTTCTGGCACAGATCATTTGTACCTACAGGAAAGTTCAGATCATTTAACAGTAGAAACAATCCTGGCACATAGTCATTGGGGTGTACAACTATCACTTTAAAACTTTCAACTTCTATAATCCCTTCTGCAGCTGAAAGGGATTATAGGCTGAAAGGTGGCAACCGGGAGCCATCCTACCCAGAGTTCTGGAAAATGTCTGCTTTCTCTTTCCAAGCACTACATGAGTCACTGGTTTTTCAAAACATAGTGACGTGAAAGCTTAGCAATGGATCAGGACATCGTTGGGAACTGCCTTTTTCCTAAGTGCTTCAGAAAAGCTGGGCAGGGGTTTCTGTAGCAGGAGCAATCCCAGGCTCAGTTGGAAATGCCTTTCTTTGGCAGAAGAACATCAAGGCATGATTTCAAGGCCTGGAAAACTGAGCAGTGACAGCCGCTATTCCTCATCTTCCTTTATCAATACAAGCATTTTGTATCCTACAGCTAGAAAACAATCACCACAGCACTCCCTGCTTGAGAGAAGGAACCACTTTTCTCCTGGAGATACTATTATAGCAGTTGATTTCCTGGGTCCTAGCTTTTTATTTTTTTCCTCAGTATCTTGGCTGCCTCCCTTTTAGTCCCCAGTGTCTCAACTAAATTCAAAAGTTGAGGTGATGCCAGGAGAAGTATTAGCATGCTGAAAGCTGGTAAAGTCTCAAAATAATATTCAAGCCTATCAAATGATAGTTTTCTTAGTGTGAGTTTAGTAAAACTAATTACATAATAGTTAAACTATCTATAATTATCTATAGTTATATAATTATAATCTATACCTTCTCTCTTGCCAGCCCCACATCCAACTCTGAGATGGTTACTATTGACCATTACCAAACCAGCCTTAATAAATTATTAAGAACGGGCATTTATTAAGTACTTATCACAGGCCACTCACTATACCAAGCAAATTTGTATGGGTCATGTCATTTTGTCCTCAAAACAATTCTATGAGGTTCTTATACCCAAGTGGGCAAGAGACTCTCTGGATGTTTCGTTTTATTCAAAGTTTTTATACCTTCACATTAAAGATATTTTAATTGAGGGCGCAAAGATTTTATATCTTATTCTATCCTTGCTCAATAAAGACCCAGAGCAACATAAAACATGTGTTTCCCTTGTCTCTGGACCATGAAATAAATCCACCCTTTGAGATCATGTCCAATGAGAAAGCATAGGATTTGGGATCCAATGTTTTGGGTTTGTTGTTGATTTCTACTTACTAGCTTCATTAAATCGTTTTACTTAATGAAGGAGACAGCCTAACATATTGGATGAGGTTACTATTTTCCATAGCTTCAAATATTCAGACTCTCAGTGAATTCCCTTTATTCTCTGGGTAGACGAGTGATAGAGCAGTGATGCACTTGCCCCATCTCATCTCCTACTTTTCCTCTTTTCTATCCAGAATAATGATCTTGCTCTTGTTCTTCAAACCCAGCAAGCTACTTACCTCAAAGCCTGGATACTTGCTCTTGACCTGAATGGGGCACCCTTTCTTCAGTTGAGCACCTTTTTTTTTAATTCAAATCTTTCCTAAACTGTTTTTTCTTGAACCCTAGGCAAAGTTGCCCCATTTCTAGTCCCAGTTACTTTTTATCTTTATCCTGCTTTATTTTCTTTATAAATCTTAAATGCCATTGATAATTACATAATGCAGTACTTGTCTGTTTGCCAACAGCTTGCTTCCCAAAGAGGCCTCGGGACAGGGACTGTCTTGTCACCTCAATGCACATGAAAGGCTGTGACTGTTACCAATGCCGATTTCTTGACTTGCTGATCTGCACCTGTGACTTGGCATAAAACTGAGTTGTCGAACAGGTAGCTAGATGAAGGACCTTTCATGAATGATTCCGATGGCTCTCATTAAAGAAATGGAACAACCTAATTTAAAGGAGAGTCTCTTTTGCACAGAAACGGAATACATATCTCAAAAAAGAAATGCTCTCTTTACTCATTGGAACAGATAAGGGTTATATTGTCATTCTCATTCCATGATAACTCCAAAAAAGTGAGTTTATAACATGTTGTTTTGATTACAAGTTTATGTAACAGTTTTATTAAGCTGATTCCAAAGCAATACATTCCAAAGTGGTTTATATGAGGACACTAATAAAGCAGCAGACCAAGCAAACCAACCAATCATTATTTGAGCTGCTAACATGAATTGTTTCCAAGGTCATTTTGAAGTCTCTCCAAATTCTTAAGTCCAATATGGCTCAGAAAAATCTAAGAGTTCAAAATTCACAAGCACAGTCAAAGGCAAGGTTATCAAGCACCCAGACTTTACACTTTATCACAAGAATACTTCCTAGGACTTCAGTGATTGGTATTCAGTAAACAATCTGGGAAAAACATCAACCTAATACTTTCCCCACTTGTTTGAAGACACCCACCTAGCGTAATTTCTTAGGAACATGAAAACTGTAGAAATTTCTTTACCTGAAAATAAAATGCTTATAGAATCCTAATGGATGTTTACTTCCAAGTGAACACAGTCTTGGATTGCTTCCCCATTGTATACATTTCTCCAACATAAGCAGCTTCTAACAGGATTCCTGATTAGTCAAGAAAATCATAAGATTTAAAAAGCTAGCTCTGTTCTAAATTTGTTACTGGTGTCTTCTAGGAGCAGTAAAAAAATGTTAGCCCTTACTCCTGAAACTATTAAGAAAAATACAGAAGAGTTAAGAAAACACATGTAACTTTTAGTTACAGCAAAATAATATTTAAATAAGCAGACCAATAAAATACACCTTTGGTGCTTGAAAGATTGATTCTATTCATAAATTTCTCAGAGCTAAATTTAAATGTTCACTACTTGGAACATAATATGAGAAGATGATCAAAAGAGGAATAACTAGAGGTCAAGCAATAACTATTTATTGACCAGTTATTATGTATCCTTTGAAGGATACAAATATGTTTCCATTAAGTGCAAAATTGCCAGGGCCTCGCCTCCCCGGTCGAGCAGCAGTTGAGCGCTGGATTGCGAAGCTGCCCGCAGCCTCTGCAGCGCCAGTTGGATCCCCGGCTGCTCCCCAGCCACTGGAGCAGGGTCCCACATGGTGCACAGACCTCTCCTGCCGCCCGCTGCTCCCCTCAGCAGTGTACTTCGGTCCTTCTGCCTGCTCTGCTCCCCGCTCTGGCTATGGTGTATTCTCTCACCTCCCGTGCTTCTGACTGTACCCAGTGCTTGTATAAATAAATAAATAAATGAATGAATGAATAAATAAATAAATAAATCTTTAAAAAAAAAAATTTTAAAAAACTGCCACCATCTTAAAAAAAAAAAGTGCAGGGCGAGGAGACGCTGCGAGTAAGATCTCCCATTAAAAAAAGTTAATAGGGAGGAAAAGTGGCAGGTCCCAGTGAGAACTGGACAGGGAAGATAAACGGACGACTCCAGCAAACTGCCCGAAGAAGAAAGTTGCCATAAAAGAGGACGAGAAGGGAGGGAAGCGCAGAACCCTGCTCCCCTCCCCGCCCACAAAGTCGGCACTCTCCGACCGGCAGAGAGGAGGGAAACAACAAACCAAAACGGCCAACAAGAAAAACGGACACAGCAAGCGGGACTGTGAGTGGAAAGGAACTATTGCAGCCACCACACCCCGTGAACGGGAGCTGAGGCGAACCCTGCAGGATCCGCCGCGGAGGTGAGCTCCAGGCGCCATTAAAGAGAGCCCCGCCCCCCAGGAGGAGACCAGCACCAGCACACAGCCCCGGCCGCCCGGTAAGCTTGCGCGGAAAGTGGCGCGGATCCAGACCGGATCGCAGCTGCCCAGGTCCCCGCGCCTGCGACCTAGGCTTGCGGGGAGACGGCGGAGGCCCTCCCTGAGTGAGCAGGAACAAGGCGCCCAGGCAGGGGAGCGGGATTCAAAAGGCGCCATTCCCGCGCCACTGATCTGGGCTACAGCCCGCGTCCTGGAACTGAGGGCTTTGGAACTGAGACCCGGGGCACGAAATTAGGGGCGTGGGTTTCCCACGACGGTGGGGCACAAGGCAGACACAGCACCCCAAAGCCGTTGAGGTGTACCCTACCATCCCCGCTCTGCTCCCTGCCCCACGGGGTGGAAAATCAGCTCCCCAAGGGCTCTAGGAGAGATCTCTGGCGCCACCTAGCGACTTGACCCCAGCACAGGCTCCTGAAGGAGCTAGTGGCCAGCTGGGGAGTTAGCCCACACCTGGCTCCTTCCGAACAAGTAGTCTGAGCCCACAGGGAGAGCGAGCACCCACAGCCGGGGCAGACCAGGCACGCAGAAGAGTGTGCCTGACACCGGACGCGCAGGGAGTGTGTCCCACATCACCATTTTAGAACAGGGACATTTCTTCAGTAAAGACTACCTGCAGAAGGCTTCCTCAGGAGCCAGAGGTGAGCAGGGGAAGTTCGCCCACGCCAGACCCCCTCTGGCCTGCAGTCCAAGCCCAGAGGGGAGCAGGAACCCACCGCCGGGGCAGACCAGGCGCACAGGGGAGTGTGTCCCCACATCGGCATTTTAGAACAGGGACCTTTCTCCATTAAAGGCTGCTTGAAACTGACAGATGACTCCTGGAAGAACCAGAGGGGAACAGAGAAGCCCACCCAAGATGCCGGCCAGTCCCAACAACACAGTGTCCCAACGCATACGGCAAATTAGAAAACAGACAGTAGGGAGGAGAAGAACCACACGCAACCTAGCAACTCTCCAGAGAAAAAGCACACCACAAAAAGAAAGCCAGCCCCCAGATTGCAAAGACAATAACTTGGAAGAATTTCTGAGCCTTCCAGAAAGAGAATTTAAAATTGCCGTGATTAAAAAACTGACAGAAGTCATAAAGGAAAACAATGATAAGGGAAAAATAATCAATGATCAGAAGAATGCAATTGAGTCCCTAGAGAGGGAAAACAATGGTCAGAAGAAAGAAATTGAGTCCCTAAAGAGGGAAGTAAAAGAAATGCAGGAGATCAAAGAATTAATGGAAGAACTAAAGAATTCTGGGAAAAGCAATGAAAGCAGAATAGATGAAATGGAAGAACGAATAAGTAATCTTGAAGACACAGAAATAAAAAGAACCAAAACAGAAAAGGAAAGAGAAGTACGAAGGAAAAAGAACGAAGAAAGACTTCGGGAACTATCTGACTCCATGAGGAAAGGAAATATAAGAGTTATAGGAATACCAGAAGGAGAGGAGAGAGATGTAGGAACAGAGAAAATATTCAAAGAGATAATTGAAGAGAACTTCCCAAATGTGAAGAAGGAGCTGAAAATTGATATACAAGAAGCAAGAAGAACACCAAACTTCCACGACGAAAGGAAAAATACAGCAAGACACATAATAGTAAAGCTCCCAAGAATCCAGGACAAGGAAAAAATAATGAAGCTGGCAAGAGGGAAGAAACAGATAACATTCAAAGGAAAACCAATCAGGCTGACATCAGACTTCTCCGAAGAAACACTACGGGCAAGGAGAGAGTGGAGGGACATAGCCAACAGACTCCAAGGAAACAGATGCCAACCAAGAATACTCTATCCCGCAAAGCTCTCCTTCCTCTTTGAAGAAAGAATATGGACCTTCCCAGACAAACAGAAACTCCGGAATTTCATTGCAACTAAACCCCCACTCCAAAAAATACTACAAGGAGTCCTAAAGCCAGAACCTCAGAGGGACGAATAACAATGAAAGAAGGCCAAAAAAAAAAAAAGTTATTAAAAGAATAAATAAATAAAATCAAAGGAAAGACAAACACAATGGCAAATACAGATGTTAACATATCAATATTAACTCTAAATGTAAATGGACTAAACTCTTCAATAAAAAGACACAGAGTGGCAGCCTGGATTAAGAAACAAAACCCAACCTTTTGCTGTCTCCAGGAAACACATTTAGCTACAAAAGATAAAAATAGGCTCAAAGTTAAAGGATGGAAAACAATCCTACAAGCAAATGGACCAAAAAAGAAAGCAGGAACAGCTATACTTATATCAGATAAAACAGATTTCAAACTCAAAAAGATAAAAAGAGACCCCAATGGTCACTACATTATGATCAAGGGGACAATACTTCAAGAAGAAATAACACTCATTAACATATACTCACCAAACGAAGGAGCACCAAAATATATCAGACAACTGTTGTCCTCTCTGAAAACAGACATCAGAGAAAACACATACGTAGTGGGAGACTTCAACACACCACTATCAACAATGGATAGATCAACAAGACAAAAAATAAGTAAAGAAACCAAAGCTCTAAATAAGGACCTAGAGCAATTAGGCTTAACAGACATCTATAGAACACTAAACCCCAAAAAACGGAGTACACATTTTTCTCAAGCGCACACGGATCATTCTCCAGGATCGATCACATACTGGGGCACAAGACAAACATCAACAGATACACCAAGATTGAAATCATATCAACCATCTTTTCTGACCATGAAGGCATCAAACTAGAAATAAACCATAAAAAGAAGGCAAGGAACTTTCCTACCTCATGGAGATTAAAAACCACACTACTGGAAGACCATTGGACTAATGAGGAGATCAAAGAAGAAATTAAAAAATTTTTTGAATTGAACGACAAGGAGGACACTAATATCCTAAATGTATGGGATGCAGCAAAAGCAGTAATAAGAGGAAAATATATAGCAATAGAAGCTCACATCAAGAAACAAGAAAGAACGCAAAGAAACAACCTCATCTCGAAGCTCAAAGATCTAGAAAAAGAACAACAAAAAAACCCCAAAACCAGTAGAAGAAAAGAAATAATAAAAACCAAAGCAGAAATAAATGAAATTGAAACTAAAAAAACAATCCAAAAGATCAATGAAACCAAGAGCTGGTTTTTTGAAAAAATCAATAAAATAGACAAACCCTAGCCAGGCTCACAAAGGAAAAAAGGGAGAAAGCACAAATAAACAGGATCATCAATGAAAGAGGAGAAATCACAACGGACACAGCAGAAATCAAAAGAATAATCAGTAACTAATATGAACAGTTATATGGAAACAAGTTTAACAATCTAGAGGAGATGACAAATTCCTACAACTCTACAATCACCCAAAGCTAGATAAAGAAGAAATAGAACACCTAAACAGACCAATTACAATTAGCGAAATTGAAATGGTAATCAGAAACCTCCCCAAAAACAAAAGCCCAGGACCTGATGGATTTACAAATGAATTCTACCAAACATTCAGAGACGAATTAGTGCCTATCCTTCACAAACTCTTCCAAAAAATTGAGAAGGAAGGGACAATACCAAACACGTTTTATGAAGCCAACATTACACTAATACCAAAACCGAACAAGGACAACACAAAAAGGAAAACTACAGGCCAATCTCCCTAATGAACACTGATGCAAAAATCCTCAATAAAATTTTAGCTATCAGAATCCAACAATGTATCCATAAGATAATTCACCACGACCAAGTTGGATTCATTCCAGGGGCACAAGGATGGTTTAACATCCGAAAATCAATCAACGTTATCCAACACATCAACAAAAAGAAATATAAAAACCATATGATAATATCAATAGATGCTGAGAAAGCTTTCGACAAAGTGCAACACCCATTCATGATAAAAGCCCTTGAAATTCTGGGGATACAAGGAACATACCTCAACATCATAAAGGCCATCTATGACAAGCCAACAGCCAGTATCATTCTCAATGGTGAAAAGCTGAAAGCAATTCCATTAAGATCTGGAACAAGACAAGGATGTCCACTCTCACCATTGCTTTTCAATATAATACTGGAAGTCCTAGCCAGGGCAATAAGACAAGAGAAAGACATCCAAGGAATCCAAATAGGAAAAGAAGAAGTCAAACTATCACTATTTGCAGACGATATGATATTATACATAGAGAACCCCAAAAATTCCACAGAAAAGCTAATTCAACTCATCAATCAGTTCAGTAAAGTGGCAGGATACAAAATCAACACGCAAAAGTCAGTAGCCTTCCTATACACAAACAATAAATCTGAAGAAGAAGAAATCAAAAAGACCATCCCTTTTGTTATTGAAACAAAAAAAATCAAATATTTGGGAATAAATCTAACAAAAGAGGTAAAGGACCTATACAAAGAAAACTATAAAACACTGTTAAAAGAAATAGAAGAAGACACAAAGAAATGGAGAGACATCCCCTGCTCATGGATTGGAAGAATAAACATTATTAAAATGGCCATCCTACCAAAAGCAATATACAGATTCAATGCTATTCCAATCAAAATTTCAATGTCATTCTTCAAAGAAATAGAACAATTATTGATGAAATTCATATGGAATCACCAAAAACCCCGAATAGCCAAAGCTCTCCTGAAAAAAAAAGAAGGGAATGGAGGCATCAGACTCCCAGACTTCAAACTATACTACAAAGCCATAATCATCAAAACTGCATGGTATTGGAACAAGAACAGACATACAGACCAATGGAATCGAATAGAAAATCCAGAAATAAACCCACAGATTTATGGTCAACTAATCTTTGACAAAGGAGCAAAGAATATGCATTGGAGCAAAGAAAGTTTGTTCAATAAATGGTGCTGGGAAAACTGGGTCGCTACATGCAAAAGAATGAAGCTTGACCACCACCTCACACCATACACAAAAATCAACTCAAAATGGATTAAAGAACTAGACATAAGACCTGAAACCATAAAATATATAGAAGGAAATATAGGCGAAACACTACGTGATTTGCACATCAAAGACATCTTTACAGACACATCACCCAAAGCAGTGATAGTGAAGGCAAAGATAAACAGCTGGGACTACATCAAATTAAAGAGCTTTTGCACAGCAAAAGAGACAATAACAAAAACAAAGAGAAACCCCACCAACTGGGAGAACATTTTTGCACCCAACACTAATGATAAAGGACTGATCACAAAAATCTGCAAAGAGCTGATGAGACTCAACAACAACAAAGAAAATAATCCAGTCAAAAAATGGGCAGAAGAGCTTAAAAGAAACTTCTCTGAAGAGGAAATGCAAATGGCCAAAAGGCATATGAAAAAATGTTCAACATCACTTGTCATCAGGGAAATGCAAATCAAAACTAACATGAGATACCATCTTACACCAGTGAGAATGGCACATATTAAAAAAACTAGCAACAACAAATGTTGGCGAGGGTGTGGAGAAAAAGGAACTCTTCTGCACTGTTGGTGGGAGTGCAAACTGGTCCAACCACTGTGGAAAGCTGTATGGAGATTTCTGGACCTACTAAACATAGAGCTTCCATATGACCCAGCAATTCCACTCCTAGGTATTTACCCAAAGGACACAGAAACATCAATTCCAAAGAACACCTGCACCCCTATGTTTATAGCAGCACTGTTTACAATAGCTAAGCTTTGGAAACAACCCAAATGCCCAAAAATAGATGACTGGATCAAGAAGATGTGGTACATATATACCATGGAATATTACTCAGCATTCAAAAAAGATAAACACATGCAATTTGCAGCAACATGGATGGCGCTGGAAGGGATCATGCTCAGCGAAATAAGCCAAAAAGAAAAAGAAAAATACCGGATGGTCTCACTCATAGCAGGAATCTAGAAAACTTAAATAAGGGACCAGGAAAATGAATAACTATAAGAAAGTGAAAATCAAAATCAACAAAAAACTATGAACCAGAGACACTTTTAGGGGGGCGGGGGTGGGAGGGGAGGGATTGGGTCAGAATGGGGGGCTGCAATTGTATGGGGAATATAACAATAAAATTTATTAAAAAAAAAAAAGTGCAAAATTGCCAAACTTCAGATTACTCTGTGGGTTGCAAGAAATAGCTATGAAAACATGGAGGAGATGAGAGTAAATGCAAGAAAGAGATAAGCACTGTGTTGCAAACACTAGTCCTTCCTTCTTTCCTTCACTCGATAGGTACACACTGAGCACCTGCTCCAAGGGACTAAGAGCAACTCCAGACACTGGGCATGTGCCCAGCATATCAATGTACCCTTACACGGCTTCCACCCAGTGCAGAAAAACTAGGTAAAGGGAAAAGACATAAATGGTAGATTGTCTGTTTGTTTTTATGACACAAAGGGAATTAAAAAAAAAAGGGGAAAAAATCTGTACTCTTATAACACATTTTCTTTACATTTTGTGTAAATGGTTACTGGATGTTTTCCAGTATAATGCTGTCAAAAATTTACTTGACAACTTTTAAAAATTTACCTCTATGATGTGTATTCTTAGTGCTCTTACTCTGAAATCATCAATTTAGGTACTGACTAGTAGAAAGCATGGTGTGGTAGGACATTTCAAAAAAATCCAAACTTGCTTTCAAGTATATTTGAAAGCATATATCTCATTATGAAACAATTGAGTTCCACATGTGCATTATCGCCAAAGAATAGAATCTTCACAGGATTCAGATATGTATTTATTTCTGGTGAATATTCCCATATTTTTCCTCAGCAGTTCATCTCTCATCATTCCAATATTCCTACTCTTTGTTTTACAATAATTCTCACAATCACCTCTGGCTTTTCCTGCTCCCAGTGATTGGCTCTATGTAACATTCCTTGCATTACAAATTACCCAAATTATAAATTGCCCACGGACACTGCAATGCCCCCATTTCTTCTCTTGTCAAGAGTTCCCAGTGTCCCTGCTGTCCATCACAGAATGTTGGAACCTGCAGGGACAATACTTAGAAACAGAACCCTCTGAGCCATCGTGGCCTCCGCTTCTGTTCACCCTCCTAAAGCAGGCTCTCCCTGTGTTGTCCTCTAAGCAAAACCTTCCTTGTTTTTAGCACTCCACTCTGAACTGTCCAGACCGCTTTGCTGAACATTTAAGGTTGTCTGTGCATTTTTCCCCAAGACCCCAACATGCTTCTCAGTCTCACCTTTTCCATTCATTGATTTAAAAGAATCTGAGCATCCTTCAAAAGGATTTAATTTGAGCTATGCAAGAGGCTTATGATAAACTAAGAGAAACAAGTCACTGTCCTACTTTCTAGCAGCCCTGAGTTTCATGGGCTGTGGGGCAGAGGAGAGGTCAGTATAGGCATGATCTACTGTGTGTCCAGGTTGGTGGCTGCCCAGGGAGTTCAGGAGGGAGCTTCTTCAGGGCTGCTGTCTTGCTGACCTTGCTTCCTCAATGCTGACTAAATTACTTGGTTGCTATAGCATGGCCCCTCTTGTCAATACTCCCTAAATTTGCTCCTGAGGTTCTCCTTCTCTGTGGAATGTCTTTTCTCTGCTTTTCTGCCTATGCCACATCTATCTGGTATTTCCAAATTAGATCAGATGCCAAGCAATCCATCAAGCTCTTCTTACTCTCCTCCTGTTAGTATCTCCCATTTGAATTTCCATGACACAAATTATATTTCCTTTCCTGTTCTAATCCTTGCATGTATTGGTTTATCATCAAGGGCTTGTCTCTGACCACTTCTGTCTACCTCTTATGAATACCAACTATGATTTTATACATATAAACCTACAAAAAAAACCTAAAAGAACAAAGAAAGCGTTCACTGGATGCTCTCTGTATTAAGTTGCACATCAGACAAGACTCCATTGTGAAATGGAAAAAATGGTATTGATCTCCAAATGCTTGTAGTAAGGTTACTACACAAATTACTGTAAAAAGTAATGGGGTGGAGAGAAAAGCTACCACTCAGAGGCTATGGACTCGGGCTTGAAGAAGTTAAACAGACCTATTCACAAGGGGGAAAATTATTTTTCATTTGCCTTCATTAAAGCCTAATTTTAGATCTTTGATAATTGAATGAACATACTGTTTATGCTCTATACACTTTCTGCCCTGAGTCTTGGAAAATCCACGAAATTTCCAAGAATTAAAGTTTCCATTAGCACAAGTGCCAAAGCAGGAGGCTTGACCTGTGGAGAAAGCTCATTTGTCTCTGTTGGCTCCGTTTCAAATAGCTGCTTAAAGATCTTCGCTGTGTGACCCTCCCAGTGCACAACTGCTCTGGTTTACCATCGGGGCCACCTGGGGCGGGGGTGGGGTGCGGTGCGAAGAAAGAAGCTGCAACATCTCTGAAAGCCGCCAGTTACAAGGCCCCCTCTGGGGTAAATGTTCATCACTGCGGGAGAACGCAAGGGTTACTTTCTCATTATGGGGGCGGCGGGGGGGGGGGGGGGGGGGGGGGGGGGGGGGGTGCGGGGGGAGGTGAGTGTGTGCAAAAGAGACAGAGACCCATCCTGGGAACCAGCTTTGTCAGGTAAAAAAGCAAACGACTAGAATGGGTTTCAGAACCTCTTCCACCTGTATCTTCCCTACTGGACGGAAATTTGTTGTCAAAAACCAAGTGCACCCGAAAACCTCAGGAGACAATTTTATCCATTGTCTCTGGTTTATTCAATCTGAAGTAGCCCCATGATCTACCCAGGCTACAAAACCGGAAAAAAAAATTTCAATTCTCTTTACGTCATTGAACTTGAACCCTGCAAATTCTCTCCCCCAGCAGGGAGCCTTTTAAAGACTTGCTAATCACGCAGGAGGCCTGGGGGTCGCAGCTAAGCAGAAAAGAGCAGTTTCCACAGGTCCCGCCCTCCTCGGGCGCCCCTCCCCTGGGCCACTCCCCACCTCCCCTCCCCCGCCACCAGCGACTTCGGAGGCCTCCAAGGTCTGGCTAGCGCCCCAGCCCGGGCTGGGAGGCTAATTAGCGCAGCATCCTCTGGAGGTCCTCACGCCCCGGCCCCTCCTCCGCCGGCAGCCGGGGCCAAGGCATGCAGCGGAGCCCGGGGAGGGCAGATCTGCACCCATCCCCCTTCCTCCACCCTCCCCACCTCCAGATTCTACTGCACCTTTTATTATTCTAACGTCTCCCCAGAGCGCTGTGTCTCTCCCTCCGGCGTCCGGGATGGGAGCGCAAGGGTCCTGCCCACGGTCGGCCGGCGCGCGCGTGGAGGGGCCGCTGTCCACAGACTGTAAGTTTCCGAGCTCCTCCTGGGCAAGGGAGGGGGCAGCCCGTCCCCCGAAAAGGACTGAAAAATGCGAAACACTGCAGAGGTTTCCAAGGTTGGAGGGGCTTTGAAGGCACGCTCTTTTTACTTCATTTGCTGCGCGCTAGTTATTGCCAGGGTTTTATTCCTGCAGCTTGCGTATTTAATCCCTTCGTTGTAAAGAAGTTTCGGTCTTCCAGTACTGCACAATGAGTTTCAGCAAGAAAACTTGTCTTTAAAAAAAGCAACTCATACTTCCTTCAAATTTAAAATATCAGAAAATTTCAAGTTACAGAGCACGTCCATTTTTTTCCAAATTACTGTAAACATTTTTATTTAAACGGCGCAAAACCCCCAGCCTTTTCTTTGCCTTTTCTAAAACGAACGGAAAGAATGTCCCCTTTATTTTTAATATTGCTGTATCATGCAAATGCTTTAATAAGTAGATCATGATACCAAGCTGAACTTCATTTTCATTACAGACGCCGCATCATCGTTTCCTTGCACAAATCTACAGGCGCCACCGTTACTCCCAGAATTATCACTGAGTCTGCTGTTTACAGGAAGGCTCAGTTTTGCTTAATCAAGGTTATGGCCATAAGTGCTCGGAATGTTAGAAAAATTCCAACCTCTGTTTCAGACCATATTGTCTGGCATCCCGGAATTGAAGCACAAACTAGAATCGAATATAGAAAAGTCAAATCCTTCCTTTAGCTTTGCATGTCACCCTGAATGCATAAACCTACTCAGAACGCAAGGACCGAGGAGGTGAGGAAATGCGGGGGGGAGGTGAGAAAACGGGCAGTGGTTTCATTCATCGTTTTCCTCCTGCAGGAGGACGGGACGAAACTGAAGGCGCAACAGGTCAGCGACAGGTGGATAGGCTGGCTATGGTCAGGGGACGATGCTGGCCAGAAAGAGCATCATCCCGGAGGAGTATGTGCTGGCGCGCATTGCGGCGGAGAACCTCCGCAAGCCGCGCATCCGAGACCGCCTCCCCAAAGCCCGCTTCATCGCTAAGAGCGGGGCCTGCAACCTGGCGCACAAGAACATCCGCGAGCAAGGGCGATTCCTCCAGGACATCTTCACGACGCTGGTGGACCTGAAATGGCGCCACACTCTGGTCATCTTTACCATGTCCTTCCTCTGCAGCTGGCTGCTCTTCGCCATCATGTGGTGGTTGGTGGCCTTTGCCCATGGGGACATCTATTCTTACATGGAGAAGGGGATGGAGAAAAGTGTTTTGGAGTCCACTGTGTGTGTAACTAATGTCAGGTAAGAATACAGTGGGAGGGGGAGTGGAGGACGGTTGAAACAGCACAGAAAAAGATATTCAACTACTCTTGCTCTTATCACTGTTATTTTGTTGAAAGTGAAATAAAGTTTGCTGTAATACCTTCAGAAACAAGGAAAAAAAGTAACCCAATAAATTAAAAGTATTTTAAAAGGCAGCTTTATAGATGAGGAGTCTCTGAAAATGTGGAGTTTCCATCCCTTGGGCAAGCCTTGAAAATATTATATCAATCAATTTAATACAGTTGTGGTTCAAAGAGGACCTTACTTAAAATAAAAAGACGTCTGTTTAGTTTCCTGTATGAAAATGCTGCTGTCCACAGTTTCAGTGTCCACATATAAATATCTCGAATCAACAAAAAGTACTATGCTCATGCTAGTAAAATTTTCCTTGACTTCTCTTACCCATGACATTTTCTGAAATAATGAGAATTACAGGCCCTGGATTAAGTTCATTAAAAGTAATCTAACAAATGTAAGTCCTTCTCTGTCAAGATTATTTTATGATAGCTAATTGCTTCAGTAGATTAAAAGTAATGCAAAGATTCACACCTAGAAAAAAATTTAATGGAAACAGGTCCAAATTTTTTTATGGAAGAGGTTATATAGAAGTAATGGCATGGTTTTCTCATAGAGTTGTAACAGAGAGAAACAAGACAGTTCTTAGGGTGCTTTTGCTTCTTTCTCTTTATCATAAATATTTCAAAGATAGAGAAGGTGAAATTGATTTCAGTGATTGTCCTCTCATATTATCACACATTTAGCTGGGGTCACTGGTCTGTTTCACTGGAAGAGGGAAACAGATCATGTATATCAACTGCAAAAATGTTCACTCTGAAGCAAAACAACAGTAATAATACTAGACTCTTCCCAGAACATTCTCTGAATAATATTCCAAATTCATATACCGTATCATAGCACAGCAACTTGAACAAGCACCATGCTGTCAGGAAACTATAGAGAATAAGACCTTTACTGACCCTGAAATCTTAGCACACTCACAAACCACTGCAGGAGGCACAAACCCAGGCAATGAACTTGTCCCTGCTTCCATTTCACAGCTCCCTGCCTATCAAGGAGGGCAGCAGTGTGTGTCACTGCCCATGTGCCACAAATGTCAACTCAGAGTCTCAGGACAAGTAAACTGCATTGAATTGATCCCTTGACCTGGCCATTGCCAAGATAGGATATTCTCGTCTTAAAATTGTCAGACTCCTGTCTTGAAGAAAATACAGGTGATCATTAGTACACCAGCTATAAAGGAAACCACTAAATACTGTATTTAAGGGTCAGATACCATTGTCGATCATATTCCTCTTTAAGAAATTTATTGGCACTCATTGATATTGGTGACTTTTATTTTTTTTAAAGATTTATTTATTTATGCATACAGGAGCTGGGGTACAGGCCAGAGATGTGGGGGGAGGGGGATTTGAGGGGATTCACCAGAGACAGAGTGGGGAACAGAATAGGCAGACTGACTGAAGTACACTGCTGAGGGAAGCAACAGGTGAGACAGGAGAGGTCTGCTGCGCCATGTGGGTTTCTCCCTGGCCAGGGATTGAACTCATGCTGTAGAGGCTGCGGATTGCTTCAAAGTGCATTGCTTAACTCCTTGCACCACCAGGGAGGCCCCTGGTGACTCATTTTTATATCAAGATAAATTTTAATAAATGCAGTAGACACTCATTAAAGGACATAAGAAATAAGAGTGATAAACCTCATTAAATGATAGGTTTAGTCACTAGACAAATATGTTGCCCCTTTTTGTGCAAAAAGCATCTTCCAGCACTTTATTAAAGATACATCATCTAAAGTGATATCCTTCCAATGACTTTTTTGCAAGAACGTCAGAGTGCACTGGCTATTAAAAGCTGTCTTACTGCTAACTTTTTATGTTCTGAAGCAAAGTCACTCCCCTGATGCATTCCTCCTGCTGGTGTGAACAACAAGCTTTCTATGAGACATGGTGTCACAAATACAAGGGACAAAGTCCATTTTTGCATGACAGTTTTGGCATTTTAAATTGTACATCTCAGTTTTAAAAATTATTGGACCACTGTTAAGGTTAAATCCTTACTGATTTCATTTTAATGCCAGGGTACTATGTATACTTCTATCTCAGGATACAATTATATCTCAACAAGTAAGTATCCACAGATGATTCTTTTGGTTAGTTTTTAAGTGGAGAATGAAAGTTACCTTTTTCACCCTTTCTGTTACTAAAAAAGATTCATAATAAAGTTTTTTCACCAATAATATAGAAACAAAAGTATCCTCTGCCAAAAGGGCATGTGAAAGATGACTAATAATGATTCTGATTCTTAGTATGTCCTTTTCCTAACTTCAATGTCTCATCATCCCACCCACCAAATCCCAAACTACTTGCTTTCTTGGACAGATAACCACAAGTACATCTTGGTAACATTCACCAATGTCATTTTAGGGTGGCTCATTTTCCCTTTCATGTGGATGACTAACATGAATTAGAAAATAAACCAACATATTTCCTCTTATAAATCAGCCTAATCCTCTCTGTAACAGAACAAAAGAGCAGCTGAACATTTTCATCTCTTGATATTGTTTAGCATGACAGGTTTCCATAAAAGATAGGATCTTGTGCCAAGTATTGTTGAGGATTAAATTCTTCCATAAAATAAACCATATACAAAATATGGCACATGAATAATCTCCCTAGCTACTTAAAATGTTGGGTATATTCATTGTTAGACTGCTCTGCTGAGAATGATACATTAGCAATCAATCTCATGTCCATATCCCCCATCCACCCTTATCCTCTGCCATATTTTTGGATTATATGACATTTTGTATCATGTAATGTAGCCCAATAATTTTTAAAGCTTAGATGTAAGCGCAAGAAGTAGTGACTGCTTTCATTTGAAATTTTTTAGCAACAAAAGGGGTAGAAATGGCAATTTTCACTCCACTTAAAAGTGAATTAAAAGAATCATCACATATACTTACTCATCCCTGCTTGTGCCTCACCAATATGCAGTGGGGATATTCAGAATTCAAATATTTGAACATTGTGCTCACTCTTGGTGTGTGGTATTCATGGCCATGGTCATTTACCAATCCTTCTGCCTCAAATTCTTCCTTTAATGGCTTCAGTATTTTCTAGAAGAAAACATTTTTCTCTCCAATTGACAAAGCATTCTTTTTTGTTAAAAATATTTTTCAATGAATTGTTTTGTGCACTTTTTAGGCGTGTGCTTTCTCTAGCATGGTATATAAGAGCTAATGACTTTAAAGGTCATAAATTAAAAGTCGACTCATTACTCAGGACCGTCTATATGACTGGAGTCACTGATACACAAAAATGCAGTAAGTAATAACTATCTACCTGGTAGAAGACTTTACCTTTGTGAAGCCTATACCTTTGTGAAAGTATTTCCCAAAGTAAAATATGCCTATAAACATAATTGTGTATACTTATTTTAATGCTTTCACACAAGGAGGCCTATCATTACATGAGCTGGAAAACAGTAACAGAATTGCATTCCACAAGTCTGAAGGTAGAAGTGTGCAGAAAAGGGAGAAAGGGACAGAAGTAGACAGTCAGAGGAAGAGAGGAAGACTCAGAGAAACTGTTGTTTAGATGCTGGCACCTCACAAGTTAACTTGGCCATCTTGAAGGGAGACAAAATAATAGCATGTTATTCCATTCTTCAAAATTTGAGCTGATGAAAATTTGTTTTCTGTTGTCATTCCTTCCAGGTCTTTCACTTCTGCTTTTCTCTTCTCCATTGAGGTTCAAGTGACAATAGGATTTGGAGGGAGAATGATGACAGAGGAATGCCCCCTGGCCATCACAGTGCTGATTCTCCAGAACATTGTGGGTTTGATCATCAACGCGGTCATGTTGGGCTGCATTTTCATGAAGACAGCTCAGGCACACCGCAGGGCGGAGACTCTGATTTTCAGCCGCCACGCTGTGATTGCTGTCCGGAATGGCAAGCTGTGCTTCATGTTCCGAGTGGGTGATCTCAGGAAAAGCATGATCATCAGCGCCTCCGTGCGCATCCAGGTGGTCAAGAAGACCACCACCCCTGAGGGGGAGGTGGTGCCCATCCACCAACTGGACATTCCTGTTGACAACCCGATCGAGAGTAACAACATCTTTCTCGTGGCCCCGCTGATCATCTGCCATGTGATTGACAAGCGCAGCCCCTTGTATGACATTTCCGCCACTGACCTCGCCAACCAAGACCTGGAAGTCATAGTGATTCTGGAAGGAGTGGTGGAGACGACTGGCATCACCACACAAGCAAGAACCTCCTACATCGCAGAAGAGATCCAGTGGGGGCACCGCTTCGTGTCTATTGTAACTGAGGAAGAGGGAGTGTATTCTGTGGATTACTCCAAATTCGGCAACACTGTTAAAGTAGCCGCCCCAAGGTGCAGTGCCCGAGAGCTGGATGAGAAGCCCTCCATCCTGATTCAGACCCTCCAGAAGAGTGAACTGTCCCACCAGAATTCCCTGAGGAAGCGCAATTCCATGAGAAGGAACAACTCCATGCGGAGAAGCAACTCCATCCGGAGGAACAACTCTTCCCTCATTGTGCCAAAGGTGCAGTTTATGACTCCAGAAGGAAGTCAGAACACATCAGAATCATGACAGCAAGACAAGCCCAGGGAAGTCTTCGACCCAGCGTTGACATTTTATGCAGGACACCGGCAGACAGTCCCAGAGCTGGAACACAGCAATTTGTCCTTCTACGCCTTAATGTACTAAATGATACTCATATTCCAATAATAGCACCTTTGTAGCAACAAACAAGGGTCATGCCAGCAAGGGTCCATGGCTCACACTTGTCTTAGATGTGCGTGCCTGGCAGTGATAGGCCTAAGTTTGTGTCCAAGTAGGAGGCTCCCATTTCTTTCCATTTGCAACGCAGGCATGACAATAACAGTAGTGGACTTTAAATACAAAAATTCGCCAAGGAATAATTCTGTTTGAAATGTTTAGTGGGTGAAACCCCAGATCTCTCTATTTCAGTTGTTCACCCTGGAAATGCCAATAGAATCAGAGGAGGAGGGACTAGGGGGGACAAAAATGATGTTTTTGACACCTCAGTGCATGGCTCCATATGCAGCTTTTCCTTTTCCTCTACAGCTCATCTAGTAAGAAGCCCAGGGCAACAACTGCTATTAAGGGGATTCTTCTCTCCCACGTGGTCTGTCACAATTTGTGACCTCAAGGATTTCTGGCCCTCATGGGGCAGCCTGGGGGCAGAACTGCAGAAGAGGCTTCCAGGAAAGCTATGCCATCCTGTCTCATTTAGGACTGATCACCCTGTAACCATTACTTTTTTCAGCTCACTTCTTAGCAGAGCCCCCCGCCAAGGAAACACTATACAGACTCTTATTAAAATATGTTCTCTATATTCATTGTAGTTTTGTGATTCCTTGTTTATACAATTATCCCTAGTTAAAGCTACTCTCTCTCCCTCTCTCCCCATTCGAATTCTGTTGTCCCAAAGCAGCTATATTTTTGGTTTCTAAAATGTCCTTTTGAGCTTCTGTCTGGGCCTGGTGTAGCATGGAAATTCCAGAACCTTTTTTGATTGTCCCACCTCTTACCTTTAAATTACAATTCCTTCCCAGGAATATCTGAAGTCAGGCATCATGTTTCGGTTTAAATTATTTTCTGCTAAGTGAGCTGTTCTATCAAATCTTGATTTAATCATTTTCACTGCTTTTCAAATGAAGGGATAAAGGCATAGAGAGGGATGCTGGGTTGCTAAACTATGGGTTTATTCTCATTTTGCACAAAATAACAGAAAGCTGAGCTCCCGGTAAACTTTTATACAGGTATTTGGGTTTTTAAAATTTCGTTTGTGAACACTGAAATAGGATTTGAATATACTCGTTATCAGCCTATCTTGAATGAAGGACTCATGATTCTGACCAGATGAATGGAAATTATTTCTCAGGTTACTCAGTTTATCATTCCTGAAAAATCCTAATCACTGCTTTGAAATCCAGACTCATGCATCAAACAAGTACATGAGGCCCCACTTGAATACCTGTATGAGTTTCCAACATCACATCTAAAAGCAAATGATTCATTTTCACTGACAGAAGCTGTCCCTCCCAAGTCTTCTAATCACTCAAACCAGAACCTGGGAGTTGTACTTGACACCTCTGTTCCATATTTCCCGTTCCACCCACAGCAAAATCTGCTAGGTCTGCCTTCAAAATATATTCAGAGTTCCACCAGTTCTGCCTCTACCACTTCCCTCCATGATCCAAGCTGAGCCGCTCACCACCTAGTATAAAGAAATGTAGCTGTACCAATTATGAGACTACTGAAACATTCCAGTAAAGAAAAATTGGCTTTAGTGAGACTTAGTCCAACAGATGCTAGATGCTGGCTCCCTGTTTCCCCCCGCTCCCAGGGCAGCTGAGCAGACCAAAAGGCAGCTGCCACACCAGCAATAAAAACATACAAGGTGCTTGCCTGCCATTCCGTGGCTGCTCAGTGTTTGTGGCAGTGATCCAGGCTCTGGGCAGGTAATGTGGGGACATAGACAGTGGGGCTGATATGCAGGATATCTAAGCCCAGTGGTGCAGAATGCCCAGGGGCAAATCTTGCTATGAAGTGTGACAATTTCCCAGTCACCTCCCAGCTGTCACCTGAAGCTCTGTGACAAGGACCTAGTGACAACCAATTTAACGGGAAAGTCAAGAGTTTGATGGGATCCCTGATTTTGAGATTCAGCAGCATGATTTAGCTAGTGACAGTCACACTGAACAAAAAAAGCCACATCAACAATTTCCTAAAACCCACTAATGTTTTAAATTTTTACAGTGGTTTCAGAACCTATTTTTGCTAAAAAATATTTAGGTGACTAAAAGATTTTGGAACCATACTGTAAGATTAGGTGTGTATATTGTGTATCATTTTGAATTATGTATTGAATGTAAGTATTTTATATTAGGTTCTCCACTCCTACCAAGTCTTCATACAGAAGCCACAATATTATTTTAAATCCTATTACATCATTCCCAACTTAATGCATTCCTCTGGCTTTCCATTTTTCTCAAAATGAAAGCCAAAGTTCTTCCTGAAGCATGTAAGCCCCTGCCTCTCATCATCACCACTCTTCTTGATCATTCCCACCCTATACCACACTGCTCTGGCTGTTCTTTGAAACAGAGTCATACATATTTTTGTGGCATGGATTTGTTTCTACGTGGAGCATTTTTCCTCAAAAAAACTTCCTGGGTCTCTCCTGTCATTATGTCTGTTTCCACCCAAGGGCCCTCTCATGGGGCAGCATGGTAGAGTGGGCAAGAAAAGAGTCTCTGCAGACATGCTGCAGGGGAGGGGGAGAGAGAGGGAGCAGAGGGAGGGAGGGAAGAGAGCAGGAGACTGTGGTGATGGTGCACGGGTGCCTTGGGGAAGGAAATTCTATGGGGACTACACCTGAGGGGGTGGGGGGAAGCAAATATTGTTATAAAAAAGAATATTTTTTTTTAAAAAAGAAGAGTCTCTGCAGCCTGACTGTCCAGGTTTACTTTACCTTCAACACTTAGTATCTGTGAGGTCTTAACCAAATTAATTTCTTTGTGCCTCAGTTTCCCCAAGCAAAAATTCAAAATGATTACAGTACCTACTACATGAATTTTGGGAGAGGATTGAGTTGATAGGTTGAAGGGTCTACAAATAGTTTAATTCATTTACCCAGAACAAAAGGTTTGAAATAAAAAGACTGCCTTAAAAGTAGCTGGATTCTTAGTGAATAAGTAGTTCAAAGCTATGCATTTATGTTCTAGGACAGAGACAAAAGCTTGCTGCAAAATGAATCTGATCTCTTTAAACTCCGCAGCAAAGACCAAGTCCACCCTCTGCCAGTGGCTTGCCCGATTCTTTGACAATACAATTATAAACCAGAGACATCCTGCAGCAGAGGAAGTGGGAGAGGGATCAGAGGGAGAGAGGGAGGAGCACAGAGGACTGAGGTGATGGTGCACCAGGCGAAATGGTGAAGGAAATTCTGTGGGGACTATACCTGAGAGGGGTGGAGGAAGCAAACATTGTTTAAAATGAACAATAATGTAATATATATATATAATATTTTAGCAATGAAGAATGTAAAAAAAATTTAAAAATAAATACTAGTGGACAATACCTGCTTCCCTATCATCAAACACCACCATACACCACTTTACAACGTTGTGGTCACATACGTCCCAGTGGTCCCCACAGGCTGCACATTGAATCTAGGTGACACCATCTATTAATAGGTTTGTGCAATGACACACTGTGTCATTGGCACAACCGGAATTGGCTAACCAAGCATTTCTCAGAATGTATCCCCATCATTAAGTAACACATGGCTTACACATGTGGTGTATAAAACACACAAAGTGTAAAGGGAAACATTTTGCTTACAGAGGATATTTCTGGTTTCTCATATCTATTGTTATTCACCCAGTAATACATATACAGAATATCCACCATATCTAGCATTTACCATCTGGTCAAAATAATGAGGTGTTTATCTTTTCTTAAAGGAAGAGCAAAAGCTGATAGTGAATATAGGCTCTGATTCTGATGGCCTAAGATGGAAAATATCAGGTGAAGAAAACTAGCTTGCAGGCCAAGATTGCAGAAGAGACACTTCCATCTCAAAATCAAAATCAATACCTCCTCCTAATTACCGAGCAGGCATGGGAGGACACAGAGCTGTTGCACATATAGATTTAGTGAGAGCTTGGTGAGAAAACGGAGCACTATTCTGAGAACTATCATTTTTTTTTTTTTCTGCTTATTCCAATACCACAGTTGCAGTCTATAATCCCCCATTATTTGTCACTCGACTCAACAAATTCTTTTAGTAAAATTCCTCTTCCCGTCCACAGACATTTCAAATGCCCCTGGCCAGGTGTCTGTCACCTAAGTATCCCAGAACCCCCAGAGAAGTTAGCCATGTCGTGACAGCAGGGTAGGGTAACTACCTTGCTCACTGGTTGCAAGCATTTTTGTCGTTGAAGGATTGGTCACTTACAGATTAAGAAGTTTCCTCTTTGGGAATAAATTAATTACAGATAAGAAAGAAAGAATGCAAAAGATATCTACATCTCTTGGGGTTCCTAGTCCCAACTTCTGTCCCTTAAAACTTGTTTAAGGTAGAGACAGAACTGAAATGAGTGTCTCCAAGGACCTGTGCATTAAAATAACCATAACAAATTCTACAGGCTGTTTAAGAGAAAACTCAAGGGCCATGCTCTTCCCATGATCTTTAAGCACAATTCTCATCAATGGTGATGGGAATTTCCCCACAGACCTCGGAAGGAAGTGACTCTAGTGACACCCCTTGGATAATTTACTGCACAGATCCAAGTTTAAGTTCATAAAAAACTTAATCAGTCTTTCACATCACATCAAAATATCACAGCAGAACTGACTTTTCATTTAGGGTATTTACATCCTCCTCAGTACTCTCAGCTGCTGTCCCAGTTCTCACGAAGACTTTTTTGGCTGTACTCTATGACGCCTCCTCCCCCACCTCTAATTCTCTCTGGGGTAATTTAAATGAAGCTATAACTCTGCAGTGTTTATTTTAATCACTTGAACAAACAAAAATTTTAAGGCTGGATGTCCACATACTGTTGGATAACTTCAGTTTGTATTGAATGAGCATGGACAGGGTGGAGGATACATAGTTACCTGTAAAATTGAAGTTAAAATATACTTCTCACTGGAATTAGCCATATTAATGGATTTTTCAGAAAGCTTCCATTATTCATGATTGACAGATGAAAAGAGTCCACATTCTCTATTAAGCCTGCTAATCAAGGCTCTTTCTGGCTTGACTCCCACACACCTTTGTAGGGACATGTCCTGATTCCACTCCATTCCTCAACATCTCATATGGATTCAAGTTCACTGATTGATATTCAGTCTCCCCCACAAGGCTGAAAGCCCCTGGTGTTAAAATACTATGATTTCTCTACCAAAACTACTATTTTTACAAAGCCTTCTCAAATTCTCCACCTAAATGACTCCTTTATCCCCACCATGTCCACCCTTGTTTATTGTTTATTTCATAACTGGTAATGTGTAACTTTTTTTTTTAAAGATTTATTTATGTATCTATACAAGCACTGGGTACAGTCAAAAGCATGGGAGGGTGAGAGAATTCACCAGAGCCAGAGCAGGGAGCAGAACAGGCAGACTGATGAAATACACTGCTGAGGGGAGCAGCAGGTGGCAGGAGAGGTCTGCATGCCATGTGGGACCCTCGCCGGTGGCCGGGGAGCAGCCGGGGATCAAACCGGTGCTGTAGAGGATGCAGGCAGCTTTGCAGCCCAGCACTCAACTGCTGCACCAGCGGGGAGGCCCTAATGTGTAACTTTTTGATGTCATACACCTCTCGTAACTAGATTTCAAGTCTTTTCCCCAAACTACTTATCACACTGCATGCCTAATATAGACAGTGATGGCAACCTGATAATTAATGCCCTCTCCAAATCCACCTTTCCATTCTTTCAGAGTTACAGAGTGGTTTAGCTAGAGATACTACATTCTCCAAATTCTGCTATAGTTTGTAGTGGCTGTGTGCCTAATTTTAGGCCCAGGGCCAGTGACCAGAAGGCAAATGGAGCATTTCTCACTCTAGAGTTTAAAAACTCTGAGCTGGGGCCTCCTGCTGGCAGAGGAGTTAAAGTCTCAGCACTATCAAGCTATCACAAGCCACTACAGCATGAATTCGATTCCTGGCCAGGGAGCTAACCCACATGGTGAGCAGACCTGTCCTGTCTCGCCCGCTGTTCCCCTCAGCAGTGTATTTCAGTACAGCTACCTGTTTTGCTCCCCACTCTGTCTCTGGTGCATCCTCTCATCTCCCTCCCTATACCTCTCGCCTAGACCCCAGTTTTTCTATGCATTAAAAAAAAAAAAATCTTAAAATAAAAACTCTGAACTTATGTTTTTCCACTTTCTTTTCCCTCCATTGGACTAGACCCACATGGTAGAAACCAACTTTAATCAGACTGTTGATAACAAAGTCCATGGAGCAAAAGGATAGAAATAATGTAGGACAGTAAATGACTTTGTGGAATAGAACCATACCAGTCTAGCCTAGATGGTCACATTAGAGATAAATAAACATCTATACTATTTTAGTGCTGTTTTAGTTTATTTTTTTCGTTTATATATTCTGTTACTATACTACACCTTAGTCATTATCCCAACTAATACAATGCTAAGTTAGATCAAATGGCAAGGCTATTAGAGCGTCAGAAGCTATCTGCTATCCTCATGCCCTCCAAAAGATAGATGCCTATAGTTTATAAAGAACGCTTACAAATCAGTAAGAAAATATAAGCAGATAAAAATAATTGGCAAATTACATGTAAAAGCATATCACAAAAGAGAAACTGAAATGCCAACATATAAACCAAAAGATGTTCAATTTCACTAGGAATCTGAAAATACAAATTAAAACACAATGCAGTACCATTTTACTCCATCAGAATGGTTAAGCTGTGAAAGGTAGAGATAAGCAAGGAGAGGATAATGAGCAAGTGAAATTTGCATACATCACTTTTGGGAGGATAGTACTGCCATAATCACTTTGAGAAACTCTTCAATAGGGTTTTCCAAGACTGACCTACAGCAATCCCTAGAATCCAACAATTCTACTTTGGGTACATACTCAAAAGACTTCTACAAGAAGTCTTTTATAGCATTACTGTTAATGTAGCCTCAAACCGGAAACAACCAAATGTTCATTTATAATAAGATAGATATATAAATTCCAATGTAGTTAAAAGATAAAATACTATAGAATATGAGAATGGTAACTATTTGTGTTGGTATCTAGCTCATAAACACATTGTTGATTAAATCAAAAGAATTAAAAATAGGTAATACAACTTTGTGGTGTTGATGGCTCAGGACACTTCCTATCTCACAGGGCAAAGTGAAGCCTCTAGAAAACAGCATGAGAGCTTTTTGATCTATGTTCTAATTATATAGGGGTAGTCAGCTTGGTAAAATTCATTTATTTTTATTATATATAAAGTTTATCACATATAACTTGGGCACTTCTGATTATATACAGTTTCCTTCAATTAAATTTTAAAGAACTTAAGCAAAAAATACTTTTAAAAGAGGAAAAAAACCTAGAGATTAAAAAAGAAATCACTTTAACTTAATATCAATGGAGATATACTTTCCTAACTCTGGGGTAAATGCATTGAATTTTCCTAGAATGACTATCAAAAAGCCTGATAAATAACTCATTTAATAATGCAGATATATCCATTGTAACAATCTACTAGATTTATAGTTCATTCTGGAACATGCATACAAGCATTCATTTTTCTATTTTATAGTTAGCAATTACTCTGTGCCAGACATTGTTAAATTCTGTGAAAATACAAATTACAAGCCAAGTTACTAGATGGTACCTATAGCCTAACACATTAGGCTCAATAACACTATTGCTATATTATTGTATACATATTATAATACACATATAATATGTAATACATATATATGGAAAATTATACAACATACATAATAATAGGTATATAATAGATAATACATATTATTATATAACTATTAATGTACTTATATACAGTATAGCATATACATATAAAATATTATATTATATATGGCATATATAATTAGAGTACAACTATTATCTATTATCTATTTCATACATTTTGAGTATTTCAAAAGAATTAGTGCTCAGCACAGTGTTTGGAACAGAGTATGAACTCCAAGAATCTCAACCATTTTCATTATAGTTACTACTATTGTGGTAACAGGAGCCAGAACAGAATGGTGGCACTCCCACAGCAGTGTCAAACAAAGGGCAGAAAATAAAAACAATCTCTAGCGGAGAAGGCAGTTATAGGTCAAATAACAGGAAGAGAAGTAGATTTGTTCTAGTTTATCCATAAAGCACCTAAAATAACAACTGTGGCTTCACAAATATACAAGGAAGAATGAATCCCATCTTCCACCAAAGATGCTGATAACTTCTAATGGGTTACCAGCTCTAAAGCCCCTCTTTTTCCCCAAATCATGTGTCTGATTTCACAAACAACGCAGATCTTGATTGAGTATTTTAAGGCAGAAACATAAGAGAGAGGCTTTCAAACCATTTCATATTACTCTCCTTTGCATTATAGTAACAGGCACATACAGAGGTTAAGTGACTTTGGTCACTG
This sequence comes from Talpa occidentalis, assembly GCF_014898055.3. Lineage (NCBI taxonomy): Eukaryota > Metazoa > Chordata > Mammalia > Eulipotyphla > Talpidae > Talpa > Talpa occidentalis. The sequence goes on from NW_023601653.1 coordinate 54,941,132, forward strand.
AATCACTAGAAAACTGAGTGAGTGTGAGCTGGATGTTCTAGCTCAAAACATAAGGTATGCCATTAGTTGTTCCTCCCCCTGCACTGAAATAATATAACAGAAATTTTAAATCAGAATTAATCAGCTGCAACCCTAGTAAACAAAGCATTTCATCCATAGGAAAGAAACCTTGAGGAATCTCTGGAAAATAGAAAGAAAATGGAATGGAGTTGTTGGGAAACTAGAGCTGAGACATAAAATATAGATTGTTTCAAAAGAAGGTACAGAGTGGTGGAAAAGAGGTTTTGCATCAAAGGTCAGGAAATAACCAAGTTCAGAGACAGTAGGAGGTAGAGCAGAAGCAGAGCAGGCAGTGCCATGAAGACAGTGCAGGGCTGTGCAGATGTGTGCTACTCTGGTGGACCATGATTGGCACTGGAAGTAACTGGTGATCTAGTGCCTGAGGTTTCTGATGAGGCCAATGTGGCATATGGATGCAGAGGTAACCTGGGCCACCACAAATGACAGAGAATCTCTTCAGCGAACAGTGTTGGCAAAACTGACAGCCACATGCAAAAGAATGAAACTGGGCCTCCCCTGGTGGCGCAGTAGTTGAGCGCTGGGCTGCGAGGCTGCCCGCAGCCTCTGCGGTGCCAGTTCATTCCCCAGCCGCCGGCAAGGGTCCCACAAAAAAAAAAAAAAAAAGAGAATGAAACTAACAACATAAACAGTAACTAATTCCAAAGTGGATTAAATACTTGTATGTAGGACCCCAAACAATAAAATACAAAGAAAAATAAAAGGTTTATGGTATGTTCCATGACATCAACCATAGAAATGTCTCTGGTTACTCAACTCCAAAGGCAAGGGAAACAAAAGCAAAAATAAACAAATGGGACTATATCAAACTGAGAAGCTTCCACATAGTGAAAGGAACTACAGTTAAAATGAAAAGACAACCTATGAACAGGAGAAAATACCTGTACATCAGACACCTACTAAGAAGTTAATAGCTAAGATATGTAAAGAAGGCATACTACTTAAGAACAACCAAAACAAAAAACCCAATCAAAAAATGAGCAGAAGATCTGAATAATCTCCAAAGAAAACATCCAGATGGCCAATAAGAAAATGAAAGGAAAAAATGCTCTTCATCACTTACTATTAGGGGAATACAAATCAAAACCACAATGAGATATCACGTCACACTTGTTTCTACTTGTTTACATAGGCTATTTGCGCAAGTGTTGGCAAGTTTGTAGAGAAAAAGGAACTTTCATACACTGTTGATGGGAATAGAAATTAGTGCAGTCTCTATGGAAAATCGTGTGAAGGTTCCTTAAGTTATTATACATAGATTACCATCTGATCTAGCAATTCAACTTCTTGGTATTTATCTGAAAAATAAACACTAATTTGCAAAGATACATACATCCCTATGTTCATTGTGTACTATTTACAATAGCCAAGTTATGAAAACAACCTAAGTGCCCAATGACAGGTGCATGGATTAAGAACATGCAGTATTGGGCCTCCCCTGGTGGCACAGCAGTTGAGCACTGGGCTGCAAAGCTGCCTGCAGCCTCTGCAGCACTGGTTCGATCCCCAGCCACCAGCGAGGGTCCCATGTGGCACGACAGACCTCTCCTGCCGCGCCTGCTGCTCCCCTCAGCATTGTATTTCGTCAGTCTGTCTGTTCTGTTCCCTGCTCTGGCTCTGGGGAATTCTCTCACCCTCCCGCACTTCTGACTGTGCTCAGTGCTTGTATAAATAAATAAATAAATCTTAAAAAAAAAAAAAAGAACATGCAGTATTTATACGCAATAGAACATGACTTTTCTGTAAAGAAAAAGATGAACTCATGCTATTTCTCTAACATGGATAGAATTTGAGAGGTTTATGCTAAATGTAATAAGCCAGAAAAAGAAAATACCATATGATTTGCCATATGCAGAAGAAACAAAGCAATGAAACAGGTAAAACCAAACCAAATGAAACAAATCCTTTGAATTTGGTAGAACTGAGATTACCAGAGTCGGTGGGGATGGGAGCAATAAGTATAGAGGGGAACCAATGGACTGCGTTGGAGGATCTTTGAGAGGTGGGGTAACATTCATTGGATTACATGTGAATTTATACTCCTGAAATATAATACAGAGTTGTAAACCAATGTTGTGTTAATTTAAAACAGTAAAAGAATCTAAAGTATGCATGCTGTTATCATAGATCACAATTTGACATTCTCTAACAGGTCTAAATTTAACACACATTAAATCTTTAAAAAAAATCATTTAGGAACATAATTGTACTTATAATATTTATATTTTAGATTTATTCCCAAATATTTGATTTTTTTTGTTTCGATAATAAAAGGGGTGGTTTTTTTTGATTTCTTCTTCTTCAGATTTATTGTTTGTGTATAGGAAGGCTACTGACTTTTGCGTGTTGATTTTGTATCCTGCCACTTTACTGAATTGATTGATGAGTTGAATTAGTTTTTCTGTGGAGATTTTGGGGTTCTCTATGTATATTATCATATCATCTGCAAATAGTGATAGTTTGACTTCTTCTTTTCCTATTTGGATTCCTTGGATGTCTTTCTCTTGTCTTATTGCTCTGGCTAGGACTTCCAGTATTATATTGAAAAGCAGTGGTGAGAGTGGACATCCTTGTCTTGTTCCAGATCTTAATGGAATTGCTTTCAGCTTTTCACCATTGAGAATGATACTGGCTGTTGGCTTCTCATAGATGGCCTTTATGATGTTGAGGTATGTTCCTTGTATCCCAAGAATTTCAAGGGCTTTTATCATGAATGGGTGTTGCACTTTGTCGAACCTATACAAAGAAAACTATAAAACACTGTTAAAAGAAATAGAAGAAGACACAAAGAAATGGAAAGACATCCCCTGCTCATGGATTGGAAGAATAAACATTATTAAAATGGCCATCCTACCAAAAGCAATATACAGATTCAATGCTATTCCAATCAAAATCTCAATGGCATTCTTCAAAGAAATAGAACAATTATTGATGAAATTCATATGGAATCACCAAAACCCCGAATAGCCAAAGCTCTACTGAAAAAAAAAGAAGGAAATGGAGGCATCACACTCCCAGACTTCAAACTATACTACAAAGCCATAATCATCAAAACTGCATGGTATTGGAACAAGAACAGACATACAGACCAATGGAATCGAATAGAAAATCCAGAAATAAACCCACAGATTTATGGTCAACTAATCTTTGACAAAGGAGCAAAGACTATGCATTGGAGCAAAGAAAGTTTGTTCAATAAATGGTGCTGGGAAAACTGGGTCGCTACATGCAAAAGAATGAAGCTTGACCACCACCTCACACCATACACAAAAATCAACTCAAAATGGATTAAAGAACTAGACATAAGACCTGAAACCATAAAATACATAGAAGGAAATATAGGCGAAACACTACGGGATTTGCACATCAAAGACATCTTTACAGACACATCACCCAAGCAGTGATAGTGAAGAGAAAGATAAACAGCTGGGACTACATCAAATTAAAGAGCTTCTGCACAGCAAAAGAGACAATAACAAAAACAAAGAGAAACCCCACCAACTGGGAGAACATTTTTGCACCCAACACTAATGATAAAGGACTGATCACAAAAATCTGCAAAGAGCTGATGAGACTCAGCAACAACAAAGAAAATAATCCAGTCAAAAAATGGGCAGAAGAGCTAAAAAGAAACTTCTCTGAAGAGGAAATGCAAATGGCCAACAGACATATGAAAAAATGTTCAACATCACTTGTAATCAGGGAAATGCAAATCAAAACTACCATGAGATACCATCTCACACCAGTGAGAATGGCACATATTAAAAAAACTAGCAACAACAAATGTTGGCGAGGATGTGGAGAAAAAGGAACTCTTGTGCACTGTTGGTGGGAGTGCAAACTGGTCCAACCACTATGGAGAGCTGTGTGGAGATTTCTGGACCTACTAAACATAGAGCTTCCATATGATCCAGCAATTCCACTCCTAGGTATTTACCCAAAGGACACAGAAACATCAATTCCAAAGAGCACCTGCACTCCTATGTTTATAGCAGCACTGTTTACAATAGCTAAGCTTTGGAAACAACCCAAATGCCCAAAAATAGATGACTGGATCAAGAAGATGTGGTACATATATACCATGGAATATTACTCAGCATTCAAAAAAGATAAACACATGCAATTTGCAGCAACATAGATGGCGCTGGAAGGGATCATGCTCAGCGAAATAAGCCAAAAAGAAAAAGAAAAATACCGGATGGTCTCACTCATAGCAGGAATCTAGAAAACTTAAATAAGGACCAGGAAAATGAATATAAGAAAGTGAAAATCAAAATCAACAAAAAACTATGAACCAGAGACACTTTTGGGGAGGGGGGGCGGGAAGGGAAGGATTGGGGTCAGAATGGGGCGTTTGCAATTGTATGGGGGAATATAAAAATAAAATTTAATATTTAAAAAAAAAAAAAAAGAAATAAATCAAAAGGAGAAAGAAAAAAATATTTATATTTTAGAATGGAAATACCACTTATGCAAAAGGATTTCAGACATATCTTTGGTCTTTACAATTGAATGACATTCCTGGATTTAGGAGAAAAAGCAAGTTGATTTCAAAACGTACTAAATAGTCCAGGAGTTTGTATTTGCCATGGAAATGCAGGCCATGTAATGCAACAGAAGCAATGTATAGAGAATCATATAGATCTTTATCTGGAATGCTGGAAAGGCCACTATAGTAAGTGTAACAAAGAATAGTGTTCAGTAAACATGAGCAACTTATCAAATTCTGGCATTTGAATAAAAGATTTTCTGTGTGGTTATTACAAAATAAGATTATTCTGACCTGGCTTCCATTTGCAAGTCATCATGAAAGTAAATCGTATTTGGTGGTGGGGTGAAGGGGGAGATGAGGGGGGATGTAAGCTTTCACTTTTGGATATTAGAGAAAACTTTAAATATATACAGAAGTAGAGAGAATAGTACAATAAATTCCATGTATTCATTACCCATTTCAATAACAACCAAGTTATGAGAATTTTTTTTTCCTTTCTCCTTCTATATTCCCTCTCCTTATCTGATTATTCTAAAGACATTCCAAGCATTATATATTTTCTTCTTAATGTCATCATTATGCTCCAAATATTATCTCCATAGCCAGGGTAATGCTCATTCTTAGTTTTAATTAGAAATGCTGATAGAAAAGTTTATGTATGTTTGGTTAAAAAAAAGATTGGAATATAAACAGGATAAAGAGTATCCAGACCACCAAGAAGATTAGAGGTAAAAACTAATGAATAGCGTGGGTGCAGGGAAGTGCCCTTCCGACTCACCATTTTAGAACAGGAATCTTTGTGTCTGGAACCCACCAAGACTGTGTGGAACTGGGAAAGGGCTGTCCTGACAGACAGAGGTGAGATGAAAAACCCCCATAAGCCAGGCCCCGTCTGGCCATCAGTTGGGGCCCAGAGGGGGATCCAGCCACCACTGGGGCAGACCATGGGTGCAGGGAAGTACCCTCTTGACTCGCCATTTTAGAACAGGGATCTCTGCATCCAGAACCCACCTAGACTGTGAGGAACTGTGAAAGCGCTGTCCCCACAGCCAGAAGTGAGCTGAAGGGTCCCACAAGCCAGGTCACGCCTGGCAGAGAGTCGGAGCCCAGAGGCAGATCCAGTGATTTGGAGTCCAGCAGGCAATCCAGTCACTGCCAGGGCAGTCTGTGGTACTTTAAGACCACCTTTGGAATTAAATAAATACAGAAGGAGGAGATTTTCTTGGACAATGACCATAAACATATCCATAGTACTACTGCCCTACTGGACTTCTGGCATAACAGTATTGGACTCGATTGGACCACCAGTTTCCGACATCCCAGAAAGAGCACACCAAAGAGATGCTGGCCAGTACCAGTGACACAGTATTCCAATGCATAGGACAAATTAGAAAACAAGCAGCAGGGAGAAGAAAATTTACAAGCGATCAAGCACATCCCCAGGGAAAAGACACACCACAAAAAGACAATCAAACACCAGACTGCATCAACAGTGGCTTAGAGGAACTTATAAGTCTTCCCAATTGAGAAGTTAAAGTTGCCATGATTAAAAAACTGAAAGAAGTCGAAAATGATACGGGAAAAATAATCAATGATATGGGAAAAATAATCAATAGCCAGAAGAATGAAATTGAGTTCCTAAAGAGGGAAGTGAAAGAAATGCAGGGTTCAAAGGAATAATGGAGGAGCTAAAGAACTCTGGGAAAAGCAATGAAAGCAGAATAGATGAAATGGAAGAATAAGTACTCTTGAAGACACAGAAATAAAAGAACCAAAAAAGAAAAGGAAAGAGAAGTACAAAGGAAAAAGAATGAAGACAGACTTCAGGAACTATCTGACTCCAGAAATATAAGAGTTATAGGAATCCCAGAGGGAGAGGAGAGAGACATAGGAACAGAGAAATTATTCAAGGAAATAATCGAAGAGAACTTCCCAAGCATGAAGAAGGAGCTGAAAAGAGACATACAAGAAGAACACCAAACTTTCATGGTGAAAGGAAGAATACAGCAAGACACATAATAGTAAAGCTCCTAAGAATCCAAGACAAGGAAAAAATTATGAAGCTGACAACAGGAAATAAACAGATAACATACAAAGGAAAACCAAACAGGCTGACATCAAACTTCTCCAAAAAAACACTACAGGCAAGGAGAGAGTGGAGGGACATAGTCAACAGACTCCAAGACAACAAATGCCAACCAAGAATACTCTATCCCACAAAGCTTTCTTCCTCTATGAAAAAAAGAATAAGGACCTTCCCAAACAGAAACTCCGGAATTTCATTACGACTAATCCCCCACTCCAAAAAAATGCTACAAGGAGTCCTAAAGCCAGAATCAACAGAGGGATGAATAAGAACGAAACAAGACCAAAAAAAATTTTTTAATAAAACCAGAGAAAAGACAAGCAAAATGGCAAATACAGATGCTAACGTATCAATATTAACTCTAAATGTAAATGGACTAAACTCTTCAATAAAAAGACATAGAGTCTCAGGCTGGATTAAGAGACAAAACCCAACCTTTTGACAACACATTTAACTACAAAAGATAAAAATAGACTGAAAGTAAAAGGATGGAAAACAATCCTACAAGCAAACGGACCAAAAAAAGAAGGCAGGAACAGCTATACTTCTATCAGAGAAAACAGATTTTAAACCAAAAAGGTAAAAAGAGACCCAGATGCTCACTACATTATAATCAAGGGACAATATATCAAGAAGACATAACACTCATTAACATATACTCACCAAATCAGAGAGCACCCAAATATATCAGACAACTATTACCATCTCTGAAAACAGACATCAGAGAAAATACATATGTAGTAGGAGACTTCAACACATCACTATCAACAATGGAGCAATCAAAAAGACAAAAATTATGTAAGTACACTAAAGCTCTGAATAAGGATCTAGATCTCATGGACTTAACAGACATCTATAGAATATTACATCCAAAAAAATATGAGTACACATTTTTTTCAAGTGCACATGGATCATTCTCCAGGATTAATCACATACTGGGACATAAGACAAACATCAATAGATACACTAAGACTGAAATCATACCAACCATATTCTCTGACCATGAAGGCATCAAACTAGAAATAAACCATAAAAAAAAGGCAAGGAACCCTCACACCCCACGGAGATTGAAATCCACACTATTGGAATACCACTGGACTAACAAGGAGATCAAAGAAGAAATTAAAAAATACTTTGAGTTGAACAACAAGGAGGACACCAATTTCCTAAATGTATGGGATGCAGCAAAAGCAGTAATAAGAGGAAAATATATAGCAATACAGGCTCACATCAAGAAACAAGAAAGAACTCAAAGAAACAACCTAATCTCACATCTCAAAGAACTAGGAAAAGAACAACAAAAAAACCCGAAAACCAGTAGAAGAAAGGAAATAATAAAAATCAGAGCAGAAAATCAAAACTAAAATAAAAATAAAATCGAAACTATAAAATCAATCCAAAAGATCAAACCAAAAGATGAAATCAAACATTGATTCTTCGAAAAAATAAACAGACAAACCCCTAGCCAGGCTCACAAAGGAAAAATGGGAGAAAGCACAAATAAATAGGATCACAAATAAAAGAGAAAAAAATCACAATAGACACAGCAGAAATCAAAATCAAAAGAATAATCAGAAACTACTATGAACAGTTATATGCAAACAACTTCAACAATCTAAAAGAGATGGACAAATTCCTACAACTTTACAATCACACAAAGCTAGATAAAGAAGAAATAGAACACATAAATAGCCCAATTACAAGCAGTGAAATTGAAAAGGTAATCAAAACCCTTCCCAAAAACAAAAGCCAGGACCAGATAGATTTACAAATGAATTCTACCGAACATTCAGAAACTAACTAGTGCTTATCCTTCACAAACTATTTCAAAAAATTGAGAAGGAAGGAATAATACCAAATATGTTCTATGAAGCCAACATTACACAAATACCAAAACCGAACAAGGACAACACAGAAAAAGAAAACCACAAGGCAACCTCTCTAATGAACACTGATGCAAAAATCCTCAATAAAATTTTAGCTAATAGAATCCACAATGTATCCATAAGATAATTCACCATGACCAAGTAGGATTTACTCCAGGGACACAAGGATTGTTCAACATCTGAAAATCAATCAATGTAATCCAACATGTCAACAAAAAGAAATATAAAAACCATATGATAATATTGACAGATGCTGAGAAAGCATTTGACAAAGTACAACACCCATTTATGATAAAGGCCCTTGAAATTCTCGGGATACAAGGAACATACCTCAACATCATAAAGGCCATATATGACAAGCCCATAGCCAGTATCATTCTCAATGGAGAAAAGTTGAAAGCATTTCCATTAAGATCTGGAACAAGACAAGGATGTCCACACTCACCACTGCTTTTCAATATAATAGTGGAAGTCCTAGCTAGAGTAATAAGAAAAGAGAAAGATATACAAGGAATCCAAAGAGGCGAGGAAGAAGTCAAACTATCACTCTTTGCAGATGATATGATAGTATACATAGAGAACCCCAAAAACTGCACAGAAAAACTAATTCAACTAATCAATCAGTTTAGTAAAGTGGCAGGATACAAAATCAACACGCAAAAATCAGTAATCTTCCTATACACAATCAATCAATCTAAAGAAGAAGAAATCAAGAAAATCATCCCTTTTATTATTGAAACAAAAAAAAAATCAAATACTTGGGAGACACCTAACAAAAGAGGTAAAGGACCTATACAAAGAAAACTATAAAACACTGTTAAAAGAAATTGAAGAAGACACAAAGAAATGGAAAGACATCCCCTGCTCATGGATTGGAAGAATTAACATTATTAAAATGGCCATCCTACCAAAAGCAATTTACAGATTCAATACTAGTCTAATAAAAATTTCAATGACATTCTTCAAAGAAATAGAACAAATATTGATGAAATTCATATGGAGCCACCAAAACCCCCAAAAAGCCAAAGCTCTCCTGAAAAAAAAAATCAGGGAATGGAGGTATCACACTCCCAGACTTCAAACTATACTACAACGCTATACTAATCAAAACTTCATGGTATTGGAACAAGAACAGACACATGGACCAATGGAACTGAATAAAAAATCCAGAAATAAACCCACAGATTTACGGTCAACTAATCTTTGACGAAGGAACAAAGAATATACAATGGAGCAAAGAGTTTATTCAATAAATGGTGCTGGGAAAACTGGGTCACTACATGCAAAAGAATGAAGCTTGACTACTACCTCACACCATGCACAAAAACCAACTCAAAATGGATTAAAGAACTAGACATAAGACCTGAAACCATAAAATATATCGAAGGAAATATAAGCAAAACACTACATGACATACACATCAGTAACATCTTTAAAGACACATCACCCAAAGCAGTGATAGTGAAGGCAAAGATAAACAGCTGGGACTGCATCAAATTAAAGAGCTTCTATATGGCAAAAGAGACAGTAACCAAAACAAAGAGACACCCCACAGATTAGGAGAAAATTTTTTCATCCAACACTAGTGATAAAGGACTGATCACAAAAATCCACAAAGAGGTGATGAGACTCAACAAAAACAAAGTAAATAATCCAGTCAAAAAATGGGCAGAAGAGCTAGAAAGAAACTTCTCCAAAGAGGAAATGCAAATGACCAACAGGTATACGAAAAATGTTCAACATCACTTGTAATCAGGGAAATGCAAATCAAAACTACAATGAGGGCCTTCTTGGTGGCACAGCAGTTGAGAGCTAGGTTGCAAAGCTGCCTGCAGCCTCTGCAGTGCCGGTTCGATCCCCAGCTGCCAGGCAAGGGTCCTATATGGCGCGCAGAACTCTCCTGCTACCCTCTGCTCCCCTCAGCAGTGTATTTTGTCAGTCTGCCTGTTCTGCAGCCCATTCAGACTCTGGTGAATTCTCTCACCCTCCCGCTCTTCTGATTGTACCCAGTGTTTATATAAATAAATAAATAAATCTTTTAAAAAAAAAAAACCTACAATGAGATACCATCTTACACCAGTGAGAACGGCACATATTAAAAAAACTAGCAGCAACAAATGTTGGCGAGGATGTGGAGAAAAAGGAACTCTCCTGCACTGCTGGTGGGAGTGCAAACTGGTCCAGCCACTATGGAGAGCTGTGTGGAGATTCCTCAAACTGCGAAAGATGGAGCTGCCATATGATGCAGCAATTCCACTCCCAGGTATTTTACCCAAAGGACATAGAAACAGTAATTCCAAAGGGCACCTGCACCCCTATGTTTACAGCAGCACTATTTATAATAGCTACGCTATGAGGCCTCCCTGGTGGTGCAAGGGGTTAAGCACCACACTATGGAGTGGTCTGCAGCCTCTGCAATACGAGTTTGATCCCCAGCTGGCCAGGGAGCAACCCACATGGCGCAGCAGACCTCTCCTGGCTTGCCTACTGCTCCCCTCAGCTGGGTATTTCAGTTGGTCTGCCTGTTCTGTTCCCCATTCTGTCTCTGGTTAATCCTCTCTCTCTCTCTCTCTCTCTCTCACACTCACACACAAACACACACCCGCTGCATCCCTGGCCTGTACCCCAGCTCTTGTATGCATAGATGGATAAATCTTTAGGAAAAAAAATAGCTAAGCTATTGAAACAACCCAAATGCCCAAAAATAGATGACTGGATCAAGAAGATGTGGTACATATACACAATGGAATATTGCTCAACAATCAAAAAAGATAAACTCATGCAATTTGCAGCAATATGGATAGAGCTAGAAGGGATCATGCTCAGTGAAATAGGCCAGAAAGAAAAAGAAAAATACCGGATGGTCTCACTCCTAGCAGTAATTTAGAAAACCTAAATAAGGGGCCAGGAAAAAGACTCACTATAATGAAGTAAAAATCAAAATCAACAAGCAACTATAAACCAGAGACACACTACGGGGGTTGGGGAGGAGGGAGTAGGATCAAAACAAGGGGGTTGGGAATTGTATGGGGACTATAACCAAGATGAAAATGCATATGTCATGCAAAAAATGAAAAATGATGTAAAAAATATATAAAATTTAAAAAAAGAAAATAAATAAATGGCATTTATGTTAAAATAAAAACTAGTGAATAAATCCAATTAAAGTTAATATTATAAAGACCAAAACAAATACCTGAAACAGTAAAATGGCAGAAGTACAATGAATTATATCAATATAAAGACACTAATGAGATTTTAATCAGTTACATTGGAATACAATTTTTAATATTTTGTTAACTTTTGACGGCCAGTCAAATCTTATTTGCACATATCGATTGTTAAAATTCAACTCACGGTCACCATATGGTTCCTTAATACCTACTAGATACCCATGGACATAGAATGACTTGTTCTACTCTGCAGTAAGAAGGAAAAAATTTTTTATCATTGATTTTTTCTGAAAAATGATATGTCTTACATTATCTGCCTTTACAACTATTACTGGTACCATTAACCATAAACAAATTCCTCTACCAATAATTAGCGCCAGAGACAAGCACATTCTTTTAAGCCCTAAAATCACAACAAAAACCTATGAATTAATTTCTGAAACTATAGTAGTGCTTCTTTTGTTTTGGGGTTTTGGGGGGCGGCCTTTAAATTCAATATATAGTGTTAACTATGTAGTCAGGTGCCATTATTTTGGCATAGTCATTAGATCTAAAGGTGAAGATAAGAAAATCCCATTGGTTAAGAAAACTAGTCTAATGAAGTTATAATGAAAAGTTAAAAATAATAAGACAAAACTGGCAAGGGTCACAAGAAGTATGTAAACAAAGGACTACATAAAATTTTAGTTTGGCAATAAAATTCTGGAATCAAAACCAAGGAATTGGAAGACTTTGAGATGAGACATGAATGACGGCTACTATTTCAACAGGCAGAGAAGGCAAGGGAACGAGACAATGCAGTTGGCCTTGGTTCATTAATTCCTTCAACATATATTTACCAAGCAAGGAATGCTACTGTGTATAGGATAGGCGCACAATTGTGAGCAAGATTCCCACGAACAAGGAGCAAGGCCTCAAGGAGCTTATAAAATTTTGAAGGAGAACGTGCAACCGAAAGATTAAACAAAAATTATGCTTACCCACAAGATAATTTCAGCTAGTGATAAAAAGTGATAAAGGAAATGAACAGGGCCTCCCTGGTGGCGCAAGGGGTTAAGCACAGCACCATGAAGCAATCCGCAGCCTCTGCAGCATGAGTTTGATCCCCGCCAGCCAGGGAGCAACCCACATGGTGCAGCAGGCCTCTCCTGACACACCTGTTGCTCCCCTCAGCACTGTATTTCGGTCAGTCTGCCTGTTCTGTTCCCCACTCTGTCTCTGGTGAATCCTCTCACCCCCCACATCTCTTGCCTGTACTCCAGCTCTTGTATGCATAAATAAATAAATCTTTAAAAAATGAAAAGGAAATGAACAGTAATGTGGCTGACTGGGTGGGTCAGCTGCTCCTAGATAATCCTGTAGGTGGAAAGATGTTGGGATGGCCATCTGAACAAACGGAATTGCAAGTGAGGCCTGCAGGACAAGAAGCCAGAGAAAGTTGAGGAGAAGTGCAAGAGCGTAAGGCAAGGCTTGATGGAGTAGTAAGACAAAGTCGGGGAGGCAAAGGACATCCACTTTTACCTTGGAAGCAATGGGAAAATGTGAAAGGACTTAACAAAGGATCATCACCATGTAACATGGAATATTACTCAGCATTCAAAAAAGATAAACACATGCAATTTGCAGCAACATGGATGGCGCTGGAAGGGATCATGCTCAGCGAAATAAGCCAAAAAGAAAAAGAAAAATACCGGATGGTCTCACTCATAGCAGGAATCTAGAAAACAAATAAGGGACCAGGAAAATGAATAACTATAAGAAAGTGAAAATCAGAATCAACAAAAAACTATGAAACAGAGACACTTTTGGGGGGGGGGGGGCGGGAGGGGAGGGATTGGGATCAGAAAGGGGGGTTGCAACTGTATGGGGAATATAAAAATAAAATTTATTATTAAAAAATAAATAAATAAATAAATAAAAGAAAATCTTATTAGGTAGCTGTGAGCAAAGTAGAAAAGAAAGGTGGGAATGCTAGAGCAGGTAGGAAGGGATAAGATGAAGTCTTTTCAAAGAAACAGATGAATTCAAATCAGGGTCATATTATACAAGGCTTTAAGATGCTGAGATAGGAAGTATGAATTTAATTTAGAAGGAAAGAGAAAGGTTTTGAGTTTTGTAAAAAAAAAAAAAAAAAAAAAGAAAAAAGAAAAAAGGACATGGTCATGCTCTCACTTTATGAAAAACTGATTCATTAACATCAGATGGGCAAGAGAAAGGGAGGCTTGAAAACCAGATTGGAGGCATTATAGCATCCAAAGTAACAGGTAATGAGGATTCAGACTAAGAGTAGATCAAGTATGAAAAGATAGCAAAAACGGTGCTAAGAAGTAAATAACACTAAAGACCCACATCAAGATACAAAAAAGAATTCCAATAAACAACCTTACCATTCACATTAAAATACTAGAAAAGGGACAACATAAAAAAAAACCCATAAACACCAGCAGAATGATGAAACAAAAATTAGAACAGAAATAAATGAAACAGAAATAAAAAAAGTATTCTCCAAAGGACTGATAAACCCAAAAGCTGATTCTTTGAAAAAAAATTAACAAAAAGAACAAATCTATAATAAAACTCACTAAGAAAAAAAAGGGGAAAAGATCTCATAAATAGAAAGAGAAACGAAACAGAAGTTACAAGAGACTTTTCAGAAATACAGAGGATCTTAAGAGATTATTATAAACATCTATATGCCAGAAAATTGAATAACCTAGATGAAATGGGAACTTAGAAACATAATACAACTATCTGAGACAGAATCAGGAAATAAATAGAAGGCCCGAACAGACTAATCACAAGCAAGGAAACTGAAACAATAATAAAAAGCCTCTCAAAAAACAAAAGCCAGGGATCAGAAAGGTTCACTAGTGAGTTCTACGCCTTGACAGAGCAACTGATACCATTCCTTCTTAAATGCTTCCAAAATATTGAGAAAGAGGGAATGTGCCCAAACATTCTATGAGCCAACTTCACTGTGGTACCAAATTCTGTTGGTTGATTGTTAGTAAAAGAGGTTGCCCTTTAGTTAAGTCCTCTGCTTCAAGCTCTCAATTGAGCCTCAAATTAGTCCCATGTGAACACTTAACCCGAAAAGGATTTGCTTTTGAGTTCTTGTGGTTTTGAAGTGGATTTAGATCCTTGTGACCTGTTGGTTGATTATTAGTAAAAGAGTTTGCCTTTAGAACCTTGTCACACAGACTTCCAAACATGGCGGCATGCTTTGTCAAAACAAGCAAATCAGGAAGGCAATGGAGAGACTCAGCTAGGGAGATGTAAATTACAATCTTAGTAACAAAATTCTGGAAGTGACATTCCATCACCTTTGCCATACTCTATTAGAAGAGAGTCACAGGTATGAATACCACAAAGCATAGTTCATGGTAGATCTTAAGAGTCAACCAATCGTTACCTCTTTTGGTCAGTGTGGAGCATCCCCTCCCTCCTGCCCCACTCTCTATGCTCCTACTACTTCACTTGGAACCTCAGAAGAACTGAGGTATTTTTAAGCATCGTGCAAAGGCCACAGAGAACCTGTCTGGGGCAGGAGTTGTCCCTATTTTCCAAGGGCAATTATAGCACAACCTGTTTACTTTCACATTACAATAGATTCCAACAAGCCTCATACCTTCAGACAATTTACAAGCAGACACGAGACTCCATATTAATATAATTTTGCAGACTCTGGGAGACAGAGTAAAGTTTTGTCAAAAAGCTACCCACTCACTCCTTCCTGAGGCGATCTATAAGACCCTTAAGTTAGTAAACATCTACACAGAGAATGAGCCGGAGGTGCTCATACTTTGTAAGCACCCTTGACTTAATGAGTTTACTCTCTTAGAGCCCTGTCTCGTAGACAATGGGAAGAAAATGGCATGAGACTCCCCACTAAGCTGTTAATATCCAACTGTAGCCATTAACCCTCATCCCAAACTTCCTATATAGGTACAGAAATTGCAGGAAGGCTTGAATCTGTGGCTCATGGATGGAGATAGGTCCTGACAAACGCTAGGAACTAGAAGGTGCCACCATGCCATAGCACGGGGAGTGTGTAGCACTCTTTGACCCCAGGGTTGAGTCCCGGTTTCCATTTCTGGGAAAAGAGAAAGTCCTCTAAGCATCCCCCTATGCATGCAAGACTTGAGAAGAGCAGTAGGTGAATATTTCCTAAAGCCTTTCCCACACCATCAACCTGTAATCTAGGGCTCTACAGCTGGTCCAGGCATTAGTTCCACTTCATCTGTACCCTACTTCCCATCTTCAGCTGGCATTTTTGAAAAAATGCTCACTTTGGGGCCCTCAGGTGATCCTGGCCAGGAAGAGTAAATGCACGTATTGCTGCAGCTGGTGGCACAGGGGGCAGCAGAGGAGGGGGGCTGTGTGACTATCTGTGTTCTTGAGGGGGTTTTGGACATTTCTGATTGCAGAGGCACTCCCAGGAACAATACCAAGTTAGATCCAGGTTACCCACTTCAAATCCTTTACTGTAAAGTCTGTTATTACCAACAGAGTACTGTGAACACATTCCTAATGCTGTTCCATGCAGACAATGGCCAGAAGAATTTTCCAAATAAGTTTGTAAAACTCACCAGGGAAAATTCACCCAAGCAAGCAGCTGGAGTTAGGGAGGGTCAAGAAACAGGAGGAAAAAGGAGGAGAAGAAAAAACAAAAGAGGGGAGGAAGGGTCAAATAAACAAAAAGAAGGAAGACTACCACAAAAGGTTATGATAATTAGAATTCCCAGAGCAAAAACAAAACAGGCAGCAATGCTGCCTGGCCTTGCAACTTTTGTAATTGGTCTTAAAGAAGCACAAAGATTTTTGCTCACCAGTTCTCCTGTGGCCCCTCAGTAAGGAGGAGATAGAAATCATTCAAGGAGACTTCACACATGACATAATTCATGTCATTCACTGATGACAAAATTGATGGACAGCAGTGGAGGATGACAGCATTGAAGAACTTGGAGATGTGAAAAAGTAATTTTCAAAATTTTTCTGGTTTTAATGATCTGAAGTGAAAAATGTGTATTCTATGGTGAAATGTAGACTACCCTCACCCTTGGCATTTTACTGTCAGGTACAAGACCACTTAGTTTTAATTGCAGTCTAATAAACAGGGAAGACTGTCACACTTATGCATGAAGTAGAATTTAGGCAAACAAAAATTTGTGATGATTTGGTACTAAAAAAAAAAAATAGTGGTGACTTTGTCCATTAAGGCTCTGCGCTCTCAGTCCCTTGCTCTATCCTATGTTTACTCATCCCCCACCCCAAAAGCAGTCAATCCACCTCAAAAGCGTCAAATATTAAATGACCTAGGTATCTGAACTTCAGGGTCAGCTCACACCTTCATATTTCCATCCCTCTTTTTAAATGCCCACTAGCAGGTAGGAAAAGAATTGCTGACATACTTAGAAGTGCTGATATAATCTCTTCCTCCAGAGAAAAATGAAGAGTATAGGTTCTTAGAATGAGAACATCAAAAGGAAACTGAGATCCTGCTATCCCCTTCATTTTGTAAAAGAGCACCCTGAAGGATCAAGTTGTAGGAGCCGGCCGAGCCCATGCACCTGGCTCCAGTAAGCGCCCTTTTCCCCTGTACAATATGGTGTTTGGGGACAAGGCAGTCATATTAAAATTCTACCACATTTATCATCATTACAATATCATGTATATGACACTATTTAAATCATACCATATATATGATGTGATTTTAACTCAGTTGCTACATTTTTAAAAAACTTGCTTGAAAGACTGCCCTCATTTTGGATATTATAATGAACCGTGCTACTTTTGTTTTATGAGCGTTGAAATCAGACTATTTACACAATGTTCACAGAAAGGAGTTGCTTCTCCTGTTACCATGCTTAGTGACCCATGCTGTGGGTGAGCGGGCAACGAATCGAATCTTTTAGAATCTGGGAAAAGGAGTTTTTCTATTGCATTTGCCAAAAGTGGAGACTCCATTTTAGTTAATAAGAAGTTTGCAACAACTCAGCCCTTGGCTGTGGTCCTAAGTCAGTTGCAGTAAATCTCGATAACTACCGAGCATTTTAAGCCAGAGACAGGCAGTTTGTTTATTTTAAACGCTTGCTCGATGGGTTACTCCCCTGGGAAAATGACCTTGTTTTCATCTCAGGCCGAAGGGAAGCTTCTTATACTGTGGAATCTTATTCTAGAGCATGTCTAAAAAGACCAAAGATATGGCTTATATAAGCTAGCATGATACCATTCACTTCATTAAAAATATTCAATTTTTTTAAGATTTTATTTATTTTTGCATAGAACTGGGGTGCAAGCCAAGGGTGTGGGGGTGAAAGGATTCTCCAGAGACAGAGTGGGGAGCAGAGCAGGCAGATGTACTGAAATGCACTGCTGATGGGATCAGTAGGAGAGACAGGAGAGGTCTGCCGCGCCATGTGGGTTAGCTCCCTGGGTAGGGATGAGACTTAGCCCCTAGGCCACCAAAAAAGATTTAATTTTTTAAAAATGAAAGTAGAAGGGCTGGGAAATTCTTCACTCCCCTCACCCTCCTACCGTCCTCTACAACCTGTCCAAACTTAGAGTTGGGAACTGCTCCATCCTACCTGTGCTACTGTGTTCTTTTTTACTTTGGCTCTCCTGGGGTGGGGTAGAAGTAACAACTTTGGTAAAGTGAGACTCAGCTGGTTCTCTGGACCCCGAGTGGGTGGAAAGGTACCTACTGCTCAGACTGGGCATCCGGATGGGCGCAAAGCTGGTCTGAACTAATCTAAGGTAAATGTGGAAAATCTTGTCATTCTAGAATCTCTCTTCCTCTTCATCTCCCTCAACAAACAACTCTTCAGGCATCTGATATACACCTTCAGTGAGGACCCAGGTCTCTTGGGCACATTTCCCCAATATGGAAGCACAAAGGTAACAACACCTTAAGCAATCTCGGTCATTACTGCAATTCTCTGCATTTGTTAATATTAAAAGTTTTTTAGACACCTAGCAAAGGAAAGAAAACTGCAGAAAAGGAGCTTTGTACCTAGAAGGGAACCACTATAGGGACAATTTTGGAGCATCTGGCTTTTCACCTCTTTAAAAGAACAAAGAGCAGAGTTAATGTGGTTGTAAATCACGATCACACCATCCCCACAAATTCTGGAAGTGGGAGATGGGAGGGGAAAAAGTAAATGAACAAGGAAAAAATGAGAAGAGTTCAAATGATGAAAACAAGATTAGACTAGGTCACAAGCTTACAGAGGGCACACTCATCAGGCTGACCATTTACACACCGTGCATAGCCACACTACTTCTAGAGCCAGCCTTTCACTGCTTGTCTCTGCAAGTAGAGTCTTGTCCTCCAGCTGAGGTCATGCAAAGGTCATTTTTGACCAAGACACTTGCATTAAGACTGCAACAAGTAGAGATCAGGTTCCACAGTGAAAAATCTTAAGATAAATCAATTTGGGCATCAACTGAAGCAGCCTCAACTGGAAAACTGCAAACTGGGCAAGACAGGATCGGTTAGGGATGCCAGCCCAGCCCAAGTGTTCATGATGCTGTCAGTAACAGAAAAGTAAAAAGGCAGAATGAGACAACCCCATAAGGCTCCAAGCCCCAATTCAAAGACTAATACCCCCTATGCTACAGACATAAATTCTAAACTATCAGTGCAGATCTAAATAGCAAAAAGATCTTCTACTGCTCCATTCTCTTGGAATAGTCACTCAAAACATCCTAACTATATTAATGGTCAAGTGGGGGAAAAGGTAGAAATCCCATCTTTTCTTGATCAGAAAGAAAAAAAATGGTTTATACACACAAAAAGTACAGCATCTCTCTGACCACACTAGTCAGAGTGTAAGGGTTGTTCAAATTCATGCTCTATTTTCACAGTATGCCATGTATATTAGTATTAACATGTTAAAAAAAATTATGTTATAAGAAGTTACCCAAGTTTTTTCAGGGTCCAGGCAACCAACTGGGGATAAAAATAGCAAGTAAGTTTTGGATACGGCCTAACCAGTAAGATGGCACTTAGGCCATGATTGTACCTACTTATAAATAGGTACTTATAATAGCAGAAGACAACAGATTGTCTTTGCTTCAAATTTCATAACCCTTGAAAAACAAAAGCTACAATTCAAAAAGCTTGCATCTAAGCCATTTTTTAAAAAATATATTTTGCCACTGTAATTTTGATGCAAGAGAAATTTTTCCCCAATGGGTAGAAAGTATAGCTTGACATAAAATATAATGGCCAGCAACTTCACTTATAGTTTAAAGAGAAGAGATAAATATACTGGGAAAGGTATTCTTCTAGGACACTACTACTAAGGTTTCCAAGAGAGACAAAAAGCAGGAGGCAATGGATTCTTGTGGTAATTAATTATTAAAAAAAACAACAACTATAAAAGTTGGGTTTTACAAAACAAGTGAATTTGGGGTGGCCATTCACTTTACAAAAGACAATGTCATGTGGTGACATCAGCAAGATCACAGCCTAGGAAACCTCCAGTCCTCCTTCCTTCAGACACCAAATTAACAAGAATATATAGACTAAAATATTTCCCTATGAAGTTGAGATAACAATGATTATTTTAAGTATAAATGTATTAAACTCCCCAATCAAAACACAGAGTGGCTGAATGGATTAAAAAAAAAAAAAAAACCCAACCGGATCCAATTACATGTTGCTCAGGAAATAAAAGCAAACAACAGACAAATGGGGCTATATCAAACCTAAAGACTGCATTAAAAAACAGTAAAGAGTGAAAATGCAGTCTTTAGAATGGCAGAAACTATTCTGCAAATCATTAAAGAAAATGTTTTTCCTTTTTTAATTAATTTCGTATTTTTTTACATCATTCTTTATTTTTGTACAATGTATGCTTTCTCCTCTCAGGTGTAGTCCCCATAAAGTTCCCACCACCAGTTCACCCGTGTTCCATCACCATAGTCCCTTGTGCTCTTCTCACCCATTTTGATCCTATACCCTCCTCCTCCCCTGCAGAATGTCTCTGATTTATAGTTGCCTTTTGAGTTTGATTTTTAATTTATTATAATTACTTTTTTTTCCTTATTCCTTATTTGGTTCCTCTACAATCCTCCTACAAGTGAAACCATCTGATATTTTTCTTTTTCTTTCTGACTTATTTTACTGAGCATAATCCCTTCCAGCTCTGTCCATGTTAGTGCGAATGGCATGAGTTCATCTTTTTTGATTTCTGAGTAATATTCCATTGTGTATATATACCACATCTTCTTGATCCAATCATTATTTTGGGGCATTTGGGTTGTTTCCATACCTTATGTATTGTAAATAGTACTGCAATAAACATAGGGGTGCAGGTGTCCTTTTAAATTAATATTTTTGTGCCCTTTGGGTAGATCCCTAGGAGTGGAATTGTTGGGTCATATGGAAGCTCCATTTTTAGTAGTCTGAGGAAACTACACGCAGCTTTCCATAATGGTTGGACCAGTTTGCACTCCCACCAGCAGTGCGGGAGAGTTCCTTTTTCTCCACATCCTCGCCAATATTTGTTGCTGCTAGTTTTTTTTTAATATGTGGCATTCTCACTGGTGTAAGGTGGGATCTCATTGTGGTTTTAATTTACATTTTCCTGATTACAAGTGATGTTGAACATTTCTTCATATGCCTGTTGGCCATTTGCATTTCCTCTTTGGAGAAGTGTCTTGTTAGCTCTTCTGCCCATTTTTTGACTGGATTGTTTATTTTGTTTTGGTTGAGTCCTGTCAGCTGTTTGTAGATCTTTGTGATCAGTTCCTTATTAATATTGTGAGCAAAAATTTTTTTTCCCAATCAATGGGGTATCTCTTTGTTTTGGTTAATGTTTCTTTTGCTGTACAGAAGCTCTTTAATTTGATGTAGTCTCAGCTGTTTATCTTTTCCTTCACTTTTTTTTTTAAAGTGTTATTTTATTTATGTATATAAGAGCTGGGGTACAGGCCAGAGATGTGGGGGTGAGAGGACTCACTAGAGACAGAGCGGGGAACAGAACAGGCAGATTGACTGAAATATACTGCTGAGGGGAACAGCGGGCGAGACAGGAGAGGTCTGCTGCACCATGTGGGTAGCTCCCTGGCCGGGGATCGAACTCATGCTACAGTGGCTGCGGATTACTTCATAGGTTGCATCTTAACCCTTGCGCCACCTGGTAGGCCCCTTTTCCTTCACTTTTAAAGAAAACATTTAAATAACTGATTTAAAAGTGGGCAAAGGACTTAAATAGACATTTCTCTAAAAAGGATATACAACAGCCAACAAACATAAGAAAATACACTCAACATCTGTATGCATTTCAAAACCACAATGAGCTACACCTTTGTACCCATTAGGATGGAACTATTAAACATGACAGAAAATTAGTATTGGCAAGGGTATGGTGAGATTAACCATTGTGCATTGTTGGTAGCCTGTGAAATGATACAGTCACTACAGAAAACTGCATGGCAGGTCCTTAAAAAAAATTAAAATAGCACTAACATGACCCAGCAATCCCACTTTGACCGTATGTCCCAAAGAACTAAAAACAGGGTCTCAAAGAAACATTTTCACACCATGGATATAGCAGCACTATGCATCATTTGGTCTTAAAAAGACCTGTCACATGACATAACATAGATAAATTTTGAGGACATTATGCTAAGTAAAATAAATAAACCAAAAAAGACAAATATGATATTTCATATCTGTGAGATACCTAAAGTAGCTAAATTCAGAGAAACAGAAAGTGTAATAGTGGTTAACAGTGTTAAGGAGAGGGGAGAAATGGTGTTCTTTAATAGTGTCTGCTTCACAAGATGCAAAATTTCTTAAGATCTTTTTCACAATGTCAATAAACTTAACACTGTTGAACTGTACACTTTAAAGTGACTGTTGTTAAACTTTGTTGCATTTTCAACAATTTTGAAAAATTAAATAAAATGCAATTTTTTTTTTTTATTTTTTTAAAAGATTTATTTATTTGTTTGTTTGTTTGTTTATACATACAAGCACTGGGTACAGTCAGAAGCGCCAGAGGGTGAGAGAATTCACCAGAGCCAGAGGGGAGAGCAGAGCAGGCAGAAGGACCGAAGTACACTGCTGACGGGAGCAGCGGGCGGCAGGAGAGGTCTGCGCGCCATGCGGGACCCTCTTCTGGTGGCCGGGGAGCAGCCGGGGATCGAACCGGCACTGCAGAGCCGCGGGCAGCTTCGCAACCCAGCGCTCAACCGCTGGGCCACCAGGGAGGCCCAAATAAATGCAATTTAAAAAATATTTACTTTCTTCTCTTTGCAGATGCTCCCTGATCTTTGTTGTTTGTGTGTAATTGTTCTAATCATTATTCATGATACAATTAGTAATTAATCAAGTCAAAATTCATATGAGCCTACCCCTGCACAACTTCAAATCTGTTTGCATTTTTTTTTATTCAGAACATTTTCTTTGTAATGCAGTTGTATTTTGTTTTTCTAATAGACAATGTAAACAAAAAAGACTATGATTCGGAGAAAGTCAGAGAACCCTTAATGGATCTGTATTTTTATATTTTTACTTAAGTAGAATGTTAACATAGGAAACTGTCATTCTGCTGTTTCATAAGATTAGGAGAACTCTGTGAGACAGGCAACAAATAGGGAGCAAAACCCCACATTTACCAATGGACAGAAAAACCAGACAGAAAATAAACAAGGAAATAATAGCCTTTAGCCAAGAATTAGACCACATGGGTTAAACAGACATTCCAAGGGTACTGCACCCACCAAAAAATGAATACACCTTCCTCTCAAGTACACGTGAGTCATTCTCCAGGAAAGAAAAGATAAATTATTTACGTATCCATAAATTCATGAGGACTAGAATCATATCCAGTATCTTCTCTAATCACAATGGTATCAAACTAGAAATCAGCCATAAAAAAGAAAACGGGGAAAAAATTTCTAAAATGTGGAGGTTGACTACTGAGTGAATACTGGGTTAATGAGGAAGTCAAAAAATAATAAAAAATACTTTAAAACAGATGAAAAGAGGACACAATCTACCTGGACCTATAGGATACGCAATAGCAGTACTAAGAAGGAAGTATAAAGCAACACAGGCTCATATTAAGTAACAAGAGCTCACAAAAAAAATTGTACTTCACTCTCACCTTGAGATACTAGCAAAAGAAAAACAACAACAAAAAAGTCAGTAAATACAATCACCCAAGGCTAGATAAAGAAGAAATAGAACACTTAAACAGACCAATTACATGCAGCAAAATTGAAATGGTAATCAAAAATCTCCCCAAAAACAAAAGCCCAGGACCTGATGGATTTACAAATGAATTCTACCAAACATTCAAAGATGAATTAGTGCCTATCCTTCACAAACTCTTCCAAAAAATTGAGAAGGAAGGGATAATACCAAACACATTCTATGAAGCCAACAGTACACTAATACCAAAACTGAACAAGGACAACACAAAAAAAGGAAACTACAGGCCAATCTCTCTAATGAACACAGATGCAAAAATCCTCAATAAAATTTTAGCTATCAGAATCCAACAATGTATCCATAAGATAATTCACCATGACCAAGTAGTATTCATTCCAGGGACACAAGGATGGTTCACATCCAAAAATCAATCAAAGTCATCCAACACATCAACAAAAAGAAATATAAAAACCATATGATAATATCAATAGATGCTGAGAAAGCTTTCGACAAAGCACAACACCCATTCATGATAAAAACCCTTGAAATTCTTGGGATACAAGGAACATACCTCAACATCATAAAGTCCATATATGACAAGCCAACAGCCAGTATCATTCTCAATGGAGAAAAGCTGAAAGCATTTCCATTAAGATCTGGAATAAGACAAGGATGTCCACTCTCACCACAGCTTTTCAATATAATACTGGAAGTCCTAGCCAAAGCAATAAGACAAGAGAAAGACATACAAGGAATCCAAATAGGAAAAGAAGAAGTTAAACTATCACTATTTGCAGATGATATGATAATATACATAGAGAAACCCAAAAACTCCACAGAAAACCTAATTCAACTAATCAATCAGTTTTGTAAAGTGGCAGGATACAAAATCAACACGCAAAAATCAGTAGCCTTCCTATATACAAACAATAAATCTGAAGAAGAAATTAAAAAAAACCATCCCTTTTATTATCGAAACAAAAAAAATCAAATACTTGGGAATAAATCTAACAAAAGAGGAAAAGGACCTATACAAAGAAAACTACAAAACACTGTTAAAAGAAATAGAAGAAGACACAAAGAAATGGAAAGACATCCCCTGCTCATGAATTGGAAGAATTAACATCATCAAAATGGCCATCCTACCAAAAGCAATATACAGATACAATGCTATTCCAATAAAAAATTTCAATGACATTCTTCTAAGAAATAGAACAATTATTGATGAAATTCATATGGAAGCACCACTGAATAGCCAAAGCTCTTCTGAAAAAAAAGAAGGGAATGGAGGCATCACACTCCCAGACTTCAAACTATACTCCAAAGCCATAATCATCAAAACTGCATGGTATTGGAACAAGAACAGACACACAGACCAATGGAATCAAATAGAAAATCCAGAAATAAACCCACAGATTTATGGTCAACTAATATTTGACAAAGGAGCAAAGAATATGCACTGGAGCAAAGAAAGTTTGTTCAATAAATGGAGCTGGGAAAACTGGGTCACTACATGCAAAAGAATGAAGCTTGACCACTACCTCACACCATGCACAAAAAACAACTCAAAATGTATTAAAGAACTAGACATAAGACCTGAAACCATAACATACATAGAAGAAAATATAGGCGAAACACTACATGACATGCACTTCAAAGACATCTTTACAGACACATCACCCAAAGCAGTGATAGTGAAGGCAAAGATCAACAGCTGGGACTACATCAAATTAAAGAGCTTCTGCACAGCAAAAGAGACAATAACAAAAACAAAGAGAAACCCCACCGTCTGGGAGAAAATTTTTGCACACAACACTAACGATAAAGGACTGATCACAAAAATCTACAAAGAACTGACGAGACTCAACAAAAACAAAGAAAATAATCCAGTCAAAAAATGGGCAGAAGAGCTAAAAAGAAATTTCTCTGAAGAAGAAATGCAAATGGCCAGCAGGCATATGAAAAAATGTTCAACATCACTTGTAATCAGGGAAATGCAAATCAAAACTACAATGAGATACCATCTCACACCAGTGAGAATGGCACATATTAAAAAAACTAGCAACAACAAATGTTGGCGAGGATGTAGAGAAAAAGGAACTCTCCTGCACTGCTGGTGGGAGTGCAAACTGGTCCAACCACTATGGAGAGCTGTGTGGAGATTTCTTGACCTACTAAAGATAGAGCTGCCATATGATGCAGCAATTCCACTCCCAGGTATTTATCCAAATGACACAGAAACAGTAATTCCAAAGGGCACCTGCACCCCTATGTTTATAGTAGCACTATTTACAATAGCTAAGCTATGGAAGCAACCCAAATGCCCAAAAATAGATGACTGGATCAAGAAGATGTGGCACATATACACAATGGAATATTACTCAGCAATCAAAAAAGATAAACACATGCAGTTTGCAGCAACATGGATGGAGCTAGAAGGGATCATGCTCAGTGAAATAAGTCAGAAAGAAAAAGAAAAATACCGGATGGTCTCACTCATAGCAGTAATTTAGAAAACCTAAATAAGGGGCCAGGTAAAAGACTAATCAATACAAAGTAAAAATCAAAATCAACAAGCAACTATAAACCAGAGACACACTACGGGGGGTTGGGGGAGGGAGGGACGGGGAAAGGAAGGTCTAGAGTCAAAATAAAGGGGGAGGTGCAACTGTATTGGGAATATAACCAAAATGAAAATGCATACATTGTGCAAAGATGAAAAAAGATGTAAGAATTATATAAAATAAAAGATTTAAATAAAAATAAAAAAGTCAGTAAAATGAAGGAAATAA
The DNA here is from genome assembly GCF_014898055.3 of Talpa occidentalis. NCBI lineage: Eukaryota > Metazoa > Chordata > Mammalia > Eulipotyphla > Talpidae > Talpa > Talpa occidentalis. Next base: position 54,967,808 of record NW_023601653.1, read on the forward strand.
TTAGAGCAGAAATTAATGAAATTGGAAAAAAAAAACAAAATAGACAAACCACAAACTAGAATAAGGGGGGAGAAAAATTGAATAAACAATCAGAAATTCAGGAGAAATTACAACAAACACCTCAGAAATTCCTCTGACTCTCTAAGAGATTACTATGAATATCTGTATGCCAAAAATTGAGTAAACTAGAGGAACAAATTAGAAATACATAACCCTCTAAAACGGAATAAGAAAGAAATAGAAAACCTGAACAGATCAATCACAAGCAAGAAAATTGAAACAATAATCAAAAGTCTTCCAAAAAAACAAAATCCAGAACAAAATGCTCTTAGTAGTAGTTCTATCAAACCTTCCAAGAGTAACTTATACCTATCCTTCTCAAGCACTTTCAATAAATAGAGAAAAAGGGAATACTTAACATATTTTATGAGGCCAACATGACTGATACCAAAAAAAAGACATGCCTCTGACACTACACAAAAAAGAAAATTAGGGTCTCCCTGGTGGCACAAGGGGTTAAGACACAGCACTATGAAGCTACCCACAGCCACTGCAGCACAAGTTCGAGCCCCAACAAGGGAGGTGACCCACATGGCACAGTAGACCTCTCCTGTCTTGCACGCTGCTGCCCTCAGCAGTGTGTTTCAGTAGTTCTGCCTGTTCTGTTCCCCACTCCATCTCTGGTGAATCCTCTCACCCCCCACCCCAATACCTCTGGCCTGTACACCAGTTCTTGTATGCATAAATAAATCTTAAAAAAAAAAAAAAAGAAAACTAGAGACCAATCTCCCTGATGAAAGAACAGACACAAAAATACTCAAAATCTTAACAAGCCAAACTCAAGGATACAGCAAAAGGATTATACATCATGATCAAGTGGGATTTATTTCAGGGAAGCAAGGGCGGCTCAACATCCAAAAATCAATCAACATAATTCATCAGATTGACTAAAAATTATATATTAATAAAGAAAGAGAAAGCATTTGATGAGCTTCAGCATCCATTTATGAAAAAAACCCTCAAAAACACTAGGAATATATTGGACAGACCTCACATTATAAAGTGATGAAAAACTGAAAGCTTTTCCATTAAGGATGTCAACTTCACCACTATTATTCAACACAGTACTGGAAATCCTAGCTAGAGCAAATAGGTAAGAGACTATGTGAAAGGAATCCAAACTGGGAAAGTAGCAGTGAAACTATCACAAGTTATAGCTATCATAATATACACAGAAGACCCTAGACGCCACTAAAAAACTAAGTGAAACAAATCAACAAAGTGGTAGGCAACAAAATCAACCTATAAAAATCATTTGTGTTCTGATATAAAACAACAAGCTAGAAGCAAAGTACTCAAGAAAATAGTCTCACTTAAAATTTCATCAAGAATACATAGGGTGGGCCTCCCCTGGTGGCTCAGGCAGTTGAGCGCAGTGCTGTGAAGCTGTCCACAGCCTCTACAGTGCCGGTTGGATCTCGGCCAGCCGGCAAGGGTCCCGCATGGCTGCAGCAGACCTCTCCTGTCTCGCCCGCTGCTCCCCTCAGCAGTGTATTTTGTCAGTCTGCCTGTTCTGCTCCCCGCTCTGTCTCTGGTGAATCCTCTCACCCTCCCGCGTATCTGGTCTATACACCAGTTCTTGTATAAATAAATAAAAATAAATCTTTAAAAAAAAAGAATATCTAGGAGTAAACTTAACAAAGAAGGTGAAGGAATTGCACAATAAAAACTGGAAGATACCATTAAAGAAAATAGAAGCAAGCACAAAAAAATGGAAAGATATTCCCTGCTCATAGATTGGAAGATTATGATTAAATGGTCATCTTACCCACGTCTCTCAAAACATTACAAATCGATCTGCCATATGATCTAGCAATTCCATTCCTAGACATCTAGTCAAGGAATGCAAAAAAAAACACTAAATGGAAGGGATATCTGCAATCATATATTCATTGCACCACTATTTCAATAGCCAAGTTATGGGAACAACCTAAGTGCCCAAGGACAGAGGAATGGTTTAGCAAGATCTGGTATATACACAATGGAGTAATGCTCAGCTATAAAAAAAAAAAAAGAAACTCTTGCCATTTGTGACAACATGGATGGAACTGGAAGGGGGTGATGCTAAGAAAACAAATCAGAAAGAGAAAGACAAATAGTGGATGGAGTCATTTATATGTGAATGTAGAGAAAACAAAAAACTAAACCCATAACAAATCCCAGAAATCTGACTGCAGAAATGAGGGGGAGAGCAAAGTGGGGAACAGGCACAATGGAAATGTTGGAGGACATGGGTACATTGAGGTGGGGTGGGTGATGCTATACTTCCAAATTATATACAGCACTTGTAAATCAGTTACCTCAATAAAAATAAAATAACAAAATAAAACAAATTCTAGAATCTCTACAAAACTCAACCTGTAGACATAGTATATCAACTTTATAAGAATAAACTTATGAACTTTAAACATACTGATTGAAATAGTTATCTGTAGAGTAGAAATTATAGTCACTTTATAGGAATGTTGTAACATCAAATGTGGAAATATAAATGGACACTGTAGAAATCAATTATGGTCTCAAGTATTTTAAAAATAATTCTAAGGGTTTTTTGGGTTGTTTTTACTAAGAGCTACTTTATACTTTAATCAGTATTGAAAATTCTAAGTAAAAATAAATCCATGTAATTACTAGATTAAACCCATCTAACACAATTCAAGATATACCAATAGTTTATTAATTACTCTTGCTTAGATTTTATAATCTTAAGTATATTTGTCTATCTTAAGAAGTTGTTGGAGTCATTTGGAATTACTAGAGCCAAGTGGAGTTTTTCTGGCATCAAGAAGAAAACAAACAAACCAAACCTACCACTAAAATTCGATAGTTCTTAAATGACGGTGGTATGGAATTGATAACTGTTTATAGGCGGTATGGCGTTGATAACTGTTTATAGGCTTGTGAAGATAAAGATCATGGAAGTCCCAGGGCTTGTGTGATCCCAAACAAGTGTTTTTTAAAAATCCTTATCCAATTTTTAAAAATCCCTCATAGACAATTACTGAACATTTATAATGCCAGGACATTGGGAAAGCAGAAGAACTGAAACTAACTCATAAACATTTTAATGACCCAATAAGAGTTATTTTCACCTACAGATATTGATCAAACTCCAGAAAAGGAGAGAGTATTCGGCCAAGCTTACTGTCCTCACATGACCTATCTAGGCTGTTTATAATTTTTGTCCTCTGCTGAAGTTCAAATAAAGACATTCATGTTAAAATAGGAGACCAATTTACTGCATGAATTAAAGGAATTGGCTTCCAGAGACACATAAGAAGAACCAAAAACAATTTTTTCTGGGATGTTTATTTCCCAAATCATAAGTATGTATATTTGAATCAGAGATGGCTTTACCAATGGAAAATTGTCTATCCATACTTCCACTGTTGTAGCCACTTCTATCAGTACAATAGAATTTTCTTTTCACATCAGATTTCATGACTATTTTCAGTTGCAGCCAAGTTTTCAAAAATCAAAAGCAGGGCCTCCCCGGTGGCGCAGAGGTTGAGCGCTGGGTTTCGAAGCTGCCTGCAGCCTCTGCAGTGCTGGTTTGATCCCCAGCTGCTCCCCGGCCACCAGAGGAGGGTCCCACATGGCGCGCAGACCTCTCCTGCCGCCCGCTGCTCCCGTCAGCAGTGTACTTCGGTCCTTCTGCCTGCTCTGCGCCCCGATCTGGCTCGGTGAATTCTCTCACCCTCCTGCGCTTCTGACTGTACCCAGTGCTTGTATAAATAAATAAAAATAAATCTTTAAAAAAAAATCAAAAGCAATAATTTATGGAGTATACAATTCTCACTACAGAAAAGTAACATATTAATTTGGGTACAAAAAATGTTGAATTAATTTGTTTACTAAATATGTAGTCAGTGATCAATTACATAAAAACAACAGCTAGAGGTAAAAAGATGAAAAGACAGATGGAATTTGAATGCAGTTATACTCCAGGGTGAGCATCCATCAAGCCACAAATTACAGAATTGTTCAATTATAACTAAGATGCACAGTGTCTGCTTAAGAGATAGATCCATAGATACAGCTGCCTCTAAATGCTCTTGGGGAGTTTGGGAAAAGCTTCAGAGAAGACTGAAAAAAGGTGGGAAAGTAGAAAGGATCAAAAGAAAATAGGCAGGCTCTAAGTCACATGAACAGCTTATGCCAGTGAAATGCACATGAAGAAATACAGTGGGAACTAGAAATTTCCTTACTTGGTGTTGCTGACACATAAACAGCAGAGAAGTAGGAAGTGAGATTAATTAGCATGCAGGAATAGATAATACAGTGAGATTTCATTCAATAGGTCAGGTGTTTTCCAAAGAAACCTATGGCTCAAACACCCCTGCAGGATCCAAGGGGTACCAAGTCCATAGGGACTCAGCAACATCTTATTAAAAATCAGTGCTATAAGCAAAGGATGCCATAGGGGTTTTCTTGGTCATTGAATTAATCAGAATATATTCCAGAAAATTATTTTCACACATTTCCTTAAAATGGTTTCCATATTTGAAAGCCACATCACCAGTTGTAAAAAGACAAGGGAACATGTAAGGAGAACAGGCAGGAACCCAAAAGATGACAGAAGAGAGCAGCTGAATCTCAGTAAGCAGTATTTCATTATGCTGGATCATCTTTAAATCCATAATCCAGTTGCAATGTCTTGTTTGACCATCATAGACACAAATGATACTATGTTTTAATAATTCTCAAATATTTCAACATATATTTCAACTAATAACATTCAAAACGTTATTAGTAACAAGAGCCTCCTGCGTTTGGAAATTTGAACTAGTAATTCTGAATTCCAATGACTGCATAAAACTGCTAAGACCATCAATGAAACTGAATTTTTGTTTCAACAGCAGAAGTTCTGTGCCCTCCTCATTAAAAAGGATCAATAGGAAGAGATAGCTACAGCTTATTCCCATACAGCAATACCATCAAAACTATTAAAATGTTTTTGGTATGAAAATGACCCTTGAGCCCCACCAAACTAATTAGTTTTTTCTGAAGTGTTAGTTATAAAATGGTTCCCAGAATCACTCACAGTTGGTTGTTTTGAGGTGTATTTTTTTTTAAATCTGCTTATAAACCTCAAAATTAACTCAGCCATTATTGATGACAATGCAGAAACAAGAACAACACATGGGAGAACGTCCAGACAAGAAATTTTAGGGGTTATGACTGAAATAATTTATTATTTGCTGAGAGCCAACAGCATGCTTAGCATTAGGCAAGACATTCGAAGAAGGGGATCTTAGCCATTGGCTTCACATTCAAGCCAGATACACAAACAACCAAATCATAAATTACAACAGCTAAGAAAATGGGCGTGAATTCTGGTGTTGATTTACTTTCTTAGCAATAAAAATTAAAAGCTGCCAGAAATAATCATCATAAAAATTGTTAATGCATGTTATTAACCCAGTCCCTGAATTAGCCACCTGTCTGAATTTTAAAGCACATTTTTGACATTTACTACCATGGGAATGCATACTTTCAGCAGCAGCTAAAACATTTTAGTGTGTGATGTTATAAAAAGCAAATGAGGCTTTGTGTCCCTGATGTATTTGTGTGGATATACCTGCTCATTTCCATTCTCCATTCCTTCCTGCCTTCATAATCTCTGGTTCTGTATGGTGGATGGGAAGAGGGATAATAAGGCAGTAAGATTAATTTTCCACATTTTTCCCTCTTAGCATATTTTTTACATGCAATCTCCCTGAGGAACCTCAAATACTTATCACTTTTTCCAAGAGTGCTAAAAATCTTGATAATCTGCTTTAAGATTAGCATCCTCTACTGGGTACAATTCACAGATTTTCTGTCTTTATTCTGCTGGGGAAATTAGTTGATATTTAGACTTTAACATATAACATCTCTGGACCTTTGTCTCTTCAGCGGTAATGCACAGAGCTGTCTTGACAACTGAGTTAATATATGTAAATTACATGAAACAGACCTTACCAAATACTCAATAATGTGTCATCATACTTATTTAAATAATATAATAATTATCAAATTTTCACATGCCCAAGTTTTCATGTTAGAAAAACAGTGAAAAAGCTAACTGATCACACATTTGAGAATTCACAATGAAACCCAAGGAAAAGAAACTGTGTCATTTACACTTTTGGAGAAATACTGCATGAGAATTAGGGGAGAACTCCATGAGAAGCAATTCTTCAATGTAGGAGTTATTCAATAAAAAGGCCTAGCTGAAGCTTTGGAAACAGTCCAAATGCCCAAAAATAGATGACTGGATCAAGAAGATGTGGTACATATATACCATGGAATATTACTCAGCATTCAAAAAAGATAAACACATGCAATTTGCAGCAACATAGATGGCGCTGGAAGGGATCATGCTCAGCGAAATAAGCCAGAAAGAAAAAAAAAAAATACCGGATGGTCTCACTCATAGCAGGAATCTAGAAAATTTAAATAAGGGACCAGGAAAATGAATAACTATAAGAAAGTGAAAATCAAAATCAACAAACAACTATGAACCAGAGACACTCTTTGGGGGGTGGGGGGCGGAAGGGGAGGGATTGGGGTCAGAATGGGGGGGTTGCAATTGTATGGGGAATATAAAAATAACATTTATTATTAAAAACAAAATAAAAGATTAAAAAAAAAGGCCTAGCTGTTGAGCATACTTGGGTGCAGATTTTGTGGGTTTTCAAAACTTGTACAATTAGAGATCCTCTTTAAGGTAATATATACATGTATACATATACTACCTTATACTAATGTTAGGAGTGAATTTGATCAATGAAACAAATACAGACCAGGAATTCACTATGTACCAGATACTCTTTGCACTCTTTCAGGCAGTGGGGAAGTAATAGCGCCAGAACAGCTTTCTAAAAAGATAGCAACTGGGCAAATGAGACCCTACACCATTGACTTTCTATTCAGAAAACAAAGAGAACAAACACCATGAGTAGGTCTCACAGCATGTTCACAGGTGCTGTGCACTGTAGAATAGGAACTAGGGAGGAGGGGAGGGAGAATTGGGGGAGAGGAGAAGAAATTTGAAGATCTAGGCCAGGAAAGGCCTCACTGGGAATGTAGTATTTGAATAGGACAAGAAATAGTGACTTTTGTGGGTATCTGAGGAAGAGGCAATCCAAGAAGAGAGACTAGCATGTTCTAATAGCCCTGCACAATACCTGGCACACAGCAGGTATTCAGTAATATGGTTCAATGAAAAGGAAAAGTAGGCTGGGTGAAGCAAGATGACTTTTAGGAGATGATGTGTGGAAAAGAGGCACGGTTTTCCTTTTAGCAGTGGAGGCCTTCCACCTAGGTGACAGAGCAGACGACTCTGGCCTGGAGGTGACACATTTCTGCAGCAATAGCTGTGGGGGCATTTACTTGGATGGATCCTGGAGCCCTTGGTCCAGTCCTATTCACTCATGTGGCTCAGACTAGGACCTTTTCTATACTGAACTGGTGTACATTTCACAGATGAGTCTGGCACTGTTTACAAGAATGGTGCTGCCATTTTAAAATGGCCGTTGGCACAAACAAGTCCATCTACACACTGTCTATACTACCCAAGCAAATACAGCATTTTCATTTTCATACTATCAAGCAAAAGTCATAAGTTATATTCTACAGTCAATTAAGTGAAATTGAATCTGGAGAAGTTCATCTATGATGATGAAAACATTCATCTTATTTCACAAGGAAGAGGACACAGCTAAGAGGAAAATCCAGAACTTCACTGCACACATTACAGTGTTACACAAAACCTCTTTTACTTACACCTCCTGAGTTACAGATCGTTTTCATAGGCTCATATAAACACTCAAGTCCATAAAATTTAGTAGTGTGAAAGGGCCAGGCTAAAAGTAGACTGGAAAGAATTTGCTTATATATACAAGCATAGTAATTGGAGAGCCCATAACAAGCTATGGGTTTGCCTATAATTTATTCCTGAATTCCACCACGACCCTTTCCCACAGCCATCCTGGAGACAATCACTCCTTTCTACCCTGGGACAGACCTCTAAGTCTCTAGATTACTGAGCACTCACTATGGGCCAGATGGTGAAGTAAGGGGGTGCACATACCATGCCTCATTATATCACCCACTGATACCCCTGGAGCAGATAATACTCTTATCCCTATTTCTCACTTATGAAAACATAAGCTCAGAAAAGTCAACTGTCCAAGGTCATACGGTTTATAAGTGCCCTATATCAGAATGAAGACTCTAGAGCTCCGCATCTTAATGACATTTCCAAATGTTACTGAAGGGAGCAGCAGGTAAAACAGGCACATTCTGCTGCATCATGTGGGAATGTACCACATTTGGGAATGTACCAGCTTAACAGCATGCCGATATACCTCTCCCCGGAACAGACATTATTAATGGTTGCTCTGGCGCTCTCTCTCTCTCTCTCTCTTTTGGTAATGGAAGCTGGTTTTGAAAGAGAATAAATGGTAAGGAAGAAATAAGTGGAAGGGTAAATATGATGGCCTACAGTGTGGAACATGTTTTCATAATTAAACCCCAGCACCATCTCAGTGAAATTTTTCATGGAATCTGTAGCAGGCATGGCAGATTTGTTGTTAGTGGCTTTCGTGAGAAATCTATGTGATTAAATGTGTGAAAGTCTGGGTGGGGGGCGGGGTGGGGAAAGACCACTGAAGAGGGTAAGTGCAGGGTTGACATAGGGAGGAAGAGAAATTTCACAAAAAAAAGGGATACAGTGGTCCCACTGGCATCGGGATGGAATCTCCCTACCAAACTTCTCTGATGACATTTGACATAGAACCTCAGTTTGTCAATATTTATCTCCTGACCTCCTCCCAGGCTGACACCCCCTCCCCCACATAAGTGCACCCCCAGCTTGAACACATAAACACACAGAGCTTAGATGTTGGAAAACTAGCATTTTGCTTCAGCACTTCTTCCACTGGACACTTTTATCAACTTCATTCCTTGCCATCAGATCTTGATGCAACATCCTGATATTGTTTTCTCCCTGCTTACCCATCAGATTTAAGGTTCTTCCTGGAAGTAGATTTCCTGTTATCTTTAGGGGATCTTTGGGGAACAATATCCTTTTAACAGCAGTTGCTGAAATCATTCTTCAAAAATTTTGTCATTTACTTGGATTTTTAACCTTTCACTTACAAGCAGTTTTCTTTTTTTTTTTTTTTGAAAGATTTATTTATTTATTTATACAAGCACTGGGTACAGTCAGAAGCGCGGGAGGGTGAGAGAATTCACCAAAGCCAGAGCGGGGAGCAGAACAGACAGACCAACGAAGTACACTGCTGAGGGGAGCAGCAGGAGCAGCAGGAGAGGTCTGGGCGCCATGTGAGACCCTTGCCCCAGCAGCCAGGAATTGAACCAGCACTGCAGAGGCTGTAAGCAGCTTCGCAGCCCAGCGCTCAACCGCTGCGCCACCAGGGGAGGCCCGCAATTTTCACTCTTACACAGACTCATGATACCTTCCACCTAACCCGGGGGCTCCTTTATTTCAGGCACCCAATGTTACACTTCTCTGTGCTCCCCATGACCAGCAACAGTGCCTGACGCACAATCAACACTCAGGAAATTCACAGTGTTACCCGTCAGTATTAACCTTCTCAAGCTCTCAGCTTCGCTGCCTCCTCTCCTCTGCTGGTCACCTGCCCCCTGTTGCCCAGATCCATGTTCCTCCCCCTTCCCCATGTGCCCCACAAGTTATGACTCCTCGCTGCTGTGCCCAAGGGAGAGCTGTGACAGGATACTGAAGGGCAGAGGGAGTGAGGTCAGCCACCACTCCCTTGGTGTCCCCTAAATTGTATCCTCTTGACTAGGTCATCATTCCTAGTTACCTTTTTCATGCTCTTCCTCCCCATTCTCATAACTTCTTCCCTTCATTCCTCTGGGGTAAGAATGGTAAGAGCAGGACTAACCCTAGCCATGTAGACTGTATTATCCCTAGTGGGTCTTCTCACCCTGCCTGCCCTCCAACAAGAGACCCAGTATTAACCATCCTCTGATTACCCTCATGGGTCATCTCTTTACTGTTGCAACACCCACTCGATAACTGCAACTATAAAAATATTAGAAAACTTTATGTATCTTTAAATATTAACCCACAACTGGGTTGTTCACAACACATGTTGTTTTTGCATAAATATGCTATTTGAAATACTTGGTAAATATGTTTTACCCTAGGAGAGTGATAAAAGGTTATACTCTCTCCCTAGTCTCTTATAAAGTACAGATGGGGCCTGCTGGTGGCAAAGGGGTTAGTCTCAGCACTCTGAAGCTATGGCCAGCCACTGCTGCATGAGTTCGATCCCTGGTCAGGGAGCTGACCCACATGATGCAGCAGAACTTGCCTATTTCACCTACTGCTCCCCTCAACAATGTATTTCAGTAGATCCGCCTGTTCTGCTCCCCACTCTGTCTCTGATAAATCCTCTCACCCTCTGCACTGCTGGTCTACACCCCAGCTCTTGTATGCATAAATAAATCTTTTTTAAAAAATGAAGTACAGATGAATACTAAGCCGATTGATATCTGTCCCAAAACATGCTCCAGTAGAGCCAGTTCCTGCAAATACCTTCACAAATACAGATATAAAACATTCCATTTGTTTTCACATACATAGCACAATTTTTTTCTATGAATATAATATCCTTGATTTATTACTATTGCTCTGTGATTTGTTAGGGTATTTACATCCTGAGTCACTCTTTCCAGCAACAAAACTATCTGTGGAACTTTAGAAAATGTACTTTGAAATCCACATTTTTTTTAGAAGCCCACTAGATAATTCTAATTGGAACACAGGGTAGGGTGCCCATATATATTAAAATGGAATAGAGTTTGTGGTAAATCTCCTTACCTGCTTAATTTTCTAATATCCCTTTGTACATGTGATACTATTGTCAGCGGTTGTAGATGAGAGATGGGGTATAAACCCTGTTCACTGTTGTGCAGTGAATGCACCAGCTGTCAGGGTCACATACTTGCTCATGAAGGGCCTTCAGGCTCTGAGGACCCTCTTGGGACAGGCCTGATGTTCACACTAGCCATATGTTGCTTGACTCTCTTGTCAGATTGCTGCCCTCAGCATCAGCTCTTTTCAACTACTGCCTCAACTAAAGAGTACCATTTTTCCGCTAAATCAAGTTCTCCTGAATGAGGGCCCATGGACAAAGTTTGCAGGGAACTTAATACATAATGGATTGGAAGAAGAGGCCACCAGTAGCTGTGCAGTAATATAGAGGGAGAACTCACCTATAGTATATAAGACCTCAATTCTCCACCTTCATTTTAACTTTTTGAAAAACAGAAATTATTGTGGGGTAATTGGGGACCATAATTAAATAAAATTAGCAACTGATTTAGCAAGGGCCTATGCTATTTCAGCCATGGTCAATACTTTATTTTTTATTTATTTATTTTTTTTGAGGTGCAAGTATCTTCTGCTGAAAGACTCAGCAAGTTATTTATTTACACATTTTTAGCAAGCCGTGAGATTACATTGTCATGTGCATAGAAACAATCAATGCATCCCTTTTCCCATAGACTTTTGGCCACTACATGCTCTCAGCAAGAAGGCAACCTTCAAGGTTAATAAAAAACTAAGCCTTACACTAGAACTCATTGTTTCAGCTAAACAATAACCTAAGACAGTAGATAGCCACCAGTACATCCCTATCAGCCAAAGCCTAAGCAAGAAAAGACTCCTCTTATTCGCATGGCCTTCAGCCGGGGACCGGCTGCTACTCAGCTATCAGAACTTTTTCTACCTAGAAACTCCTAACTCAAATAGCTTCATTTAAAAACTTTCCCAAGAAACTTCAAAAGAAGGCAAAAGAAAGACCCACTACAACTGTTGTGCTGGATTGCTTGTCAGGCATGCACAACAAACCGTCTCCCATTGTCAAGTGGGCCAATTTGTTTAATAACTAATTTCTAAACTTGGATAGCTGCATGCAAAAGAATGAAACTAGACTACTAACTCACAGCATAAACAAAAATCAGTTCAAAATGGATAAAAGACTTGGATGTAAGAACTAAAACCATTAAATATATAGAAGAAAATATAGGCAAAACACTTCATGATGTCTTTGTGAATTTGTCCCCAACATCAAGGAATGAAAAGAGAACATAAGCAACTGGGACTTCCTCAAACTAAAAAGCTTCTGTATAGTGAACCAAAATGAAAAGACACCTTACTGAATGGTAGAAAATATTTTCACACCATACATCTGAATGGGACTGATTTTGAAGAACTACAAAGAGCTCATACAACTCAACAAAAAAGAAAGCCAATAACCCAATCAAAAAACAAAAAAAATGAGCAAAACAGCTAAATAACATTTATCCAAAGAAGATATACAGATGGCCAATAGGCACATGAGAAAATGTTCATCATCACTTATAATAATCAATTACAATACCATCTAAACCCACTGAGAATGGGCCATATTAAAAACAACAACAACAACAACAACAGAAGCAAATGCTAATGAGGATATATATAGAAAATGAACTCTCCTAACACTGTTGGGAATGCAGAGGATACTGACAAGCAGCAAAGAGAAAGGGCCTCACACGTGGGGTGACGATCTGGCATCCCTTTGCTTTTTGTTCATGGTCAATACTTCAAGGACAATCTAGTGAGGAAGAACAATGTTTATTG